>NC_056660.1:204826631-205480068 GCF_018350195.1 Panthera tigris
AAGAAAATGCATAGCAAAGAGGCATGTATATTTTTTCCTCTAATATATTTTACTTTTTAAATCGAAGTATAATTAACATATAATGCTATATTCGTTTCAGGTATACAACATTGTGATTCAATAATTCTGTATATTACTGAGGACTCACCATGATAAGTGTAGTCATCATCTGTCACCAAACAACATATTAAAATATTATTTATTATATTCCCTATGCTGTACTTTTAATCGCCATAACTTATTTATAACTGAAAGTTTGTATCTCTTAATTTCCTTCAGCTATTTTGCCCATCCTCTTACCCACCTCCCTTCTGGAAACCATCAGTTTGTTCTCTGTATTTAAGAGTCTGCTTTTTGTTTGTTTGTTCATTTGTTTTGTTTTTTAGATTCCACATATAAGTTATATCACTTTGTATTTTTGCTTTGTCTGACTTATTTCACTTAGAATAATACCCTCTAGTTCCATTCATGTTATTGCAAAATCCCATTCTTTACCATGGCTGAGTAATATTCCATTACATTATATATCATATAATATATATGTGGTATAATATCCCATTATACCTATCTCTATCCATTCATCTATCAGTAGACCTTCGGGCTGCTTCCTTATATTGGCTATTGAAAAAAAATGCTGCAGTAAACATAGAGGTGCATGAATCTTGTTGAATTAGTGTTTTCATTTTCTTTGGATAAATATCCTGTAGTGTAATTACTGGATCATATGGTATTTCTATTTTTAATTTTTTAAGGAATCTCCATACTGGTTTTCACAGTGGTTGTACTGGTTTACGTTTCCACCAACAGCTGCATGAAGGTTCCTTTTTCTTCACCTCCTTGCCGACGCTTGTTATTTCTTGTCTTTTTTATTTTAGCCATTTTGACAGGTGTAAGGTGATATCTCATTGTGGTTTTGATTTGCATTTTCCTGATGATTAGTGATGCTGAGCATCTTTTCATGTGTACATGTTGGCCATCTCTGTCTTCTTTGGAAAAATGTCTATTCAGGTCTTCTGCCCAGGTTTTGATTTTTGTTTTGTGTGTGTGTGTGTGTGTGTGTGTGTGTGTGTGTTGAATTGTATAAATTCTCTATGTATTTTGGATATTAAACCCTTACCATACATATCACTTGCAAATATCTTCTCCCATTTAGTAGGTTACCTTTCTGTTTTGTTGATGGTTTCCTTCACTATGCAAAAGTTTTTTATTTTGTTGTGGTTCCAATCAGTTTATTTTTGATTTTGTTTCCCTTGCCTGAGGAGACATATCTAGAACAATATTGCTAAGTCCAATGTCAAATTATTGTCTATGTTTTCTTCTAGGATTTTTATGGTTTAAGGTCTTATATTTAGGTTTTTAATCCATTAAATTTTTTTTAACATTTATTTATATTTTGAGAGACAGGAAGAGACAGAGTGTGAGTGGGAGAGGGGCAGAGAGAAGGGAGTCACAGACTTTCAAGCAGGCTCCAGGCTCTGAGCTGTCAGCACAGAGTCAGACACAAGGCTCAAACTTATGAACCGTGAGATCATGACCTGAGCTGAAGTCGGATGCTTAACCAACTGAGCCACCCAGGCTCCCCTTTAATGCATTTTGAGTTTATTTTTGTGTATGGTGTAAAAATGTGATCCAGTTTCATTCTTTTGCATGTAGCTGCCCAGTTTCCCCAGCACTATTTGTTGAAGAGACTGTCTTTTCCCCAGTGTATATTCTTGCCTCCTTTGTTATAGATGGACTGACCATATAAGCATGGGTTTATTCCTAGGAAGAAAGAACCATGTATTCTTAATAGTGGAAGAGGATATGAAGAAAATGTTCCAAATAAGTAGCAATGTTTACAAACTGGGCATGTGTGATTTTGATGGACAACTAGAGTACATGAATAAGTTTTAATGGTAGCATGAAGCCACTGCAATAAGTTATTTTGTTCTTTCCACTTATGCTTAGAACAATTTTTTAAGGTTAGCTATTATTGATACCACGATTAAAAATCATTACTATTTTCTCATTTCTGTTGTGGTGAGAAAATTTTATTCTATACCTTGAGTTTTCTTAGGGTAAAAGGATAGAGTTAAAAAAAAAAAGACAAAGGAAATATTTTCATTCTTTCTCTTGCTATTTCCAGCAGCCATATGCATAAGAAAGTATCAGTTGTAGAATACTAGGGTCACAGTGGTCATTAGAAATCAGTAACAACTTCTAGTTTAGTCCAGTTTGCCAGTGGTAGTGATGGTTAATTTTATGTGTCACCTTGGTTAGGCTATGATGCCCAATAGTTTAGTCAAATACTAACCTAGATGTTGCTGTGAAGGTCTTTGTGGATATGATTAGCATATACTTATTTGACTTTGGGTAAAGCAGATTATTTTCTATAATGTTGTTGGGCCTCACCCAATCAGTTAAACGTCTTAAGAACTGAGACAGGTTTCCTAAAGAATTCCTCTTCAAGTCTGCAGCATAGAAGTCCTACTTGAGTTCCCAGCCTACTGGCCTGCCTTTTGGGTTTTCCAGCTCTTATGATCACATGAGCCAGCTCCTTAAAATAAATCCTTCTCTCTCCTTCCTTCCCTCCCACCTTTCCTCTCCCTACTTCTCTCTCTCTCTGTGTGTGTGTGTGTGTGTGTGTGTGTGTGTATGCAGAGAACCATGACTTATACAGTGGGCAAAGTAAAACCCAGTGAAATCACATGATTTTCTTAATGTCATTTAGTAAGTGGTAGCAGTACTGGTAATAGAAAGATGAGGAAACTGGGTCATAAAGTTGCCTAAAAGATCGTTTATAAGTCTGGTAAAGAAATTCAGAACTATCAACTTTCAACCCTGTCCTTTCTGGTGGATTGCATGCTGAGAAATGTGAAGTTTTATGCAAAATCAATATATTAAAAATTCTGGAATTTAAAGCAGATAAAATAGGAGAGGGATTGTTTGCTTTACCAAAAGATACAGTGTACAATTCCTTATAGAGACAACTTTCCTCAACATTTAAAGTGGTTTCATTAAAAAAATAATAAAAAATGTTTGTAAATTTTTAGAGACACATAAGTTCAACATACTTGAGCAGGGCATATTTTTAAAGTGTATCCTATTAAAAAATATTCCCAAGATTCAATAATTATTTCATTCTCTTGAAGATGAATACTCTGTAATTATAGAAAAGGCAATAAAATAGACATATGTTATTGTCTGAATAAACATAAATCTCACATTTCATATGCTGCTTTGCTGATAACAAAGCTTTTCATATACGCCCCTAGAAGATTTACTACAAATCTCTGAGTTATTATCACTATTTTATAATGGAGATAACAAGGGCTGACAGAGACTAGAAGACTTGCCCAACATACTCAGAGACAGAGCAGCTGATTCCAGATCTGAGCTCCTATCATGGCCCTGCCATGATGCCCACAGAGCACCAACATTAGTCAGAAGGGTGGTATTTGTAGAATCTTATAGTGAGCTAAATTATTCACTCTAATCAAAAGGATATGTGGGCTCCTACTAGGCTAGCAAGAATATTAAGATTTTCCTTAGGAAAAAAAATCCCAGGACGTTTCTACCTTATTCTTAAAGATAACCCTGCCATGTCTTCTTGCAGCTATGATCTGATTCTAGGCAGGAATGGAAAATTTGATCACAAGGATGGGGACTGATCTCTTCTCCCCAACCTTCTCCCAGTGCTCCCCATTTGGAGTCAATATTCTTTGGGCTATGCATCTTCATACGATAAACAAGCTTTAATTGTGGATTTTAGTGCTGTAGGGTTTACTGAAATGAAATGATCATTCCCAGGTTTGACAGCTCTCTCTCTCACCTTGTTTTCATTTCCCCAACAGAATAGCATTTTACTTTAGGAACAGGATTTACACACCACTGGATCACAGAACAGAGGTACCGTGTTGCATCTACATTCTCTGGGTTGCAAAGACCTAGCCAATTTTCATTGCATCACTTATACATTCCTCAGGCCACCCTTAGACTCATCATGTTTGTAAAACTTTCCCTTCTCTTTCTCATCTGAGAGCAGGTGGACCAAGACAGTTCTTTGGAGGCTCAATGAGTGATTTCTCCTGAGAGAGACACATCTCTCTAGTCTGCCAAGGAATGAAAAATCAGACAATCGCATAAATCATTTTGAACGTTGCCAAATAAATTCCACCAAATGGTACTGGCAATAATCACAGTATGTCACCAGGAAATGTGATTTTCTTCTATCATTGGGCTCTAGCCTTGTCCTGAGTGCCGTGAAAACGAGACAGAGGACATAGCTTTCCCATGGCGATAACAGATTTCTCATGATCCCAGAAACGAAGGGGTTGAAATGCTTCTTTACCTTGAAACGTCTGGAACAGGGTATCAGGAATTAAGTAGGAACCACCTGGAATTTACTGCTCTTTGCCTACAGCACAATTGCCAACCATTCCCCAAATTAGGCAAATGGTGATTAAAGACCACCATTTTGTTATACGCAGGGCTGTGGGCTCCGGCTGAGAAGAGGCACAACCTGTTGTAGCTTATAAAAAAGGAAAGCTCTTTGGTAAGAATGGAAAGTCCTGAGAGCCAGTAGGCGAGTCTGCTCCCCAGGAGGCGATAGCATCCCAAGTCCACTAGGATTTTAGCTTCAACCACCGGACTGTCTTTCGTCCAGACTGGACCAGGAAGTCACATCAAAGGGCCGAGCAAGACCCTGGACAAAGCAGCTGGGTGAACCAAGTTACAAAGAAGCCAAGGAAAGCTGCAGAATGGCGAGAAAAGGCAGAGACGCATAGGAGGGATAAGACGGGAGGAGGGAGGCGGGGAGGGAGGGGAGAGAGCAGAAAGCCGAGCACGGACGTCAGGAACAAAAGCTCCGGCGGAGTCTGGCGGAGGCACTAGGGGAGCACGGGGTGTTTTGAATAATTATTAAAATTAGCATGTGTCTGCGCCATCCTGTGGGTGTGGCGCAGAGCGGAGTGTAAACTCTAGCGGGGCCGGAGCAAACACTGGATTAGCGGCAGCAGCCTGCCAGCCTGCCCGGGAGTGTGGGGACCAGCGCGCGGCACGCCGACCGGCACGATGGCCTCGTCTCAGGGGAAGAGCGAGCTGAAATTCGCCGACTGGATGGCAACTCTGCCGGACAGCATCCACAGCATCCCCCTCACCAATTTAGCCATCCCAGGTAGGCGCGCAGAGGTTGCCGACGGGGCGCTCCACCCGCCCCGCCCTGCATGATCTGCCACGGAGTGGTAACTTGCCACGCTGCCCGAGGGAGAGGAGCTCGTCCCCAGGGGTGGGTCTCCGGCCAGGCGAGCGCGCGCTGGGAGCCTCGGGCCTCCTGGCGTTTTGCAAACCTCTGGGGACCGTGGCGCGGCGAGTCAAGGTGACTGCTGTTGCACTGGGCTGTGGAAGCAGGCAGGCTGTGCGAGAGGACTGGGGCAGGGGGAAGCCTCGGCCCTAGGGTCCTCCTCGTGCCCCCTCCCACGGTTTTCCTCCTAGACTCGGGGTGGGGGGGGGGCGGGGGCGATTTCTGGGTCTGCGGGGTGACAGTGCGCGGGGAGCGCGAGCTGGCGTCCGAGGGCTCGGCTCCGGCTCGTGGACCTCCGACTCCATCCCTGTCACGGAGTCGAGCGGATTTGGTAGATTTCTCGGTTAGAACCTACCCGAACCATTAATATTCGTCCCCAGTCTCCTTTAAAGAGACAAAGCGCTTCCCGAAGAGCGATGAAAGTTCGGGGACCCGCGGCGGCGTGACCACTGCCCTTGACGGGGAGCTGAAGGGAGCGAGGGGCGGAGGGGCGCCGCTTCCCGGTTTGCGTGGACCCGGCGGGCTTGGCCGCGTGGTCACCGTCTGGATTGCGTTCCGAGTGCTGTTAGCGTCGTGTAGCGCCCGGGTCAGGAAAGCAAACCCTTGCGGACCGAGCGTCTGTTGCTTGGGACAGAAGCCCAGCAGGGAAACCTGCGTGAGCGGCGGCCGAGGGTGCGATGAACTGGTCAACCAAAGGGGAAAAAGCGGACAGTGCGAGCGTCCAGACAGCCTAGAAGGAAGTCCGGCAAAGCGAGGAAGAGACGCGAGGGATCCAGAGTCTTCAGCATGGCGCGCGCGGTTTAGACCAGAGAACTAGGCAGCTTTCTGGGGCGGGAGCGCTCAGTAGCCCCTAGCTCAGGTGTGCAAGAGAGAGGGACATTTCAGGGCGGACTACTACGGTGAGAGCTGGGGCCACGGCCATACTTGGTTACCAATTTGACTCTTCACTTGGGCTGCGGGTGCAGATGTCTGATCCCTCCAGGACCCGGCTAAAGGACAATTTACCCGAAGGTAGTTCATCCCTAGCCCAGAGCTCAGCCTGGTTATCAAGTTCACCCTTCTGGTCTATCTCCTCTTGACCTGCCCCATCCAGCGCCCCCTCTCAGCCACTGGAGGAAGACATAATAAAGAGGAAAGGAGAAAAAACAAGAGAGAAGGGTTCTTTTGAAAAATCCCAACAGGCTGTATCTAGCCAGCAGCGCTGGAATTGATCAGTAACTCAAATCAGTGGTCGTTAGTCAAGTGGATGTTTGGCTCCTAGGACAGGCACAGGTTGCATTCTGAGGGCCAACCCCTGAAGGAAGGGTTTGTCTCCTTTTGCCCTTCTTCAAGAGGTTGCTTCCCAAGAGCCCAGGTATCCCCGAGGAAAAGAACAACCCAGCTTCTCCACCCTGCACTTACCCTGAGACCCGGGTGAGCCTCCAGATTGCTCTTTTGAAGGAGACGATAGAAAGTGCACAACTTTGTTGGCAAAATTTCACTCTCACTTCCACAGGCGTTCCTATCTTTTCTTGCTTTTTATTTGGCTTGTAGACGGTTGCTTTCATATGATCTCACCTGAGCATTTCTGTACACATAGAAAGTAATAAAGGCAAGGACTCTGATGCCAGCCTTCTGATAGATGACTCACCAGATATGCAGGGGGTTTAAAAGCCTAAGTTCACATTGCTAGTTCTGAGGGATGGTATGACACTATGTCAGAATCTATATTACATTTCTCTAATTCTTCACCTTTCAAAGCCATAGTATTTACACCAGATCACATAATCCTTCCCCAAACCTCATGAAGCACACTGTTTCTATTAACTCCATTTCATAGATGCAGCTCAGTGAAGGCAAATGATGTACCATCAGATAAATGATCTGGCCCCTAAAGTGGTCCTTGGGGAAAGTCTCCTAAGACTTTTAATAGGGAAACGCATTGGGATTTGTATCGGGATGACTCAGTGGCAAGAACTACTAACCAGGGTGAGGGGACAAGGAACGAGGCTTTAGCAGGATACAGGGCAATTTTCCTTTTCTTCCCATGAGTCAAAGTGAAAACCTGAGGTCAGAGACTTTGATATTCTGCTTGTCTTCCAGTAGAGGCATTGGGGGTGAGACTGGGAGGCTTCACATGAGACCCATTTTGAATATAGTACTAGAGGGGCTGTGGCATTGGACACAGTGGGAATTTTCACTGCTTTCCCAGCCCTTCTTAATATTATACTCAAAGCGAATCCCCTGCAAAGCATCCCATTCTCACCCCCAATACTTCTGAGAAAAAAAAATGTTTTGCCAAATCCACACCCCTGAATTTCCCCAGGATTTTGTAAAGTAGGTTTGGTAGATCCATATATATAAATCTAGGTGTAAAAATGGGTTTGGTACTTTTCTGCATTGCTCAACTGTGAGAATTTTTGGAGGAAAAAAGACATTCAAACTTTGATACAGAAGACTAATTGGAGACTATTAAACACTAATGGAATAATTGCCTTAAAATCATGCTAATAGCTTCCTGGCTGCTACATGTTTACTTGGCCAGTTGCTGCAGCTTGAATTAAGTAATTATCTCCACCATTTAAAACCACTCCTGATGCACCATACAAGTGTTTCTGTGGAAGGGAACGCCTGCTCAGTCATCCACTAAGTTCAGGTTTTCTTAGGTGAAGCAACCAGAGAGTGAAGAGCTGCTTGATAATGAGACTACCCTCTTGGGGCAGCTGACCCAGATTATTCAGGGCTAGTGCAAAGAACAATATGCAGGTGCGTGATATTCCCCACCATGAGTGCAGTTCTGGCATCTCCAAACATTTCTCTCCTGTCTGCGTCTTTAATGCTTTCAGAACCAAATCGCTTACTGGCTGTTTTGCATTTAAATGGCGTCATGATTTGGTATTGACTGGCCTAAGGAATTAAGTTAGTATTAGTAGTTTTTACTTCTAGTCTACTTTTCAAAAGAATGGTACTGTCAGAATACGTTGACAGTTACTCAGATTTTAGTCTCATTCGTCATTTCTTCCAGCCTCTGATGACACCAAACTAAATTTTCATTCATACATGTTTCTTTAAACAATATCCTGGCATTTTGGGTTATGAATGATACTTCCTCTCACTATGGGCAGGTGAGAGAGGATCGACAGAGATGCAAACAGAAAGACAGACTATAAAATTCAGGTGAGAGCGAGTCTGATGAATTTCTGGCATCATTACAGTAGAGGTCTAACTCTATAATCATGGTGCCTCCAGAACCATGGTAAAGAGATCCATCATTGGAGCAAGCAAGCTGTTGCTTGATCTGGGTAAAGTGTTAGTGATCTGGGTCTATGATAGGTAGTCATTCTGTCCAAAATTTGAAACATCGGGCAGGGTTTTTTTATTCCATGGGAGGGATCGGCTGTGCGTTTTCTGATATGTGGTGAAAATCTTCTTCACATAATGAAGCAAACTGACCAAGTGACAATGAAAGATGGGCTAAAATATGTGGTATTGGAATTCAGAGAGGATGTATGTTTCCTTGGCATTGGAGGAGTTCATGGAGAAGTGGAGACCTCAAGATGGACCCCACAATCAGAGGCTCCTTACCCCACCCCTATCCTTGGAATGTATTTTCCACACCTGGAGCCCTTTTCAAGGATGCTGCCTTAAGAGAGTAAGTTGTTATTGAGACCATCTGGCAGTACACGTGACCGAATCTGGGTAAGGCCTCTAAGATTCTGGTGGGTGGGTGCAAAGATGTACTCTTCTTGAGGCCACTGAAGACAAGCCTTGTATGTAGGTTCTCTTGCTTTACTAAACTTGCCACCTACCAGGCTGGGGGGGGGGGGGCTGCTTCTTTCTTTGGTCTCTCCTGCCCTCTGTGTACACAGGTCAGGGTTTAAACCAACGCTTAAACTTTCGATAAGGAACACAGAAGTACTTTGGAAATCAATAATCATGCTGTTGATTTTGTTCATTTCTTCCAGAAAATGCCAATGGCAATGAAAAAGAGCAGTTTTACTTAGAGAAATTAGATGTTTATATGGTCCTGATTTCTGTGTTCTTGTGTCTGCTTTTATTAGTTTTTAATGTCTTTCCCTACAACGATCTCTTCTTGTTGCCAGTATTTCTGGAGCCAGCTGTCTTTTTCCTTTTCCTTGTAACTTACTATTTCTGTTTTGATTGGGATGAGACCATCTACAGGACATATCTAGGATTGGGTCTAATTGTACAAATTTCTTTTAAAAAGCAAATTTTTTTCCCTATAATTTTAGTCAGGGTGGTGACACTGAGATTAATCCTGGAAAGCAAACAAAAGCAACAAAATTGTTTAGGATGAATATCTTTCTTGTGTTGCCTTTCCAATTCCCAGTTTTGTTTTTGATTTTGCTAAAAATGAAAAATTAAATATCTGGAACATAATTTATTCTAGGACTTTTCTTGATGAGTTGAACTGAATCACCAACTTTTAATATAAAGTGATCCTGATGCCATTTTACAAAATGCTTTCTCATGTACACACATGTTTTCTACATGTTCTATCAGTAAACCTCCAAGGCTTTGCCACTCAAAGTTGGTCCAGGAAGCAGGGAAGGAATAGGGGAGCTTGTAGAAATGGAGCTCAGACTCCACCCCTCAGACCAGTTTAATTACAATGAGCATTTTATGTGATCCCCACGTCTTGTTTTTTTGTTTTTTTGTTTTTTTTTTTTTTTTAATTTATTTTTGAGAGAGAGTGCGTGAGAGAGCGCACAGCGGGGGAGGAGCAGAGAGAGAGGGAGACACAGAATCTGAAGCAGGCTCCAGGCTCCAAGCTGTCAGCACAGAGCCCTGTCGCGGAGCTCCAACCCACAAACTGTGAGATCATGACTTGAGCCGAAGTTGGACACTTAACCAACTGAGCCACCCAGGTGCTCCCCTCCCTAGGTCTTGTTATATATACATTTAAAGTTTGAAAAACACTGCTTTAGGGTAGCTTTAAAGAGATCCTTTATGTAAGTGGCAGAGCCAAATTTAAATATACATTTTTGAGTAAGCTCTTTCTATTGGACTATGCAGTCTATTTATGAGCGTTCCAATTTACAATCAGGCTTAGAGCCAGAATATGGGTATTTGACTCCAGGCTAATGGCCCAGGTTGGGAACATACTGATAAGCTGATATTATAGTTCCTCATGCACCTTGAACATAAATGTGACTTAATTGCTACCTAAGTGTTCAAATTAGGTCGCTGTGATAAATGTAAAACCTTTCCCCTCATTTCCTTAAAGTACTGCTATCAGCCATCAACAGCACTTAAAATCATCCTATCTGGTGATGCTTGTGGTCACTAATGACAATTTAGGAAACCACCCTGTGTTGGTTCGTTGTCCATTGGTGTCATTCTTCGTTATGTTACAGGCTCAGCTACTATTGTTGTATTTATAGGTTACAGATTCATTCAATTTATCTATAAGCTAGAACTTTTCAGTGTTGCTCTTGAGTAATAGTGGTATCATGAATGCAAAATGTGTTAAATTATCAGCATCAGAAAGCCATCAAAACCATAGGTGAACAATAAATTGATGTTTTATTAAAAAGGAAATGATTGAGGGGTGCCTGGGTGGCACAGTCGGTTAAGTGTCTGACTCTTGATCTCACGGTTTTTGAGTTCGAGCTCCACATTGGGCTCTGTGCTGATGGTGTGAAGCCTGCTTGAGATTCTCTCTCTCCTTCTCTCTGCCCCTCCCAGCGTGTGCTCTCTCAAAATAAATAAACTTAAAAAAAGGAAATGATTGATCTTGTTTATTTTGCAAACCATGCCTCATTTGTTTGAAGCATGGTTGACATGGAATAGATATATAAATATGGTTATAATTCACTTACTTGAATTTTAGTTATTGAACATAATCTGTGTTCTAAAACAGTTAAAATTTTTAAAAATCCTCAAATTGCTTCAATGAATAACACAATGTTTACAGGTTAAGGCTTACACACTTTACCCTTATGCAAATTTCTCATATCTTTACTTAGAGTTTATTTTCTCATATTTGATGCCAACCCTACCCAATCCAAATAGAGAGTGAATTACAAAGAAGAGGAATATGACTGCTGAGTGTCATGTATCAGCAGTAACATAGGGAATATTCACGGGGGAAGACTAATAAAAGACCCAGGGACACAGAAGGTAGGGTTTCCTAAACCCTGCCACTCCCAAAGTAAAATCAGAATCATGGGGAAATTGTCTGTTTTGATACTTCCCAGACACCTCTTTAATGGACTTCCACATAGTTCTAGAAATCTCTGGTAAAATTCTTAAGTATGCTTTTTAAGCTGATTTTGGGGGCTACCACATACGTGGTATCCGCCATTTTTCTTCTTTCCTGTTTTGAGGACACTTTAAGGAGTTGTCACTTTTGCTGATTGGACATCTACAGGACCTGTGCTTCCACAATTTTTATACCCACAATACCACTGCTGCTGACAATCCTGCCACGGCCAGAGCTATGTCTGCAGAGACCCAACGTGGAGGATGTTAGTGTGTCAAAAAGGCCCTGGATTCCACTGTGGTCAGAGGCTCCCAGAACTGGTTTCCCTATTGTGGAAGCTGCTGATGCCAACTTCTGACCTGGTCTGCCATCACTGCTTGAGCTACGAATGCCAACATTGACAGAAACTTTTAATATTTTTGCCTAGCAGGGATGTCAGCAAAAGAGCTTTCTGAATCTATATTGATTCTTTTGTTGTTGCCCCCTCACCCTAGAACTCAGGTATGAGTTTATAAAATAGAAGATAATATGTAGGATAGACTTTGTTCCTTACTGTGAATTATTCTCAATTTTAGCCCACTCTCCATGCGCACGTGTGTGTGTACACACATATAGTGGTAATCGACTTTAACTATTTTTCCAAGAAGCTTGTCTTTTCCCTCTGCCCTGTAAGTAGACCTCTGGTGGGTGCTACCTAATTAATCCTTCCTCCGGACGGGTCCAGAGTAGGAATGCAGCTGGGGTCTATACTGTTTTTGGTGAGCAGCCTGGAACAATGTAAATAGAGCCAAATAAACTGACATACCTAAAGTAATTGCTGACACTGCCGTTGTTTGAAAGCAGAAGAGTAGAGTAATTGATGTACTCTGAGACTTAAAGAAAAGTTTAAATCTCATGCATACATAGATATGTATACACACGTTTTATTGTTGATCAAAGGAGTCAGCTCTGTTAATATAGAAATTTTTACCTATTACGACTAATGAAGCTGCCTCTTACCTAAAAGCATTAGTTTGGGGAAACCGGATGAGCACTCAAGGAACTTCTGGATACAATCATGGGACTTGATAGTTTCAAGAAGTTTATATATTCTCTTATTTCTCCTTCTCTGGGTGGGGTTAGGATCCATCTTAGAAGATTGGGGGCCAGAAAAATGCCTAAATCATATATTCCAGAAGGCAGGAAAAAGTGAGAGAGAAATTTACCATGGTTCACATGGAATTCTGCTGCCAGAAGCTTTCTACAGAGCCATATGTTTTTATTATGCTCTATTAAGAGAGGAAGATGGGTCAGGAAGAGGGGCAGGAGGAGATGGTTAAACATTCTTGAGAAGCAGCCAGGATTAGTCACCTCCGGAGGCCAGGTACTGAAGCAGATGGCACATTGATTTGTTAGATGTGCTCTTGTTATGTTCCTATCTTTCATCACAGACCCTGGGAATGGACAACTCTGTTACCACTCTATCTTAAATGCCAGCCAATACTATGTTTCACATAGAATTCTTCCTGTGAATTAATTTTTACGAAGCAGCCATGTTTATCCTTAGTCAACATTATAAATGATAGTTGTGTTCCTTGATCTACTTGGAGAATTTACTTCATGAAGAAAAGTGGACTAAGATGAATGGGTAATCTTAGTTGCCTGCTAGGCTTTCCTGGAGGTCCCCTCTGGCTTCTTGGGTGGCGAAGAGGAAGATGTGCTTGAAGGTGTCCTAATGGGCAAATGGGAACTTATCTCAATGCATGTCTCAGGCCACATTGCACTGTGGAAGGAGGAGGGGCAAGGGGAGGGAGAGGAGGAGGAGGAAGTCCAGGGCTGTTTTTTGTAGAGTTAGCTCTAAACATACTCCTGCCATGTCTTGCCCTGAGCTTTTCTCCCAGGAAAGGGTAGGGGAGAGGCGGTGTTTGGGGGTTGGGGTAGGTGGTCAGGGGGATGTGAAGATACTGACTTGAAAGTTGCTAGAAGGGAAGGCTAAAGAACTGTTTTGTTTAGTCTTGATCACACCCTCAGGTCCTTATTTCTCCTTGTATCTGTTCAAATTCCTTGGGTCCAGCATTAGAGTCCCAGTCTTGAAAATGTCCTTATTTCTCTTATCTCACTCTTTCTATCTGCTTACCTGGAAAAGCTTCAACTTCATTAACCTCTATTTTTTTTTAAACTTATTTAAATCCCAGAAAACTTCAGTGGCTAAACATTACTGGTGGAAAAATTACATAGCCTGGATGCCTCAACTCACTAGAAATTTCTGACCGTGTATCTTATTGTACATCCCCAGTAAATTAGTTTCCCTGTTCTCTAAGATGATAATTTCATACTTCTTCTTGCTCCTCAAATCAACTTGCTCCTTCCCACCTCACTCTAAACTTAGGACCTCATCTTATGTTTTACCCACACACACACACACACACACACACACACACACACACACACACACACACGCACACACGCACACACACACACAATATACGTACAGAGAAGAACTTCCTCAGTTTCCCATCATTAGCCCAGCAACCTACCTGCACTGGTTTCTACACATTCTGCTTTTTCTTTATGTAAGAGAAAGCCCTGGATATGTTCCTCCCTAAGTCCACCTTCTCTACTTGTGGTCTGGATCCCATCCACTTAAATCTCCTCAGAGTTTACTCCCAAATTCATCCCCTCTCTCTCCTGTGTCATTATTTTTCTCTACCTCTACTGGATCACTCCAGTCAGTATACAAACATATGTAATTATTGCTCCTCTTAAAAAAAAAAAGCCCTCTGGCTCCATACCAGCCTCTCTCTCCACTGTACTATTTCTCTCTGATATTTGTAAAAACAACTCCTCTGTCTTGAAGTTTCTTCCTTTTCTCTCTTTATTCCATGCTAATCTCATTATTTCCCTACCACTGGCACTAAAATTGTTTTTATCACGTTTGTCAGTGATCTGTATTTTGCCAAAGCTAATGGTTAATTCTATATCATCTTATTTGATCTTTCAAAATCATTTGATGTGTTTGACCCCACATCCTTTCTTAGACATGTTCTTCCTTTGGCTTCTTATGGCACTTAAAAAAATTGTGGTAAAAAACACACAACATGAGATTAACCCTGTTTTTAAGTGTATAGTATTATTAGCTATAAATATAGTGGTGTGTAGTATATCTCTAGAACTTTTTCATCTTGCATGACTGAAGTTTTATATCCATCAAATAACAACTCCCCACTTCCTCCCTCCACCACCCCTGGCAACCACCATTCTACTTTTGCTTTGATGGGTTTGACTACTTGATGCCATTTGAATGTAGTATTTGTCTTCTGTATCTGGTTTATTTCACTTACCATAATGTCCTCAGGTTTCATTCAGCATATGACAGTATTTCCTTCATTTTTTATGGCTGAGTAATATTCCATTATATGTATATTCTACATTATATTTGTTCATCCATTGATGGACAGTAGGGTTGTTTCTACATCTTGGCTGTTGTGAATAATGGTACAAGGAACATGGGAATTCTAGTATCTCTTTAATATCCTTATTTCAGTTTTTTTTTTGATAAATACCCAAATATGGAATTGCTGGGTCTTATAGTAGTTCTGTTTTTATTTTTTTTGAGGATCTGCCATATTGTTTTCCATAGCACCTGTATCATTTTACAGTCCCATCAGTAGTAAACAAGGGTTCCAATTCTCCACATTTTCACCAACATTTATTTTCTGTTGTTGTCTTTGATAATGACCTTCCTATCAGGTATGAAGTGATATCTCATTGCAGTTTTGATTTTAATTTCCGTGATGATTACTGATGTTGAACATCTTTTCATATACCTGTTGGCTGTTTTTATGTCTTTTTTTGGAGAACTGTCTATTCAAGTCTTTTGCCATTTTTAAAGTTATTTGGTATTTTGCTATTTGGTTGTAGGGGTTAATTATATATTTTAGAAATTAATCCCTTATTGATATATTGTTTGAAAATATTTTCTCCCATTTCAGAGGTAGCCTTTTCACTCTATTAATTGCTCAATTACTTTCTTGCATGTGGAAGTTTTTTTATTTTTATTTTTTATTAAAAAAATTTTTTAATATGAAATTTATTGTCAAATTGGTTTCCATACAACACCTGTTGCTCATCCCAACAGGTGCCCTCCTCAATGCCCATCACCCACTCCCCCAACCCCCCATCAACCCTCAGTTTATTTTCAGTGTTTAAGAGTCTCTTATGGTTTGCATCCTTCCCTCTCTGTAACTTTTTTTCCCCCGTCTCCTCCCTGCTGGTCTTCTGTTGAGTTTCTCAGGATCCACATAAGAGTGAAAACATATGGTATCTGTCTTTCTCTGCCTGACTTATTTCACTTAGCATAACACTCTCCAGTTCCATCCACATTGCTACAAATGGCCAGATTTCATTCTTTCTCATTGCCAAGTAGTATTCCATTGTATATATAAACCACATCTTCTTTATCCATTCGTCAGTTGATGGACATTTAGGCTCTTTCCATAATTTGGCTATTGTTGAAAGTGCATTGGGGTACAAGTGCCCCTATGAATCAGCACTCCTGTATCCCTTGGGTAAATTCCTAACAGTGCTATTGCTGGGTCATAGGGTAGATCTATTTTTAATTTTTTGAGGAACCTCCACACTGTTTTCCAGAGCGGCTGCACCAGTTTGCATTCCCACCAACAGGGCAAGAGGGTTCCCGTTTCTCCACATCCTCTCCAGCATCTATAGTCTCCCGATTTGTTCATTTTAGCCACCCTGACTGGTGTGAGGTGGTATCTGAGTGTGGTTTTGATTTGTATTTCCCTGATGAGGAGTGACATTGAGCATCTTTTCATGTGCCTGTTGGCCATCTGGATGTCTTCTGTTTTTTTTTTTTTAATTTAATTTTTTATTTTTAAAAATTTACATCCAAATTAGTTAGCATATAGTGCAACAATGATTTCAGGAGTAGATTCCTTAGTGCCTCTTACTCATTTAGCCCATCCCCCCCTTCCACAACCCCTCCAGTACCTCTCAGTTTGTTTTCCATATTTATGAGTCTCTTCTGTTTTGTCCCCCTCCCTGTTATTTTTGCTTCCCTTCCCTTGTGTTCATCTGTTCTGTGTCTTAAAGTCCTCATATGAGTGAAGTCATGATTTTTGTCTTTCTCTGACTGACTAATTTCACTTAGCATCATACCCTCCAGTTCCATCCATGTAGTTGCAAATGGCAAGATTTCATTCTTTTTGATTGCTGAGTAATTCTTCATTGTATATGTATACCACATCTTCTTTATCCATTCATTCATTGATGGCCATTTGGGCTCTTTTCATACTTTGGCTATGTTGATAGTGCTTCTATAAACATTGGGGTGCATGTGTCCCTTCAAAACAGCACACCTGTATCCCTTGGATAGATACCTAGTAGTGCAATTGCTGGGTCGTAGGGTAGTTCTATATTTAGTTTTTTGAGGAACCTCCGTACTGTTTTCCAGAGTGGCTGCACCAGCTTGCATTGCCACCAACAATGCAAAAGAGATCCTCTTTCTCTGCATCCTTGCCAGCATCTGTTGTTGCCTGAGTTGTTAATGTTAGCCATTCTTATAGGTGTAAGGTGGTATCTCATTGTGGTTTTGATTCGTATTTCCCTGATGATGAATGATGTTAAGCTTTTTTCATGTGTCACTTTTTCATGTTTCACTTTTTTTCATGTGTTGGTTGGCCATCTGGATGTCTACTTTGAACTGTCTATTCATGTCTTTTGCCCATTTCTTCACTGGATTATTTGTTTTTTGGGTGTTGAGTTTGATCAGTTCTTTATAGATTTTGAGTACTAACCCTTTATCTGATATGTCATTTGCAAATTATCTTCTCCTATTCTGTCGGTTGCCTTTTAGTTTTGCTGATGGTTTCCTTTGCTGTGCAGAAGCTTTTTATTTTGATGAGGTCCCAGTAGTTCATTTTTGCTTTTGTTTCCCTTGCCTCTGGAGATGTGTTGAGTAAGAAATTGCTGTGGCTGAGGTCAGAGATGTTTTTTCCTGCTTTCTCCTCTAGGGTTTTGATGGTTTCCTGTCTCACATTCAGGTCCTTCATCCATTTTAAGTTTATTTTTCTGAATAGTGTAAGAAAGTGGTCTAGTTTCATTCTTCTGCATGTTGCTATCCAGATCTCCCAGCACCATTTGTTAAAAAGACTGTCTTTTTTCCATTGGACATTCTTTCCTGCTTTCTCAAAGATTAGTTGGCCATACTTTTGCGGGTCCAATTCTGGAGTCTCTATTCTATTCCATTGGTCTATGTGTCTGTTTTGTGCCAGTACCATGCTGGCTTGATGATTACAGCTTTGTAATATAGCTTGAAATCTGGGATTGTGATACCTCCTGCTTTGGTCTTCTTCTTCAAAATTACTTTGGCTATTCGGGGCCTTTTGTGGTTCCATATGAATTTTAGGATTGCTTGTTCTAGCTTTGAGAAGAATGCTGGTGCAATTTTGATTGGGATTGCATTGAATGTGTAGATTGCTTTGGGTAGTATTGACATTTTAGCAGTATTTATTCTTCCAATCCATGAGCATGGAATGTTTTTCCATTTCTTTTTTTTTTTTTAATTTTTTGAACGTTTATTTATTTTTGAGACAGAAAGAGACAGAGCATGAACAGGGGAGGGTCAGAGAGAGGGGGAGACACAGAATCTGAAACAGGCTCCAGGCTCTGAGCTGTCAGCACAGAGCCCAACATGGGGCTCGAACTCACGGACCGTGAGATCATGACCTGAGCTAAGGTCGGATGCTCAACCGACTGAGCCACCCAGGCGCCCCTGTTTTTCCATTTCTTTGTATCTTCTTCAATTTCCTTCATAAGCTTTCTATAGTTTTCAGCATACAGAAAACTTTTACATCTTTGGTTAGTTTTATTCCTAGGTATTTTATGATTCTTGGTGCAGTTGTGAATCAGTTTCTTTATTTGTCTTTCTGTTGCTTCATTGTTAGTGTATAAGAATGCAACTGATTTCTGTACATTGATTTTGTATCCTGCGACTTTGCTGAATTCATGTATCAGTTCTAGCAGACTTTTGGTGGAGTCTATCAGGTTTTCCATGTATAGTATCATGTCATCTGCAAAAAGTGAAAACTTGACTTCATCTTTGCCAATTATGATGCCTTTGATTTCCTTTTGTTGTCTGATTGCTGATGCTAGAACTTCCAACACTATGTTAAACAACAGCGGTGAGGGTGGACATCCCTGTCGTGTTCCTGATCTCAGGGGGAAAGCTCTCAGTTTTTCCCCATTGAAGATGATGTTAGCTGTGGGCTTTTCATAAATGGCTTTTATGATGTTTAAGTATGTTCCTTCTATCCCGACTTTCTCAAGGGTTTTTATTAAGAAAGGATGCTGAATTTTGTCAGATGCTTTTTCTGCATCGATTGACAGGATCATATGGTTCTTATCTTTTCTTTTATTAATGTGATGTATCACATTGATTTGTGAATATTGAACCAGCCCTGCAGCTCAGGAATGAATCCCACTTGATCATGGTGAATAATTCTTTTTATATTCTGTTGAATTCGATTTGCTAGTATCTCGTTGAGAATTTTTGCATCCATATTCATCAGGGATATTGGCCTGTAGTTCTCTTTTTTTTGCTCTGTCTCTGTCTGGTTTGGGAATCAAAGTAATGCTGGCTTCATAGAATGAATCTGGAAGTTTTCCTTCCCTTTCTATTTTTTGGAACAGCTTGAGAAGTATAGGTATTATCTTTGTTTTAAATGTCTGGTAGAATTCCCCAGGGAAGCCATCCGGTCCTGGACTCTTATTTGTTGGGAGATTTTTGATAACTGATTCAATGTCTTCGCTGGTTATGGGTCTGTTCAAATTTTCTATTTCTTCCTGTTTGAGTTTTGGAAGTGTGTGGGTGCTTAAGAATATGTCATTTCTTTCAGGTTGTCCAATTTGTTGGCGTATAGTTTTTCATAGTATTCCCTGATCATTGCTTGTATTTCTGAGGGATTGGTTGTAATAATTCCATTTTCATTCATGATTTTATCTATTTGGGTCCTCTTTTTTTTTTTTTTGAGAAGTCTTACAAGAGGTTTATCAATTTTGTTTATTTTTTAAAAAAAACAACTCTTGGTTTCATTGATCTGCTCTACAGTTTTTTTAGATTCTATATTGTTTATTTCTGCTCTGATATTTATTATTTCTCTTCTTCTGCTGGGTTTGGAGCGTCTTTGCTGTTCTGCTTCTATTTCCTTTAGGTGTGCTGTTAGATTTTGTATTTGGGATTTTTCTTGTTTCTTGAGATAGGCCTGGATTGTAATGTATTTTCCTCTCAGGACTGCCTTCACTGCATCCCAAAGTGTTTGGATTCTTCTATTTTCATTTTCATTTGTTTCCATATATTTTTAAATTTCTTCTCTAATTGCCTGGTTGACTCATTCATTCTTTAGTATGATGTTCTTTGACCTCCATGCTTTTGAAGGTTTTCGAGACTTTTTCCTGTGGTTGATTTCAAGTTTCATAGCACTGTGGTCTGAAAGCATGCATGGTATGATCTCAATTCTTTTATACTTATTAAGGGCTGTTTTGTGACCCGGTATGTGATCTATGTGCATGTGAGAAGAAAGTATATTCTGTTGCTTTGGGATGCAGAGTTCTAAATATATCTGTCAAGTCCATCTGATCCAAGATATCATTCAGGGCCCTTGTTTCTTTATTTAGTCTCTGTCTAGATGTTCTATCCATTGTTGTAAGTGGAGTATTAAAGTCTCCTGCATTTACCACATTCTTATCAATAAGGTTGCTTATATTTGTGATTAATTGTTTTATATATTTGGGGGCTGCTGAATTAGGTGCAGAGACATTTATAATTGTTAGCTCTTCCTGATGGATAGACCTTGTAATTATTATATAATGCCCTTCTTCATCTCTTGTTACAGCCTTAATTTAAAGTCCAGTTTGTCTGATATAAGTATGGATACTCCAGCTTTCTTTTGACTTCCAGGAGCATGACAGATAGTTCTCCATCCCCTCACTTTCAATCTGAAGGTGTCCTCAGGTCTAAAATGAGTCTCTTGTGGGCAGCAAATAGGTGGGTCTTGTTTTTTAATCCACTCTGATACCCTATGTCTTTTGGTTGGAGCATTGAGTCCATTTACACTCAGTGTTATTATTGAAAGATACGAGTTTAGAGTTATTGTGATATCTGTAGGTTTAATGCTTGTAGTGGTGTCTCTGGTACTTTGTGGTCCTTGCAACATTTCACTCAGACTCCCCCTTAGGATCTCTTATAGAGCTGGTTTAGTGGTGACGAATTCCTTCAGTTTTTGTTTGTTTGGGAAAACCTTTATCTCCTTCTATTCTGAATGACAGACTTGCTGGATAAAGGATTCTTGGCTGCTTATTTTTTTCTGTTCATCACATTGAAGATTTCCTGCTGTTCCTTTCTGGCCTGACAAGTTTCAGTAGATAGGTCTGCTACTACCCTTATGTGTCTACCTTTGTATGTTAGGGCCCGTTTATCCCTAGCTGCTTTCAGAATTCTCTCTTTATTCTTGTATTTTGCCAGTTTTACTATGATATGTAGTGCAGAAGATCGATTCAAGTTATGTCTGAAGGGACTTCTCTGTGCCTCTTGGATTTCAATACCTATTTCCTTCCCCAGATCAGGGAAGTTCTCAGCTATGATTTGTTCAAGTACACCTTCAGCCCCTTTCTTTCTCTCTTCTGGAATTCTTATGAAACGGATATTGTTCTGTTTGATTGCATCACTTAGTTCTCTAATTCTCCCCTCATACTCCTGGATTTTTTTTATCTCTCTTTTTCTCAGCTTCCTCTTTTTCCATAATTTTATCTGCTAATTCACCTATTCTCTCCTCTGCCTCTTCAGTCCATGCTGTGGCCGCCTCCATTTTATTTTGCACCTCATTTATAGCATTTTTAAATTCATCATGACTATTTTTTAGTCGCTTGATCTCTGTAGCAATAGATTCTCTGTTGTCCTCTATGCTTTTTTCAAGCACAGCGATTAATTTTTTCAAGCCCAGCGGTGGCTATTATTCTAAATTCTTGTTCCGTTATATTGCTTAAATCGGTTTTGATGAATTCTTTAGCTGTTGCTACTTCCTGGAATTTCTTTTGAGGAGAATTCTTCCGTTTCATCATTTTGGCTAGTTTTCTGTCCCTTATGTGTTTTAAAAGCTTGTTGTGTGCTCTGCACCTGTGAGCACTGCTATATTAAAGGAGGGTCATACACTGTCCAGGGCCTGGCGCTTCAGGAGGTTTTTTTCTGGAGATTGTTACTTGCTCTCTGTTGTTGTGACTTTGGTTATTTTATTACCCTACTCGTAGCAATATTATGGACCCTCCACCAGGTGTGCTTTGATTTGTTCCTTGGAGTAGCCCTGTAAAGGAAAACAGACAAACAGGAGAAAAAAACCACACAAACGCACAAATAAGTAACACAAACAAACAAACAAAAACAAAAACCTAAAGAATAAAAACAAAAAACCCCAAAACACCGACTGCAAGTAAAGGAGAGGGTAGAGGTGGAGCTAAGGGAAGAGCACAAACAAGGAGAGAAATAACAGGAATGGGGCGGGGGCGGGGGTGGGGAGGAAAAAATAAACATTGATTAGGCAGAGAGACTAAAAGGCTTAATCCAGAAAGATAGAAAGGAAAATAAAGATGGAGGCGGGGAAAATAAAGTTACCCAGATGGAGAAACTATATGGCTTGATTATTCCAGAGAGAGAGAGAAAGTGTAAAGAAGGAAGTGTAGAACATGTATCAA
This sequence comes from Panthera tigris, assembly GCF_018350195.1. NCBI lineage: Eukaryota > Metazoa > Chordata > Mammalia > Carnivora > Felidae > Panthera > Panthera tigris. The sequence continues at coordinate 204,848,861 of NC_056660.1, forward strand.
GACACTGGATTAAATATGTTTGTTTAGACAGACCAATAACCAGAGTAACCAGCCTAAGGGGAGGGAAGAGATAAGGAGGAGAAATGGGGGCAGGGGGAGAATATATCTCGATATCCAGAATTGACCTAGAGTTAATCCAGGCTGCATCACTTGTAGGTAGTAGCTGTCTTCAGGGTCTCTGCCCTTCCGGTGGATATGCAGTTACCCAGTGCAAGGGGGCGTGGTTTGGCGTAATCTGAACCTACCTCCACTATGGGCCCTGGGAGTAATCCCTGAGGCCTCGCCTTGGTGGTGGTGGGGCAGGAGGGGGGTGGATGGTGATTCCCCAGTCTCTTCTCCATGGAGCTGGACCCGGTGGAGTCAGTTTGAGTCGTCCTCACTGTGCCACTGGCAGAGATTGGGTGGTCCTTCTCTCTCTGCCAACTCCTTTGACTCTGCACCTGGCTAGGATTCAAAGACCCACTCCATGAGCTCTGGCCCTGGGGAAGCGCCTCTTAGTGCTGCAATATGTGGTCCCAGCTGGCTTTGTCTGTGCCACTGCACTTCAGGGAGGTCTGACTTCTCCTACTGCAGACTGAGCCGCTGCCCTCGCCTCTACCAGCCCCCAGGGGGGTGGACACAGGCAGGCTTTATCCTTCCTACAGCATTCCAGGGAAACAGTGGCCTTATCCTCCTGCAGATGTACCCTCAGCCCAGCCACTGTGCCTGGGGGTGGCAGACGCAGGCAGGTTCTGTGCTATCACGCAGCCCTCCAGGGAGGGAACTGCTTTCTCCAGCTGTGGACTCAGCCTCTGACCTACGCCGCACCCAGGCCTGACTCCCCTCCTCCCCAGGTGCACTAACAGGGAGCCGGCTGGATCCCTCTCAGTCTCAGTCTGAGGTCTTTCTCCTGTCCAGATATGGTCCTGCACTTCCCTAGCCGCTCTTTCTCTTCTTTTTGTGTCTCCTCAGAAGGGGGTCTCTCCCCTCCATGCCCACATGGCCTTTTTTTATCTCTGCCTGTTCGCAGTTACCCACCTATCTTTTTTTCCAGCTTTCCCATTTTATTCCCAGAAGATTCCGTCTCTTTTCCTCCCAGGCTCTGGTGTTCAAAGTCCTTTGGCTTCTACACTTTTTTGTTTGAGAGACGCTGGAATTATGGATTTCCCCCTACTTCTCCACCATGTTGGCCCCCACATGTGGAAGTTTTTTAGTTTGTAATCCCACTTTTCTATTCTTCTGTTGTCTGTTCTCTTGGTGTCCTATGCAAGAAATAATTGCCAAGACAAATGTCCAGAAGGGTTTTCCTCATGTTTTCTTCTAAGAGCTTTACTGTTTCAGGTCTTATATTTAAGTCTTTAATTCACTTTGAGTTAATTTTTGTGTATGGTGTAAGATAAGGGTCCAATAAATTCTATTCTTTAGAATGTAGATATCCAGTTTTCCCAACACATTTATTGAAGAGCCGATATGTCATTGTATATTTTTGGCAACCTTGTCAAAGGTCAGTTGACTGTATGTATATGTGTTGGTTTAGTTTTGGGCTCTCCATTTTGTTCTATTGATCTATGTGTCTGTCCTTATGTTAGTACCATACTGTTTTGCTTACTATAGTTTTGTAATATGTTTTGAAACACAAAGTATAAGTCTTCCAGCTTCTTTTTTTTTTCAAGATTATTTTGGCTATTTGGGTTTTTTGTGGTTTCTTATGAATCTTAGGACTGTTTCTTCTATTTCTGTACAAAAAGGTCATTGGGATTTTGATGGAGATTGCATTGAATCTGTAGATAAATTTGGGTAGTCTGGGCATGATAACAGTATTGTCTTCCATCAATGAACAGGGGATGTCTTTCCATTTATGTGAATCTGTTTATGTCCATCTGTTTCACAAATGTTTTACAGTTTTCTGGGTACAAATATTTTATCTCCTTGGTTAAGTTTATTACTAAATATTTTATTGTTTTTAATGCAGTTACATGGGATTATTAATTTCCTTTTTGGATTGTTTATATTTATTTTTTAAGTTTATTTATTTTGAGAGAGAGAGGGAGAGTGAGAGAGAGAATGAGCAGAAAGGGGCAGAGAGAGAAAGAGGGAAAGAATCCCAAGCAAGCTCCTCACTCAGCACAGAGCCTGACTCAGGGTTTGATCTCACAAACAGTGAGATCATGACCTGGACCAAAATCAAGAGTCAGACACTTGATCGACTGAACCACCCAGGCACCCCAGGATTTTTTTTTTTTTTTTGGCATATAGAAAGGAGACTGATTTTTGTATATTGATTTTTGTATCCTGCAACTTTACTAAATGCATTTATTCCAACTGTTTGTGTGTGTGTGTGTGTGTGTGTGTGTGTGTGTGTGTGTGTAATCTTTAGGATTTTCTACATATTTGATCATATTATCTGCCAGCCAAAATCATTTTAATTCTTTCTTTCCTATTTGAATATCTTATTTTTCTTGTAGAATTGCTCTGGCTAGGTCCAGTACTGTGTTGAATAGAAATGTTAAGAGTGGGCATACTTGCTTTGTTCCTAAGAGGTTTTAGCTTTGAGTGTGATATTATCACAGACATTTCATATATGACCTTTTTGATGTTAGGGTCATTTCTTTCTACTCCTAGTCTGTTTAGTTTTTTTTTTTTTTAATATGAAAGTGTGTTGAATTTTTGTCAAGTGCTTTTTCTGCATCTGTTAAGATGATCATGTACTTTTAATCTTTTATTATGTTAATGTGATGCATCATATTGATTTTTTTTTAACATTGAACTATCCTTGCACTCTTGTGTTAAATCCCACTAGGTTATGGTGTATGAATTTGGTTTGCTACTATTTTGTTGAAGAGTTTAGCGTCTTTAACTCATCAGGGATATTGGCCTGTAGTTTTATTATCTTGTAGTGTTTTTATCTGGCTTTGGTAGCAGAGTAATGCTGGTTTCACAAATGAGTTTGGAAGTGCTACTTTTTAATTTTTTGGAGGAGTTTAAGATAGATTGGTGTTAATTCTTTAAATGTTGGGTAGAATTCAACAGTGAAGCAATCTGATTTCCAGCTTTTCTTTGTTTAGGGATTTTTGATTACTCGTTTAATCTCTTATTAGTTATAGATTTGTTCAGATTTTCTGTTTCTTCATGATTCAGTCTTGGTCAGTTGTGTGTTTCCAGGAATTTATGCATTTATTCTCGGTTATACAGTTTGGCATATAATTGCTCATATTAGTCTTTTTTTGAACTGTTTTATTTCTGTGGCCTCAATTGAAATATAATACATATATATAAAGAATATATTGTTTTTATGCATTTGAGAATTTCTTATTCTATTGATTTCTAGTTTTATTCCATTGTGGACAGAAAAAGACACTTGGTATGATTCTAATCTTTTAACATCCTTGAGACCTGTTTTGTGACCTAACATATGATCTGTCCTGGAGAATGTTCCATGTGTGCTTGATAAGAATGTGTATTCTGCTATAGTTGGATGGAATATTTTGTGTATGTCTGCTCAGCACATTTGGTCTATAGTGTTCAAGTTCTCTGTTTCCTTGTTGATCTTCTGTCTAGATGTTCAATCCATTCTCCAAAGTGGAATATTGAAATTTCCTATGTATTTCTCCTTTCAGTTTTGTAGTATTTGCTTTGTATATTTAGGTAATTTGTATATTTCCCTTGTAAATTGACCCCATTGTCAACTAGGTTTTATCTGTGGGATGCAAAGATGTTTTAACATATACAAATCAATAAATGTGATATCCCACATTAATAAAATCAAGAATAAAAATCATCTGATCATCTCAGTAGATGCAGATAAGCTTTAACAAAACTCAATGCCATTTCTTGATAAATTCTCCCAACAAATGGGGTATGCAAGGAACATACTTCATAAAATAAAGATCATATATGACAAAGCCATAGCTAACTTCATACTCAATGATGAAAGCTAAAAGCTTTTTCTCTAAAATCAGAAACAAGATAAGGGCGCCCCCACCAATTATTCCTATTCAACCAAGTATAGAAGTGCTACCCATAGCAATTAGGCAATAAAAAGAAATGAAAGGCATACAAATTAGAAAGGAAGAAGTAAAATTGTCTGTTTGCATATGACATGATCTTATATGTAGAAAACCCTAAGAACTCAGCCAAAAACCTGTTAGAACTAATAAACAAAGTCAATAAAATTTCTGCTTAGAAAATCAACTTACAAAAATCGGTTGTCTTTCTATACCTAACAACAAAATTTCTGAAAGAAATTAAGAAACAATTACACTTACAATAGTACCAAAAAAAAAAACCCAATAAAATACCAAGGAATAAATCTAACCAAGGAGATGAAAGACTTGTCCATTGAAAACTATAAGACATTAATGAAAGAAATTAAAAAAGACAGATTAATGGAAAGATCTCCCATCTTCATGGATCATAATATTGTTAAAATGTCCATACCACCCAAAGCCATGTAGATATAGATTCAGTGAAACCCCTATCAAAATTCCAATGGCATTTTTCACAGAAATAGAAAAAAACTATCCTAAAATTCATATGGATCCACAAAAGACCCTGAATAGTCAAAGTAATCTTGAGAAAGAACAAAACTGAGGCTTAACAATACCTGAATGAAAACTATACTACAAAGCTACAGTGATCAAAGCAGTATGGTATTGACATAAAAATAGGCACATTGACGAATGGAATAGAATCAATAGTCCAGAAATTGATCCATTCATATATGATCAACTAATATTTGGCAAGACATCCAAGAATAATCAATGGAGAAAGGATAGTCTTTTCAATAAATGATGTTGGGAAAATTGCTATTTGCATGAAAAGAATGAAATTGGACCTCTATCTTAACTATACACAATAACTAGCTCAAAATGGATTAAAAACTGAAACTGTAACACTCTTAGAAGAAAACACATGGCAAAAGTTTCTTAGCATTGGTCTTGGCAATGACTTCTTTGGATACGACACCATATGTATAAGAAATAAAAGCAAAAACCTAAACCAAAGAGGTAAAATATCTGCATACTGAAAACTACAGAAAGCTTATGAAAGAAATTGAAGAAGATGCAAAGAAATAGAAAAAAATTCCATGCTCATGGGTCGGAAGAACAAATATTGCTAAAATGTCAATACTACCCAAAGCAATTTACACATTCCATGCAGTCCCAATCAAAATTGCACCAGCATTCTTCTCAGAGCTAGAAAAAACTATCCTAAAATTTGTATGGAACTGGAAAAAAACCAGAATAGCCAAAGTAATGTTGAAAAAGAAATCCAAAGCTGGAGGCATCACAATTCTGGACTTCAAGCTGTATTATAAAGCTGTAATTATCAAGACAGTATAGTGCTGGCATAAAAACAGACACATAGATCAATGGAACAGAATATAGAACCCAGAAATGGACCTACAAATGTATGGCCAACTAATCTTTGACAAAGCAGGGACGAATACCCAATGGAAAAAAAGACAGTCTCTTCAGCAAATGGTGTGGGGAAAACTGGACATTGACATGTGGAAGAATGAACCTGGACCACTTTCTTACACCATACACAAAAATAAACTCAAAATAGATGAAAGACCTAAATGTGAGACAAGAAACCATCAAAATCCTAGAGGAGAAAACAGGCAACAACCTCTTTGACCTTGGCTGCAGCAACTTCTTACTTGACATGTCTCCAGAGGCAAGGGAAACAAAAGCAAAAATGAATTATTGGGACCTCATCAAGATAAAAAGCTTCTGCATACTGAAGGAAACAGTCAACAAAACAGGCAACCCCCCAGAATGGGAGAAGATATTTACAAAGGACATATCGGATAAAGGGTTACTATTCGAAATCTATAAAGAACTTATGAAACTCAACACCCAAAAAACAAATAATCCAGTGAAGAAATGGGCAAAAGACACAAACAAAAGACACTTTTCTTAAAAAAATTTTTTTTAGTTTTTATTTATTTTTGAGACAGAGAGAGACAGAGCGTGAGAGGGGGAGGGGCAGAGAGAGAAGGAGACACAGAATCCGAAGCAGGCTCCAAGCTCTGAGCTGTCAGTAGAGCCCGACGCGGGGCTCGAACCCATAGACCATAAGATCATGACCTGAGCTGAAGTCAGAAGTTCAACCGACTGAGCCACCCAGGTGCCCCAAGACACTTTTCTAAAGAAGACATCCAGATGGCCAATAGACACATGAAAAGATGCTCAACATCACTCATCATCAGGGAAATACAAATCAAAACCACAGTGAGATAACACTTCACACCTGTCAGAATGTCTAAAATTAACAACTCAGGAAACAACAGATGTTGGTGAGGATGTGGAGAAAAGAGAATCCTTTTGCATTGCTCATGGGAATGCAAATGATGGATCCACTCTGGAGAACAGTATGGAGGTTCCTCAAAAAATTAAAAATAGAACTACCTACAACCCAGCAATTGCACAACTAGGTATTTATACAAGGGATACAGGTGTGCTGTTTCCAAGGGCACATGCACCTCAGTGTTTACAGCAGTGCTATTGACAATAGCCAAATTATGGAATGAGCCCAAATGTTCATTGACTGATGAATAGATAAGAAGATGTGGTATTTATATACAATGGAAATATTACTCAATGATCAAAAAGAATGAAATGTTGCCATTTGCAATGATGTGGATGGAACTAGAATGCATTATGCTAAGAGAAATAAGTCAGTCAGAGAAAGGCAAATATCATATGATTTCACTCATATGTGGAATTTAAGAAATAAACAGATGAACACAAGGGAAGGGAAGGAAGGGAAAATAAGATAAAAACATAGAGGGAGGCAAATCATAAGAGACTCTTTTTTTGTTTTGTTTTAATGTGTGCTTCTTTTATTATTTTTATGAAGATCATCTTTTTTATATGGTCAGGGGCCATTGGTTTTTCTTTTTTTTAACTTGTTTTATTTTGTATTTTTTAAAATTGACATCCAAATTAGTTAGCATATAGTGCAACAATGATTTCAGGAGTAGATTCCTTAGTGCCCCTTACCCGTTTAGCCCATCCCCCCCCAACCCCTCCCGTAACCCTCAGTTTGTTCTCCATATTTATGAGTCTAATCATAAGAGACTCTTAAAGACAGAGAACAAACTGAGGGTTGCTGGAGGGATGATGGGTAGGCAGATGGGCTAAATGGGTGATAGGCATTAAGGAGGGCACTTGGGATGAGCACTGGGTATTATATGTAAGTAATAAATCAGTAAATTCTACTCCTGAAACCATTATTATGATATATGTTAACTAACTTGGATTTAAATAAAAAAATGCATTCTCCACATTTTTAACAGAAAAAAAAACCTTCTTTGTCAAAAAAAAAAGAAAAGAAATAAGCAAAAATGAATAAAAGCACATCACAGCACCTGGGTGGCTCAGTCAGATAAGCATCCGACTCTTGATTTTGGCTCAGGTCATGATCTCAAGGTTTCTGTGTTCGAGCCCCACATTGGGTTCCCTGCTGATAGTGCAGAGCCTGCTTGTGATTTTCTCTCTGTCTCTGTCTCTCTCTTTCCCTCTGTCCCGCATTTATGCTCAAAATAAATAAACTTAAAAAATTAAAAAAATAAATAAAAAAGCAGGACTATATCAAACTAAAAACCTTCTGCACAGCAGAAGAAATAATTAACAAAATGAAGAAGCAACATATAAGATGGTAGAAAATGTTTGCAAATTATATGTCTGATAAGGGGTTAATTTCCAGAATATAAGGAACTCTTACAGCTCAATAACCAAAAAACAAACAAACAAACAAACAAATGAAAACCCAATCTGATTTAAAAATGAGCAGAGGACATGAATAAGGCATTTTCCAAAGAAAACATGCAAATGGCCAACAGGTACATGAAAATATGTGCAAAATCACTAATCATCAGAGAAATGCAAAAAACAAAACCACAATGAGATATCACCTAATATCTATTAGAATGGCCATTATAGAAACATACAGATAACCTGGCTAGAGATTCTAGAGGCCTCTCGAACCACTTTTGTGGATGTGTCTTCTCTGGGCTTGTGTTTATAGATTCTTAATTAGAGGGATTTGCTGGTCCCTCCTCTACCCTGCCAGCATCTCATAATTTCTCACTCCCTCTCGTGTTTATTATGATGCCACCTAGCTCTTTTTTGTTCTCAACAGTTCTTGGGCATCTAGAATATGCCAGATCCCATCAAGAGGCAGGCAAAGCAGCGGTCAGTTCCTTGAGCAGCTCCTTGAAAAATCACGTTGGACACATGCTCTATTCTTCCCTACTCCTTGAGGAAGAGGTTGCCACGCTGTACTGGCCTCTGTCTGTGATATTGCCAGTGCTCTGGAGCAACAACAAACCACACAGCTTTCTTGTTTTTAGTGAGCCCCAGGCATCTAGAATGTACTGGGCTTTCCATTACAGCTCTTAGACAGGTGAGGCAGAAGCCAGTGTCTTGGGTAGCCCCTTGACCCCCAAAAAGTCAGAACATTGGAAATATGGTCCAATCTTTCCCTTTTCAAAAAGAAGCTGGGAATTTACTCTCAATCATGTAGCACCGTGTCAGGGAGGGACTAAGGCAAGAGTGTGCCACAAATTTTCCTACCAGCTTCAATGGTTGGTATTGCACTTGTGTGGGGCATAGGGGCTTCTGACTTGGTTTCTGGATTTCTCACAAAAGGAATTGATTAATATATTGTTGAAAAATTAGTGTCTCCATGGGGGGAAGAAGGGTTTGTGGCTTCCTCTTCTGCCATATTGCTACTGTTACTCATTACTATCTTATTTTTCCAACCTTATTACTATTTCCTTTAGGTCATCTTTGCTAGCTATGCCTCCGTTTCTTTACATCTAGGGCTTAGGCCTTGATCTCTCTTTCTCTCTCTTTTTCTATAATGACACTCTTCCCCAAGGTTAAAATATATAAACCAATGACTTGAGATAATATCTATGTGCTGATGACTCCTTAAGTTTATATTATTTGCCAGATACCTCTGCTGAACTCTGTCCTCAGATACCCCACTGCCTTCCTATCATTTTCATTTGAATGTCCTATAGAAACCTCAAACTTAACATGACCTAAAAAGAACTCTTAAGTTTACCATCCATTGTTACCATCCAAGTTTGTTCCTAATCAAGTGTTCCTCATCTAAGTCTTTTACCTCACTGTCCGTCAGTTTCTCAAGTCTTGGAATGATTCTTCAGTTTTTTCCCCTTCAAACCCTAAAACCACCCAAACAGTAAATCTTGTTGAATCTTTCTCCAAATGTATCCCATATCTTTTCATTTCTCACTATATCCACTATTAAAATGCTAATCTAGTTACTGTCCCCTCCCACATGAATTACTCCAAAGGCCCCTAACCCGTATCCCTGGCCTCATTTTTGTCCCTCTACACAGAGTAGCTTTCAAAAGTATAAATGTGGTATATTATCCATTTATTAAAACTCCTCTACCTTTAATTACTAAAATTACTGACCTCTGTCTGTCTCTCTGACCTCAACTCCTTCTACTCTTTTCTTACTCACTCATCATAGCCTTTTTTTTTTTTTTTTTTGGCCATCAGGCCCTCCCAGTTTTCCTCTTGCTTTAGAGATTTGAATCTTCTAGATTGTCACCACTCTGCCTTCTTCCTCTTCTAATGAAGTCCTCTCCTCAGGAGACATCCCCTGACCATGCTAGCCAAAGCAGTTTATCTCTATCCTTATAATTTTTCCAACCATTGCTTGACCTATCTTCTTTATAGTGCTTAAGTAAAAACAATTAACTACTTTCTTTATATATTTATTATATGTCAACCGAGTATAATACAAGCTCCTTGGGAACAGGACCTTGTCAGTCTTTGTAGGTACACAGAATATGTCTGGGCTACAATCAGTATGCAATCCATACTTGTCGACTAAGAAATAACAGTATAGAGGGAGTCTGATCTTTCACAAAGACCTCTGATCAGTTGATTTGAGAACAAGGCAACCCAACAAAAGTATTCAAGGCAGATTTATTATTTGAATTCTTTGTAAAGTCCTGACCTCCATGAACATTAGTTAAGATTATACTGGGCTCAATGTTTTTTTGAATGAGATACATGACAGTTGAACAGAGTGAAATCGGAATTTGCTTTATATAGCAATTTTTAGCCATTATGGTACCACATGTTCAACCAGTTTTCTTCTATTTTTATATATTAAATTGAGTTATCATAATAAAAACTTTGATGAAATATCAGATTGGACTATGACTTAAGGGTAAAAAAAAGTATGCAATCTTTAATACTATTCTGGTTTCTTATTTATTTATTAAAAATTTTTTTTAATTAATTTATTTTTGGGAGACAGAGAGACAGATGCAAGCAGTGGAGGAGCAGAGAGAGAGGGAGACACAGAATCTGAAGCAGGCTCCAGGCTCCGAGCTGTCAGCACACAGCCCGATACAGGGCTCAAACCCATGAAGTGCAGTATCATGACCTAGGCCAAAGTCAGATGACTAACCGACTGAGCCACCCAGGCACCCCAATACTGTTCTGGTTTCTAAGCTTTGTATTCTAATTGTCTGTAAGTTGGTCACTCGAATATAATCTGTATAGTGACTTATTTAACCAAAATATAGTAATAATACTAGACCCCACAATTACTTTGAGTGCTTTTATTATTAGCTTCATAAGAAATATGAGAAATTCTATTAAAATACAACAAAAGTATACAGGCTAGCCCACAAGGCAAAAAAAGAGGATACAAATATGTACAAAAGATGTAGGAGCTGTCATTTAATTGCAGAAATGTATCTGCGTGACTGAAGTCCAAAAAAGGTTGACACTCAAACAAAGATAATATCAAGATGTCTCCTCCCTATGCTTGGAGCTAGATGTAGTACAAGGGAGGTCTAGAAGATTGCTTGAGACAGATCATGTAAAATGAACAAATGATACCAAGAAATAACCACTCCCTAAGTCAGGCAGGGGAGGCATAGTTTAAAAATTCAGGCTCTGTTTTCGAATACCTGGGTTTTGGGTTTGCGAATTTGGGAAAATTATTTAATCTCTCTGTCTTCCAGTTTCCTCAACTGAAAAATGAAGATAATAACAGTACTATAGGTTGAGTACTTCATAGGAATAGTATTTCTTGGCTTGTTGCAAGGATTAAATGAGAATTAAATGCTACCTATTCATATTTTATTTGTGATTTTCAACCAGAATGAATAATCTTCAGAAGCAAAGTGAAAAGCTAGTAAGAAGAAATGTTTTCAAATGTGTTCAAGCTTTTGTGCCAAGGCAATATGTATCTCTAGGTACTAAGGGAAAAAACAACTGACAAAATGTTACAGAAGTCAACGGTCATTTCTAGAGATTGTAGAAACTGAAGTATACAGATATATAACTGCCACAGTTTTCAAAAGAGGAAAAATAGATCCTAGCAACTTTACGTGGTAATAATGAATGGTCTGTGAGTAATTAAAAAGGAAGCGATGGTAATCTATATCCTGGATAGAGGTAAGGCATCACCCTCTGGTGAGAAAAGTGAACTGCCTGGGAGATATAAGACGCGCATTGTGGTGTTGATTTGCAAACAAGTCTTGGCAAGTCACTTAACTCCACCCAGCCTCTGGTGTTACCTTTGTAAAACTGCTTAACAGTTGATGTTATGGGCCAATTTGGTCCAAGCCATGGCTCTGCTACTTACCAGCTCACTCAGGGGAGCTCCTAAAAATTCTCTGGGTTACAATTTCCTCAGCTCTAATATGGAGAAAATGACAGTACCAACCTCACATTCTTTGTTATAAGGATTCAATAGGAATAAGCATGTGTATGTGTGTAAGGTGCCTGGGTGGCTCAGTTGGTTGAGCATCTGACTCTTGATTTCAGCTCAGGTTATACATGTGGTACATATGTACACATATATATGTATGTGACAGCATACCTGTCACGGAGTAAGTAGTCAATAAATGTGGTTTTTTAATCATTCCATCATGTCTAATTACCCTCATTTACTTTGCTGACTGGGTCTCTGGCAAGGCCTACCTGGTTCTCTGCCTCTCTAAGTGCCTCTTTCCTTGTCTCCCCTCAATTAAAGCTTCTTGGCTTTTCTGTCTTCCCTGCTCAGGCTCAGCACAGCCTTGGGCTCCAGAACCAGTCCAACTATAAACAAGGGAATGTGAAGAGGGCTACTTCAATGTTCACCTTCCTGTGTCTAGCATTCAGGTTCTCTGATGCAGCTGAGTACAGAAAATGGGCTTTATAGGAGGGGCAGATGAGAGTAACACAGAGGAGACTGGATCTCCCACTGGTGGAGAAGATGTTGGCTAGGTAGATACAGTGACAAGTGATTGGGAAGGTGTCCATAGCCAGAGAGGACAGTGACCAGCAATAGTTCTGGTGCAGCAGAAAGAATAGGTTCCAATATATGGACAGAGATAATAGGAAATCTACAAGTAGGTTTTACAGAAACACAGGAAAACTGCAGCCAGATTAGACTTCTTCGTATGAAGTTTACTTGTCTGTGTTTGATCTTTGGACACCACCTAGATGACTAGATTTTTCTAAGATTAAGCTCTTCAGCCCCAGACTATACCCATATCATAGGACAGAAAGATTTCTGTACGACTCTTCCTACCAAGTTTAGAATGCCTTGTGCCTGACTGAGTGCTCTCTCACTGTGATTTATGAGAAAACTCCCAGTTGTCACAAGTTGATATATTAGGTAACGGAGCCTAAATTTTAAAATGACTTATAAACTTGAAGATTAATTGAAGCTATTCTGATGAGCTTTAACAAGAATCAAACTAATAAAAAAAAAAACAAATTAAAATATGAAATATGTAATAGGAACCTATGGTTTGTGAGAAAAAGACCTAGGACACATAGCCACCTGGAAGCTGAGTATAAATTAGTAGTGTGACATGGCAGCAAAAATGTATATACGTGCTTGGGCTGCATGGCTAGATACAGTTTGCAGAGCAAGGGATGTGACAGCCTGGCTGGCCCCGTGCTCAGCTAAGCCATTTGCAGCATGGTGCTCCGTTCTAGGCTTCAGACTTTCACAGAGGTCTTGGAAAGCTGCAGTGTTTTGGGATAGCAAGGGAGTGGGGATTGTGGGAGGGCTTTACCAAATCATTGACTCTGACATTTCTGGAAGCCAAACCATATGGGAATATAGCTACCTCTCTTCAAATACACGAAGGAGAGGTCTCTGGAGTTCTAAATTAAAGCAACCATAAAATAGAATGGAGGTATGAAGGTTTTGGCAAGCTGAGGGGAAAGGGAGAATGCCTTATCAATGTGACTTTTAAGTAGTGAACTCGTCCTCTCCAGTAGAAGTGTGTAAAGAGAGGCTGGATGGTCATCTTCCAAACAGCTGCATTGACACAGTGTTTGAGCCAGATGACCTCTAAGGTCTTTGCTGGTTTTAAGATACTGTGTGGTTTGGTTACTTAGTCTTTTTGAACATCAGTTTCTTATATAAAATACGGATATGAATAGTACCCATTTTCGTGTGGTTGTTATGCAAATTAAATGGAATATTTGGTCTGAAATATTTAGCATAGTGCCTGACCCCTAGTAAGTTCTCAATGTATGAGTTATGAGTATTTAAGTAAGCTAATGAATTATTGACAGACAGAATAAATCAAATGTCCTAATCACTATTTCTACCTTACCTGTTCTCCATCTATAGCATGTTTTTGGTCTTTTACCTTCATTTTTTTTATAGTTTTACTTATTGTTTAATTGCCTATAAGGATTTAGCAATCTCTTTCGGCAGGCAGGATATGAACTGAAAATTGAATACAGCAGGACCAAAGGCCGTTTTAATTTAGGACCTGAACATTATTTCCAAGGCTATTAGATTAAACAATAGTTTGGCATATCAGTAGTTAGAACTTACTTTTCTCTTGTGTCAGTGTGATTATTGAGACTAAACTCCTGTGATAGAAGATGTGCAGACTCCAGGCTGCAATCATTCCATTACCTATACACAGATTGGGATCCCCTGGGCCTTTCCTGAAGTCACGGTGCCAGAATGACCCTAAGGACCTGACTTCAAGCAAAGTTCTTGAAGGAGAAAGCAACAACCCTGGCTTCAAGATTTTTGAAGAATGTTTTTCCCCTGAAGCCAACTGATTCTTTATTTCATTATGATAGTGGACAGTTCATCTCAAAGCCATTTAAACAGTTTATTGGGGGACACACTATAGTATTTGGCAATGGTATTTGCTTATTTAATGGTGATAAAATGAAAGATTGGCAATAGAAAAAACTGCTGGACTTGAGAGCTAGAAATGTAAGAACAAACACCTTGCAAAAAGTTGCTAAAAAACAAAGGTATGTGACTCATGGAGACAGTAACTTAAACATGGCTCCCCTACTTTGGTCTCAATAATTCAATGAATGTGCATGTGAACACTAGAATATGTGTGCATTTGTGTGTTTTAGGATCTTAAATCACATGTTTTATTGGTATCAAGTATTACCAAGTCAGTCTGATTAAATATTGGAAATAAAAAATGTAAGACCAATTTCTCATTCCTCCCAGTGTACTTGAGAAAACGGGCATTACCTTTTTTGGTGATTGCTGACAGTCCGGACTCTTGGGGTAGAGTAAGTCACTCAACATCTTTGTGATTGTTTGCCCACCTACTCAGATGGTGGTCTCAATTATTGCTTTCTCAAAAGGAGAATGATCCTATGTTAAAGCATGTAAGGCTTTTGTAAAATATGTGTGATAATACCAGGATCAGTAAAATTAGACTAAATAATTATGTGTGCGTTTGTGGTGCTGACAGTATTTTTGATGCAGGAGTGCAGAAAAATGGCAATTCAAAATTGAAACACTGACACATGACTATGAATTTACAAGTGAAAATATGACTTTTTACTTACCAAATATATAATCTGAGTGACCAATAATTTTTCAAGATGTAAATAGTGTTTTATACATATATAAACTTAAAGATTTATACTTGAAAAATTATGGTAAGAGATGTACAACACAAGATTTGCCATTTTAGCTCTTTTTAAGTGTGTAGATCTGTGACATTACATACATTCACTTTGTTGTTGCATCCATCACGGCCATTCACCCACAGAATATTTTCATCTTACAAAACTGAAACTTGCTAAACAATAAGATTTAAAAATTACTTTGAAAATAACCTTACTTTTACCCATAAAGCACTTTTGATATTGTAAAGACATAGTATCTATTTTATCATACTTGCATCAACAATCTTTTAAGAAAGATGGGGACTCAAGTGTCTCTGAGTGCTTGGTAGCTTTGCTGGCTCTCGCTCTTCCCATTAATTGGAAAGTCAGGACTGGAACTCAGGACATCTGGCTTCCTGTGCAGTAATTTTCCTTCTTAACCCCTTAATAATAAAAATGAACGCATTGTTGTTTTCGCCTGTACTCAAGTAACTGGGCTCATTTTCCTTGATTGTGCTAACCCATTGTAAACTTTGTATTGCCCTCCAGGTTCTCTTTTTAATCCCTATTGTTCGAGGTTTGTGGGTTTTTTTCTTTTTCTGATGGGATCATATTATGTTCACTTTAATTGAGATTCTTTATGCTTTCAATGATATATGTAGAAACTGATGTTAAAGTGAACCTGGATCTTGAGAACATGATGCTAAGTGAACTAATCCAGTCACAAAAAGACATATACTGCATGATTCCACATACATGAGCTATCTAAAATAGTGAAACTCACAGAATGAAAGGGTAGATGCCAGGGGCTGATGGCAGGGCAGGGAGCTGGGCGGTTGTTGGGCGTGAGTAGAGTTCCAGTTTTGCAAGATGAAAAAGTTCTGGAGATCTGCTGTACAACAGTGTGAATACAATTAACACCATTGAACTGTGGAAAGTTCAGGTGGAACAGGTGGAAAGTTTTATGTTACGTGAGCATGTATTTGTTACCACAGTTGGTGGGAGACAACTTGCCCAGTCAGATCAGGTCTTATGGTTTTGGACATAAGTGGCTGGAGGTTAACTCTGTGGTTTCCCAGACTGTTATAATTCTTTGAGTCTCTGACATGAAGAAACAGCATCTTCTTTAGCTTTGCTTCTGGCTATGAGACTAATAATCTTGTTTTTTCCTCATTTCATTCATGATTTCACTGATTGGAGATGGCCAAGTCACATTACCTTCTTAGGTCTCTGTGATATCAGACTAATGTACTTTGTTGTCTTTAGTATCCTGCTGGTAAGGATTAATGAAATAATAGATGACAAGCTTTCAAATTCTTTCTATTGGAAACATCTTCCTGGGTTTGTAAAACAGGTTAGGATTCACATTGCACAGAGTTACCTACCAAGGAAAATTTCTCTTCTTGGATGGAGTGAGTGGCACCATACTACAAATTGGACAAGATCAGGATTCATTCTTCTAGAAATTACATACTAAACAACATATCCCAGACTGTTCTTGGAGCTAGAAATGGAAGTAAACAAGCTAAGTCAGGAAATTCCATTCAGTTGTAGGAGGGAAGGAGACCCTTTGAAAGAACTGGCAAGCAACTGTAAGTTGTAAAGTAAAATGTATATGTTTATTTGAGGTCTTAGCGATTGTAATCTGGGAGACAGAATCGACCAAAATCAAAAACGTGCTGGAGAAAGACAAGGAAGGCTAGAGTTTTTAAAGAGGAAAGAGGGGATTCACATAAGTTGTTTTGAAGAAAAGGTGATTGGTGCTGGCTTATCTACAGTTACATTAGTCTATGTGTGATTGGTTGCTGGGGCTGGTGTTAGGCAGAAAGTCCATTTATGCCCATTATATCAAAAGTATGTGCCTTCGCTTTTAGCTGAATTCAGAAAAAAGATAATCAATTCCAAGAATTTGAGACAAAAGGTGTGCATGAGTCCCACCTCCTCAGTGTCCTCTCAGCTCCATTTAAAATAACTCTCTTAGCAATAGTTACTCCATTTTCTTTTCTTCATTGTTAGAATTTACCTAAATCAGAGGATAATGTTGAATTTTATTGAAATATCTGAGCTGTAGGTGAAAAAAGTCCTCTTGGAAGATTTTATTTGTTTTCATATTAAAAGGTACAGCATGGGCACAGTGGTTGGGGCCCCATCACATGCTCCCATAAGCACTCTTAGGTCATTATCCACATGGCTTGGGCCCTGAATAACCAATTAAAGACTGAAGTTTCCACTCTCTTAGTTTCAAATATCCAGCTGAAGGCCTGGACTTTTCATCTTTCTCAGGGATGTTCTTGTGGACTAACTTTCTGATCTTCATGCTGGAAAGTGGGACAAGGGAGGGAGGCCATGGCTGAGGTGCTCATCCCAGAAGGCTCTCCGCCAGCCTTTAACCTTGTTCCCTACGCGGCCTCTGTTTTTTTAGTCTCCTTCCAGACCTGGGGACAACCGCTTGCAATCGTATTACACTCTTTATTTTTCTGCATCTTCAGTTTCAGGCCCTGACGGGAGTAATATCAAAAGAAAGCATCTGCTCTTTTTGCTTGGCCCTTTTAGAAGCTGTCCATCTGGTTGGAGAATGCTTACTGAGTTCTGGGGTCACCCTGCTGAAAGAAGTTGTTTCAAAGGTGATGGAAAGGCAGTTGTTGGTTTTTTTCCTTATGTTTGATTCCAAAAGCGTAACCTGACTCATCTTCAGTAGGCTGGAAAGCTCTCATGCAGTTCTGGGAGGTTTAGGTAAAAGTCCTATAGCAGTATGTTCGTAGAACAAGATTGTGTTAATAGCTGCCATTTATCAAAGGCCTGCCTTTTGGCAGTTTCTTATGTATACTAACTCTAATCTTTATAACAACCCTGTGCAGTCAATATTATTCCCATTTTACAGGGGTGCAAACAGATTAAACACTTGGGTTCACAGAAGTATTAGCTGATGAAGACAGTGCTGTCAAATTTCCAAGTTCAAGTGTTCTTTTCTTTTCTTTTTTAAAATTAGGTTTTGTATCCTGAATAAAACTTTTAGGTCTTGTGTAGCAGTCCCCATTATTTGTCCAGAATTTTTTTCTTTGATAAATGATATTTTTCTGTGTTGCTCTGTTTTAAGTAAAGAGCATATTTGAACACATTTAAAGACAATAACTATTCGTGTATTTTAATGTTTTAACTTACTTTCTTGTTAGGCTCTAACTTTAAAGAAAGGACCTAGACATTTTCTTAAATCCTTAAACAAGTAAAGCACCAAACCTAATGGAATTAAATTCAGCACGAGTAAGATTAAAAGTTTGCTTTATGGCCAAATTGTGTTTTTTCTTTACATCCTATCCCTGGCTGCAAATGTCATCATACCATTTTCTATCAGATGAGAAATAGCAAATGTTATAAATGAGAAAAATGTTCAGTGCAGCTACATCAGCCTCACAAGTGCCTAAGTGGAACTTTAAATCCAGTGTTATATTCGAAAGGACATTGCTGCGTAGTGCAGCTTGGAAAGCCTCTCAATGGGTGATGCATTGGTCCTTGACCCTGAGAGATGGCATTTTGATTTTGATTGCTTTTTTTATGGCGAGTTTAGAACCTTTCCTAGAATATTGCTTTCAGGGGATTTTTCTTGGCTAATGTTTGGGCAAAAATCATTTTTATTCCAGCTGAAAGTCATCTTTTTTATCAGAATTCAGAGTAGAATATGACAAAGCTTTGGCTCCCATCTACTTAAAACTGTTTGATTTCACTGTAATATTTGCTGACAGTCATAACAAATGTATTTTCCCAAACTTTAAGACAATATTTTTTTTTGCATTGAATTTTATTTTATTTTATTTTATTTTATTTTATTTTTATTTATTTATTTTTTTAATATATGAAATTTAC
The DNA here is from genome assembly GCF_018350195.1 of Panthera tigris. Taxonomy (NCBI): domain Eukaryota; kingdom Metazoa; phylum Chordata; class Mammalia; order Carnivora; family Felidae; genus Panthera; species Panthera tigris. Next base: position 204,867,589 of record NC_056660.1, read on the forward strand.
TGTCAAAGTGGTTTCCATACAACACCCAGTGCTCATCCCAAAAGGTGCCCTCCTCAATACCCATCACCCACCCTCCCCTCCCTCCCACCCCACATCAACCCTTAGTTTGTTCTCAGTTTTTAAGAGTCTCTTATGCTTTGGCTCTCTCCCACTCTAACCTCTTTTTTTTTTTCCCTTCCCCTCCCCCATGGGTTTCTGTTAAGTTTCTCAGGATCCACATAAGAGTGAAAACATATGGTATCTGTCTTTCTCTGTATGGCTTATTTCACTTAGCATAACACTCTCCAGTTCCATCCACGTTGCTACAAAGGGCCATATTTCATTCTTTCTCATTGCCACATAGTACTCCATTATGTGTATAAACCACAATTTCTTTATCCATTCATCAGTTGATGGACATTTAGGCTAAAAAGAATGAAATCTTGACACTTGCCATTCACAATGATGTGGATGGAGCTAGAAGGTATTATGCTAAATGAAGTAAGTCAATCAGAGAAAGATAAATACCATATGATTTCACTCATATGTGGAATTTAATAAATAAAACAGATGAATATATGGGAAGTTGGGGAAGAGAAGAGAAGGAGACAAACCACATATCTTAATGATAGAGAACAAACTATGGGTTGACAGAGGAAGGTGGGTAGGAGATGGACTCGATGGGTACTAAGGGGCACTTGTGATGAGCAGTGGGTGTTCTATGGAAGTGATGAATCACTGAATTCTACTCTTGAAACCAATACTGCACTGTATGTTAAGTAACTAAAATTTAAATAAAAAGAATAAAGATCTATAGTATCTCACGGAGGCCAATGATTTTAGGGAAAAATATGTAAAAATACAAAAAATAAAAATACAGTATGATTAGAACCAAAGTAGAGATCTGCCATGTATAAGCAGTAGGAGGAGTGGACAGAGAAGATTTACCGTAAGAGGCAATGCTGAGGTTGTGTCTCAAGGAATTCATTTTCTTGGTAGAAAAGGAAACCCAGGACAATTCCAGGCAGAAGGGTCAGTATGTGCAAAAAGCATCAAGGTGTCAAGTAATAAGGCACATTCATGGAATCGTTAGTCGTCAGACACAAGGAGACATTTGGAGATGATGTAGAGTAGGTAAGGAGTCGATAAGAATTAGAGGAGAATGAGGCATTTTCAGCGGGAGCTGAAAAAGAAACATTCTGGCACCTATGCTTAGGGAACAATTCTGTATTTAAATATGAAATGCCAAATAAGACTTCATATTAGAACAGCTATAAGTCTGGGGAATCCTATATCACTACATTCTTTGATCTTTGGAACTGGGACCACTCAGTTCCACTCACTGTATAGGCTCCAGGCAATTCATCTAAGACTTTGGGGACTGGAGATATCTCTCCCAACAGATTGGTTGCTTAACGTTAATTTAACTTCATTTCCCTGTGCATTAATTTCTCAATATAAAAGAGGCTTTGGATTGGCTTCTCAATCAAATTGGTGATCTCACTCTGACATTTGGTACAAGGTTCAAATGGCTTCTTAATACGGAATCCTAGAGTTAGCTTGGCTAACTCTTCGGGACTCTAATTGTTATAACCTGACAGAGAGGGAAACATAACACATTCTCTGGTAGGACAGGATGTCTGGCAAGAGAAAGGCAAATGCTATATGTGATAGAGTCATTCCCGTGCCCTTAAAGGGAAGAACAAAAAAGTAGGCATAGAAAGAAGGAAGGAATTCCTCCCCTCAAATAACATCTGCTCAGGTTTCCATAGGACTTGAGTTTTGTCTTTCCACATGATCCTCCAGAGGACTTAAGTTATACCTTGAATCATGGTTCCCATATCAATCCTGCCATCAAGTTGGACACCAGGATACTGCCTTCATCTTGGCTTTCTTTTCTTGCCTCCTATTTAAAGTTCCCCTAATTGCCTTTTGGGTTTGTCTCAGCTTTATAACCTGTCAACAAAGCCTAACAGCCAAGTATTGTTCGTAATGGGTAATTTTACTCAGTCTTTCTAAGCTCTTATTCCTGTTGAGGGAAGATCATGGTATGTGTGATTCATTGTGTGTGAAAAAATGGTTTCCTCTGGCTAGTTGTCATTTAACTTTTCTGGTACTCAGAGTTCTTGTTTTTAAAATCTGAGGATTGGACTAGATGATCCTAGGATCCAGGAGGCTATCTTATCTAATGACTCCATAGTATGTTGAAATATTGGCCCCTGTTCTTCATCTTCCCACTCATCCACATGACATAGCCTCATTATGAGCAGAGGATACTTTCCTACTCCTTGATTTTGGAATTGGCCATGTGACTTGCTGAGAATAGAACAGAAGGTACAGTATGCTAGTTCTGAACCTAGTCCTTAAAGATGCCTCTCTCCTGCACTTCTGCCATGATTATGAGAGTAGCTTCTCTGGGTAGCCTGCCAGTCCCCAGAAGAGGATGAGAGAGATGTGGAGCAGAGCCACCACACAAGCCACTGCTTCCTCATGTGAAGCCTTCTTGGCCACTTCAAACTTTTAAACAAGAAGTGAGTGTTTATTGTTGTCTGCCACTGAGGTTTTGGTTTATTACATAGCAATATTATTGGAATACCTAACTGATTCAGCCTATATGGCTGTAGTGTTTTCATATAGTAGACTTGATAAATATTGATTGAATGATTCTGTTATTGAGAATTGTCTTATTGTTTTTGCATGAAGCACAATGGTCAGTATAAAATTCCCCTTAATTATACATAGAATCCATCTAAACTGCACTGATTAGGGATTCTTAAAAAACACTTTTCTGTAAGAGAAAGTGGAGTAGCAGTTATTGAGTGCTATACCTTTCAGACATTTCTTAAAGTACTTTTACCCTTGCAACTACACTCAACTGCACCCCTAGTCAGTACCTGTCTGTCATCAGTCCTTAGAGACACTACTCCACGCTCCCTGCAGAAGCTTCTCAAATGACTATGTAATTTCTCTAGCTGGTTGTATTGGGCCATCCTGACCTAGATCATTTGGGGGAGAAAAGAGCAGCTGCTGAAGAGATGAAGGTTTTTAATGAGACTCTTTTCACTGGAGTTTTTACAAATTAGGTCAGTTATAATCTGATAAAAGCAGGAGATAGTCTAGTGGATAATTAGGAAATTGCACTGAGATATAGGACAGCCTCTTCAAAATGACTTTTAATGCCTAGATGAGTTTTTCTGGAGCAAGCTGCAATGCTGAGAAATCCCGAGTTCAGAACTTACTGTGGTATAAGGAGAATGGATCTTAGGTATCATGGACAGGAGAGACCTCTTGATCCTGAGTACCATATAAGGCTAAGTATCTGAGAAAAGAGGCACCTAATCCTTTGAAGGACCCTTCAGAGAGAACCAGGTAATGTCATAAGCCTTTTAGCAATGAGGATGCAGACTCAGAAGATAAGAAATTGACCCAAATTCTTTCTACTACCCAGTGACACTCTGGTTATTTTTGCCATGCTAATAAAGTATGTTTTTAAAATTGATCATCTGCAATAACCTGTGCATTGTACTAAGAGATGGGAAGATTATTGGTTCTTTTTGAAACTACATCTATTACTAGTAGAAAGTGCCATTTCTTGAGTTCTTATTTTGAACTAGATAATTTTATCTGTGTTATTTCATTTGATTTTCATAATTTTACTGTAAGGATGATAGTATTATTACCATGTTTCAGATGAGAAAGTAAAGCCCAGAGAAAAGAAGTAACGTTTCTTCTTGTTCACAGAACCAGAAATATAAAACATAGGCTTTTAGGAGATTTGAGGGAGTTTTTCTCAGGATAACAGGGATAGAAAAATGATATGTGGTAGATGGTATCAGTACATGTGACATAATATTGGCTAGGAGAGCAAGGCCTTGGCATGAAGGGTGTAGACGACAGAGCTCAACCTTTTTCTATAAAGGGCTTGGAGGGCCATATGGTCTCTTTTGCAATTACTCTGCCAGTAACATGAAAACAGTCATAGAAATTTGTAAACTAATGGGCATGGATGTGTTCCAATAAAACAATATATGAACACTCAAATTCAGATTTCTTAATTTTAATGTCCTCTTTTATTATTCTTTTGCCTTTTTTTAACCACTTAAAAATATAAAGGTATTCTTGGCATGCAGACTGTACAAAAACAGGTAGCAGACTAAATTTGTCCTGTGGTCTGTAGTTTGCTGACCCCTGGTCTGGCATCCAGCAGTACGTATGTATCCATATGTATAAGTTTTCATTATTTATTGTAGCAGGAAATGGGAACAACACTGTCACCGAATACTGGTTAAACAGAGAAATCTGTGGAAACCTCATTTTGTAGCCGTCTCAAAAGCAGTGGAAGATGCTTTCTAGATCGTTTCTTTTCAGCATGTTATGTCCCCCAGAATCATCTTTGACCTTTACTAAAAGCCTTGATGAGAACTTTGGGATTTTCTTAACCTTTCTGTACTTCAGTTTTCTCCTCTGTATAATGTGGGTAATAAGAATACACTCTCTAAGTCAGGTTCCCTGAAACCATCCCCAGGTTCAGCAATTCACTAAGGGGAATCAGAGGACTCATCATTTGGTTATATTCACAGCTGTGACTTACTGTGGTTGAAAGGATACAAACCAAAACCAGGAAAGGGAGAAGGCACGTGGGACCAAGCTAGGAAACCAGGTGCAAGCTTCCATTGGTTCTCTCTCTCCACGCGCCTTTTCCCTTTCCTGATTTTGGTTTGTATCCTTTCAACCATAGTAAGTCCCACAAGACATGCATAATTCTTTCAGCAATGAGTTAAGACAACACATGTGAGATGTTGTCAACCAGGGAAGAGCATTAGAGATTCAGGGTTTTTACTGGGGGCTGATCAGATAGGCACCCTCCGTCTGGCATGTGTCAAATTCCAGATACCCAGAAGGAAAGCAGATGTTCAGGGTATCATTCGCACAGATAGTTTAGGCATAGTGAACTATTCCTGTCATTTCCGGAAATGGTAGAAAACTCCCTGAAACCCAATTCCTAGATGCCAGCTAAGAGAGAAAGTTGTAAGTAGGCCTTTCAAAGGATAGCAATGGGGCCTATTAAGTTAACTCTTTATTGCGTACTTTCCCAAAGTGGTGAGGATTACGTATGAGTTAACATATTGTGCTTAAATAATGCTTGGCAGAGAATGAACCCGCCCCCCCCCCAAAAAAAAACTGTACATATCACTCTCAGAAGATTAACCAGGAGACAAGAAGGCCTAATTAGAAGGTGTCCTAGGGTTGCAGATAGGGCACATTCTCTCATGGATATATTTTTGTGGTGTGAATCATTATACACTCATATAAACATATGGGAAAGTGTAGTTAATTTTACCTCTTAAACTGTAGCAATTAAGAATATGCCTTTCCCCAGTAATCTATTCAGTGTTATGCCTTATAGGCCAAACAGATACTTAGAGAGGTCCACACACCAGAGACAATGTCATCCTTCTGTTCACTATCCTTCTGGTAGTGGAGGATGCTGTTGCTCATGAACTCCTGAAGATTTGAAGAGTTGTTTGAAATTAACAAAGAAGACATTTTGTTGTAAGTTTCCACTGAAGGACTGGAGGGGATATCCAAATCATTGTACAATAGTAAGTGACAAGGTTACCTCTGTGGACTGTTCTGTATGGCTTTCTCTCTACTAAGGATGCCTGAATGCAGAATGGTTCTTCTATTGGTTCAGTCATTGTATTACTCACAATTGGTACCAAGAAAGGATGATAAATGTGCTATCAGTTTGTACGAAGGAGCAAGTCATTACTTTGTTTTGTGCTGCAGAAACCCCAGTGATCATAAATTGATTCATTTAAGGCCTAAGATGTCAGAGTTCCTCTTTTATTCTGTTGAGATACTGTTAATCCTCAATTACCCGCCAGTGCATTTTCCACTTTATGGCTAATTTAGATGCTAATTTTTAACACTGGGCAGAGTTTCTCGTGCCATCCAGAATATTTTCCTTTATGTGGAAATATTTTTTTAGACAATAAAAATGCTTTAGAGAGCAAAACAGTTAAAAATCTTCAGCATAACGTATCATATAAATTAAGGAGCTAGACATGTTCTTTACACATAATAAAATGATTTATCTTTTTATAATGGAGCTGTAACTTAAGATGCATATTAGTATCTATAATGAGCAGTTCTTCCTTTTTTTAATCTCCTGAGTATTGAGGAATTGATACTGAGCTAAAGATCATCAAGTCTCTAATAACCCAATGGTTTTCTGACAAATCCATAACGTTCAAGCCATCACCACTTCTTAGAAAGCAGAGCCTTAAGCCACGGCAGTGTCATCTCTGAAATACAACAATATGGCCTGCCTATTCTGGGATGACAATTCATGGTATTTTTTTTTAAATATAGAAATTATGGTCTAGATCGTTTTCTTTTTAAGAGTCTGCTTTAATTACTGACAGACTTTTTAAAAATCCCCTTGAGTGAAAACTAAAAATTGCAGCTATTTCTAATTCTGTCATGTACAGTTTAGTATAGTTTATAAATTTCTTCATCGCCTTAAATATCTTACTGAGTTTTGTAGGCCTAGGAGTCTTAAGTCACGAGAAAAATGGTATTTAGTTTGACAATAAGGAGAATGAATAATTTACCCAATTTGGGGGCTATACTCTATTTACCAAGCGGTTTAGAAACCAGACAGGGCAGATTGGATGCAGCTACTGATACAGAATTAACTGCCTGTTCCTGAAATGTATGGAATGGCAGAAGCATTATAGTTAGAAAAATGGAAAGAGGAACTGCCTCAACAATATATCTTTTATAACCAGATAGGGCATCCCTTATGCCATAGGCCTGTTGGAAACTTTAAATTGTGAACTCATTACATTTGGCAACTTAATTTTAAGTAAGAAATAGATCCAGATTTTAATTCTGTGCCACTGTTCTGAGATGGGACCAGGGGTTTAGAGTCTTGGCAGTCACGGAACAGAGGAGACGAGATAATCATTAGAGGGCAATCAGCTACATAGTGGGCAACAGGAAATAAGGCAATATAAAGAGGGAAGGGTATAAGCAAATAAACTATAATTTGCCAACAAACATTTCTATATGTAACAGTAGGAAAGACCATCTTTAGTTCTGATAAGCAATCATATTGGTATTTAAGCTTGGTTATGAGTGATTAAGCTCAGTCTCAACCCCAGAACCTTAGTTAGTGAAGTGGGGAGGGGGTTTTTCATTTACCTTCAAAGATGGGCCTAAGGAATGGTACTGCCTTTAGTAATTCAACTAGACTCAAGATCAAAATGCTCATTTTATTAAAATTCATATAGGTTTGTTACAGGTGTTCATTTAAATTATCCAATTAAAATCTGAATTAGGTTAACTGTAACTTTCAGTATGAATGCACTTTGAAACTTGCCTTTGCTAGAAAGTCCATTCTAGGATACATTCTAAAAATGTATCCTACTGATATGTGTGTACATTTATAAAGTGATATGTGTATTAAGATGTTTCAACATTGTTTGCAATAGCAAAACATTGGAAACAACCAAAACACCTATCTGCAGAGATCTTTAAATAACTTATGAACAATGAAATACTCTGCCAGCATTAAAAAAAAATAGTAGGATAATTCTATATGTCCAATGTGGAATGATCTTCACAGTATTTTAAATGAAAATTATCATGCATAAATCTGTATTATGTGCAGCCATTTGTATTCAAGTATATTTTAATGCTTATTTATGAATATATATATGAATTCATATATGAATATATTCATATAAATATGTGTTTATATTCATATAAATATAGGAACATATGAATATAAATATATGCATATGAATGTAAATACATATTTATATTCATGTTCAAAATCCATAGAACATCTTTGGAAGGATACTTAATAATTGGTAACAATCACTGCTTCTTGACAAATGAAAAGGTGTTGAGCACTAGGGATGAGAGGAGGATTTAAATTTCACCTTATATACTATTTTACACCTTTTGACTTTTGCAATGTGTGTGTTTTATCTACTGAAAATGTTGTCTTAAAAAATTTACCTGCTTGGGAAGAGCAAATGAATTTGTCCTCTTTTGTCCAGAATACTTTGTTCATACTATTATTATCACATTTCTCAAATTGTCTCCTACTAGGAATTTTCTGTTGAATTCCCTTGTTAGTTTGTGAGCTCCTTTACCTTATATCTGTTTTATGCATTTTAACATCAGACCTAACATCTGGCATATGGTAAGGGTTCAATAGTGTTGTATGAATAAATGTAGTTTTGTATGACATGATTCACTTTTATCTGACTAAAAACTACCTTAGTTTTTACTTTATTATTTTATGATAATCAAATTGCAAACAAATCAATAAATTATATAGTACAAAACGGCTTATATTGTGAAAAGCAGAAGTCACCTATCCCCATCCAGTTTTGTCCTATAAACTACTCTTAACTTCCTTTTTGCTGCATTTTCTGATATTTGCTTCCATACCTCTAAATAATAATTTTATATTGATGTTTGATGATATTTCCATTTTGGACACCATCTGTTGGCTTCTTGGTATGGTACTTGAGGACTTAACTCCCTCTACTGACTCCTACTGCCTCCCACCTCCACTCCTATCATCTTCTCATTATGATTATATTGCTATTTTTGGTTAAATCCTAGAATTAATGTGTACATTCCTATGGCTAGATATCTATTGTTCACTACTAAGCCAAGTAATATACTATGATTATATTTCATACAGTTTTTTTTCTAAAGCTAAAGATTGCATTAAAAATTGTTTTCTTTATGCTTATGGCTGTTATGTTCCAATGCTCACAAAGGCTTGTCACTTGCCTATAATAATTTTTCCAAATGTTCACAGTTCCACATGGTGCATGGGTTTATTTTTCCCTGGGTACCCCACTCCTTAGCCCTCCAAGCTTCTATCCTAGTGTGGATTGTTCTCTAGATAATATGCAGCTATGTCCTGGACTTACTTTTCTGCCTCTGTGTCGAATTTCCTTTCTCCTGGATTCTAAATCTGTATCTTCTGTGATATAGTAAAGCCAGTAGTGATACTGAATAGCATTTGTTATGTGCCAGGCACTGTTAACATTCATGAACTCACTGAATCCTAATATACTCATGAAGTTAGGTACTATCACCTCCATTTTACTGATGATAAAATTGAGGTGCACAGAGGTTAAATAGTTTTCTCAGTGGCCCACAGCTGGAAAGTGAAAGGATTCAAGCCTAGGATTCTGATTCCAGGATCTATGCCTTAATCAATTTAATATACTGCCTCTTGTTCTCAAAATGTGTCTTCAGTATACATGAAAGGGCATTTAGGAGGGAAACTTTTGAGTCTTTGCATGTCAGAAAATATAATGTATGCTCATGATTGACACATTAGCTAGATATAGAAGTCTAAGTTGAAAATCATTTCAACTCAGAATTTTGAAGGTATCGTCTTTTATTTTTTATTATTTAAAACCCTTTTTTAAAAATTTATTTTGAGAGAGAGGTAGAGAGCAAGCAGGGAAGGGGCAGAGAGAGAGGGAAACAGAATGCCAAGGCAGGCTCTGTACAGAGCCCAATGCCGGGCTTGAATTCATGAACTGAACGGTGAGATCATGACCTGAGTTGAAATCACGAGTTGGACTCTTAACTGACTGAGCCACCTAGGCACCTCTGAAGGCATTGTCTTTTAGCATCAGTGTTACTTTTGAGAAATAAAATGCCATTTGCCTCCCTGTGTTTTGATCTGTTTATAAATAACCTCTGTAAACTCAGGAAATCCTGTTTAGCTCTAGTATTTTAAACTCTGATGATACGCTTTCATTCATTCATTTTGCTGGGTAATTGGTAGCCCTTTCAGTCTATAAATTTCTGTTTTTAGCACTCAGAAATTTCCCTTTATTGCTTCTGTGCTAATTTCCTTCCTGTTCTTTTTGTTTCTTTATAAAAATCCTATTAGTCTGTGTCCTTAGAGATCCCTTTTCTCGTTTGTTTCTGGTCTCTTTCATGTTTGGAGTTTCATTCAAATATATGGTGATCCTTGGATTCCCAGTCATGCTTAAGAGTGAGACCAGATGAAAGTTTATTGGAAGTTTGAGAATGATGGTGGTGATGATTTGAATGTGTATTGTAGGGAGCTAAGGGGTGCAGCTTATCAATTCTCAGGATTCATTCTAAGGTGATCAGATGGTAAGCATGTCTGCTCACTGAGGTAGATACCTCCCCAAGTTGTTCTGGGGAAGTATTTTAAGAACATTCTAGGGTTTTATGTGTGTGCATGTGCATATGCATGTGTATGCGTGTGTGTGTGTGTTCTGCCTGTTTAGGCTTCTAACATTAGGGAAAGTAGGCCAGGAAGGGAGCTGGGATTTCCACTGCTGAATAGCATTTGCCCACCTTCAATTTCCACCATACATAGGCCCCTATTGGGTCAATTTCTCCTGAGCAAATCTTTGTCCTCCTTCCAGTTTGTGTGAGGAGAAATCCTTGCCAAGTTGTATGGGATGAAGGAAGATACCCAGTTATATGGGTCTAAGTGCTCTGATTTCTAGATTTTTGACTAATGCTTTCCTCATTTCTACCTTGTCTCACTGATTTCTAGATTTTTGACTAATGCTTTCCTCATTTCTACCTTGTTTCATTGTATCTCCCATGATACTTGGTGCTTCTAAATCCTATGCTTTTTCAGGCTTCTATGGAAATTGTCTTTACATCTGTATCCTTCAGGCCCTTGGGTTGCAGCTCCCTCTGCTCTTCTGTCATTCATAAGTTATTTGTTCATCCACCTTTTACCTTCTAGATATGTGTTGATATTTCTTTATTTCCTTTTACATTCTCATTTTTTCCTGTAATTTTTAAATCTCTCTCTCTTTTTTTTTAATTTGGGGAGGAGGCAACATATTTAATTTGCCATATTTCCTAAGTTTATTCCACATCGTCCACTAAAAAAAATTGAAGTATTGTTGACATACAATGTTACACTGGTTTCAGGTATAGAACATAGTGATTCAACAAGTCTGTACATTATGCTATGCTTACCACACATCAGATATGTGTATGTATGTGTGTGTGTGTGTGTGTGTGTGTGTGTGCGTGTGTGTGTCTGTTTTAAAGCTCTATGCCCAATATGGGCCTCGAACTCATGACCCTGAGATCATGAGTCACATGCTCTACCAACACATCATATATCTTTAACTGATGCCTTGGCTAGCAAAATCACTGGACACAGCTGCTGGTCTGGATCACACCAAAGAGGCCTTCTTTCTAAACTATCTGCTTTCAGCCCATAATCACCTTGATCTCACCATTCTTATTTTCCATGTCCCTGAAGCGAAGCAAAGTATTTAAGAAGATAGAGACTATGGATAAGGCTGTTGGTGCCTAAGATCTTTCATTAAGGTGAAAGAGTATGGTAGATGAATTTGTGACTCACACCACAAAGTGATAATAAAAACAGCATAAGCTCTGACAGAAAGAAAATTTTCCTACCAAAATAATATATAAGTATAAAGATGAAATGTACCCTGATGTTTTTTCACTCGTTATTTCAGTGATGGTAAGTTTTTAAAAACATAATTACTGCTATTTTATAAAAATTTAACTATTATACCTTTTATAGTATGCTGCTTTTCCCCACATTGCTAGATTCAATTATTAACTTTATATCCATTTTTAGATCTGCTTTTTCTGTCCAGTGCTCGATTTTCTTATGCATGAAAGTACTTTTATTTTGTTTAGTTTTTTTTTAATTTATTTTTTTAAGTAATGTCTACACCCCAGCGTGAGGCTCAAACTCACAACTTCAAGATCAAGAGTTTCATGCTCTACTGACTGAGCCAGCTAGGCACCCCTGAAAGTACTTTTCAATGAAATCTTAAAAAAATTCTGACCCTCAAAATTTGTTTTTTATTAAACATTTATATAGTATTTTAATGTTAAATTCTCATTAGAATTTTAATTCTATTTAGAGACTACAACTCTTTAGGAGATTAGAAAAAGAGGGCATGAAAGAGAGAGCAATGCTTTTTTTTAAGTGTTGGTTAATGAGATCCAGGGAGAAAGATGAAAGAAATGGGTTTCCTTTTGTGTTTGCAGGAGGATAAGGGGAAAAAAGGAAGAACAGACTTAATTGGGTAGTTTTTTTCTTACTCAAGATTTTGTTTTCATGGGTTAGGAAAATTTGGGACTTAAAGTCTTAGTCAATTTCATAGCAGAGGTATATATTCACATTGAATTGAGAGGAAAGGTCTTTTGAGGTTAGTAAGAAGCATCAAGAGGGAGCTGAGACAGCAGCTTTTACCCTAGGCTATTTGAAAAGTCAAGAGCAGAGCTAAGAATAGATGTTTGCAATGGCCTGTCCAGTTTTCAGACCACAGACACATGCTCCCTGGTCCCCATGGCTGCTTAGAGTATCACTTTAGAATATGCAGTGGTTGGGTATATTGGAAGAGACTGAGTCACTTGCCTATCCAGGCTCAATTTTTCTTTTACTGCCCTGGTTGGTTATTAGATTGAAAGCAAAGCTGAGGCAAGGACCAAGAGCAAGGCTTCTGGATCAAGGGAGTGTATTGAGAATTGAGCACATGCTGAATCATCTCTCATATGCTTTAAACTCATACAAAAATATTGGGTGCATACTTATAAAAATTAAGAAAAAAAGACATAAATTTCAAATGCTGAGAAAGGGAAATCTCTGGAGACTTTAAGTAGAACTGCTTAAAAAAATTGACAAACACCTATGTGGATAGGCAGAAGCTGAAGTTTAGGAACATAAAATGCTGTTCTTAAGCTGAGTTTTCCTAACAGGGTCTGAGTGTTGTGCACTACACCATCAACGCTGAAGACTTCATGAAACTATAATGGGTTTACACAGAAGATAACCTCCCTGAGTACCTGATAAGGTCAATAGAATGAAAAGCATGCAATAAATTTAGCAGGCTTAGGAATCTATATTTCCCAAAGCAGGGATTATTAAATAATCTGAGCAAAATTAAACAAATACTTATAATGTCCTTTAAAAGATAAATAATGGAATAGGAACATAAAAATGTATAGGTGATAATAAAATAAGTGACCATGAAAAAGCAGGTGTATTGAAATTAACATTAAGATTCTTAGACGGTAGTAAAATAGTTCTAGAAAAACCAGAGGGAAAACACATACATTGCATAGAAGACTGGAAACAGATGAGGAGAGAATGATGAACCAGGAGAACGCAACACAAAGATGTAGAAATGGAAAGTATGAGATAGTGAGGGGACATAGAAGATTCCCAAAGTCCAACGCACATGCGCTACAAATTGAGAAAGAAGAAAATACAAAGAATGGTGTCAAAACAAAATATAAAGAGATAATGGTTGACAATTCCCTAGAACGAACGTAAGAGTATTCAGATTAGAAATGCCTTTTAAGTACTGCGCAAGATAAACAATGACCAGGGGAAAATAAAGGAGCAATTTTTGGGAATGGACACCAAAAACAAAATTTTTACTCATATTTATTGTATCTCATCTCTTTCTATTATATGCGTTATACTGTTCACAATATACAAAGCAGTAGTATACACACATAAATATTTTTTTGCTGATTGTGGTGCACAGTCAGTAAATTTTGGGACTCACTGATATTTATATCTCATAAGTATAATCTTAGGATTTTTTAATAGGTAATTAAGCTCAACCTAAACTGTGGGAACTTGATGTATCCTGAACCTCGTATGTCCTGAAACTAGACCATAGAGTTCTTCATATTAAAGCTGACTGATAAATCAGCACAGTGTAGAGTGAGGGATCCTGTCAGACTAAAAAGATAGAATAATGATTATTTTGCAATCAGTACTGGGCATGATGTTGGACTGGTGTATGAGTGGCAATTGGATGGTTCAATTATGGAAGCCCAGATGGTCAGCGAAAAACTGACCCAAAGTGTCTAGAGCAATACTTGTAGCATAATAACTAAGAAAACAATTACATTAAAAAGTGTTGTCACTGATTTTGTTGAGTTCCCAAGGATTTAGGAAGCCTAATTTTCCTTGAGAGGGCAAGTATTCAAAGAGGAAGGGTAATCCTGAAAGTGAATGCCATGATTAGTAGAAAAGAAGGAAGCTCAAGGAAAACTAAGCCTAATAGTGGTCAGTGACAATGCACAATGCAAGAGGCATGGAAATAATAGTACATCAGCAGGTTAGGGATACCTGCCATGATCAGGAATACAAGCCTATGCTAAGGTAATTTAACTCTGGGGAAAATTTAACTCATAGAACCTTTGCATCCAGATAGCAAGATCTGGGAAAATCCCTAAGAAGTTGCAAATAGGGATTACAGATGGAAAGCAAACACTCAAAGACCAGAAATATGAATCTTCTACCATTAGAAGCAAGTACACTATGGGGCACCTGGGTGGCTCAGTCAGTAAAACGTCTGACTTGGGCTCAGGTCATGATCTCACTGCTGGTGAGTTTGAGCCCCACATCGGGCTCTGTGCTGACAGCTCAGAGCCTGGAGCCTGGTTCGATTCTGTCTCCCTCTCTCTACCCCTCCCCTGCTCTCTCTCTCAAATATAAAATAAAACATTAAAAAAAAATTAAAAAAAGAAGCAAGTACACTATGACAAATTTTTCTTGAGGTAGGATTGGTGTTTAGGTGAGACCACAGTAGTTTTATACAATTGGTTATAAGGCACACAGTTCATAAACTTTTCTCAAAGACAAATTTGCTCTGAGTTCTATACATGGAAAGATCTTACTTTCCATTCATTTTCTCACTTAAATCAATCTAATTGCTGTCCTTACCATTCTACTAAAAATGCTTATTATAATTTACTGATAATTTTAGGTTGGCAAAGCGAATGCACACTGTTTAATCAGCATCATTTCACAAAGTTGAGCTTATTCTTTCTTTCAACAAGATAGTTTATTCCATAGGCTGCTGTTCTGGGCACTCTCATGGATTTTTTTCCTACCTCTTAAGCCACTCCTCCTCAGGCCTCCTCTTCTATCACATTTCTAAATATTAGATTTTGGTTTTATCTTGGACCCTCTTCTGACCCCTCAGTCTAGATGAGATCATTGAACACCACCAATCTGCAAATAACTCCTAGATTTATATGTTCAGTCAAGATCTCTCATCTTTGTTCCAGGACTGCTCAACTCCCCACATGCTGTCTCCATGGGACTGCCTCACAGGCATTGCAAATATGTTAAAAACTGCACTCCTCAAACCCCATTTCCCCTGAAATCTCATACCCGGATTTCCTGATCTGACCCTTGGTTAACTTGTTAGCTCTGTTCTGCTGGTGACTTGATCAGAGCAAAATGTTAACCATATTTTTATGCAGAATTGCTTATGATAAATGACCTTGGCTTTCTAAACTGAATCTTGACTAAGAGCATTGCCATATACCTCATGTGAACATCATAGCTTTGGGCTTCCCTGAATATGGTGACTCTTGTAATTGGACATGTTCCTTGCAGAAATATGACACTGATTGCCTGGTATAAATGACTTGCTGAAGGACTAGACTGAAATCACATATGATCCTGAGGCTCTCTAAGGCTGCTAGGTGCAGTTTTAATATCATTAATTTCTCAGGGCTGTGGGTAGAACAAAGTTATTGATTATGAGACATGTACTTCTTCAGTGGATTTGACACCTAATTAGAATTAATTAATTAATGTTGATTAATGTAAAACAGTTGTATGGACCTAACTTATCACAGCTTGATTTTTAAAGAGTTGTCCCTGAGATAGGAGTGGAAGGCTGATGTGTTGGTGTGGAACCCAATTGGGTTCTGACCATGACACTGAATTGGTCTGCTGCCACTGATTTGGAGCAGAATAAGTCGTTTCATTCTCCATCTTCCAAGCAACCACCGTGGCTGACCCTTCCTCTGGATGGTCTTATCACATAATCATTTGAAAGATGATCAAGCACTTCTGAGACACTGTAAAAATAAGGTGAAAGTAGAAATATCAGTGTAGGTTAACGAGTGGGGAAAGATGATGAAAAATGCTCCTATAACCCAGTGTCTTAGGAAGAAAGAAACCACCACAATTTTGCAGCACACTTTATAGGGGAGAGAAAACTAAATTCTCAAGTGTGTGTGAAACCAATTGCAGTGACTTAGAGGAGAGTCATTATTTCAAGAAAATCACATTATTCCTCCCCCTCTCCTCTTCTACAGATTTTAGAGGTAGGAGGGACAATTTCCTGATCTTTTGTAGGATACAAGAAAAAAAAAAAGGAAATTATTTCAGTCATGCATTACACTGTTCCTGTAGGCTTCTCTAGCTTAGAATCCTGTTGCCTTCATATAAGCTAAAGTACCCATTTTGGTTGTATCTGTTGAGTCAATTTATGGATTATATAGAAAAGTCTGTTCCAGTATCTAGAAGAAATGTTTTGCTTGAGTTTATTTACAAATAACTAATATAATAGCAAAATGTATTATATAATTTGATTATCCATTTCAGTTTTTAGATGTAGTCCAAACAACTTTTAGTCCTTTTGGAAAATAGCAAACCAATTGTTAGAGGACAAATATGAGACACCACTGAGAATGCATTTGCTGATAAAATATGAACAATTAATCTTACACCAAATTTAGAAGCCAGACTTATTATAATCCCTTTGATCAAAGGCAGAATATTTAGGCAACAACAATAATTGCAGCAAGAATAAAAACATGACAATTCCAAAACAATCAAAGAGTAGTTTCAATAACTTTAAGTTTACACGTTTGTAATAAGACTTGTAAATAACACAGAATGCAAACTGTAAGCTTCTTGTTAATGACAATACATAAAATCTAATTATCAAAGATTTCAAATGAAATTTCATTTCATAAATACATTAAAAAGTCTATCATAAATAGAGCGATGAATCCTTCAATTCTTGCAGGGTAAAGAGGACTCACTGGGTAAAATTATTTGTGTGGAAACACATTTAATTTCTTGGTTACCTGCAGTACGATGTCAGTAAAGTAGAAGCATATGTAAACCGCTTGACTTATTTCAGTGTGCCAGGCTCTGCTCTCCGTGTTGATGAGCTGCAATAAAGCCCAGAGTTTCCATGCTGGGATTTGATAGCCCACATTCCGATGTTTCTTCAACTTAAAAAAAAAATGGTGAATCTGATGATGCACATGTCTTAGTCCATTAGGGCTACTCTACCAAAATTTTATGGACAAGGTGGTTTATGAACAAGAGAAATTTATTTCTCATAGTTCTGGAGGCTAAGAAGTCTAAGATTAAGGTATTGGCAGATTTAGTGTCTGGTGAGAGCCTGCTCCTTGGTTCATAGATTGTTATTTTATGTATGTATGTATGTATGTATGTATGTATGTATGTATGTATGTCCTCATACAGCAGAAGGGGAAAGGAAGCTTTCTAGGGCATCTTTTAAAAGGGCACTAATCCCATTCATGAGTGTTCTACTCTCATGATCTAACACCTCCCAAAGCCCCACCTCCAAAGGGCATCACATTAGAGATTAGTGGTTTCAGTACATGAATTTGGGAGTACATATTTGGTTTAAAGCAGCACATACTCTTACAGAAGATGAGAAAGTCATGTATCACCTGTGCACCTCTATTTAGCCACAGTTTGAAAGATTTAAGTACAGTTCAGCAAGAACAAAGGTGAAGTGTATTAAAATTCAACCAACATTTTTGATAATTGACTTGCGGTCACCATTGTGGTGGGCATTGGTGTGCTGAAATGAAATTCCCCAGTCTCTGAGAGGTTTATAATATAGATGGGGAAATAAAGCATCCATAAAAGCACCTTTTGCAGGAGACTGGGAATTACATTATATTTTTATACACACATATCTTTCTTAGAAAACATAGGTTAGTTAACTCCTTTAAATTGGAGTTCTTTTCTCTCTGCACTGTATAATTAAGTCTTTGTTGCATATGACCTTGACCTGGGATTGTTTCTTGACATTTTACTTTGACCTCCATCATTAGTTCCTTGCAGGATTTGTGTTTATGTATCCAATCATTTCTCCTTCCCTTCTCCCCACACAGAATAGATGCTCAGTCAATACTTGTCACTTGTTTGATTGTATGCTTGATGGAGGTGAGCCTTAAGTTGGGCACAAAAGAAGCTGGTAGGAAGAGGTGAGAATCTGACAGGTAGTTGAGAGTGCTGATATTGGCAGAGAACATAATGGTAGACTGAGAAGTCATAGGGAGGTATCTGATAGAAAGGAGTAGAATGTGTTATGAAACAGTAAGAGATATGGCCATCTAACCAGCTGGCAGTCTTGAAGCCGGGGCTATGAAGTCTTGTTATTACTGACTTTAGGAACATGGTATTTTAGGAACATTAACTTGACATTGGTGTGCTAAAGGGACTTAGGTAGTGTTGCTAGTTGGACATGTCCCATTCATTCATGTGAATTTATCATTCTTTCAAAATTAGTGAGATAAAGCTGGATTTGAAGTATTAATTCATCATGATGTTACTATTATTATTTTTTTTTTATCTCAGGTTGTGTTGACTGATTTCTCACCTCCATTTATAGTAATGGAATCTAATTGAAGGGCTTTTAAGTAAGCAACTCTGCCACACTGATGTGGGTGATTTTTTTGTGAAATTCTAATGACTCTTTTTTCCCTTTTATCTAGTCTGAATGGCATTTACATTTGGAAGAATCAAGACATGAAATCCTTCTAGCCTCTTCAAACATAAAAGTGGCCGTGAATATGTTATTTGTCTTCTTAAGCCATATTTTTCTCTACAGCCTTGAACCTAGGTGAGGAGACTTAGAAGAGAGTGTTTAATCAATGACTTTACTTTTCTTTTATTTAGTCATTTGAAAGAGTACTTGGCATTTAAGGGAAATATTTTTCTTTGAAAAAATAGGTAAGAAAGAGAAAAACTCAAGCAGTACGCCGTGGAAATGTCTAAACAAAAGATGCTTTGCATAAGGAAATAAGTTGTAGGAATAGATACTCTGAAAAGCATATAAATATATCTTTTCTTACTTGAAAGGGTACAGCTAAAATGTAGCATGAGTTGCATATGTTTGCATAACACCACCCAGTGTTTCTGTATACATTTTTTTTACAGGGTCTGATAAGAAACTTTCCTTGTTAAATGTGTATGTAGCTCCTGAAATAAATGCAATTTATGTAGATGCCTTTGAATGTTTTCCCTCTGATCCTTTATTTTTCACTTCAGCCCATTCTTCCTGCTTCAGCTTTCTCTGGCAGCCTCACAGCCTAAAGAAAAACATTCTCGGGTTTCCAGGGGGAAATTCAGCATTTCTGTGAGCTGACTCCACCCTATATCTTGGCCACTTGCTTTAAATCCACTGTTTTGTCCACCACTTGATCCCAGCAATTAGCATGGCTTGTGGCATGGGATTGGCATTCAGTTAACATTTCTAAATGAAAATGATTAAAGGTCCTTAGATTTGCCCCAACTGGTAAACTTTTGCTGTTCAAAGTAAATGACTCTATAATTTCTTATCCATCTCTATCACATTTCTTCTTCCCTCTTATTTTAGTTTCAACTTTTCAGTTTTGGTGTCTAACCTTTCATTTCCACTGGAGATTCTCAGGCTGTTCACTGTGTTCTTTATTCCTTCTATGTTCAGTTCTTTCCATATTGAACCCCTAAAGCTTCATCAAGTTGGGTCATATCTAAATCTGTTTTCTAAAATCTTACCCTGACTACCCTCTACCCTTTCATCTCTGATCTAATTAATTTTTAAGAATTGAAGTAAAATTGACATATATTAGTTTCAAGTGTGCAGCATAATGGTTCGATCTTTATATTTATTTCACCTAGCTAACCTTTACCACCATGGCTATTATCTAGAATGGGGAGAGGGAGAAGGAAAAGCGATTGATGGATGGTGGTTAAACACTGTTCCGGTGACAACACACATTTGCTCTCTCCCTTTGAAAGTTGTTGTGTTTCAAATATACTGTGTATGATGATGGTTGATTCTTCCCTAAATTAAACTTGCTGCCTCTGTTGGTTCTATCCACTCATATATACGCAGTTTTTCTTTGCAGCCATCCACCAACAGCATTTTATTTCTGTGACTTATATACTGTTTTCTTTCTTATAACTATAGAATATCATTCTTTGGGAGAGTGAGCTGAGACACAATGGTCTGCTGAGATGGGGAAGACCCAGTCTTTTTGCAATTCCTCGAAGAAACTTATGGCAAAGTCAGGGAAATACGATCGTCTCAAGAATACCAGGGACTTGCTGAATGACTCTGGGGAATTCAGCAGCTATCCCCTTCTGGGGAAAAGTGACTGAGACACAAATTTCCTGCACGTGAACTTATTCTCATGTCTAAGGACTGGAGTCTGGTTGATACACAACCCTGTGCAGAGAAAGCATCTATTTCCATTGAGGAAATATATTTAGTAACTACCACATGCTCAGAGCTATACTAATGTCTTTATAAAACATAAGTAAGTCATCTATTTCTCCAGACAACCCTGTAAGATACTTATTAGGTCCATTTTACAGAAGAGGCAAAGGTATTGTTAAGAAGGTTAAAAACATTTTGCCCAAGTTAAATAGTCTTAATGAGTCATTGGACTAGAGCTTGTACCCACGTTTGTCTACACTTATGCTGTACAACAGAAACAACAAAGCAGACAAACTCCAGGTGAGTGACTAAATGAGGGAACATACCTATGAAAGAATACAGATCTCTAGGAAACCAGTCCCCATGTGGTAGGAAAAAGATGATAGAAAATAGTAGGCATAACAGCAAAACATTCAGCCAACAGTCCGTGATGCTTATATCAGTTCTTTGGCATAAGAATATTGATAGGACCGCCTGGATGGCTCAGTCAGGTAAGCACCCAACTCTTGATTTCAGCTCAGGTCATGATCTCACAGTTCATGAGTTTGAGCCCCACATTGGGCTCTGTACTGACAATGTGGAGTCTGCTTTGGATTCTCACTCTCCCTCTCTCTCTGCCCCTCCCCTGCTCATGCTCTCTCTCTCTCTCTCTCAAAATAAATAAATAAACTTAAAAAACAAAAGAATATTGATAGACTCTCTGGCAAGAACGGGAATGTTACAGGGTTTTTAGACTGGAGTTAGCTGTGGGAGCCTCAGAAATGTGTTGCTTTAAGTGTAAATGCTTTTAAACTTCTGATACTTGCTGGGAGGGCCAACACTGCTCAAGAAAATCATTAACTATTGTTTTAACAAATATGTCTCTGCCCACATTGATCTTGAAGTATACCACACAGAGATCCCTGGGAGGAGGGCAGCTGAATTGTGTATCACTGCCTTGTGTGCCTGCTTTTGAGATTTTTCACTTGGAGGTCATATTGGACACTATCTTTGTTGTTGTTAGTTTTTTCTCTGTAATCTGTAGTGTTGTCTCTTTATCAACAGTTACACAGGTCTCTTGGATTGAGTTTCACCTGCTCTGGGAGATCATGAACTTCTCATTTTAGATGCTGCACTGGATGAAAACTTCATAGCCTCTACTTATAAAGTTTAGACCTTTCAAACATGCCTTATAAATGTGTTGAAAATCTTACCAGCTTCATTTCATGTATGTAGATTTTTCTTGAGTAATTTCCCCTTTGTTCTTCCTTAATATTTAGGAAGTTTCCACACTTGTGAAAGTTCTATGCCATAGTACGAAAGAGAACCAAAGGGAGTCTTGTCCCAACTCTGATGAGCAATTTAACAGGAGACAATGCCAGCAAAATTTGGGAGAAGAGAAGCCTATGGGAAGGGCAAACTTGGGAGACAAAATCAGGGCAGCTTTGTCTGCTTTCCCCATCAAACTCTTTCAGGCATCAGTGCCTTGGGCACTGTTTTTATTTCAATAAGGAATGTGATCCCTGAGAGAGGAAGGAAAAACTAGGCTGACAGTGTGGTAACCGAAACATCTCTCTTTCTCAACATTGCCACAAAATCGTCCTCATCTGAGAGTTGGGTAAATATTCCACTCTGCATGCCAGGCAGGGCTTGGGAAGCCTCTAACAACAAGAAAATGATATTTTATCTTACTGTTCAGTGAATCAGTTGATTATATTGTTTAAAGAAAATTGCTATCTGAAAACTCTAGAATAAAGTAATAAAAGTGAAAAAAGAAAGAACCCCCCAGGGAGAGCCAGTTCTTAGGGTGCGGCCTCCCTCCACCATCATTCAGTGAGTTCATCTGGTTCTTTGCTGATAACAAGGATTAGGAATTGATGCCCAGTGGGAAATAAAAAGAGCCCAGCTCTACCTGACAAAACAATCACTCTGTTCCTCTTCTGAGGTATTTCTCAAATGTTCTTGGCAAAGCAGTGCTTTTTCGTCTCTGCATAAACATTCGGGGCACACCACCTTTATTATCACAGTGGTCTACACCCGTGTTTTCTGCTAGACTTTGACCTTGTTGGCACCAGGGACAGTTTTATGCTCACTTTTGTAATAATAGGCATACGAGTGTCTGTCAAACTGAATTGTAAATATAATCCCACCATTTTCCTCCTCAAGTGGAGATCTTTTACAGAATTTCCCAATGATCATCATATGGCAAATATTCTATGCACTTCTTCCGGCCTGAAATTCACTGGCTTACAAAATATTCCATATGTGTATCTCAGGAGCCAAAAAATAATAAAACAAATGTAGATGTGCACTTCTTTTCATTGAGATGTCTTAGGATGCTTTGACATATATGTATCTTATGAAGAGTCTAGACTAAAACTCTTTGTTCAGTATGTACCAAAGGAACATTATTTTCCCAGATTCCACTTATTTCATCTGAAGTTTATCAGAACATGCTCCTGATTCCGAGGCCTACTCCAAACTAGAAAGAAGGACACCAAGTTGCATTCCAGGGTCATACTAATTTGGTATAGAGATAGCAGGAGGCTCCATCTCCAGTTTTGCTAACTGTCCTCCTCATCCTCCATTTTTCTGCTTCTGTCCTCCCCAAGGTGGATGGGTCTGTGCTGCAAACTATCTCCTTCTTTGCCCCCTTTCTATTGCTTCTCTTCTGTTTATCTGGGGAAACTTTGAACAGAGAAGAGGGAATGAGTTGATGCCACCCTTCTTCACAGAGAAGGATGAGTATGCATGCCTCGGGGGCAGCCCAAGGAGCCGGGAGACCTGCATTTAGAAAATGTGCCACTGATAAAGGAACTTCTATAGAAACTTTTATCTCCCCTTAACAAATAAAGCATTTTTGGAAGATGAGAGTTAAATGGGAAAACAGTAAATCTGTCTGTCTTTGCTAGTGGGGAGACCTGAAGTCAGGTGTGTTTTGCAAGAAAATTTCAACATGTTCTATCAGTTTAAAATCTGTGTAAATTGCCAGCAGTTCTCCTGACAGCCGCCTTTCCCAGAAAGTGCCCATGGAATGTCCTCTTTAAACTGCTGAGGAATAGAAGGTTAATTTTCAATTCTCTGTCAACTGAAACTTGTCAATTAAAATTTCATGTTCTTTTCTCTTTAAGACTTTTGAAGAATGGAGTAGAGGAGCTTGTCTAGAGGTAATATAACTACTACCTGGCTTGAAGCTTTTGTACCTGAGATGCTATAAATGTTCATTTCCTATCAGTTGCAACCTGCAAGAAAATCCACAGCTTTCCTGCTTTCCTTGCATCAGTCTTTCATGTGGCATCTTCTTTTTTTTTTTTTTTTTTTTAAATTTTTTTAATGGTTATTTTTGAGACAGAGAGAGACAGAGCATGAACAGGGGAGGGGCAGAGAGAGAGGGAGACACAGAATCCGAAACAGGCTCCAGGCTCTGAGCTGTCAGCACAGAGCCCGACGCGGGGCTCGAACTCACGGACCGTGAGATCATGACCTGAGCCGAAGTCAGGCGCTTAACCGACCAAGCCACCCAGGTGCCCCAGCATCTTCTTAATCCTATCCTTTGTCCCTATCTTCACTTCGCTCCTCAACATCTTGATCTGGGGGAAATCAAACTAAAACTAAGGGGAGCTTTGCAGATTAAAGAAAGGTTGAAGTCCCATGGAACAGAGTTACTTTTTATCTGTTTGTTCTCAGGGTACCATTTCTGTATATAGATGTACTTACTATATAATTGCTCTTGTGCATACTCCTCCAAAGAATGTCATTGACATCTCCTTTAGAATGAGGATTATGAAAGTATTCGGTGTCAATACCATTTCTCTGGTAACAGTTATGCTTTAAGATACACGGTATAGCAAACCCGGTTGATGTCCTGTATGTATATCCCCTTGGCACTCCCCATTCCTGTGCCTGCCAGTGGCTTCTAAATGCAAGGCTTCTTAATGACACGATGATGGGGGTGGGGTGGGCGGTGGGATGCCAGCAGAGCTCTAACCAATGAGGAAAGTTTTCTTCATCCACCCCCCCTCCCCCCCTGTAAGACAGCTCTGGGGCATGTTCTATTTTATATCCTAGATGGTCCCAGCAGGAGGAAGCCCTGGTCTCACAGTGATACCCTGCTCATTACCACACCTTGCATTGGCTTCTTTTTCTTTCCTGTCTCCCTTCCCCACTCTCCTTCTGGTGCTTCTGCAATCACCTCCCAAATAAACTACTCATCTTAGGCTCAGCATCTGCTTTTGGGCAATCCAAACTCAGCTACAAGCAGAGATAATACATTTTATTCTTCGAAAACGAAAATGTATGGTGTCATTGATAGTGGTAGAAAAATCTGTGTATAGTTTAGAAAATTAGAAAGTTATCTTGAAAATAGACCAGGGCCTATGCTCTAAGATTTCTGCTTTATAATCTTAGCACAATCTTGTTCAGTCACTCATTTAGAATTTTTTTCTTGAGCTTTGATATAAAAGATATTAATGCAAATTGCTGTGGGGATATCAATAAATGTAATATCTTTTCCTATTCATAAGAATATTAGGTTGTACATTTGAAGAGATTAGGGGAAACATAAAAAGATAAAAGATAATAGATAATATGCAGAATGTCAAGCAGTAAATGTTAAAATGTAACACAAAAGTCGAGATAATATATACTGTAGGAATTCAGAGAGACCTATGCATGGGCTAAAGGAAGTTTTACAGGTACAGAGTGTAGAAAGCATGTGTGTGTGGCATTCTGGGTCTGGCTGAAGTGGAAGATTCTTTTAGGGAAGTGCTAAAGTTAAAAATATGTAGGTACCATGGCGGGGAGGGAAGGGGAAAAATAGTTACAAACAGAGAGGGAGGGAGGCAAACCATAAGACACTCTTAAATACAGAGAATAAACTGAGGGTTGATGGAGCAGGGGGAGAAAGGAAAATAGGTGATGGGCATTGAGGAGGGTACCTGTTGGGATGGGCACTGGGTGTTGTATGGAAGCAATGAATCACGGGGATTTAGCCTCAAAACCAAGAACACACTGTATACATGATATGTTAGCCAACTTGACAATAAATTATATTAAAAAAATGTAGGTACAGGGGTGCCTGGGTGGCTCAGCTGGCTGAGTGTCTGACTCTTGGTTTCAGCTCAGGCATGATCTCATGGTTCGTGTGTTTGAACCCCATGTCAGGCCCTGCACTGACAATGTGGAGCCTGCTAGGGATTCTCTCTCTCTCTCTCTCTGCCCCTCCCCACTCTAAATAAATGCATAAATGCATAAATAAATAAATAAATAAATAAATAAATACTTTAAAAATAAAATGCTTCTTCTCTTTAAAAACAAAATATTTAGGTACATTGTCCCAGTTAAGAAGAACCTGAATGTGTCTAAGGAGTTTGGAAAGTGAATACAGTTTTTCTATTTCTTTTTTTTAAGTTTATTTTATTTATTTTGAGAGAGAGAGAGAGAGAGAGAGAGAGAGAGAGAGAGAGAGAGAGAATGAATCCCAAGCAGGCTCCACACTGTCAACACTGAGTCCAATGTGGGGCTCAATCCCATGAACAGTGAGATCATGACCTGAGCTGAAACCAAGAGTCAGACGCTTAACCAACTGAGCCACCCAGGCACCCCATCTTTTTTTTTTTAATAAAGTGCTATCATTTATTCACTTTCTCATCTGTTCACTAAACACATACTAAACTGCTCTATTTAAAGACATACACTTGGTTTTGTTACTTGAAAAGAAGACAGGAGAAAAGGATGACTCAGATGATTAAGAAGGTAGGAAATTTAAGAGAGAATTGAGTTTAATTTTAGACAAATTCTGTATTTATTTAGTTATTCACTAACTTTTTCAGCAACATTTAAGGCAGGCCACCCTGAACCCAATATACCAGTCCTGTGTGGTTTTTACAACATGAGAGATCTTCACAAATTTCTCTCATTCTCTGATTCTATCCATTCTCTCAGTTACTTTTTGAAAACCTAATTGGCACCAAATTTTAAGAGATTTTTCAAAGCATTACAGTAATGGCCAGTAGCCAGATTAGGATGTGGGATCAAGAAGGCTCCAGCCAAAGTAAGTTCACCCTAAGCTTGGCCCCAGACCTCTTCTCTTCAAGGGCAGGTGGCCTTTTCATCCTTCTCAACTCATTGAAGTCCACAGGGTTTCTGGCTTGGATCAACTCTGCAGGTCCCAAGAGTGATGAAAAAAATGGGCTCCGGGTGCCAGTCAAGAGCACCTTGTCAGGTGCATTGATTTTATGAAACCTTTGATGTCTGTTTTGGTCCTGGAGATCTGGGGAAATATGATCTATAGAGTTGCTGTTTCTACACTTTATGGCATGTTAAGAGCTATTATGAGGCTTTCAGTTACAGTTGCACCAATGTCGGAGGGTAGGTTTCTCTCTTGCCTCCTCCAGTCTCTCTCGTAATTTTGGTGTGTGAATGGTTGGTGGTGTTTGTAGTGTTATATTGCACATCAACTGACAACAGCCAGAATGCTTCTGAATCCACATTTAATTTATTCACAGCACTGTGTGCAACCAGATGATGATGGCAAGTTAATGGGCTTTGCCTTAATGAAATAACTGCCTCCCAGGTTTGGAGGTTTATGCTAGTTTTATTTGTCAGCATTACCTAAGTGGATACAAGAAGAAATTGTAGCTTTATGCTGACATATTATCAGGTCCATTTGCAGAGAAAGACAGATGTTATGGCCTCCTGCTGCTGCTCTGTTCTTTGAGCCGTGTCAAGTTTTATCTCCCTTCATTCTTGACAATTAAATGCTACAGCCCTTGGGGCTCACCTATGTGGCTTAGATGAAGAGGCTTTTCAAGTTGCATATTCCATGGAGTTGCATCTTAATTCCAATATGCTGTTATCGAGCAAGGCCTATAAGTGTACTGGCTCTGTCTCTCTCTCCCTTTTCCCTTTCCTGCCTCCTTCCCTGTCTTTTAATTCATCAGCATTTAGAATCCCAGAAATAATATGACATAAAAACCAGTGCCTCCCAAAGAATGGGAAATTGACAAGATGCTTGGCCTTAGTTTTATATGTACATATTTTGGCTTTGTTCTTTTTCTCTCAAATTCTTTTTTCTTCAATTACTACTGAGTCTTTAACCCCGGCTAAGGACTATGCCTTTCCCAGTCTGCCTTTCTGGTAACTCATTAATGCTTAGCAATGAGAAGAAAAGGGCAACGGCTCTATTAACACAACCAAATTGATTTATAATCAGACATGAACCAGGAACTGGGTGAGAGTTTTACAAGCACTAAAGGTTAATAGAACCATTCTCTAGCCCATTTTCCAAACCAACCTTCTTGAGGTTTTCTGACCTCCACCCCCAGATATACAGCCATTGCATAAGAGACTTTGGCAAGGGTGGCATGTAGGTGGAAGTTATTTATGAACATTAATAGCTTTTTCAACTATTGTACAATTATCAGAGAACCCCTACATGTAGCCCTAGCTAGGTTCAGAATAAAGCAATTATATAGTTAATTTAGCATTTATCTGGAAGACTGGGTTCCAAATTAAAAAGCTTGTTCAGTTGAGACTAGCACTTATTCATTTCATGGGGATTTTTACACAGGCTCTGTTTGCCAGTATGAAACACTCATATGAAACTCTTTTTTGGAGTTGACTAGTTGAGTCAGATCACAGTCCAATCAATTTCAGAATGAACAGCCAGCTGGATAGAAGCCATACTTTCCATTACTGGTTAATTGCTTTGGTATGAATGTGAATGGCTAATCCATCCTCCAAAGCCAAGAAGACTTTAAAATAGTTTGTATGTGGTGACCAGTGAATTACTGGTAGGAAGGAATCAAACAACAGCACTCCCCCTCAACCACCCCTTGTATGCTAGTCTCTGATTGTTCTGAAGAATAGTTTCATCTTCCTCCCTCTCCCCACAAATACAGTTTCCCTTACATTTTAGTGTTTGGAGATTTTATCTCATTGATCTTTTTCTCAAAAACGACTCTGCCACAGTTTCACAGAGGAACTCAACGAAGCCTCTCCCCTTGGAATTCGAGCCTTGCTTCCTAGTGAGAATCAGTGGCAATATTGCCATATTCCCACTGACAGAGTTTTAAAGATTTTACTAATCCTTTACCTGCTGGATGACTCATTTGCTGAAATTCTGTCATGCACCTGAGGTGTGATATTAGTTTTCCTTTGACCCACTGGATAAAATGTGGCATAATAAGGACACCTCAATCAGCATGATTTCTGTGTTTGGAGCCAGGATGATCTGATTTATGTGCCCTTCCTTAATAAGAGACCCTGAAACACTGGATATAAATAAATTGGTACTTGAAAATAGTCTGCCACCAGGAATTATGCCCCACAATGCAATAAACCAGCCTTGTTATGAATTCGGTTGGCAGGATCCTAGCATCACAAATCATAATTGACCCTACCCTTGTCAGCTGTGCTCAGCACATTAATATAAAGAAATGGGTTTCTCTTCAGGGCCATGGACTTAGATTCCTTTCCCATGAATGGAGAGTGTTTTCTGGAGCTGTGTCTAGGAAAACCATGTTACAGATTCACATGTTGTTCCTAGCTGTCTCTGTGACAAAAGCTTATTGGGGAAGCTCATTCTCTTCCTTTCACTTCAAGAATACGACCCAGGGGCTCCTGGGTGGCTCAGTCAATTGAGCGTCTGACTTTGGCTCAGGTCGTGATCTCACGGTTCATGAGTTTGAGCCCCTCATCGGGCTCTGTGCTGACAGCTCAGATCCTGGAGCCTGCTTCAGATTCTGTGTCTCCCTCTCTCTCTGCCCCTCGCCCACTTGCATTCTGTCTGTCTCTCTCTCTCAAAAATAAACATTGAAAAAAATTTTTTAAAAAGAATATGACCCAATTATTACTTCTCTCTCTCCCATTTTATTCTTTAAAATATAATACCCAAATAATACAAAGAGTACTCTACTAATTCTACTGCAAAAATTAATACCCATACTAATAGCAAACTCTTATATAGACCTTACTATAAGCTACCATAATCAAAAAGCCTAGCAGGTGCTA
The DNA here is from genome assembly GCF_018350195.1 of Panthera tigris. NCBI lineage: Eukaryota > Metazoa > Chordata > Mammalia > Carnivora > Felidae > Panthera > Panthera tigris. The sequence continues at coordinate 204,896,880 of NC_056660.1, forward strand.
ATAAAATACCTTGGGCACAGATATGCTATGAGAAATTTGTGTCTGTTTGTTCTGATGCACAGTTAATGGGCTTCAGCCTATGATGCCTACTTAAAATTGAATTGACCACTTGATTATTCATTTTTATTAATGTCATTATCTGCAGTTGTGAAACCAATGCTTAAAAGGTGTCCTCTTTTATTCATTCATGTAGCATTAACCTTCCAGCATGTATTGTAGCTTAACTGGTATTATAGGACCCAAGTCATTTGTTTAAGTAATGAGGACAAAATAAGAAGAGCTGGCCATATATTTCAGAAGGAGGATTTAGCTCAATTATAGGCAAACAGGCTGCTCTTGGCAGACAAAGTTGATACTACTCCCCAGGTGGAAGATTGGCTAATGCAATCTGAGAAGCACCGAATGAGTCCCTGTAACCTCAACCGAAACTGTGACTCCATCTGTTTCTTCTGGTACCTGAAGTGCTATCATTAGGATTTCTTTCCTTTGAATCTAACTTTGCCATCCTTGGACAGAATGGTTATAGTAATAGTACTCCTAAAAAAGCTTGAGGAGTCTTGGGGACATGTATGAAGAAAGCCTAATCAGATGGAGATACCCCTGGATATACTAGGGGACTAAAATACCAGACAAATAACCAAATGACTGTTATGTGGGAAACATGGTTGTCATCACTGTTCACTTGGAATTAAGGCCACTGAATTCTAGGGTGAAACTTAATACTTGCCTGAAGATAAGTAATGAAATGTGAGATGAAATATGTATACAGACTGATTTACACTCGCTGTTTTTTCCCATGTAAAAGAATGCCTATAATAATTTAATTAGGAAAAAAAAAAAGCAGACTCCAACCTTTTACCAACAAAATAGCTCAGGAAAAGTACCAAGACAGAACAGAGTTAAAAAACAAAAACTAAAACTAAAAGTTGCAGAAGAGTATATATGGATTCTCAGACAAATTTGTTCTTTTTTAGTACAGTCACAGGCCATCCTATATACTTACACCTAAGTCTGGTATGTCTGTACTTCACCCCAGCTGCCCTGAAATACTATTTTAAAAAGCTAATAATTTTGTTTTATCAACACATCTCCAGTTTCCTTAAAGGGAAGGCTCAATTCCTATTTCTTCCCTAAGACTGCTGCCCTACTCAGCGTTCCTGCAGAAGGTCAGCAGTCTTTCCAGCCTTCATGCTGTGCTTCTCCTAATTAAAATAATAATAATATATTGAATACTTACTAAGTCTGAGGTCCTTTAATGACTGATTTTATCTATCTATCTATCTATCTATCCATATATCTATCTGTCTATTTAAATTACTGGACAAATGTTAATATGTGAGGATTCCCTGGATCTCCTTATCCTCATAATAAGGAGAATTCTTCTTCAGAATTTACACACACACACATGCACACACACACACACGCACACTAATAGAATCATCACAACAACTCTCTATAAGGTAGATATTACTTCCTTTACTTAACGGATTAGAAAACTGAGACATGAGACATTACATAATTTGCTCAAGGCCACGTAGCTAATAAATGGTGCAGTTAGGATATGAACCCAGCAGTCTGACTCCTGATTCCATGGACTTAATCGCTATATATTCCACAGCTCTTTATAAATGGCCATCATATAAGCCAAGCCATGGCCCCCAAGTCTATGAATATTTCCCTTCCTACCCTTGTCCCAGTTGACTTATTCCTTTCTACTTCTTAAAAGTCATCATCACTTCTATTCGATTTAACACTAGTTACTATTGTACTATTGTTTTTCACTGTTTATTCTCTAAATTCTTCCTGCCCAACTAGCCTGAGCAAATATCTGAAAACAGACAACGTTATATGGTTCTTCTGTGTCTCTGGAGAATCTGGTACTTGAAAAGGGACCGACATACAACTGAATGGAAACTTGAGATACTGGAAGTTTTAGAAATTAGGTTTCAATATGTAGGAGGTTGTCAATTTAGGAGTAAGTTTCATGGCATAAAACAGAAGAAAAATTCAAATAATAGTAGCTTAAGCAAGATTTATTTTCTTCATGCCTGAAGGAAGTTTGGAGGGCTAAAACGGGATCTTTAAGATGTCTTCAGGGACCCAGCTCCTATTTTTATGCTCTGTCATCTTTAGTAGTTAGTGTCCATCCTCAAGGCCACTTATGGTCAGATATTACATCTGCATTTCAGACAGCAGAGAAAAGGAAGGGCACTTTTCAGTGGGAGAACTTTTAAGGAGACTTCCTGAAGGTCTCAAATAATACTTTAATTTATATCTCACTGGACGGACCTCTTTATACGGCTGCATGGCTGGGAAAGGTAGTATTTAATTTAGCCTATCAATGTGCCCACTTAAAAATCAAGGTTCTAGTAATAAATTGGAAGGGGATAATGGATATTAGATAGTCAACTAGTAAGTTCTGTCACAAAAAGAATGAAAATCAGTTTCTTCTCAGGTATCTTTTGTTTTTTTATGAAAAGGTTTTCCATTCATGACCATGACCGTGCAAGAAATTAAAATATATTCTGGGTAGCTCCTGGGAGTTGCAGGACACCTGAAAATCAGCCTGGTCTCCTTTCTATAGAAATAAGTATCAGGAAATATCCCTGAGCACCATTGCCAATCACTGATGGTACTGTTTTTGTTTGCTTAGATTGTTAAAGATGAGGGTTTTCTTGCATTGAAATTTACCTTGATAAATGTATTTTTATAGTTATAGGAACGAATACATGTAAAGCTTTGCTTTCTTTGGCTCTTTTCCAAGGAGGAAAACATTTGGCTGAGCATTTAGATTTTTTGATGCTCTGAATTTAGTTTGTATAAATAGCTTGTAAAGTTGTTTGTCTAATCAGAAGTTCAATACTAAATAATAATTTCCAAAGAACTCTCCCCAAGTTAACAACCTTGGCTATTTCTAATGGAGAGACTTCCATATGTGTTTGCATGCTGCTCTTATTGTCTTGTTTATTCATTAAGGTATGATTAAGCTGCTGAAATAAGAAGCCCAACAACACTTTGACTTAAAAAGAGGAATTTAATTTCCCTCTCACATAAAATTCTGATGTGAGTGTTCTAAGTCAGCAGCTTTGGTCCACATAGTCATTCAAGGATTCAGTAATGATTTGTCTAGTGACCACGTTTCCAGGCAACTTAAGACAGAACAAACCAAAGCCTAGGGCTAGGCATTTCTTTCCAAACATTACTTTCCCTGCATTCCATTGGTAAGTACTGCACATGTCTTATCATGTGTAAGAGGAGTTGGGAGATGTCTTGTAGCCTTGTGTCCAGTGGGGTGCCTGGGTGGCTCAGTTGATTAAGCGTCTGGCTTCGGCTCAGGTCATGATCTCACGGTTCATGAGTTGGAGCCCCGCAGAGGGCTCTGTGCTGACAGCTCAGAAACTGGAGCCTGCTTCAGATTCTGTGTCTCCCTCTCTCTCTTCCCTTCCCCCACTCTCACTCAGTCTCTCTCTCAAAAATAAATAAGCCTTAAAAAAAAAAAAAGAAAAAACTAGATTTGAGTGAATGGCTAGCAGTATTTATCTCACACTAATGGTCAGTAGTTAGTCTCCCATCATAATCCAATCTCCCCCACATTAAAAGGTCTTTTGAAAAAGTAAATTAGATATTACTTTTTTTCTGATCCAACTTCTCTGATGGCTGCCCTTAACATTTGAATAAAGTCCAAACTTTTTGCCACTATCTACCAGACAGGGCATCATGTAGCTTATGACTCTTCTTCACCCCATCCCCTACATTCTTGCATTGTTTGGGTTTTGCCACATCGGATTTTTAAAAAAAAATATTTGTCTACTTTGGGGAGAGCACAAGTGGCGGAGGGGCAGAGAAAGGGGGACAGAAGATCCCAAGCAGGCTCTGTGTGGACAGGCTGATAGCAGCAAGCCCGATGTGGGGCTCAAACTCATGAACTGAACCATGAGATCATGACCTGAGCTGAAGTTGGATGCTCAGCTGACTGAGCCACCCAGGTGTCTCTGGCTTCTATTTTCTTGACCTCACCATGCTTTCCAACTTTCAAGCTTGTGAATTTGCTGTGTTGTGGGTCCAGACTAGAGTACACTGAGATGATCCCGTTGCTGCTTCCTTCCCATGATTTCACTTTCTCCTCAAAGGTCACCTCAGCAAGGCAACCTTCCCCAACCACTTCTCACTACCAGTTACTGTAATAAGACTCTGTTATTAAATTACCTTTTTAAAAATTCATTTTCTTATTTATCGTGTTTATTTGCTATGTGTGAAAGTTTATTGTGACCAGAGCCTCTGTCTGACTGGATCATAGCCCTATCCAATGAGCCTGATGTCTCAGTAGTTCATATTTCTATTGGTTTCATGTATGTTGCATTGTTCACTATATTTAGATTATAAGCTCCACAAAGACAGAGGTGATATTTTCTAAATAATTATATATTTAAATTTCCAGTAGGCTGAGTTTATTAAAGATAAAAGGGAAAAATATAGAAGGTTTTTAAAGAGAAAATGGCCCAAGGGGCTAACATTTCAATCAGATTAGATTTTATACCACTTCTCTTTCTAACCTCATGAAATTCTGGTGACAAAGCTTGTCCCTATGATGCTTAAGTAAACAAGTTTTCAGGTGGAATTAAAGTAACACTTTCTGTTAAATTCATAGTTTTTCCTTGACTATATATGCTAGATATCCTAAAGTATAGAACCATGCAATAAAATAACCGAACTTTAGTCAAAGTGTATAGAGAAATTATTTTGATTTTTGGTTTTGAAAAATCTGTTCTGAAGTTGGTTTACATCTTTTGTCCAGTACAGCTCACAGGAATGTGTAGTTTTCTGCTTCCTACAGGCCCTGAATTTAGCTCTCTATACCTTCATTTTGTGCACCTGCTAAATAATATTGAATTGAAAGATGTCATGGCTGCTTGCATAGTAGGTAGAGGGTCACAACATTTGACTGTTGGAATTTCTTAGTAAAATACCTGCTGATGCCGTTACAAAGAGATGCCTTATAAGAACTTTTCAAATAATTCAGCAATAGTAAGAATTAATATTTATTGAACATATTAAGTAGCAAACTCTGATGAGAGTGTGTGTGTGTCACTATTTAACCGAGTTTCTGGTTGGAGATGTATCAACCAAGGGTTAGAGACGTTAAGTCACTTACAAATGATCAGACAGCTGGTAAGAGATGAAGCCAGGATTCAAACCCAACTTGGTCTAGTAATAGATCCCATTCTTTTAAACAATGCTAAAGTGCCTCGTATTAGTAGGTATTTACAGGGATGGTGCTCAGATATCTTTAGAAAATTGCTAAGTTAGTTTTCAGGGTTGACATTTATAAATCTAACCCGTTGTAGTATTCAAAATATGTATCAGGCATTCAGTCAGAATGGATACCTAACTAATGTAAATGGATGCTAGCATATCTTACCCGATACATGCTTACTGAATATCATTCCTGTTCCAACGACTCTTTCAATATTTGCCCTTCCTCAGAGAATACACCAAGAACCTCTCATCCCCAACCAACGTGTCAGGATTAAGTGGTATCTGCAGGGCGGGCCATGCTGTCAGGTGCACGGCTGCCATCCAGAAGGTGGTATGGAGTCATCTCAAAGGCCCCACAAAGGGTTCTGCATAGTATGATGCTAAATGATAGTTCTTGTTTCTTCATGGTAGAAAGAGGGTCTCCTTTCTCTGCTAAAGTATGATAAGAACCTCTGTTCCAGTAACTCATCTCCATAAATATTATCTTACAAACTTTATTCAGTGCTTTAAAACTTATTTTGCAACAGAACCATTATGTTTACCAAAGAACACCTATTACCTTTGCTCTGGATTAGTGTTTTGGAAGTGCTGTGTAATCTGAACGTGACTTCCCCTCCTGTACACGACCAACCCTTCTCCCCCCACCCTACCCCCTTATCTGTCTTTCCCCCCTGCTCCACCTCAGTTACATATGAAGAAATTCATTTTCAGAGAAGCTTGGTGACTTTCCTAAGATTTCTCGGGCAAAAGCTGAGACTCTCAAGTTTTCAAAATCTTTACCATCTAGTCCAGTGCACTTTCCACTATATCCCCCTGCTTGCAGTGGGGGATACAGCTGACCACTGTCCATGTGAGTGGCATCCAATGAACTTCAACTATCAGATGATAGACGAGACACTAATCTTGGGTTTCAATGGCACGTTGACATTTTTTGCATACTCTGGCTTCTCTAAAGATGTTTATTAGAAGGTTACTAATAATTGTCAAAACTTGGAAAATAATATCCATCAACATGGGACTAGTTCTATAAATTATGGTGCAACAATATAGTGGCATCTACTGTCTTCTTAGGAATGGTGACAACATTGTACACTTGTGGAAGAGATGCCTAGAGCATATCAAACAGGAATAATGGCAGCTCACCAAATAATGTTCTCGGTATGATATCATTTAATATTATATGTATGTCTTCGTGGACACATGTCTATATGCCAAAAAAATCTAAAATCTATATGTCAAAATATTTACAGACAATTATTTGAATAGTGATATTATATGAATTTTTATTTTCTTCATATACATTTTATGCTGCTAGAAATATTTTATGATGAGTGTGTAATACCATTAAAATTAAGAGGAAAAAGTTATGATGTTATTTTTTTTAGAGAAACAAAACATCAGCCATTTTTCATAGCTTCTTTACCAGTTCTAAACCCACCATTGTCTCTGACAATGTTCCACAGTACCTGCTAATACTTATCTCCAGGCATAACCCCAGGAGCCACCTAGAAATAATTCCTCCTGCCCTCTCTCTCATCAGGCTCCCTTTCCCCAGGTCCTTGATAATTGGCTTCCTTCTTGTATACACAGTGTCTGCCTCTTCACCTTTCACCATGTTATCTCTATCTACCAAAAATGTATTCATCTCTCAAGACCCATTCTAAGATTCACCTTTGGATAAACAGATGCTTGGTGCCTTTGAAATCACCCCATCCATTGTATTTTTATGTTGCTTTTATAAGATTCCATATCACAGGATTGGATGCAGGGCTCTGTGCTGAATATGCCTTGTATAGAGGTGTGTGACAAGGGAGTGAGTGGAGAATGAAATCCAGACTGCAATCTGATCATCAAGCTGAGCCCCCTGACCTCCATTACTAGGTCACATCCCTCTGTTATTAACCATTGTCCCACTTATAATTAAACATTATTAATACTCATCTCTTCATTACCCAACGAGGAGAGGGTTTGGGTCTGCTTTTGCTCCCCAGTACCTAGTACTGTGTCTGGCACACAGAAGGTGCTCAATAAATATTTGATTGAGTGAATCAATAAATTAATAAAAGGCCAAGTGACTTGTCTAAAATGACAGACAGAAATCACCCCCGGGGTGCTTTGTAATACAGCATCTTGGGTCGTTGCCACCAGGGCAAAGAGAGGTAAGCAATGATATGTAGAAGAACCACAAGTGTCTCCAGCTTTTGGCGAGTGCCCCCTGGGTCTTTCTTTCATTCTGTTTCCTGTGCAGCGGGAGAGGAATGAATGGCTGTGGCACTGCTGCTGAATGTGTTTGCAAGGCATGTGCCACCCGTGCTCAAACACTCCTTCCCATTGGCTCCAGCCACATCATAAGACATCACAGCGACACAAGTGACCCATTCATTTTCTCTTCCCACCTCTAGGCGTTTGATGGAAGCAGATTACAGGAGGGGAAAAACCAGATCACCTCAAGGGGGATGAGTCATTTTATGTTTTTGTTTCTGTGCATTAAAGAATTGATTCATGAGATTTTAATGCTTTACTTGCTATTGCAGAAATTTTCTCTCCCTACTGTGAGGGTGCTGATGAGAGCCACTGAGATGTGCAGCACTGCGTTCACACCACTGTAATCATTCTTGGAAGGAGCATTTTATTTCCTGATTTCTACTGTCATCCTTGTGAGTCAGTAATAGAAAAAAACACTTTGGCACCAAGGCTCAGGTCTCGTATCTTCTGTGCCTGAGCAAATATGGAAAAATCTATAATATTGCTCTCAAGGTTACTGAGAAATTAATCTAGCTACCTTCAGCTTGAGACTGAGGAGAGGGGTGTTTTAGCAATTACTGAGTGGACTGCCTTACGATAGGGAGATTTGGGGACCGAATATCAGACCATTTTTCTGGCTTTCTCATTAGCAGTACTGAGGCACATACTAGGTGAGAAAAGGGGCAAAAGGGAAAGAGATGAGTATCACTTAACAAACACTGGGCATATTCCAGGATGTAAGTATTAAGGATTTATTGTCATGTAATCCTCAAACAGAAGGATAAGGTTGGTGTGATTATTTTCACTTAGGCTGTGGGTTCAGAGAAGCAAAGATTGGCCCAAGGTTACCTGATTGGTAAATAGCAGTGTCTAAATTTTCATCCTGGTCTCACTTTAGCAGGGGAACAGCCTCGAAGGCATAGAAGGCAGGCTGGTGTGTGCAGGTTAGCCCTGAGCTCCTCTTTTCACGTGATGGTGAGAGCCTGGCTGTCAGGGTGGTTGAACAGAGCTTCGGTGTGCAACATGACCTTGCTAGCAGCACCAGCTCACTGCTCCAAGACCTTGAAAATAAGGTCGAGTTCCTTGTGGAGGAAACTGTTCCTTGTAAGAAAAATGGTTCTCAGTTAAAAGAAAACTACAGGCAAGACAGAGGGAGATGTACAGAGGACAGAGTAGACAGTCCCTTTTGCCCCTTCACGGGAAAAGAAAAAAATGCATCAGTCAATTCATCCTGTGAGCAGGTCAGTTCAACAAAAATATCAAGGAAGTCACTGGATCGCACAGCTATTTGTTTAAAGCATAACAACTGGTTGCTACATTTTTTGTTTTTCATCTGTTGGTCTGTTATATTAAATAGAATCTTCTTGGTTGTGCTATTATATTAAATAGAATCTTCTGGCTACCATTTATTTACTCAACAAATATCCATTAGTCACTGACTGGCAGATTTTGCTGGGTGCTCAGATATTACAGATGTGATCTCTTTCCTCTTGGAACTTGGTTCTCTTGCTTTTCTTTGGCAGAAGGTGCTTTGGAAAGTACAGTTTTAAAGCACTTTCTGGAGAAGTAGACATTGAAAGAACACCGTGCAGTTTCTCACTGAAAATTTTAAGACTTTATGAAGGAAATAGGGAATAAACATCAATTCGGTACGTCTTCCTTCCTCTTCCCTCCACTTCCTCTGCTCCTCTTTTCTTCCATTCTTCCTTTCCTTTATCTTTTGAATATACTCATTGCTGTCCACCAAAAAAGCAGTGGCAGCCAAAGAAGTGAGAGTTTTTCAGCTATGATGAACTTCCCCAATTTACACAATTGAAGCATTTAGAAAGAAACTCTACTTGTAGCACAAGTATAAGAATTGCAATTTCTACATTAAAATTGCTTTTCTTTTAAGTTATAGAGTCAGGTGAGGGAGGCTTGCAAAATTATCCAGGGTATGGGCCTTCTAAAAGTCTTAGTCTGCTCTGGATTATTAAGTCAATTTAAACAATTGACTTTTCATCCAACAGCAGGAAACTAGGGAAAGTTGGGTCCTTTGTGGCTAGGCACTGTCTAGTTAGAAAAAGTCCCTCTTGTTTCCCAGTGAGATCTGTCTCTTCAACTTTCTTGTCCCTCACTAGCTTCTCCTTCCTGTTCATCTTTCTCAAGGTCCCATATAGTTGCCTTGGTCACTTTTTGAACAACAAACTTTACGGGTCTAGCTATCATGGACCAGTTGTAAAGAGATGGCCTTGAAATGGGAGGTAATTACATTATTGTTCCCCTCTTGAATTTCTGAAAACAAAGTGTAATCTGAATCCCTCTGAAATTATCTGCTTCTCACCTTCACAAATCTTGTTTCTTTTAGGGATTTGTGAGTAATGGCTCAGCAAGACAGCCAGGTCAATGAGACCTTCCTTTGTGGGTTTTAATGTAAAATACTCCACATTTAGTCTGAAAACAATCAAACAAAAGGATGATTGGATTCTGTTCTGCTAGTTTTCTTTTTGAATGAAGAACAGAAAGATAAAATATACAAACATACAGCTAGCCACTTAATGTAATATCTAGTGAATGTTTTCCTCCCAATTCATGTTGTAGAATTTCTAGGACCTCTATATCTAGAAAATTATCTACCTTGACAGGAAAATTTAGGATTAACTTATTGTGAAACGTGTTTGTGTTATATGAATAAACCTATAACCTAATACAAAAGTCACTTGTGTAAGAATTTATAACTCTAAATGTAGGGAACTTTATGGATATGTTTATGACATAAGTCGTGATAATGGTTTCACGGATATTTACTAATCTCCAAACTCATCAAGTTGTTTTTGCTATATATATACAGCTTTTTGTATGTAAATCAGACATCAATAAAGTGTTTTAAAATATAAATATAAAAAAATAAAACATAAATATCAAGAATTTTATATACTCAATGTGCTTTGTATCTTTGCACTCTTAGCACTCTGAGTATACTCTCATATACTCAGAGAAGTATATATAAATAAATATTTTTCTGATTCCTATTCAAGCCAGAGAATAAACCAGTAGTTCTATCTGTGACCATTCTATAATTAATTAAACTTTTGAGTAACTACCTCAAAATCTAGTGCTTAGAATTCAAAACATCATTAGTGAGAGATGAAAGCTCTACATGGAAATGGATCAGTCTGGCCTGGGAAATTGGCATGAATATTCTCTAATTCTGACATTCTCTGCATCTGCTTGGCGATTCTTTTTTTTTGCTTGTTTGTTTTGAGAGAGAGAGGGAGAGTGGGGTAGAGGGGAAGATGGAGAGAGAGAATCTTAAACGGGACCTGATGCGGGGCCTGATGTGGGGCTTGACCCCACGATCCTGGAATCCAGACCCAAGCTGAAATCAAGAGTCAGATGTTCAACCAACTGAGCTACCCAGGCACCCCTGCTTGGTGACTTGCCCATGGTATAGTGAGCTCTCAGGAGAGAATTTCTTTCTTGCATATTTCCAAGTGAAGAAAGTTTGGTCAAATACCCAGTAGAGGACAACCAATTAGTCAGTCAAAGCTGGGGAACGACAGTTGCTCTTAGAGCCTGCTTAGATGAAAACGTTGTAATGGGCTGGAAGGACAAAGTTCTGAGGTGCCAGCATTTCCTCTTTCATGGTAACTTTCCTATTTCCTTCACACCTGACCGTAAGCTTTTAAGGATTTTATCATTTAAATATTTCACTCCCCCTTCTGAAGCTCTTAGGTAATTTATATCTTCTAATTATATGAGCCCCAAGTACTATACCCCCTTGAAGGTGTCCTGGAGAGAAACTGGGAAGGTCACCCGCTAATAAGTAAGTGCCTTCCCTTGGCATGCAGCACACATCGGGACAGAGAATTCTCTTGTATGCTTGCAGAGTTCATTTTGGACAGGCAAAGGCCCAAGTGGAGAGGCAGGTGAAAACCTAACCACGCCTGTGAAACATTTTGTGTCTTTCCTAAATATTCCTGCCTCATTAAGCTCCATTATTATGGGAAGATGTGGAAATTTTTGCTGCTGAAGCTGCAGTTATCTCCAATAAATTGAATTAGTGCTGTTTTCATACTTAACCTTGGAAAACTACAGACAGGTCAGTTCTTTATGAATTCATTATTTTAGTTTCACAATCTAATCTTACCAGAATTCCAAGCAACTGTTTGATTCATTTCAATTTGTACCTTTCATGTTCATTCTTCTTTCAATTAATTAAATGTATGGATTTACTTTATTGACAAACATTACATAACATTTGCTACGTGCTGGGTACTGTTAAAAGTGCTTTACAAATATTAATTCACTTAATTCATAATAACCTGATGCAGTAAGTGCTATTATTATTCCTATGATATCTGTGAGGCAACTAAGATACAGAGAGATTAAGTAATTTGCTCAAGGCTACACAGCTGGCAAGTAGCAAAGCTAGGATTCAAACTCAGACAGTCCTGCTCTAGAATTTGCTCTCTTGCGTTAGATCACTGCGACATGCCTTGCCAAATTGGCATTAGGTCCTATCTTTGACATTTGCTTTCCTCTGATATATGAAACAGTGTTTACAGAGGTATCAAGGTTGATAAGAAGCTGAATATTTTTCTAACATTATGATACTGGTAATTAACTGGTGCTGAATGAAAACATTAAACATAAGTTAAACTTTAGCTTATATGACTTCTTAACTGACTTTTATAAATTTTTGGATCAGTTTGGATGTGAAGAGATGTTAGCTTTTACAGAGAAGTCTCAGATCTGAACTTTTCCCTTCCTTATCCTTTTTTCTCTTTCCCATATCCTTCCTTATCAGGCTTGCTCATTTCTCTTTTTTGAGGACATTTATTTCTAAAGCATCTGCATATTCACAGCATCCACTCCCAGTACACCTGTTTTTTTTTTCTTATGTGAAATCATGTGAACACATTCATATTCAAGATGATATGGATCCCCAATTTGGTGACATAAAAATCCCAGTTCAGTAAGATACAAATCCACAAAATTCCCCTTAAATTATTTGGCATACAGTCATGTGTAATCAATCTTTACAATTATATTTCACCAGGTAGTTGCTAAGGTAACATGAAATAACATCATTAGCCATCTCTCTTTATCCCTTTCTCTTTTCCTCCCACTCTTTCTCTGTACCACGCCCCCCCCCGCCCGCCGCTGCCCAGTAGGTCATTTCCAGATATTAAATGTATCTATTCCCCTCCCCACCAGTAGCAGTGTCTTCTTTGTCCTATTCCATTCAGTTTTCAGTCTCATCCATGAACTTGGTCTTTCCTAAGCAAGCCTTAGCAGAAAGCAGACAGATCATGCATGAGTCCAGTAGCTTTTCTCAATGGTGAAAATTTTCATAGGTAATATCGCATTTTTGTTTTGGTGGTTGACGGTATGCCCAATGCAATAGATGAAAGAGTGACTGCCCTTCTGAGGAACATCCCAAAGTCTTGGCCGTTTGGGTATAGCCTGAGTGGTATAGATACAAAGACTTTCTAGGAAGCTGGAATAATTCAGTACTTCTTCAAGGTAGAAATGCTCGTTTCCAGCTCTCCCAAAGTCAGTCCATAGTATGACAATTCCAGTTTCTGAACTTAGAAAGTCTTTGAAATATTGTATGGATAAAACTGGTACTTGTTTTACCCATCCTATGTATCTTACTGTGATACCAATTTTTTAAAAACTACCTTTTGGGGCGCCTGGGTGGCTCAGTCGGTTAAGCGTCCGACTTCAGCTCAGGTCACGATCTTGCGGTCCGCGAGTTCGAGCCCCGCGTCAGGCTCTGGGCTGATGGCTCAGAGCCTGGAGCCTGCTTCCGATTCTGTGTTTCCCTTTCTCTCTGCCCCTCCCCCGTTCATGCTGTGTCTCTCTCTGTCTCAAAAATAAATAAAAACGTTAAAAAAAAATTAAAAAAAAAACAACTACCTTTTGTTACCAACTGTTTGCTTTTTAATAGCAACGGAAGCTTCTATAAAGTATTTTCTTTGTGTAGAAAAATGCACTAAATATTATGGGGTAGAAGTAGGGAGGATGAGGATATTGATTTTTAAAAATTAAGCAATTTCTGAAAGAAATATCAGTAGACTAGGATGGAGATACTTGTGGTAAAACACGGTAATAGTCTGCTAGGGCTGTCAAAACAAAATAGCACAGATGAGTGGCATAAAAAACAAATTTATTTTCTCTTAGTTCTGGAGACTAGAAGCCCAGGATTAAAGTGTCAGCAGATTTGGTTTCTTCTGTGGCCTCTCTCCTTGGCTTGCAGATGGCCATCTTCTCTCTCTGTCCTCATATGATCTTTTCTCTGTGTGTACACACCCTGGTGTCTCTCTTTGTATGTCTAAATTTCCTCTTCTTATAAGGATACCAGTCAGATTGGATTAGGACTCACCTTAATGCCCTCATTTTGACTTAATCACCCCTGTAAGGCCCTATCTCCAAATACAGCTACATTCTGAAGTTAGAGCTTAGGGGTTAGGGCTTCAACATAAGAATTTTATGGGGACACAGCTCAGCCTATAATAAACATCTAGGAATGCTGGTTGAAATATAATTTCTTAAATATATGTCAAGGTTAGAAGAAAGATACAGAAATTCCTGTGAGCCGGAGATAAGAAGGAGCTAAAGGCTAAGGGAATTGTTTTCCATATAAGCCATGGCAGAATGGGGTGCAAGGTGTTGGGGGGAGGGATAAAGCTTAGGTTTGAGTGTCTTCATAGGGACAGAAACAAGGCATCTGACCCAAAGAGATCCCACGGAAAGTTGGAAATGGGTACTGAGACTCCCAATGAAAGATGGAAAGCTTGAAGCATTTCTACTTTAAGAAAAAGGAGGACTAACTGGATTCACCACTTAGCTTGGGAAAAATGCAAGATGTTTGTTTGTTTTCTGGTTTTGAATAGATTAAATAAATATTCCCATGTGCCTTTAATGAGATTGGAGCCCAAATTTATCCTGCCTAAGTAGTACTTCAAGCCCTAACCTGAAAAGTTAACTTAGAAGTTGTTTCCATGTGAATGATACCCATGGGGTGAATGGAGGAAGAAAATCCCAAACTGTTTGACAGCAACACTTCAGCAATCCAGACTCTCTTAGGAATGGGAGTCAGGATTCCCTTAGGAAAAACAATGCTTGCTTAAAATGGCCTCCCAATAAAAGTTTCAAAACACACTTGGAAATTATCTACCATGAACATGAGGCAGCAGATGATTAATTTGTAAGGCTGGCTGGAGGATTAGCAACAAGAAAACTTGATAAAAATAGACAAATCATCTGAAAGAAATATTCACATAAGTATAGCTAAAATTATTAAAAAGCTAAAACAAGATTTAGAAGACAAAAAAGAGTAAGATGTTACTTATAAGAATAAGAAAAATATGAAAAAACTCTTATGTAGAGAGTATTCTTCACTGAATTTAAAACATGATACGCTGGGTAAATAGCCATTTTATATAGAGCTGAATACATTTAATGAACTAGAAAACAGAGCTGAGAAAATTAACCAGACTGCAACACTGAGGGAAAGAAATGGATACATGGATGATAGGGTAAGAGTCACGGAGGAAAGAATGAGAAAATCCAAAATAAAGGTAATAGGATTTCTGAAAGAAATAGAATGGGGAATGCTATTCTTAGATCCAAGAAATCATGGCGGAGAATTTTCCAGATTTGATTAGCAACATGAATGCTCATAATGAAAAACCCCATGGGTCCTGAGTAGAAAGAAAACAAACAAACAAAACCCCCAAATTTACATGTAAACATATTGTAGTGTGATTGCAAAACAAAGCAAAAAGTCTTAATAGCAACAAGAAGGAGGATCAATATGTTACAAAGAATAAAATCAATTAGGAGAGTCCTCAATAAAATCATTAGTGGTCAGAAAAGAGTGAAATAATACCTTCAAAATGCTGATACTAATAATAGTCATTCTAGAATTCTTTATTCAGATAAATTATTTAAGTGAGAACAAAATAAAGCCATTTTCTGAAAAACAAAAACTGAGAGAACTAATCACTCAAAGACCCTCATCAAGTGGATTACATTAAAAAATGGCCCTTTAAGAAAGAATGGGATGAAGGAAGTAATGGGGAGCAAAGAAATTAATAGATACATATGTAAATCTAAATGAACATTAGATGTAAAACTTAATAACAACAATGATCATTTGGGCAGAGCATTATAACAAGATAGAACTAAGACCTATCTTCTATATAACTGATATATAACTTATATATAACTGATTTGTCAGTTCTATAATACCATGTTTTTCCAGAGAAGGATAGAAACATTAATACTAGACTGTTGAATTAAGTGTGTGTGTCAAAATTTGAAGGATAATGACTAAAATAGAAAAAGAATGAATAATTTTCAAAGCAGTAAAAGTACAAGAGAGAAATAAACTTGATTAATACAAAAGAAAGTAGAAAATAATCAGAAAAAGTACGGCAAATAGAAGACACAAATAAGATGGTAAGAATAGATCCAAACTCATTGCTACAATGAATATAAACAAATTAAGAGACGATTAAGAAACACCCCAATTAAAAATGGGTCAAAGACCTTAACAGATACGTCACTAAAGAAGATCTACAGATGGCAAATAAGCGTATTAAAAGATGCTCCACATCGTATGTCATTAGGAAGTTGCGAATTAAAACAACAGCGAGATGTCACTGCGCAGCTATTAGAATGGCCAGAATTCGAAACACTGACAATACCAACTGCTGGTGAGGTGGCAGAGCAACAGGAACTCTCATTCACTGGGGGGAAGAATGGAAAAGAGTTATAGTCACTTTGGAAGATGGTTTGGCAGTTCCTCACGAAACTGAACATACCAGCAGTAGTGCTCTTTGGTATTGACCCAAAGGAATTGAAAATTTATGTCTACACAGAAGCCTACACGTGGATGTTTATAGCAGCTTTATTCCTAATTGTCCAAACTTGGAAGCAACAATGATGTCCTTCAGGAGAATGGATAAATAAACTGCGATACAGCCAGACAACGGAATGTTATTCAGCACTATAAAGAAATGAGCTATCAAGCCATAAAAAGACATAGCAAAATCTTAGATGCATATTACTAACTAAAAGAAGCCAATCTGAAAAAGCGACATACCATATGATTCCAACTGTGTGACATTCTGGAAAAGGCAAAGCTCTAGAGAAGTGAAAGGGTCAAAGGTTGCCACGCATTAGGGAGGGAGAAAGGGATTGATGCGCAGAGTCTGTTTAGGTCAGTGGAACCAGTCTGTATGATTTTATAATGGTGGATACATGTCATTATATATTTATCTAAACCTAGAGGTGTACACACCAAAAGTGAACCCTAATGTAGACTATGGACTTTATGTGATAATGATGTGTCAGTGTTCATCAAATGTAACAAAAGGTTGATAATGTGGGAGGCTCTGGGTGTGTGAGGATAGGGAATATATGGGAAATCTGGGTAGCCTTCAATTCACCTAAAGCTTCTTAAAATATAAAGTCTATTTTAAAACAGACTTAAAGACAATTAGGAGGCAGTTTCAAGGAGTCCTGCTTTTGCAGTCTTCACGGGAGACTCACCTGAGACATAAGGACATAGGAAAGTTGAAAGTAAAAGGATGGAAAAAATATACTAAGTAAATATTAACAAAAGAAAGTTGGTAATAGTAGTTATCAGACTGTATTACGACTGTAAGGCAAACAGCATTTCTATGATAGAAAGATAGTTACTGCACAGAACAATTCACCAAGAAAAAGCTTGAACAGCCCTAAAGATGGCATTCACCTAACAAAATCAAAATAGCCTCAAAATATACAAATAAAAGCTGTGTGCATGTCAGTCACTAAAGCCACAATTTTAGTTGAAGAGTATTTTTAGTATAATTATCATATTATGTGCTAGATCATGCAGTTAAGAAATTAGTAAGGGTGTGTATGGTTTGACAAGACAATAAAAAAGCTTGATATAATGGGTATATAGAATCATGCTCCCCTCAAATTAAAGGATACTCATTCTTTTCAAGCACATATGGAATATATTTAAATATTAATCACATACTGGGTCACATAACAGGTCTCAAGAAATACCAAGGTTAATTATCAAGATTATACCTATCACTTTCCTTATTTTCAATGCAAAAAAAGAGAGAAATAACAAAAATACAGAAAAAGTAGTTTTTAAAAACATCATTAAAATATTAAAAAAAATATTTCCTATTTTGAATAAAAAGTAATGGACACTAAAGTAGGTATCAAAACTTGCGTAAGAAAGCTAACCTGGTCAATAGAGTGGAATTCAGAGCCCTTTACGCATACATTAGAAAGGAGAAACATGGGGGTGCCTGGGTGGCTCGGTAGGTTAGGCAATTAAGCGTGGACTTCAGCTCAATTCCTGGTCTCATGGTTGGTGAGTTCAGGCCCCAGTGCCAGGCTCTGTGCTGATGGCTCAGAGCCTGGAGCCTGTTTTGGATTGTGTGTCTCCCTCTCTCTCTGCCCCTCCCTCTCTCCCACTCATGCTCTATCTCTCTCTCAAAAATAAAGAAATAAACATTAAAGAAAAGAAAATCATGGGAATTAAGAAGCTAATCATCTAATTTAAGAAGTTAGACAAATAAAGAGAAATTAAATCCAAACAAAGGAAGGGAAAATGATACTGGCAGAAATTGATTAAATACACATCAGAAAATATAGAAAGACAGCAAAATAAAAATCTATTTCTTCTAATAAAATAGACTATCCTCTGGAAAAACTAATCAAGGAAAAAAGAGATTACAGAAATAAATAATGCTAGAAATGAGGAGGTGTAACTATTAGTGCCATAGAATTTTAAGAGTTCATGAATTACTTTATGCCAACACATTTGAAAAATTGACTGTTTTAGAAAAATATAACTTAACTAAAAATAACTCATTTGAAATAGAAAATCTGAAAGGTCTATAATGATTAAGCATTAAAAAAAAACTTAAAAAAAAGTCTATCTTAACTGACAGATAAAACATTTGGATCAGACTATGTTCCAAGCATAATGTTCTAAGCCAGTAGAGAACATATAACCCCTATTTCATATAAACTTCTGGAGAAAAGAAAAAAAGTTATAATAATAAATCAAAGCCAGATAGGGCTGATGTCAAGAATGCAAGGATATTTTAAAATGAGAAAATCTATAAATGTTTTTTACCACATTAAAAAAATTTAAAAAGGGAAAAAATTGATCAACTCACAAATGCAGAGAAAGTATTTAAAAAATTAAACACCCACTTATAATTTTTAAAAATATATACTTTTTAGCAAGCTAAAAATAGAAAGGAGAATCCTTAACCTGATAATGTATCTACCAAACAACTAATTTTAGCACTCTATTTAGCAATAAAAAGACTCTCATTAAGTTTAGAAACAAGACAAAGATGCCCACTGTCATTACTGCTCTCCAGCATTGTGTCGGAGGTCCAGCTAGAGTATTTAAAAATAATAAATAAAAACACACCTATTGGAAAGAAAGAAAGAAAACTGCTACTTTTTGTAGCAAACCAAACTATAACATACCTGAAAATAAGTCTAACAAAGAAGCATACAAACTTCATAAACAAATTATAAAGCCTTATGGACATAAAAAAGACTTAAAGAGTTCAATATGTTATTCAATATGTAGTTCAATTCAATATGTAGTTCAATATGGGGACAATTCTCCCCAAATTGTTCTATCAATTACTGAAATCCCAATCAAAATCTCAACACATTTTTTCTTTTTTCTATTTTTTTTAATTAGAGAGTACAAACAGGGGAGAGGGGCAGAGGAGAGAGAAGGAATGTTACGTAGATCCACGCTCAGCACGAGACACAATGCGGGGCTCCATCCCATGATCCTGGGATAATGACTTGAGCCAAAATCAAGAGTCGGATGCTCAACTGACTGAGCCACCCAGGCGCCCCTCAAATTTCTTCACTGGATCTAATATATTCTAAAATTAATAGGAAAGAATGAAACTCCAACATTAGCCAAGGCAATTTTCACCAAGAAAGGGAAGTGTGATGGTGAGACCCGTCATATCCAGATATGTAAAGACAGTGGGTGATAAATTTCCCAAGACTAGAGTTTAGTAAAAGGCAAAGCTAGGATTAAATCCTAGTTCATATTGCTGCCAAGTCTACATTCTCACATATCATGCTCCTCAACGACATTTAAGTCATAATTTAAAGTTATTTCTAGGATTGATTAAATGGATAATGTGCATGTAAAACAACAAAGGTAAGGAAGTTATAAGAAGGAGCAAGCTAACTAATTGGGCTGTGGACCACATTAAATCTGCATTATGAATAATTATTCAGAACTATAGAATTATAAGTCTTTGCACAATAATGTATGCTTTCTATTATCTATAAAGATCCAGAGGAAGGATAAAAATACAAGAAGCATGTTAAAAAGAATACATACACAAGTAATTTTTAAAGCAAGGTTGACAACTTTTTATATGCACTAGAAAAATATATAAAATATATATTTGGAAGAATCTAGGTTATCTTTTTGTGAGTGATACTGAGAATTGAGTAAATATGTGAAGAAAGTATATGTCATTACATCAAACGTGTTTTATTAATGGGTAGCTAGAACATGAGATCTTACTGCTTGGGACACCTGAGTTGACTTGAGTGTAAATTTTTGCTAAAATCAGCTGAAATGAGAATATGCATATATTTAAGTTTTCCATTCATCTGGTTTCTGCCAGCTAGTTTTTTTTTTTAAAGATCTGCTGAACATCCACAATATAATACTCTGTAGACTCTTAAAAGAAATATAATTCATGGACTCTACCTCCTCTCAAATTCCTTATATTTTAATTAGAGAGATATGGTCTAGACACAATTAAAAAGGAATTAAGGATTGAGCATTGTGAATCCGGCAGTGGATTTTATGAAAGAGACAGGAAAACAGAAGTATCAGTAGGGAAGAATTTAATACATTCTGGTTTTAGTATTTGGAGCCCTGATATTAAACATATTTTTCTATTTTTATGTTACTGAAAAAACCCTCTAGGACTTCAGAGATCAGATATTGTTACTGGAAAGGTCTTTTGTTCACCTTGGGAGAACAGAAGACAATCAGGGGTCTACTTGGTAGGTAGGATTCAACTGAAAGAACCAGAGAATGCAGGGGGAAATGTCCCAATCTGTGAGCTTAATTGATAGTAAGATTTGATTATCTGTAGCCTCACATGATGGAGTTAACTGGCCACATGACTGCAGAGAAGTCGCCTGAAAGAGTTAGGATAGTGAAAACAACCAATAACTTTCTACCACGCAGAGGTGGTGTGACAAAATTAAGGGGTGGGGGAAAGACTACAAATGCAGAAATAATGTCATTTTTTAATCTGTGTTCCATGGCCTGGCTGATTGCCTATAATTATCCTGCTGTGAAAAGGTAAATTCTCTCCTGAGCATTAAAGGTGCCATTTGCCACAGAGGAGTGGGAGGAATTGCACTGCTAAGCGTGTTGGATTTGGCAGAAGCCCAGTCTGAGAGATGTAACCTATTTGCTGACTAGTAGGGAAAGGAGTTTGGTAGGTGGGCATAGACAGTTTAATTTCTTTGCATCTTTTCTTGTTTCCCTTTAGAGTCCTGAAAGAAAATGTGATTATCATAATCTTGTTTCATGTGGCATCTTAAGTTGGCTGTTGTGGAGGATGAGGAACACTGAATTGGTGCCAATAGGTGTTGGGGGTTGTTGTGTAGCCATGTGACTCTGAAAAATGTGGTTTTCTGGGCCAAGGAAAAGAGACAAACAGAATGGATTCATTTCTTTTTTTTTTAATTTTTTTAATGTTTATTTATTTTTGAGACAGAGAGAGACAGAGCATGAGCAGGGGAGGGGCAGAGAGAGGGAGACACCAAATCTGAAGCAGGCTCCAGGCTCTGAGCTGTCAGCACAGAGCCGGACGTGGGGCTCTAACTCACGAACTGTGAGATCATGACCTGAGCGGAAGTCGGACGCTTAACCGACTGAGCCACCCAGGCGCCCCACAGAATGGATTCATTTCAAACACTTAGTGATATATATGTGCTTTCTTCTTTTTTCTTTTGCTATATGCTCTGACATATATCCAGAAGTTCCTTTCTGTTGTATGGATAAGAATTAGATATGAAACGAAGTCCGTTTAAGAGCTCATAGGTAAGGTACTTGATATAGGTACAATCATGGTCTTTATTTGCATTTATAATTTACTTCCCACATACTTTTTGAAAAGATTTGAGCATATTGTAGCACACCACATTTGACACTAGAAAATTAAAATAAAAAAAATAAAAGGAGATTAGCAATTAAAGGAAAGAGATAAAAGAAACTACCATATATCTCTAGCCTGGAATTATTTCGCTACCAAAGGAACTTGCTAAGGAAGGTTCAAGACATAATTTTCTGACAATAATCATAATCAAAATCATAATACCTAATTCTTTGGCAAGCACTGTGCTGAGGGCTTTATGTGCATTACATTATTTAATTCTGCTTGTGGCCCATTGAATGAGGTTGGTCTATGGTATTTTCCCTTATCACAGCTCAGGAAACTGAGGCACAATAAGATTAAGTCATTTAAATTGTCAGATAGCTAAGAAGTAGTGGAACTGGGTAATCTAACTTCTAGAATCCATGTCATTCTCTCCAGTATGACTGTTGACGTGGAATGAGTTAGTGGACAATAGGGTAATACTCTTCAAGAAAATAAGAGGATTTTGCCCTGGATATCCAGGGGTTCAGTCTCCGAGTTTTTTCAATTGCTTCATGGTAAACATATTGCAGAATGCTATTTACCATTTTCCCCAAACTCCAACTATGTCTTGGCATCATGGAGATTTGCCTGACTTGCCATATATATGTTGTCTGTTGAAAAGAAAATCTCATGTCCTAGGAAACCTCATAAATCCTCCCTAGCTCTTTGATTCCAAAGTTCCAGGAAATTATTCTAAATAATGCATGCATTGCGTAGGATATAGGACCTAATTTTTTGTGATATCCTTTTTTTAATCATGAAATCTGAGGGTATGGAGTTATATGATTTGGAGGAGACTTGTGACTGCACAATCTTCAGCAGAACCGGGAAGGGAAGAATTCTTGCTGCTGGCTGCATTTTCCTATAGGGAACCCCATCAGAGGGCATTTTCCCTCAAAATGATTAACCCCCAACCCCTTTCCTGCAAACCTTCCAACTTTTATATTTCTAATCTACACAGAGGGAGAAAAGAGAACTAACAGTGACATAGAGTAAGATCTGTTCAGCAATTAAGGGCTATGCCCTCAGTCATAGCCAGTCCAAGATGGCAGAACTTCCTCTATTGCCTGAGATTCAGATTTGGCCCCTTTTTGACTCTACTGCTCTCCCCACACAAGTGATTTTATAAGGCACAGTGTAACCTTTTGGGGTGTAATGGTTCATCATTTCACTGTGAATCATAGGAAATGATGAAATATTTGGGAGTCATATCCTTTCAAAAAAGATGAATGATTCAAGTGTCACTGTTGGAATAGCAAATGGCTCAGATAGTTTATGAGTGAATGTGTTTCCAGTTGGAATCTGGGGTGGAAGGTGTGGGGAAGAGGTATGGCAGGAAGAAGAGAGGGAATAAGAAGATATTACTTCCACTTTAGGAACTCTTGATCTAGTCTTATAAGCTAGAGGACTTGTGAGGTAATCATAGTGTTCAACTTTGTGGTTGGCTCAGTGTCTAGGATATTGCCAGGCATATGTTAAATATTAGGTAAAGTCTACCAAAAAAATATAATATAACCCTTATGTATTTTTTGTCCTAAGCTTCTAGGTTTATAAAAGACCATAAGGGTTCTTTCTGCTGCTTGTCCCTCCGTTTCCACATAGGGCTGTACATTACCAGAATTTATTGGAATTTTCCACCCAAATACTTCTCTTTTTTAAAAAAAATATATATAGAGAGAAAGAGAACATAAGCAGGGGAGAGGCAGAGGGAGAGAGAGAGAATCTCAAGTAGGCTCCACTACATGGGGCTCGATCCCTTGAACCCTGGGATCATGACCTGAGCTGAAATGAAGAGTCAGATGCTCAACCAACTTGAGCCACCCAGGCACCCCTGTACTCAAATACTTCCAATGACTCTTTGTGAACAGAAGCCCCCAAATAGGAGTGGGGAGGGGGGTTTGAGTGTTGTCCAGAGTAGCCTGTCACAAAAGAGGAAGTCTTTGAAGCCTCATGTTTCATCTTAAAAACAAAAGCAATTTTTGTCCTCTTTTTGGTGTGTGTGTGTGTGTGTGTGTGTGTGTGTGTGTGTGTGTGTGTGTTTGATAAAAATAATCTTATTCTCCTTAAAATATCAGCCAAAATTGGTGTTCTATAAACATATGCCATGCTTATGCATTGGCTTCTAGAACACCACACTGCCATGTACCTACATTGCAATTTGAAAAGACCTAAGCCTTCCTGGACAAATTTTTCCCCTAATAATGAAGAAGCAGTTAAATTTGTTGTCTGATTATTTGATAGGGCTGAAGTTCAGACACTTTAATATGTCAGTTGAGTTCTGAAAAACAGTGCATAGGTAACTCTAAACTGTTAGAACTGTTAGTAAGTAGTGAGATGACACAACACCTGAGTGTATTTTCTCTCCTCTATCCCATACATCCTACTATCCAAAATCTTGCTTGATCTGTTCAGCCAGTCTGACATGTGCACCAGATTCAGCTCCACCGTAGGCGGGCTTCTCTGGCCACCCTGCCCTGGTGTCCATGGATTTCTCATGGAAGTCTAGTCATTGCAGGTTTGTGCAGCACATATCTGTGCCATAGCTTGACAGCTTTGTGATGGCAGCAGGGGAAAGGTCGGTAAACTCATTTGCAGCAGTTAGCTGCTGGTCAGAGAGTAGTTAATACTAATGTGTTATTCTTTACAGGATGTTTTTTTTCTTCTCTTGGGATTTCTCCAAGGTTTTCTCAGAGGCCTGATTGCCTTCCTCCTGTTGATTCTTCAGTCACCAGCTCTGTCTTCTTGCCTTGCTAGCTAGAACAAGAGGCAAGGGAGTACTTTTTCACAGTCTGGATCAGACAGCACCCTGAGTCCCTTTCTTGTCATCAAGCCAAGTTCATCATCTGCTTCTAACTATTAGTCCTAGGGTGTGAAGAAGGAAGCTGACCCAGGAATTCAGCTGGGGTTCCTGAGAAGACATGTTCCGTCAACATTCTTCATCTAACTGCAATGAGGAAACTGTTTGTAATGCAGGAATCGACAATGGAACCATCTGTCAGGATAGTGGCCATCCTAAGGTGTAGAAATGGATATTCCTTCCTGGGGCCATTAGGCAGCCCACAGTGGGTAATAATAACAATTGTCATATGTAGAGAGCCCTACAATTTACAAAGTGCTATTTCATTGTTTTGTTTAATTATCATAATAGCCCAGTGAGCAATGTCTACAAAGGAATAATGGGCACCATTAGTGTTAACTACATATTTGAGAATGAAAGAGAGAGGTCTAGTAGACATCTACTAGATCATCCTGAAATGTCCCCACCATTGTTCTTCTCCTGCCTGTGCATACTAGTATTCTCAGTCTGATGATTAGTCCTGGAAAATGTTTTTTGTTCATATAGGATTAATTGTTATCTCTGGCACTCTGCTGCAATGGAGTTTTAGGAGAGTTGCCTTCAAGCCCACAAACAAGTGTGAGTCTATTCCTGTCTTCCAGAATTTGGTTTCACCTCTTACTGGGGCAGAGGTCTTAGGTGTGGGCAAAAGGACACCAACGGTTCTTGAACTTTTCCTCCTGCCAAATCCCTTCTCACATAGAAGGACACTTCACAGAGTTAACTCAAATTCTGAAAATTAGTATGTCTATTTTAAATCCAACCAGATCTGTCTTTGGCTATGGTCCTATGCTTCACACTGTGTCCGGCCTGCCATATGCTGGGTTGTGTCACTGTTTAGCAAAAGAGATGCTGAATGGATCTTGTTGTTTGGAACATTCTACTCACTTGGCCCTGGGCACTACACTGGCTTCCCATCTGCTTCTGGGTACAGCTCTTGGATCTGATTCTAATCCTGAAAGTAGGAGATGGTCTGAGACCCACCCTCACTGGGCTGTGACTCAACCTTATGTGTGCAGAGCTTCCTTCTTTTGGGGAGAGTTTTTATTCAATTCAGTTGAACTCAACTCAAGTCATTAGGCATTTTGAGCAGCATGAGAAGAATTACGTTCTAGTTAGTAGTGGGTCAGAGTTTGGAGAATTACAACCAAAGCTATATGTCCTACATATTGTTTCTTTCCTCCAGATATCTCTTCACTTGCTCTTGGCTCCTGACTATTATGGACTTCATCAGTGGGCTTCTGTGTTCTCAAGTTCTCATTGGTTTGACCTTGAGTGGAGGTACCTTGAGTGGATGTAGGAAACTGATGTTGGGGTCTGGGGGATTTATTGCTCTAGATACCTCTCTGAGCTTGCTTTGGGTGGGTGAGTCCCTTCACTAAAGATTCCTTCCAAGACAGCCTTTATTAGAGCCCTCTTCTACCAGTGTTTGGTAACACTCTTCATCCTTACCCTTTGCTGCCTAGCAGTGGTAGCAAAGTCTTTGACTGTTACTAGCATTAGACACTACATTATAGTCTGTGGTTTCTCTATAACCTATTAACATGGTCCCATCATATATAAATTTTCCTTGAATTACCCTAATTGGATTGTGCCATCTGTTTTCTGTTGAGACTCTGACAGATACACTGTGTGATTTGGGGCAAGCCCCTTCACAGAACTAGTTAACCTCAAATGTTGTGGGAGATTTAAAGCAGATAACATCCCTTCCAGCTCAAAATTTGCTTGGCAATGTAGGGACTGAAAAATAAATCTCTTTTTTAGGAACCTCTGAAATGCAGAATAAAACTAAGCATCCAAGTGATTAGGATACATAGTAAGCACTCTAAGAATTTGGAAATGGGCAAGGTCACTGATGGTCAAAGGAAACATATGGATCTGCCAGTGAGTTCTCCTCCAACACTGAATAACCTTTTATTCGTGGATTTCCTAATCTAGATCCAAATTGGATGGTGTCTTCAAGCCTGTACCAAGCAGAAAGCCTATTTTGGGACTACTCCAGAGATCCCACACAATATTGGTTAACCTTAGACAAGGCCTTTTGGAAATGATTTACTCTTGATTTACTCAGATACATCCCACAATAAAATAGAAAACTTCTCGGATTTATTAAATTGAAATGTTCTTTTTTAAAAAAAAAGTGTAGAAAAAGCAGATTAGGAGCTGAGAGGCTGGAATTCTAATTTTAATTGTCCTTCTTTAGCTCTGCCTTAAATGTTTTTTGATCTGAAAAGAATTCTCTTTTATTTTGTTATAGGTTACTTTGGTTTTTTTCTTTGATTCATCTATATTAAAGACATATACACTGATATAAGAATAATATAATAATCACCATCATATCTACCATACAAATTAAAAGATGAAATACTATCAATACAATTAAAGTCCATGGTACATGCACTATATATATATATCCCATTTGGATACTACTTTTTTCTCCACCAAAAATAATTCCTACTCCCTCTCTCCACCTACCCACCCCTACTCCCTCTTTCTACCCGCCCACCCCAGCCAAGGCCAAGATGGACACATCGCTTTGCCAAATCCCTTTGTGTAGGGAAGCCTCACTTTCACTGAAGATATAGAGATATACTTTAGCCTCAAAGGATGTTAGCTTTATGTGAACACTGCTTGCTCAGGCCCAGGCCTTTCTGCTGTGTATCTGTAAAAACCCAAAGCCTTAGGGGTTTAAATCCGTAAATGTCCCCATGACATCCAAGGCTTCAGGGCTGGCTTACCCTATTGGATTCTGTCTGCTCTTTGGTTTGGTTTTGAGCATCGGAATTTTCCTTATTTTCTTACTAGTTCAGTTGTACATTTTTAAAATAAGATATTTTAAAAATATATCTTCACATATTTCTCTTATAGTAGAAGACTATTTAAAAAAAAATTTGGTTTTCCATATTCTGCACCAGGGTACAGAAGCTAGACATTCTACTGAGAATCAAAGACTACTCATACTCGAAGTTTGGGAACTCTTCTCCCATTTCATAGGCAAGATGACTATTGCCTAAGCTAATTATGAAAATAGAAAAACTTTTATAGCCATGAAGCTAATTTGGCTAATCCAAATCTGCTGTAATTCAAATACATTGACTATTAGAAATGAATAGTAGAAAGTAAAATAATAGTCTCTTTAGCAGTATTCTGCTGTAGAACTTTTCACTTAACATTCCTTAAAGGCAGGGACCATCTTTTTAAAAATATTTAGTTGAGTTTATTAGAGGCAGCAATTGTCGTACTTATTTTTACATCTCTCATGGTGCTTAGTACACTTCTTTTCATATTGCAGGTGTTCAAAATGTATTTGCTAATTTGATTTGAATTGACTTTTTCAAGTTCAATGTGAAAACAAAATGGCCCTCATGTTTTCTCTTGTTTTGCTTGTCCTGACACTGACATTGAGCCAGTTCATAGCAATCCCTTCTGTAGGTTCTAGAGAATTTGTGACTGTCCTGGTCTAATATTGGGCTCATTCAGTCGCAAAGTATTTGCTTGGCTTGTACAAAAATAAATAACTTTTAACTAGGGAGTTGTGTTTTAATTATTTGCAATCCTGTGTGGCTGAGTGTTAACTCCCAAGTTAAACATCTAACAAGTATAATACAATAAACGGCAGAGTTTGTTATGATTACGTTTGTTTTGTTTTCATCTCAGCCTGGGATCATTAGAAATGACTGAGTGGCGTGGGAGATCATTCCATCTATCATTATGTCTTTTTCTCCCCGAAGAGACCAAAAGTGAGTAAGAACACAGAGTGCACATTTCACCACAATTTAAACCCAATCTGAACACTCCCTACTTGAAGACAGCACAAATAGTCTGGTACAATAACAAGGATTTCCAAAAAAGGAAAAAAAAAAAGAATTTCCTTAAGAAGTAAAACAATCAGTTGAGGTCTCTGTGCCTGGTTCTGTGTGTTCTACACAGTGCATGTCCAAGTCCAGAATCTTTGAGCTAAGGCCTGGAGTCGCTAGACATCAGAAGTAAAGACTAGCAAAAAAAGAATATAAATGAGGAAATAGAGATGTGAGGCATGGAGGCTGAAACAAGAAATGTGTGCCCCGCCGGGAGCGGACTGAGGAAGGTGTGAGATTGGAAGAGGGTCGTAGCAGGAACGGGGGGGTGGGGGGGGGGCAGGGGAGCTGGAATTTTCCCCAGTCACAGCTCCCATGACTGCCGCAGCCTGCTTTGGGTGTCCTTTACTTCTCTTAAGGTAGTGATCCGGGGCACCTGGGTGGCTCAGTCGGTTGAGCGTCCGACTTCAACTCAGGTCACGATCTCGCGGTCCATGAGTTCGAGCCCTGCGTGGGGCTCTGGGCTGATGGCTCAGAGCCTGGAGCCTGCTTCCGATTCTGTGTCTCCCTCTCTCTCTGCCCCTCCCCCGTTCATGCTCTGTCTCTCTCTGTCTCAAAAATAAATAAAAACGTTAAAAAAAAAATTAAGGTAGTGACCCAACTCTGAAAGGAGATAGGAAGAATAAAGTAGGGGAGGAAGAAAGAGTGTGTTAAGTCACCAAAAAAATGAGACCACTTATTGTAAAAACAAAAATAATAGGAGGAGATTCCCTTCAGTATAATTTATATGAGAGGAAGTTCAGAAATGTATGCTAATAAAGGGATTATTCTTTTAAATGTTTTTATTTTTGAGACAGAGAGAGCATGTGAGCAAGGGAAGGGCAGAGAGAGCGGGGGAGATAGGATCCAAAGTGGGCTCTGAGCTACAGCAGTGAGCCTGATACAAGGCTCTAGGGCTCGAACCCATGAACAGTGAGTTCATGACCTAAGCCAAAGTCTGGCGCTCAACCAACTGAGCCATCCAGGCGCCCTGCTAATAGAGGGATTATACATGTTAGCATATGCAATATAATGAAATCATCTAAACAGTGTTTGAAGACTATGTCATAATGATGAAAAAGACTATGGAAAAACTTTGATGATATAACCTAATGTGTTTGGTCTGCGCTGATCAAACTGTGTAAACTATGAATGCGTATGGATCCATACTAAAAAAAACATATGGGTAAATGGAAGGTTTTCTCTAGGGTGGCTCTATTCAGGTAAGAAAACTACATATCTTTTCCATTTTTAAACTAACCCTTAATGTTGTCATATTTGCTTTGTAGCCAATAAAAACACCATATATGTGCTGGAGTATGGAAAAGGAAGTGGGGTGAAGTGGTTTGGGAATATTTGTATTGTGTGTAATACGTATGTGTGTGCATTCTTGGACTTAGGAGATCAAATATCATGTAGCAGTAAGGTGATGCTATTCAGAATCTTCTTGGATTTAACGTTGCTACCCGTACTCTAGTTTTTAGCAACCGGTCTGCATGCGTGCACCAGATCTACCAGACACAGCTTATTATCTTAGCTTGGTAGTGTGTTTGGAAAGCAGGAGGAGGTATGCAGTTCTCTACATACCCAGATTTCAAATCCGAAGGCTGGAGGAAGGGAAGGGGAGATTGGTAGAAGGACCAAAGGAATAAATAATCCCCATGCCTCAAACACTTCTTTGATAAGAAAAGATCCAGCTGTTGGCTAAAAGTGGTGTTTTGTGAGGGCATCATAGAATCAAAGGCTTAAATATCAAGGAGATGTTCTCTCTGTAGCACAAACATGATTAAGGGCAATGTTGTTTTATTTCAGATTTTTATTATTCATAAAAGGGAAACCAATAGTGCCAGACATGCAAGAACAAAGCTAAATAAGCTTCAGAGGCCTTCTGGCTCTCAAATCTAAGAGAATATAATAACTGGACTGTTTATTTGCCATGTTTCATATTTGTTTTCTTCTTAGAGGTATAACACAATAGAGATTCATTTCATTCAGAATAGTTGGTTTCAATGATAGGGTTTCGGTCTTATGTAATCTGTCCCCTCCCTTTCCCCAGGTCATTCATTATGTCTGCCCACGTAACCAGACCTGCTCCTGTGCCTACAGACATAGAGGGCTGCCCCAAGCTTTGGGATCTGTCAGTATAGGGAAGTTCTAGTGGAGAAACCAGTGGAGCAGGTGGCGTTAGGAACACATCAGCATCTTAAACAACTAGCTCCTAAAGAGGAGTGGGGAATGCCGGGCTGCGCGTCTGGTGACCACATCTCCCTTCCCAACTTCTTTGCCCTTTCGATGCATGTTAGCAGAGTCTGACTGAATTTCCTTAGTTCCTGCTTCAGTGGCTGCTCAGATTTGGGTACCTGTCCCAAGTATAAAACTCCTGGGGGGAAGAGGTGGTCATGGAGTAAGCTTTCCTACTCTCGAGCCCCTACAGGCGATCTGGGTTGAAGGGAAGCTAAGGGTCGTGGCTCTGGATATCAGGAGGAAAACTTACACTTGTAAGAATCTGGAATGGCATGTGTGTAAGGAGCAGAGCCTTCCTGTGATGGCAGGCTTTGGCATTGCTGCATCCAGTGCGGGAAAGGACACCCGTGGTCCAGGGAATCGAAAAGAGAGAGGACTTTAAGACATAATTTTCTCTCCACTGCACCCCTAGATGTAGTGGCAATATTTTCACTGAGTGGTTCTACAAATTTATGACAGCTATAGTGTTTATAACCTTTTGGTGCAATTCTCATTCATTCATTTATTCGGTCTATGCTTGGTGAGAATCTACACTGTGTGCTAGGTAGTTTGTGCTCAGAATTAATGCGGAAATAATAGTTAATATTGATAATAAAAGCTAGTACCTATTGAGTATTTTCTATAATCAATGTTTAGTGCTTATCATTTACTTAAACTTTATAGGTAGATAGCATTATCAGTCCCATTTGCAGATTAGGATATTGAGGTTTAGAGAGATGGAAAGACATTATTTCATACAACAAATATTTATTGAATATCTTTTATGTGCCCATAGCCATGCCTTTTAATGGGTATATAGTAGTGAAAAAGACAGATTAGAATCTCATTCTCATGGAATTAAATTCTAGTGAGGGGAGATAGACAGGAAGCAAACAAGCAATTAAATGAAGTGCGACTTGAAACTAGTGATAAATACTGTGAAGAAAATAAAAGGTGATCATGTGACAGAGACTGACAGGCAGTAGGGAAGGGTTGGATGAGTTACACTCACTTTACATGCAGGAGGTTTACTTAAAAAGATGGCAGTTGAGCTGAGACTTAAACAAAAAGTTGCCAGCCCTGAAAACAACTAGGGGCAGAGTATTGCAAGCAGTGAGAATAGAGAGAACAAGGGCTAGGCTGGAATGAACTTAGTGTATTCAATAAGCAGAAAGAATCCTGGTGTAGCTGGAGTCCAGCCAGCAGAGGGAGAGGGACCCATCTTGAGTGGCCATGAGACCCGGGGCTACATTCTACCAAAGGCTCCTGGGAGTCTAATCTCCTTCGACTTCATGGTGCATCTTTGGGGCCAGTGAATGTGGAAAGAACCACACAGTCTGCTCTGCAAAACAGGTTTTCTTGTTGCCTCTTAAATAAAGCATGTCTCTCCCCGGTTCAGAATGTCTGGTCCTTCTTGAGCTGTCCAGGCCCTTTAGAAGTCAAGGCAGAGCAGATCGCCAAAAGGAGCATGATTTTTTTTTCTGGTTCTCTCCCAGATTATTTGCCAACAGATAAGTCCCTTCTGAGTTTCCC
Source organism: Panthera tigris (assembly GCF_018350195.1). Taxonomy (NCBI): domain Eukaryota; kingdom Metazoa; phylum Chordata; class Mammalia; order Carnivora; family Felidae; genus Panthera; species Panthera tigris. The sequence continues at coordinate 204,929,033 of NC_056660.1, forward strand.
TCCAGGCTCTGCTAAAATAACTAAGGCCAAAATTATTGACAAACTATGCCATTTTTCTTCCGAATCTTTGCCACATTTCTTTCATGGACACCATCTCCCATCTTTCTTATTTAGTCATCCTTGATTGATTCTTTTCCCTGAATCATGGCATCTGGCAGAGTGGCCATGATGAATCTGGAAATACAGACATCTGAAGAAATTGCAGCTTGGTGGCCTCAAGGATAAGAGCAACGAGGCTTACCTGTGCTCTGATTTGCTCCTGCCTTTTCTTATAGCTGGGACTTGTGTTTGGTTATTACTTGAGATGTGCAGATTGATTGGCAGTGTTCATATGAGTAGTAATGAGCAAATGACTTCAGAAAATTTATCAAAAACATATTTTATTATAAAAATTACCAATATGAATATTTTATTGATAAATAAAAAGATCAGATAAGATTTTCTTCCTTGTGACACAGCAAAGTATTCAATCAATAATCCAAAACACAAGCATTATAACATCTTCCCAAACTGCACACAAGCAAAAGTATATGCATCAGTGTGTGTGTGTGTGTGTGTGTGTGTGTGTGTGTGTGTGTGCGCGTGTGCGCATGTGCAGATAAGGGAACTGAGGAATAGGGATGCACAGAACAATGGGGAGAGAAGGCAGTATAACAGTAGTTGCAGAGAAGATGAGGCCAGTATTATCTTAGTACCTTGCTATTCAAAGTGTGGTCCTTGAAACAACATTGATAATACCTGGGAGCTTGTTAGAAATGCAGAATCTCGGGGCCGCCTGGGTGTCTCAGTCGGCTAAGCGTCCGACTCTTGACTTCGGCTCAGGTCATGATCTCACTGTTTGTGGGTTCAAGTCCTGCATTGGGCTCCGCGCAGATAGTGCGGAGCCTGCTTAGGATTCTCTCTTTCTCCCTCTCTCTCTCTCTCTCTCCCTCAAAAATAAATAAACATCAAAAAAAAAAAAAAAAAAAAGAAATGCAGAAGCTCATGCCCCTTCCCAGACCAACATAATCAGATTTTAACAAGATACTTGAGTGATCCCTATGCATATTAACACTGAAAAAGTTTCATGTGTTTGGGGTTTTGTTCTCACCCTTTCACATTGATTAGTAATTATTCTGAAAGATCCTGTTGAGCTCAGGACTGAACTACTCTTTTATCAAAAGGTATCATATGTAGCTTATCATAGCATCTTTCATACTTTATGATAATGGTGGCTTTTCTTGCTTATTTCTCCCCACTATGATCTGAACTCCACAAGGACAGAACCTAGATGAGTCTTGCATCTGTTTTATTTCCATATCCTTGACCCAATGCATGGCATATAATAGATACTCAATAAATGTCGACCAAATGCTTGGCCTGATAGAGCAGAAGATAAAGCATAAGAAACAGAGGGAACCCACCTTCCCTTTTTTGACTTAGTAAATGCTAATTATTTTAATCTCTCCAGCCCTCCACCTCACCTCTTCACAGCCATGCATAGAACTTTCATACTGCCTTGCACAGAATAGGTGTTTGATTTATTTAATACATTAAAGAAGAACTAGACAAATCTTGTCCTCATAACATTCATGCCACACAGAGGCTTCTGGAGTGGTGATGAAGACAACGAATAAAATGTACCTGTCCGCATGGGTTTAATTTTATCCTAAAAGGGCTACTGGTTACCTTGAGAACTTGTTAGAACAGTTGAACGAAATGTTGAAGTAAAAAATCAAGAGATTAGTAGAAATAAATGCCAAAGCCACATATTCTGTTGGGCTTTAAATAAACTCAAAAGCAATGCCTCATGTGTGGCAGTTTTTAGTTGCGGTACGTATTTAGACAGCTTCAAAATAGAATGGCACAATAAGTGTATGAGAGATGTGTTATAGGTGTGGGGAAATGTGTATATTACAGATGAAGCAGGGAAATTCAGAGTGTTTGGTTTCTACCTCTGGAAATCGCTCTGCCTGTATGGTTTCCACTAGGGTAGGCTTTCTCAGTCTTGTTATTACGGGCATTTTGGGCTGGTTGATTCTTTGTGGTGAGGGCAGTTGGTGGATGTAGTTGTAGGATGGATAGCAGCATTCCTGGTCTTCTGCCCATTAGATGCCAGTAGCGGTCCCCTTCAGCTGTAACAATGCAAAGTATTTCCGCATGATGTCAAATATCTCCTGGGTCAAAATCACCACTGGCTAAGTACCAGGGGTGCTTAAAAAAGCAGATGGGTCTATTGCTCTTTTGAATTACCTGACAAATACTGCTGATCTACTGATTTTTTTCTTAAGACTTTATATTTACGATATAGATTCTTCCTGGTCTCAGGACCTTCCCTTTTTGGAAACTGCTCTCACTGATGCTGTGTTGCTGGGCTTAGAAGGTCATAATGCTGCCAGTGTTGGCTTAACAGCACAATATACGTGGCAAAACCTCCACTCACGATTCCATTGGACTCTGCTGAGAAGAAGGGCCGAGATAGATGCCGTGGAAAGAGAGAACGCATTGTTGAGCTGGCTTAGACAGTAATTTCAAACTTCTCTATTTCTTGGGGTCTCTTTTAATTATTTTCTCTGGCATCCCTATTGATAGTCCTTAAAAAGAAATTCCTATAAAAGAAGGTTCAACAGTTTCACCAAGGGTGGCAATTAGAACAAGCTGCTTTTTCTGCCCCTTGCCTGGAACATCACTGCTCTTAAACTATTCACTGTCGGCTCATCTATTGGTTTAAGGAAACAGCCCAGTAATTCTAAAGATATTGTGATGAATATTGAGCTTCTGTACTCCTGGGAAGCATCAATGTAATAGGGCTTCTCAAATTTGGCATCTGGGATCCTGGATCAAAAGACTTAAGTAAGGAAACCAGCCTCTTTTACTTCAGCTTACTATCTCTGAGGTGTGCTGGGGAAGAAGGCGTTACACAGTATGAAAGATACAGATTTAGCCAAAGAGAAATCACAGCACGACTATTTTGATTATTCCTTTACAAAAAGATTCATCTCAGTGTTCTGCAAGATATGTCAGGTTTATTACTTGAAAATGTTTTTTCTATACATTTATTATGTCAAGTAAAATATATGCATTACAGGTGTGTAGTTTTTAATTATCCATTCAATCCTAAAGTGTTCTGGTTTCTGATACATATTGTACATTATCTGATGATGAAAAATCTCTTGTATTGTGCACAAAGACCTGATCATGTGCTGTAGGGCTGAGGCAAGATTGTGTGCCAGGAGTAAGGAGTGATCCCTATTCTTCAAGGTTTGGTCTTTGTCTCTAAAACAAATCCCAATAACTCATCAGTTTAATTAATGGGGCAAACAAAAATTAGTGAGATTAATGATACGTTGTCAAGTAAGAACCAACTAATTAATTTTAAAGTTTTTTTTTTTTCTGTCAGATTGAGCATCATGTATTTACAATGGAGAGGACTGATTGACTTCCAAACCAAGTAAAAGTGACTTAAGAATTAATATTATTTCCATAATCTGTGCATTTTCTCTCCTCCATTACAGTTAGAAGCCAAGAGTGGATTTTATTTAAGTACTACCAGTGATGGGGCAGTACAGATCCACCTGCAGAGAGGATCATGTGCTGATGTTAGAGTTCCATATACCATCAGTCAGGTTTGCAGCCTCTCAAAGCCAGAGTCCACACACAGGGTTGTGTTTAGTGATTTAGTACAAGGTTACAGTGGATGGAGCTGTCTAATTAGTACCCTGGAGACAGCATTGAAGGGTATTAAAGGAATACCGACAGGTGGACAGACTCAGCAGATAACCAGGTTTAGTTACCATTCTAGTATATAATGATGGGATTTCAGTCTCCCAGGGGTGGTAGGGGCTTATAAGAGCAAATAATTCCCCCAGAAGAGTTGGGTACTAGATATGTTACCGAGTCAAAATTCCTGTTAATGAAAAATGGGGCAGAAAGCAAAAGGGACTTGTTGATGAATGCCAGGGTATTTAGCTGGAAATCAATTATATCTTCTTTCTAAGGTTAAATCCATTCTAGAGGCCAAGACAGGGTAAAACCTTTGAGAAGGGTAGAATGGCGGCAACTGGGATGAAGGAAATAGTACCTGAAAGCGATTTCAGTGGTCCCAACAGGAAACCAGGCCCCTGGCAGTGGAACAGAAAAGAAGAGGGCATATCTGAGAGAGGATTTGAAGGTCAATACAATGGGACTTTAAGACCAATTGAATGTGGGGTTTGAGAGGCAGGTAAGAATTGAAGATGAAGCCAAGAATGAGATAGAAGAATCATAAGGTAATCAAGTATGTTAGGCAGCACATGAAAAGGAGGATTTTGGAAGAGGAAGATGCTAAGGTTCACCTGGGACATTTTAAGTGTAAGGTTCCCACAGACTGATGAAATTTAGTTGCCTGGTAGGCAGACAGGGGGTCTGGAATGCAGGTCAGATTAGATGGTGTTAATTCATGGTGCATCTGTTAAAGGCATGAGGCCAACGAGGTAGAGGAGATCAAGCAAGGAAAAAGAATGGAGCCACTTGAAGTCTCGAATAGAGCTCTGAATAACACCCTCATTTAGGAGCTGGAAGAACAAGAAGAGGTGGTGAAGGAGACTGAGAAACAGCAATCACAGAGGGTGTAGAAAGACTAGTAAAGAGCTATGTCCCAAAAGCCAAAGGAGGAAAATATTTCAAAGAGGGAGCATAGCAGTATCAAATGTTCCAGAAAGGCTGAGAAGGATTCATTCATCTGCTTAATCAACGACATGAGCTAAATGCCTGCCACGTTCTGTGTGAGGGCTTAGGAATGAGATCACAGAAGTGGCTCGTGGGTTTTCTTTAGTGGTCATCAGTGATATTTCACAGAGGATGGATATGAGTTGCAACAGTGATGGTCTGACTACAGTGGATGAAAGATGGAACCAAAGTCAGGGAAAGAGAACCGGGCTGTGTAGACTAATTTCCTGAGAAATTCGAGAGGAAGTGGTAAAGAAAAATTGCCTAATCTGTAACAAATGATTATTAGAAGCAATTATTTCACCTTTGCAGCATATCCTGTATAAATTTTATTTGGACCCATTGGCCTAAAATAGGTTTATATTAATAAAACCAGGTGCAGTAGTGGACGTGGACTTATAAGGCATGGGTTTTTTGGTTTTGTTTTTTTTTTTTTTTAGGAAGCTTGCAATCTGCTTATAGTGTGTGCATATATATGTGTATATAGGAAGGAAGGTTTGTGGGTGGAGAGTCAGAAACAAAGAGAAAATACTTAATGAACATGACGAGTGTTAGTAACAACATCTAATAACAATTACTAGTTGATGAAAGGGTGGGTGCAGACCAGAGGGACTGTGCACTCAGGAGACAGGAAGACCACCATGAATGGAAATAATTCTTCGCTGTACAGAAGGGAATACTTGTGGGTCATAAAAGAAGACTAGGATTAAGAATTTCATAAAAGGAAGACAAGCGGGTAAACTTCACACCATCTCTTCCAATGGAAAGTGGAGATTGTGCCACCTGCTCATCCCTACCCTAGAATGAGGACTCAGAAACAAAATCTACCTTTTCAGTTCCTCACCCAGCAGTCTTCTTTTGGTTCCCAGGTAAAAGGTACATATGCTTCCCCATTCCTGTGGTGTTGGTCCTATTATCATAAAAGGTATCAAGGTATCAAATATGCAGGAAGCCTGTTACCAGACAGCAGGAGTCTTGAAAACCTCAGCCCTGTGCCAAACAACAGGAATAAAATAGGGAGAGGGAAGCCTGGTATGCCATACATAAATTTGCAAGCTCAGTGCTCTGCAGAGCAAGGAGAGGAGCAGTTGTCATTTTGATGGAGTCAGAGCCTGAATTCTAAGGTCAGGCTATAGATATTGGAATTGTACACTCATGGGCACGTCAAACCTTAGCCTACTGGGCCTTTTGTTCTGAAGGTTCACAGATGAAATTGACTTGATACATTCTCTTTGATGTTTATTAACCCCATGATTTTGTAGAATTTGAAATGGAACTGTGGCCAAATCAAGAGACCAATAGAAGTTCATCCCAAAGAACTTGTATAGATAATACTGGAAAGATACTGAATGAAAGAAGGTTACTATTTAGTGTAAGTACATGGCAGGATGTCACTATTCAGTTGCTGTTCAAAGCCACAAGACACGGGGTACATTTGATCGTTCAATATTTGCTAAAACCTTAGACAAATGGCGGATAAGAATCTTGTTTTCAGAAAAGTATTTACAAACCTAAATCCTACAATTTAAATCATCTCCCATGTGAGTGTGCACTGCCATCCCGACGTGTATTCACCTAGGTAGTGTTTCTTTAGTCACAAGCGTATCTGTTTTGTGACTAGGTATACCACTGCAAGAGAACAACAGTAATTTAAGTTTTATAGTCCTTTTATGGGACTTTTGCAAACATGGTTTCATTTGTTCTTTGTAAGAACCCTGTGAAGTAAGTGTGGAGAATGTTTTAGTTGAGCAAACTGGTAAACCCAAAGCCAGAATGGTAAACAGTCTGATGATCCTCCAGTGTCAACTTGTGAGTTAGCGATTGAGCTTGAATTTGAAACTAGTCACCCAACCCCCACTTTAGTGCTGCCTTCATTACCTGATTTACTTTAATCTGAAGACCAGACTGCAAATCAAAGTGTTGGCCAAGGCTGTAGTCTCATCACCTGAGGCCGAGGCTCCTCTTGCAAGCTTGCTGCTTGTTGGCAGAATCTAGTTCCTTGAGTTGTGGGACTGTGGTCCTCAAGCTCCTAGAGGCTGCCCACTATGTAAGGGGTTGGGAGGAAAACTTTTTTCCTCTCCCAGTTTGGGTCCTGTGATTGGCAGTCTGTAAAGTAATTGATGATAGATTAATAGGAGAGAAGACAAGGTTTATCTATGTGTCCACAGTGTACATGTGGGATCACTCAGTGATGAGTGACTTACTGAATAACCAGAAAGGAAAGGCTTGTATATTAAAGTTAGTCAAAGGGAGGCAGGTAGGGCTTCAGTGAGAGGGTATGGAAGGTTATATTGGTTTTTTTTTTTTCTAATGACCAGCTGAATTTACACAGTCTTCCCAGTCAAGAAAGTCCCTGGGGGAGAGGTCAATGGCAGCTGTATTTTCAGAAGCTCTGCTTAAGTTTAGATAAATGTTTCTTTTTGTGGCTGCTGATTGTTCAGATGTTTTCAAATTAAAGAAAGTCTCATAGCACTTTGGTATTAATCCCTTCAACTGCCATGTTGCCCTCTCTGCAACATTGCATTTTACTTAAAATTGACAGGAGAAAACCTGTTGCTGCTTGTTGTCACGTTTTATGGCTTACCTGCTTAGGTCAGGCCCACCCAGAATACTCTCTCTTTGGTTAGCTCAAAGCCAACCAGTTAGAGACCTTAATTACAAATGGGGGAAAAAACTTCCTTTCCGTATCCTGGAACATAATCACGAGAATGATATCCCGTCATATTCACCACATTCAAGGGGAGAGGATTACACAGGGCATCTGTACTCACAGGGTGGAGGTTTTGGGGGCCATTCTAGAATTTTTCCTACTACAGCACCCAATAGAATGAGCAGCTAAGTCCAGTGCTATCAGAGACCATAAAATGAGATTATCATACATATTCTTTACATTGTTGAGTTAATAAAATGGGTGATGCATGCTAGTTGGTTAGACCAGATGACATCTAAGATCATCCACCACAGTATGCAGAATGACATTACTCCAGTTGTGGATTCAAGAAGACCTTTTAAGCCAACTTTCTTTCATTCTTCCTCTTACCTTATAGTTTTTATGCATAGAAAGTTGCACATGAACATTAAAATTTTTTTTAATATTTATTTTTGAGAGAGAGAGAGACAGACAGACAAAGTGCAAACGGGGAAGGGGCAGAGAGAGAGGGAGACACAGAATCTGAAGCAGGCTCCAGGCTCTGAGCTGTCAGCACAGAGCTGGGTGCGAGGCTCAAACTTGTAAACCATGAGATTATGACCTGAGCCAAAGTCGGATGCTTAACCAACTGAACCACCCAGGCACCTTGCCCATGAACATTTTTAATTAATTTTTCTTCATTAAAATTTTGACTTGTCTATTTAGTTTAAGTATGGTTGACACACGATGTTACATTGGTGTCAGGTGTTACAACATAGTAATTCAACTCCATATATTATGCTATGCTTACCACAAGTGTAGTAAAATTCCAAGTTCTTATATTGGGCAGTTGAGTCTTTAGACCTCAAATCCTCTCATCAACACAAAAGAGTTGTCACAGCCTGTATTTGTTAACTGTTGCTATGTAATAAATTATCCCAAAACTTAATCACTTAAAACAACACACAGTTTCTATGGGTCAGGAATCCAGGCAAGGCTTAACTGGATTCTCTGCTTCGGGTCTCTCTCAAGGCTACAAATCAACATCCCTCCGGGGCAGGGTGTGCTTCCAGTCATACTCTGTGGCTTCAGATTCAGGATTCAAATCCTTGAGGGCTGTTCAAATCAAGGCCCTATTTCCTAGCTTGCTATTGGCTGGAGGCCATTCCCAGTTCTTTATCACCTGGACCTTTCCAACATGACAGTTTGCTTCATCAAATTCAGCATGAGAGAAAGTAACATGATGGAAGTCACAGTGTTTGTAACCTAATCTCAGAAGTGGTATCCCATCATATTTGTGTTATTTAATTCATCAGAAGCAAGTCACTAGATTAGGCCCATACTGGGGGGTCAGGGGGCAAGGATGAATGCCAGGAGGTCAGGGATTTGGGGGGTCAATTTTAGAAGGATACCTACTGCCTAAATGAAGGGATGATGTGGCAGACTGAGGAGGAACTAGTAAAAGTGATTGTTTCAAAGAAATGAAGGGGGGGCAAAAAAAGACCTCTTCTAATCAGTTCATTTCTTCAGAGCCAGAGCAAATGAATTTGATTGGTGTGGGTTCATAATGGGAGTGGCCAGGTCTTCTCTGACTAGAGAATGCAAATCAGACCCAAAATTCAGAGGCTAAGTTCAGAATCAGGGGAGCAACATTAAGTATCAGGTCCAAGGTATGAGTCTGGGTCTGTAGACAAGAAAAAGATAAGAGGTGAGGAGCCCAGAAATACTGAGCCAGTGTAGCAGCAAAATATTAGAGCAGATAAGGCAGAAAAGTTGTGGATGTAGCCAAGAACAAAGAAATAAAAAGCACTGTCTTGCTTGTGGGCAGGGCTCTCTGGTTTTTAAAGAATGAGGGCTCAGCCAGACTTTTCCTCTGTTACTGAAAGGTCATAAAATACCATTGTATTTTTGTTTTAAGTTCAAACAAATAAAAAACTTAATGGGTTAGTGAAAATGTTAAAATTGGGGAGGAAGTACTATTCCAAATGAAATCAAAAGCCATGAAGATAGTCCTTTTTTGGCCAACGTTAGATTGTGTATTCTCTCCCCCAGTGCAAAGACAGTGTTTTTTATTGATTGATGATTTAATTCTCTCCAAGTGATGTTTGCCTCTGCACCAAATGCTGTACATGGACCTCAGAATCACCTAGCTTAGGACAAAAAATGGTGGGGGTTTCTTCTGACTGTTAGCTGTTTTTAATTTTTATTCCTAACATTCCCTTATTTTGATCTCCTAACATATTGTCCTGAAATGTCAACAAATAATTTAATCTAGAGACTAATGTCCTTTTATACGATTTTCAAAATTGGTGACTTTTTCTAGGCTTTTTTTTTTTTTTTCTAATTTGCCAGATAGCCACATGACAGAATAATGAAACCAATGTCATATTGAAAGCAAAGAACCACTCATTTCTGGAAAAAGAAATCTAGTCATATTTAAATTCCCTTTCTGCTTGCTTCCAAATATGTCTATCACAATATTACAGAAGTAGCCAATTATTTTCATCTCCCTTCTTTTCACATGCTTGGAAATTAACTTTAAAAATTTTTCAAATTTTATAAATTAACCCTTATTTTGAGAGTTTAGTTTTTCATTTATACCTATTTTAATCCTAGATCATTTGATTATAGCTCTTCTTCAACTCACCTTTTTATTTCTTCCTTTAATCATGTTCTGTCTGTATATTGAGCCACAGCACAGGTTGTTTAGCGTTTTCATTTATATAGCAATTGGCTGAACAGCAACTAATAAGTTGATATGCGGCAATTTCAATCCCTGTTAAAATTTGCCAATACAGATCCAGACTGCCAGTTTTGCTTATTTAGAAAGTGCTAACATTTTCTTCCTATCCCATGTACTGAAGATAAATAGATCAGACAGTTCCAGATTAAATTAAACATGGCATTTCTGTATTTTGGAGTTACCTTTCATTGTTTAAAAAAAGCTAATAATTCTGGGGAGTTAGCTGTTCCAAATCTTAAAGGTTATCATTTGTAAGGCATTAAAGTATTCTTCAAAATATTTTCGCTAACAATTTACCAAGGTATCTGAAGTTCATACTCTTGTTATTCCTCTGGGCTGTTTAATGCTCGACATAGATAGATGTACACATGGACATATAGATATAGATTGACATAGATATGGAATATAGACAAAGATAAATATTGCATCACCGAAAACAATTGCTTCAAATAGCTTATCAGGCAAAGGCCTTGAGGTGATGGATGATAAATATAAAGGGAGTATGTGTGTGTATGTATGTGTGTGGGTGTGTGTGTGTGTTGGGTGGGAGGAGTGTAAGAAGTAGAACAAGGTGTGTCTTTTTTATTTTCAAAAGAACTAGATCAGAAATGGGGCAACAAGGTCGAAGGAAGCCTGAGTAACAGATGGGGAGTGATGCGTGTGAAAAATTCAGGACATATTAATTTCATGTTACCTGTTCAGTAGGTCATGCCCAAGAATTACAGGAGGCTTTCAAAAATAAAATTAAGGGGCATCTGTGTGGCTCAGTCCATTGAAAGTCCAACTTTGGCTCGGGTCATGACCTCACGGTTGGTGAGTTTGAGCCCTGCATTGGGCTCTATGCTGTAGGCACTGAGCAGCTTTGGATCCTGTCTCCCTCTCTCCACCCTCCCCTGCTCATGCACATGTGCGTGATCTCTCTCCCTCTCAAAAATAAATAAACATTAAAAAAATTAAAATGAAATAATTTTTCTTGATTAGATCCAACAATATTTTAAATGGCACTCTGTACTTACAGGCAAATCATGCACATGTTCATTGCTGCATTTCTGGAGTTTTGATATTTGTAACAGACAAAAATAATAATAAATAATTAAACTAAATTAGTAATAAATAATAATTAAATGAATAATAATAAAATAATACATTAAACAATTAATAATAGTTAAATACATAATAATTAAATGATAATTAAAGGTTGCCCTTGTTCTTCCTAGGAAGAAATTCTTCCAAATTTGGAAGCTAACTCCAAAGAGAGCTTTCACTGTTGAGAGGAAATATTTGTGAAGAAAATAGTCTATTAGTTAATTTTTTAAGTGCTGTCAGTTTTGTTAACTTATAAGAAAATCTGCTTATTCAATATGAGAAAAGTACTTGGCCTCATCCAAGTTCACCTTTGCTCAAATGAAGAGTAAGGAATGATGTTAAATGTTATCAACATTGTTCTGTCCTGTTGCTTCTTTCTCCCTGACTCTAACCCTGTGACATCTTGTGCCTTCCAGACTGTATGAGGTAGCAATTCATATGTTGATCATCTGTCCATGAAAAGGGCTTCTTTATTCGTTGACACAAGCTCTCTACCATTAAAATCAACTCCGAATGAATGGAAAGGGCAAGATCATAGACAAAGTATTTGGAAACCAGTGAATCCCCATAAATTCCACTTTCTAAGTGGTCACTTAGGCCACCTATATGGAAAGTCAATCCTAATGAATACATTAAATTCTTTGTTGACAGAAGTATGAAGGTGATCATTTGTATTTAAAATACTGATCAGAAGGAATTTTTAAGTCATTTTATAATCAGTTTGGTCTGTTGAAGTGCTGTGTGTACTGTATAGGCTATAAAAAGGGCCTGCCTAAAACATGAGACTGAACTGAGAAAATATTACTTATTATTTCCCTTGGTTCATTTGAGGGAGAGATATGGACATTATAAGAGGGAAAGAAGTTGGGGAGAGCAAAGGACTGAACTATAACCACATTATGCCTTGTCATTCTTCTAGGATCTCATGATTCCTTCAGCTTCTACATTGATGAAGCCTCTCCAGTAGGGCCTGAACAGCCAGAAACCGTCCAGAATTTTGTCTCTGTGTTTGGAACCGTAGCCAAAAAGCTGATGCGGAAATGGTTAGCCACTCAAACAATGAACTTTACTGGTCAGCTAGGAGCTGGGATCCGTTATTTTGATCTTCGAATTTCCACCAAGCCCAGGGACCCCGACAATGAACTCTACTTTGCTCATGGTTTGTTCAGTGCCAAAGTCAATGAAGGCCTTGAGGAGATTAATGCATTCCTCACAGATCACCATAAGGAGGTAGTATTCTTGGACTTCAACCATTTTTATGGGATGCAGAAATATCACCATGAAAAACTGGTCCAAATGCTGAAAGACATCTATGGAAACAAGATGTGCCCAGCGATTTTTGCCCAGGAAGTTAGTCTAAAGTACCTGTGGGAGAAAGACTATCAAGTGCTGGTCTTCTACCATAGTCCAGTGGCTCTGGAAGTGCCCTTTCTCTGGCCTGGGCAGATGATGCCAGCACCCTGGGCCAACACCACAGACCCGGAAAAACTGATCCAGTTTCTTCAGGCATCCATCACGGAGAGAAGAAAGAAGGGCTCGTTTTTTATATCTCAGGTGGTACTGACCCCCAAAGCTAGCACTGTGGTCAAAGGAGTGGCCAGTGGCCTCAGAGAAACGATCACAGAAAGGTAAGTGTCTTAAGGTATCGAGAAAAAGTCTTAAGGAATTTAACCCAAATTCATAGAGCTAGTAACTGACAGAGCTAAAATTTATACTCAGGTGTATTAATATCCTAGGGCTGCCACACAACATACCACAAACTGGGTGGCTTAAAACAGAAGAAACTTACGATCTCTCAGTTGCGGAGGCTAGACATCTGACATCAAGGTTTCAGCAAGGTCAACTCCATCTGATAGCTTTGAGGGAGAATCTTTTCCATGCCTCCCCACTAACTTCTGGTGATGGTTGACAAGCCAATGTCTTGGCTTATAGATACACCATTCCAATCTCTGCCTCCATCTTCACATGGTGTTCTCCCCATGTATCTTTCTCTTCTCTTCTTATAAGGACACCAGTCATATTGGATTAGGGTCCACCCTAATTATATCATCTTAATTATGTCTGCAAACACCTTATTTCCAGATAAGCCTCAGTTATGAGTACAGGGGATTAAGACTTCAATGTATTTTTTTCTAGGACACAGATCAATGCATAGCACCATGCATTTTGACTCCGTGTCCAGTTGTATTTTCATAGCACTCCTTTTCACATTTATATAGAACTTTACAGATTACAAAGCTTTTTCTCTATTTCTTGTGGACTTGTTTTATATACCTAATTCCATCTGATCTGCACAATAATCCTAGGAAGTAGATAAAAAGTGAGGTTTAGAGAAGTGAAATGTTTTGCGTAAGGCCAATTGGACAATGAAGGAGGAAACCAAGACTCAAATTCCATGCTTCTCATACCATATTCTATTCCTTTATGCTATACCATAAGCAAGGGTCACTCTCCAGAGCATGGGTTTCCATTTGGCAAGCCCAGCCATACATGTTAGAGTGGTGCTTACTTGTGAAGTATAATTTAAGCAATCACCAAAGATCTCTAGCTCTTTCCCATTGGTATGATACAATATGTAGAATTGTACATATTGTTTATTCTTTTCAGTTAAAGTATCAAACAAAGCAAATATTGTCTGAAGAGAAACTACAATTCTTACCAGACCTTATCTTAAACTTTACTTGATATTTTGAATTACGGTAAGGAGATAGAGCATATATATTTTGCTCAAGGTCTTTGTAGGAAAAGACAAGGAGACGAGGAGAAAAGATTAGGAGATGAAATCGTATGGATGGCCTCATAGCATAGCATGTAGAGTAGGGAATGGCAGGAGGTGAAGCTTGCAGTGGGGCAGGAACACACTTGTAAGAAAGCCTTTAGCCAGGCTAAAGAAAGAAGTTCATCTTATGAACAACGGGGAGCTAGAAAATTGTATTTAGTGGCATAGTGACTTGACCGGATCTGCATTCTAGATAGATAATTGGTGTAGCGTGGAGGCAGAGGATTGGAGAGAGTGGACAGTGAAGAGGTGCTCGGAACTATTTCAGCAAGGTAACGCAAGCTAAACTGAGGAAATGAGAAAACACAGAAGGGGATGGTATCCCACAGCAAAAATTAGAATTATTTGACTATTTAGCTATGTGGTGTGAACGAGAGAAAAGAGTTAGGGATAAAGTTTCTTCTTGAGAAGTAGAATGAGTGATGCAGACATTTACAGAATCAGGAAACAAAGACTTAGGGAGGAGGTGGGGAAGCTACAGTCAAGGTTATGCTAAGTTTAAAGTATGAGTAAAGCATCCGGTGGATGTGGCCAATTGATCATTAGGAATATAAACCAATTCAAGTGGCAAATTATTGGCATTTTTTGGCAGTGAAAGCCACAAGCTATTTGAGTTGAGGCGTTCCTCCATACAGAATTGTAACTTCCTTCTGTTATTCAGATATTAGCTGAGATCTCCTGTTCTTTAAAATTTTAATGTGATCCCCAGCTCTTCATTGTATACCCTATGCAAGTATAACGCCTTCCCTAGGATTTCTGCCAATGTCTAGATTTCTTACATTCCTATGGTATGAATGCTTGCTGCTTCTGGTTTATATCACTTTATGGGTTGATTGTCCCCTGTGTCTTTTCCATGACCCTGTAGAACCTGAAACTTGCTTCTTGCTCAATTTCTACAATGGTTTTTAGATTTTACTGAGGATTTGAGACAACAGGTTTGGTTTTATAATTATAATAATACAATTAATTTTAAATTGAATTTTAGACTTGTCTATAAGTACAAATATTCTGGCCCAGGATATCTTCCCCAGATGACGTCTATATCACTTTAACCCCATGCTCCAGTCTTATGACTAAACCCTCTCCTCCACCTCCTTCTCCTTTTCTTTTTCTCATCTCTTTTCTTTCCCTAGGCACACATTGTCTTGGAGATTCCACACTCTCCTCTAGATTATTATGCCAAACTATTCTCCTCATTTGTGGCCCTAAGGCCCAGCTAGTCCCATCAGACTGTATTTGATAGCACCACCTTCTACAACAGTTCATTGTTTTGGTAAATAACAACTTACCACTTCTCTTACATCCTTAAAAATGAGAGAGTTCTAGTGTATACACATAAGAATGTGTTGTTCTCAACTACACCCCACAAAGGCCCCAGATTTTGAGAAGTCCCTGAGGACCCATTAGACCCCACAAAGGCCCCAGATTTTGAGAAGTCCCTGAGGACCCATTAGAGGTAGGGAAGGCAGGAGGGGACTGGGAATCAACCAATGACAACATTCTTTATTATCACTACATCTTTAATGAAGGAAGCTTCATCTCTAAATTTTACATATTGGGCATGAAAGGAGTCTTCCCTTTCTTTCTTTACCTTCTGTTGCCTCGTTCTATATTTAGGAAAAGACTTTCCCATCTAATATGCCTGGTTTGCATTTGGCCAAGAACCATACCCTGCTTTTACTGTGTAAGGAATAGCCTTTGGGAGGTCAAGAAGAAAAATCCACTCAAGGTATAGATTTTCATTTTTTTCTCTTATAGGATTTCATGCAGTTAGGTCTTTGCAAGTTATAAGTTGAACTGTTCTTTGGTTACTTATGCTATAGTACAGTATTAGTAAAGTAGGATTTGTGGAAAAAAGATCAAGTAAGTTAGGAAAGTGCTGAAAATTAGATATCTGCTTAAGTCTCTCAAAAGATTCACAATCTTTATAGCATGTAAAAGTCACTAACAAGCATTTTAACAAAGAATTCTGTTTAAACTGAACTAATACAATGTTTTGCAAACACTTAATATTTTCTCAGATAGCACTTATTAACAGCCCATAGAATTAATTTTGAAAAACTGTCCTCAGTCATCTGCTCTAATTCAGAACTTTTCACTTGGCTCTGGCTTACATATCTGGAATAGTAGAGCTGTGTCACTGAAAAAGGTGGAAGAAAGGGGTGCCTGGGTGGCTCAGTTGGTTAAGCACCCCAGTCTTGGTTTCAGCTCAGGTCAGGATCTCGTGTTCGGAAGATCAAATCCCACCTCAGGCTCTGCACAGGTGCCTGGTTGGGATTCTCTCTCTCCCACTCTCTCTCTCTGTCCCACCCACCACTTGCTCTCTCTCTCTCTCTCTCTCTCAAAATAAATTAAAAAAAACTTAAAAAAGAAAAAAGAAAAGGGGGAAGAAAAATTAAAAAAGTAGAAATGCAGACCCTGTAGGTAGAATCAACTTTTTTTTCCTCTCTAGGACTATGCAAATTACTTGCAAATGATTTGCAAATATATCTGAACCTGGCCATTATGAACAGAGTTTGTCTCAGAAGTACTAGAAAGGCCTCCTTGTAAACAAATTGGAATGCCTGTATCCTGCATATGGTATTCGTGTAAAGCTCTGGTTTTGTTTTTATTTGATTTGACATATTTCAGCCTTCTGTGTGAGGCTTATAGGAAAAGGTCATTGTCAGTCCTTAGATAGTTCCTTGCAAAGTTAATTTACTTACCTCTGAAAGTCATCGAAATAGTTGACTTCCCAAAGACATAGTGCTTCTTTTTTCTCATCAAGTGATAAAGCCCATGAAGACTTTTTGCCCTTTTCCTCTTGCTATTGTGCACAAACGTACTCATTCAGAAAGTCCTACATTAACACCAAAAGATGTAATGAGACTCTCCTTTGCCACCAAAGAAGTCGCTAGGCAATTTTAAGATCTTCCTGGACCTTAGGTATTTTCACCTGCAAAGTTTGGAGTTTGAACTAGATTATTTCCAAGACACTTTCCAGTTCTAAAATCCTACAGTTCTAAGATCCTGCATGTGACTAGTTTCTCTATAATATTTTATGGCGTCTAATATTTGGACTAACAAAACTGTGAGCACATGCATTTAGAAAACAGTGTTTGAAGGTGTAGGTGGCTTTTAGGACAACTCAACTCAGGTAGTGTAGCTTTCAATCTGGCCCCTGGTTCCAAATATTGCAGATGCATTTTCCACATTTTAGTAATGCCAAAAGACACAGATTTTTATTTCTTAAAGACCTATTTTTAATTTATTTTTCAAACACCAGCTTTTGCACCTCACCCCCACGGAATTCACACGTTCTTAAAAAGAAGGTGTGCGACTTGAGTCAAGTCCTTCTCTAATTCATGGAAGTTTATTAAATTATAGGTTTTGTTAGTTTAAAAAAATCAGTTAGACCACCTGTTGGAATATTTAAGGAGCAATACGTCTTTGCAAGTAAATTGATGCTGAATTAATTAAGACAAGGTTTATACAGGCCAGTAATTTAGATGATGATGATGGTGGTGATAATGATTATGATCATCATTATCATCTATTTTAAGTGTTCCACATCTGTTTAATACTGTGCTAACTGCCCTGCCCATTTTCCCTCATCATCACAGTCATTGTTTGGAGGATGAAGTAAAATATTCAGCATGTAATTGGTTGTTGGCTGACTGTGAATAAGCACCAATGTCACCCAGCTGGGAAAATGAAGGCTCCTGTATTGGTTGAGCCCACATTATGTACCAGGCACTGTACTAAGTGCTTTGCATGAATTTATCCATGTAATCTTCCCTCCAGCCTTGCAAGGTAAGTATTATTAAATACATTAGAGTTGAAAAAGTGAGGATAAGAAATGTCTAGTACCTTGCTCAAAACTCTCATATTATTTGGATTTGTTTGACTCCAAGTTCCATGCCTACTCCTGCAAACTAGGTAAAATTCACGTTTCTTAGCAGTGGGTACATATAATATGTTATCTCTCATCTTGGAGGGCAGAGTCAGGTCTAGGGGTTTGGCAGGGAAACGTATGCCGCAGTTGGGGTAGGTAAAGCTAATGAGAAGAGTAGATTTGAAATGTTTTGGTTTCAGCTCAGGTCATGATCTCAGGGTTCGTGAGTTCGAGCCCCATGTCGGACTCTGCGCTGGCAGCGCAGGGCCTGCTTGAAATTCTCTCCCTTGCTCTCTCTGGCCCTCCTCCATGCTCTCTCTCGCTCTCAAAATAAATAAACTTAAAAAAAAAAAAAAAAGAAAGTGAACCGAGGTAGAATGCTGTCATGGGGACCCTCATGGAAGCACCACTATTAAATAACAGAAAGGAAGGGAAAATTTAAAGGTGACTTGGTTTCCACCTCCTTGCCTTGTGCCTCAATTGCCCATTTGACTGTTTCCGTTGAGTAAGGAAATTGAGGCCAGAGGTATGCTAAACGATTATCCGAAGTAACAGAAGTAACTGGCAGCAAATATGGGATTAAAATCCAGGTCTTTTGGCTTGCAGGCAGAATTTTGTCCTCTACACCTTAGGGAAGGATGAGGACAGAGGATGGACAAGAAGGCTAGGAAAAGTCAGCGACCATCAGACTGCAGGGACCAACATGGAAGGGCCAACCGGCTCTCTATCTGCATCGTGTGCAACATAACAAGGTGCCCTAGAACCTTGACCAGAGAGGATCAGACGTCAGACCTGGGGGTGGGCCATCGATTTGGGCAGGGCTGACCTTTCATGGGCTCTCTTTCTGCCTCGTGAACACAATAAACTCTAATATTTCCATCTTATGGGGACATACCCCAGTTCACAACCATACCTCAAACAATATTTCTGCTGCCCGATTTACCCTGTTGTTGCCTGGACCCAGCAGGTGTGGGGCTGGCCTCTGGGAAGTTGTTCACCTGCGGCACCGTCACCTTAGCAGCTTCAGGGAGCTCACGAAGGGTGGAGACTCAGAATGGTTCAAAGGCAGCTCAGGGTGACATGAGAAAGCACCAATCTCTATGAAGAGCAGCTTTCTGCCTCTGCCCTATCCCACCCCCCACCCCGCCACCCCTGCCATGCCCCAATAGGTCAGTGCACTGGTGGGACAGCTGATAATGGATTAGTCTCTTCAGTAAAAGGGAAAGTGGCCTCCTCAGGAGACACATGCCTAAAGAGAAAGAATGTCAAGGAGACCATGGAAGATCGGCATTAGAATAATCATTGTTCATAAGATGCTTTCATCATAAGGTTTAATTTCTTCAACATATACTTATGGAGGCCTCATTTGTTCAACAGGTATTATTCTTGATATGCAATTTAAGAAACCGAAGGTCAGAAAAACTAAATAATTTGTTCAAGTGGGGCTTGAACCAGTGCTAGGATCAATTCAGAATCTAGGTCTTTTGAACCATTAGAAAGAGGAGTCTGGCTTGTAAATAAGATGGAAGCTCCAGACAAATGGGGCCACGCTTAAGAAGCGTTTGTGAAAATGCAAATTCCTGTGTGCTTTCCTAGAGGCTCTGATTCATAAGCCTGTGGCTCAGAGTTTTCAATTTCTAACAGCCTCCAGGTGAGTCCTTCTTTGAGCAACACTGCTCCCCTCTGTAGGCAAGCTGCACCTCAACCCCCACCCCAGCAACAGATGAACTTGGTTTCAAGAAACCTGGAAAGAAGACATCTGGATGGCCAACAGGCACATGAAAAGATGCTCAATGTCACTTCTCATCAGGGAAATACAAATCAGAACCACACTCAGATACCACCTCACGCTAGTCAGAGTGGCTAAAATGAACAAATCGGGAGACTATAAATGCTGGAGAGGATGTGGAGAAACGGGAACCCTCTTGCACTGTTGGTGGGAATGCAAACTGGTGCAGCCGCTCTGGAAAACAGTGTGGAGGTTCCTCAAAAAATTAAAAATAGACCTACCCTATGACCCAGCAATAGCACTGCTAGGAATTTACCCAAGGGATACAGGAGTGCTGATGCATAGGGGCACTTGTACCCCAATGTTTATAGCAGCACTTTCCACAATAACCAAATTATGGAAAGAGCCTAAATGTCCATCAACTGATGAATGGATAAAGAAATTGTAGTTTATATACATAATGGAATACTATGTGGCAATGAGAAGGAATGAAATCTGGCCTTCTGTAGCAATGTAGATGGAACTGGAGAGTGTTATGCTAAGTGAAATAAGTCATACAGAGAAAGACAGATACCATATGTTTTCACTCTTATGTGGATCCTGAGAAACTTAACAGAAGACCATGGGGGAGGGGAAGAAAAAAAAAGTTAGAGAGGGAGGGAGCCAAAACATAAGAGACTCTTAAAAACTGAGAACAATCTGAGGGTTGATAGGAGGTGGGAGGGAGGGGAGGATGGGTGATGGGTTTTGAGGAGGGCACCTGTTGGGATGAGCACTGGGTGTTGTATGGAAACCAATTTGACAATAACTTTCATATTTAAAAAAGAAAATAAATAAAAGTTAATCAATTCACAAAAAAAGAAAAAAAAGAAACCTGGAAAGAGAGAGTCAGCCCCAAAATTTATCAGTCCCCTTCCAATCCCAGATTCAGGTAGTTCTTCCTTAAGCCATGATTTCTCTACCCACAGACTGTGCTAGATTTGTTCTGTCACTAAGGTAGAGCTACCGTCACTGATTTCCAGAAAAAATTGGTCCTTTACTATTGTCTCTCATGCATCTTCTCTCCCATGTCACATAACTCTATCCTAGGATTATTGTGCTGCAGAAACATGGGCAAGGCTTTGGGGAGAGACTCTTTTCCCCTGGGCCCAAAAGCACATTCCTTTGCAAGAAGCGTTATTAACTTTGAGATTGTGTCTTCCACCAAAACCAATTAACATTACAGCATTTGCAACTCAGTGGCCTCCCCAGTCCTGATTTCAAACAGTAAAAAGAAGTTTCTATAACAACTTCTGACCATAAGGCCGTGTGACACAAGAATGATTTCTGCCTGGGTCCTGCTGGGGTGTGGCAGGAGGGAGGGCTGCCTGTACCCCTCTCTGTTTTAACAGCTTTTGACCCAAGAATTTTTAAAACAGGAGTGTACATCAAAGCTCACCTTCTCCTTCATTCTGCTGATGTTGTATGATTAAATGACAGGTGAATACAGGCAGGCATCTTTCATTATCTGTGTCAGGAGAGTCAAAGACTAGAGAGAATGCCAAGCTGTTGGGAAGTCAGTTGCCCATTCAGTGCCTGGTGTGTGTGTGTGTGTGTGTGTGTGTGTGTGTGTGTGCGCATGTGTGTATCAGAGAGAGAGAGAGTGTGTGTGGAGGAGTGGGAAACTTGGGAGTATGTGTGTAGGGGAGAGAGGGTGTGTGTGAGAGAGGGGGAGGGAAAATACGTACACTTGTCTAACAAGCATGGCGTAGGATAGAGGTTTACCCACTTTAATCTCTGGATCTAAATTTTCTTATGGGGAATTGCTTGGCAGATTGAATTTAACATCTGAAAAGGAAGTAGCCTAGTATGTAACTGGCATTCACAAAAAGCTGAGAGCAGGTGGGTTGATGGTGGGCAGAGGGAATAAAGATGGAGGGCCCAGGCAGCAGGGATGTTTAGTCAATTAGATTGTGGCACAGTAATTTGGAGACTTCAGCCAGCAACTGAGGAATAAGGAGGCTTGTTTGGGATTTGAAATGAACCAAAGCACATATTTTCAGTAGATGAGCCAGTAAGTGGTGTCTGTTTCAAGAAGTAAAATGGGTCGGATCCGGACAGCACAGGCCACATACTGAGGCGCAAGGAAGAGCCTTCAGGCTGGTGCTCCCTTTCTGCCCTGTACTCACAGGGCTCCTGAAGGGAAGCACAAGCCCATTCCACTGAGCGCTCATCCAAAGGGAACAGCTCCACTCTGGAGAGACCTTATTGAAAACTGGGGGAAGGGGAAGCATTGCCACATCACTAGACACAAATATATAGTTGAACACACTGACCTTCCTTGTTGCAGCAAAAGAGAACTCCCACCATTGGGAACCATGATACATCCCAGTGAGAGGGTCGGAAGGGATTTTAAGCCCTATAGAATTGGGGCTTAGGTTGAGTGACTTGGGGAAAGTTTCAAGGAATTAGAGGTTCTCTCTAGATTGGATTGTGTGAAAAGGGACGGATAATTCTATAAGTGGGTATCTCCATAAGCCTTTACTTATTTATTTATTTTTTAATATTTTTTAATGTTAATTTATTTATTTTGAGACAGCGTGTGAGCACACGAGAGGGGAAGGGGCAAAGAGAGGGAGAGAGAGAATCCCAAGCAGGTTCCCAGCTGTCAGTGCAGAGTCCGTCATGGGGCTAGATCCCACAAACCGTGAGATCATGACTTGAGCCAAAATCAAGAATCTGATGCTCAACCAACTGAGCCACCCAGGCACCCCAAGTCTTCTTTTTTTTATGTTTGTTTGTTTGTTTTGAGAGAGAGATAGAGAGAAGAGGGGCAGAGAGAGAGGGAGAGAGGGAATCCTAAGCAGTATCCACACTCAGCGCAGAGTGCAGGGCTCAATCTCACTACCTGAGCCAATCGCTTAACTGACTGAGCCACCCATGTTCTCCATGAATAACTCCTATCTGTATGGCCAGAAGAAGGATAAACTATAATTGGCAAAGGAGGTGCAGTCATTTATTTTAGTCTAGAGAGGTAGATGTTTGGTTACTTTGTGGGTGATCTTGTTTTTGTGCTTAGACAAAATTAAAGTATCCTTTTTTATCCCACTCTCTCATGATCTCAAGGAACCTAGTCTGAGGTTGGTATTCTGGGAGATTGTTCGGGTCCAAAAAGAACATAATAGGCCTAGTTGTGCGTCAGGCCAGCTTCTAAATGTCAGGGGTGGCTTTTAAATTTCTTTTCTCCCTTTTCAGTGCAATGCAGGGAAGAAATATCACTTCCATTTGGTTTAAAGCCTCTGGTGTGAATTAGGCTTTCCATGTGCTGTTTCTTTGTGGTTCTTTTTCTCACTGAAATAAGTGAGGCTGTATCTATGTAGGAGCCCAGACAATTTTGATAATGAAGCCAATCAAAGAATTGGTGATACCCCAGCCCAGGTTCGTCTACTGAAAGTGAAAACTCTTCACATTGAGCCATACTGACAGTCTTGATATTCTTTCTCTGCAGTCTTAAGTTTCTGCCTATCTCATTGAGAAAGGGTTGGGGCTGAATGGCAAATATAAGGAACCCAGGTGGTAGATATCAAAGGAGTTGAGGGTGAGAAAAAAATGTGAGAACACAGAATTTTATAAAGAGAATTGCTGATTCTTTGATATTGGTGACTATTCCAACTTTCTTCCCAAAGTTTCACAACTTGTTGAAGGCACAAAGAAGCCAAAGGGGAGAGTCAGCTGTCACATTTACAACTGAATTGTTTCCTTGCCCTTTATTTTATTTTTTTTTTAATTTTTTTTAACATTTATTTATTTTTGGGACAGAGAGAGACAGAGCATGAATGGGGAAGGGGCAGAGAGAGAGGGAGACACAGAATCGTTAGCAGGCTCCAGGCTCTGAGCCATCAGCCCAGAGCCTGACGTGGGGCTCGAACTCACGGACCGCAAGATCGCGGCCAGAGCCGAAGTCGGACGCTCAACCGACTGAGCCACCCAGGCGCCCCATTTCCTTGCCCTTTATGGCAGGGGGAGGCATATCCGCCTGGGCTTGCTTGAATGGGTGCACTAGCAGGCTTATTTGTGTTGAGTGCACTTGGTAGACACAGCTTTGGGTGCCTAATCTACGCATTCCCAAGGGTGACTCCAACAGGTATAAATACTTATTTCAGTGAGGTGTATGAGCTAAATCCTCTCTGTGAAAGGATAAAAGGGTGAGGAGTTGCTCTACCTGCACCCCACCTAACAAAATTGTTACAGAAATCTCAAATGAGTTAACTAACACCACTCTAGGCAATGACATTTCAACTTTTAATTTATCACATTCAGTTGATACAATATTTTCTTCCTTAATATTCTCATTATAACAACAATTTAAAAAGCTGTAAATATGATATTTTCTCAGACTCTCTGGCCTTGGGGCATTTCAGAAGCAAACACTACACGCATCGGCGGCAGACACTAATCTTTGGCTTCATGGTGTAGAGCACAGATCTTCCAGCTCTTGATCTGTGTGTCTGGGATTGAAGCCTCGCTCATTAACTTATTTTAAAGTACTAAAAATAATTAGGCAAGGATAGATAGAAACTTGCTTGTCATAATTGATTTTTTTTCAGAAATCGCAAGTATAGCTTGCATTTTTGCTTTAGAATATTCCTTCCTCCCACCCCCTCATCACTTATTTCTCTGTGGCCTCAGCTGTTAAAAGAAAAGAAGCTTACAAGTTGTTTCTGGAGCTGTGACATCCTTTCTTGAAGGAGCGGTATGTGGCAGTGAGACTGTAATGTGTGATTTCATTAGTGAATGCTAACAGCACAGGCTGCCCTTTGGAAATGTATGGGAGATTCGGCCAATATAAAACTGAGCGAATTCACCGCGTAGCTGCTGCCTGTCTGAATACTAAGCAGAAAAGCTGTTGCCAATATGACTTAACTATGGGTTGAAAATGAACCAGTCAAGAGGCTAAATAACACGGTAACAAGTTATTCATGAATGTACATTTTTCAGATGTTTTGGTTCATTTTTGAAGAGTTTAATTTAGATGGCCTGTTTCTCCAAATAAAATACTTGTAAGAAGTAGCTTTTAGTGAAGAGATTGTAGGGAAGCTAGGTTAGATAGTTCAGTCTAAGTCAAATCTGTCAACAGATACCCTGTGTTGATTTGGGGGACATATGATGGAAAAAAAAATAGCCTGGAAACTTAGTTTTATTCCTGTCTTAGTTTTACATTTACTGGTTAGCAGTTGAACGTTTGTGTAATGAATTTGACCCTTATTGCCATTCACAAGAAGAGCAGGCTGCCACGTGCATTTCTACCTGGTTTTATAGACAGAAGGAGAATTTCACACCTTTGCACACACACACACAACTCATTACCACTATGGGCTTACACTTTACACTTGTGTTCTAAGCAGCCCCCAAACAGGATATGGCCAATACTCTTGTATCTGATAAGGACTGAGAGACTCCATAATACCATGGACATTGAGGCAGATGTTTTAATGTCTCCATGACATGGGCTGTGCAAATAAAGGCGTATTCAATGGTCCACAATTTTTTGCTCCAAGTAGCATTAGGTAGCCAGCTTGAGATTGAAGATGTGATGTGTGTGTGTGTGTGTGTGTGTGTGTGTGTGTGTGTGTGTGTGTTGAAAGGTGTAAGAGAGAAGTAATGAAAACAAACAGAAATCTACTTTTCTCTCAGCATCTGTGAGAGTATATCTTCTGATTGGAGGTACAGAAAGTGTTCAAAGACCAGATGTGGTGCTCTCACCTAGTTTCAAGATTGTTCTGGAGCATACAAGTACAGTGATTCTTGAGGTATTTCTTTGGCAATTGAGTTGTGAAATTTTATTTCCCTATCCCAGCATTGCATCGCTTATCTTTGTGATATTTTGAGGCTTTTGTCTTTCTATAACTCTTGCTAAAAATTCAGATAGAACTTAGATATGGTGGGATAGAGAGGAGAAGAAAATAGCATAAACCACTTGGTGAATGTTTTTTATGCTATGGATGTAGAGAATTTTAATTTCTCTTTTTAAAGTGACCAAAGTAGTTTTTCTTAGAGTCCCAGCTCAAGAATCCATCCATCTTTTGAATCAGCCAGTCACTCAACCAAAAAGAATGTGTTAAGACCATGCTGTGGGCTTGAAGTGGGGATAGGAGAGGCATGGTATACTGTCTTATAAAATATTGTCTCCTGATCCTTGGGTTACAGGGTAATCTTTTTAGAACTTGAGATTTATATAGGAGACAGAATTAGAGAATGGCACATGACAGAATTTGCAACTAGTACTAACATTTTGACCTGTAGATTTCATATGCCATAGGAGCTCAAAAGAAGGAAAGATGACAAAAGTGACTTATCTAATATTTCAGGATAATAATACACTGACCATCTCTGCCCTTTACCTTCCTCCAACCATTGCAATGTGTTGTACACAAATATCAAAAGTATGTCTATTTTCTCTACTCAGATGTGGTCTACTTTTGTGGTTCTCTAATCATTGACCATTGACGGTGGTAAACGCATCTTTTCTAAGGTAGAAAATTCTGCTTGATTTTGGGAACATTTCCAGGCAATAAGGTTCAAACTAGGCCAACAAGTTGAGTTCTGTGGTGGTTTCAAAGACCCAACACTTTGTGTGTTTACTGGCGTTAGTGATGGCTGTTTATGAGAGAAGGGAAAACAAAACCATTATGTGAAAGGATTTTCTTTTGACCACAAAATTCAGCAAGTCCCCTGAGAAAATTTGGCAACTATGTGATTCATGTCTTATTTTTTAACTTTGAGGTAGAAAAATATGCTTTTAGGTTTGACATTCTGTCCTGCCCACTGTATATGCCAAGATACTTCCTTTTTTATCAGAAGTACATATCAATGAAGTACATTCCTTCACTTATTGAATTAACTTGACAAGGGAGCCACCTTTGGGATTTCTGAAAGATAGCTGGGAAGCAACTTTTGACAAATATGGTTGGTCTATTTTTTCCTCTCTTCCTTCTCAGTTTTGCAGTGAAAAGGGACAATTTTATAGCAACTTGGCAAAACGTAGCGCAGGAAGTCCCAGCTGTTCTTGCCCCAGCTGCCTGTGAGATCTAATAACATAGGGTGGGAATAGCACATCTCTCAGAAGAGCGCACACATTTTAAGTTGCTTTAATTTTCCTGCCAATTAGACTTTTAAGATGCCAAATGTATCTCCAGGCAACCTCTGTGACAATTTAGTACCCTTTGGTAAAGGAGCTTAAGGCAAAGAAAGATTTTCAAGTGGCAAACGGCAGGGGATACATTTATTCTTTCATCACCAAAGAAAAATGCATGTATGTACTTATGGAGGACACAGGGATATTAATACTGACGCCACTGAAGGATGCTAAAGAGACTGGGAGTCAGAATTCTCAGCCTAGGGCAGGATTTCTTAGCCTCAACACAATTGACATTTTAGATAGGATAATTCTTTGTTGTGAGGGACTGTCCTGTGCATTGTATGACATTCAGCAGCATCCCTAGCCTCTACCACATGACTCCAGCAGCACCTTGACCTCCAGTCAGAACAGTCAAAAATGTCTACAGACATTGGTGTGTGTGTGTGTGTGTGTGTGTGTGTGTGTGTGTGTGTGTACATGCGTACATGTGAAAATTCCCTCTAGTTGAAAACCCCCGGCCGAGAGCAGCCACTGCACAGATCTATGACAGTTACTTTTTCTGGAGCTCAACTCCTTTACTTGTTAAACAAGTGATACCAACTGCTCAGGGATTAGGGAAACATAAAATATTTAGTTATATGGCTTGTTTTTTTTGTCTAAGTGAATATGCCAAAATTTATACATTTTCAGTGTCTGCTGCCTTCAGAGTAGTCACCTTGGGAATTTACTTATCCATCCAAGTGATACTGAAGCAATTTTAAGACCAGTTTTAGTGGGGGTAAATCTTTATCTTTTCAGGGTAAAATGGTTTTTGAAACAACCTAAACTCATTCGGAGCCAAGTTTAATAAATAAAGTGGGTGAACAGAGACGATAAATGCTGTTTGGAGGCAAAATCCAAATGGTACAATAATGAGATTGATTTTTCATATGTGCCTCATGAACATACTCTGAAGGCAATTTCAATAGAGGAGTTATAAAAAGGTTTTGAGTCATCCTACCATTGATGGAATAAGTGAACAATCATCTCCACAGGTAACAATTCTGAATGATAGCTCACTTTCAGCTTGTAAGTTTTGGGGGAGTGTGTTATAAAAAGAACATCCCACGACCTTAGAATCATACCTCATAGAATAGGGTAGTATAAGAGAAAATATTCTTGATCTTGAAAATAATGTCTGTCTTTGAGTATGTTTATTATTATCTGTATTATGTGGCTGTGCTAAGTGCCTGCTCTTCAGAATGACTAATAGATACGATCAGTCCCTAGTCCTCAAGGTGGTTACTTTCTAGTGGGGAGACATATTCATGAACAGTTTAATTCAACATAGTGTGGTAAGTGCTAAGATAAACCAGAAGCAGATGTTCACTGGTTTCTGAACCCAGCACTGCCATTTACTAATGAATTATGTAAGCTGGAGGAAGTCAGTTTCGTCTGCCTTCGGTTTCCTGATCTTGTAAAGTAAAGACATTGACTAGCCTTTGTCCTCTCTTCGGGCATCAGTACTCTAATTCTGTAGTAAGAGTGACAATTTCCAAGGGCATATGAATTACAATGTTTTGTAGGGGAAATTTAATCATATGGTATCTGAACACTAACCTTTAGTTCCATTTGAATTATTACCAAAACAGGAAGAAATTCCCAATTAGATGTTCATGAATACCAACTCTTGAGAGACCTGACCTGTTACTGGTAGTTCATTATTAAAGAATGACTGTAAATCAAATGAATTATACTGACTTTCTTTTTCCCGGACTCTGCAGGGTTATAATGAGCTGTATGTAGCCTTGGTTGACCAGAAGTTGCTGTATCCTAAGAAAATGGCAAGCAGTGGAGAGTGAAGTAAAACGTCTATATTTAAAACTTAAATCAATAATCTTTCGTTATTCAAATCAATGCATTACTACAAAAATATGACTGACATCCATAAACCTAGGTTCAAGTTTAGATGATTTACGGGGTGTCAGTTTCTGACCTCGACATTCTCAACTGTAACATAAAGAAATTGGAATGAGAAGTTATATTTTTGAATAACTACAGTAGACATATCTGTTCTCATTTTAGACCTCCTAGCAATTGAATGATGCAGATATTTTCATTTCTACTTTATATGTGGAAAAAAGGAGGCTTAGCAAAGCAAACCAAATCACCCAGCCTTACCCAGCATCCATGGCAGAGCTGGATACAAACATATGTCTGCCTGATTTCAGAGTCTGTGTTTCTTTTTTAAGCCCCTACACATCACTCCACGTTCTAAGTTGTTTCTGATTAAGTTCTGAAATTGTATGATTTTTTTCACAAATAACCCAAAGCAGTAATAAGAAAGTATCATATTTACTAACAACTATAAAATGAAAGAGAAGAAAATGTTTCCATCTACTTCCAAATTCAGGAATTTCAAACAACAAACAACTTAAAAGTCCTATCAGAAGAGTAGCTTTTCCCAACATGTGAAAATGGCTTCCAATGAATGTCATTGATTCTTATCCAGAATATTTTAGATTCCCAAAGCTTTAGGGATAGAGGAAAAGGCAATCCAATTTTCAGATTATCTCCTTTGGCTAGTGTACTGATTGACATGCTAACAGAAAAATAAGTGTGGTGTTCTATTTGGTGGCTTGCCCAAAAAGCAGCTACCTCCAGCTCCAGTTTTAAACTTCCACCTGTAAGGAGCCTTGGTGATTCAAGAGCTTGTGTACTCAAAGTAGTGATAGTTCAAGATTAAAATAGTCAATTAAGTGAAATATCCCTTTTAACTATATTACTTTTTTATGTTGTAGATTTTAAAAAGCTGTAGCGAAATATAAAGCTAGAGATTAGCAAGAGCTGTCAGATGTGGCTTCCTGTAGAGTGGCACAGCAGTCTATCTGTTCATTTCTTTATTCCTTCATTTTTTCTCCATCCTGGGAATGAGTTCATTCCATTGGGTATCTTGTTTGTGTTTTCTGTATAGTTTAAGTAGCTCAGAGAATTCACTCTGGACACTGAGCTGCGCTTGTCCTGACTCTGCCAACTTGCCATGTGTGATCTTAGGCAAGTTCTTTAAACACTGAGCCTCAGTTCCTCTTCTGGAAAAAAGAAGTGAAAATACACCTGTCTCATAATGCTACTGAAGAGCATAGCATGATAATCATGCAAGGTGTTTAGCTTAGAGCCTAGTACATAGTAAGAGATAAATGTTGACTTTCATTATTATTATTAACAACAGTTTTATGAGGACACCCAAAGGCATTCTGCTAAATTAAAAAAGTAAATAATTCTCTTCGAGAACCCAATTTCCTATGAAGATATTTTATTATTGAGGCTAATTAAATTTACTTTAAATAGAACTTTACTGTAATAGAGCTTATTATTATGATTTGGATTTTCCAATAGATGTGGATACACATGACAATTCTACACACCAAGGGTCAGATGTTACATGGCCATTTTGCAGCATGTATCTTGGGGTTTTGTTTTTCTCTAACACTAATATTACAGATTTCTATTATGTTGCTCATTATTTTTCTTATAATCATTTTTAAAACTAAGCTCAAATCTGTTACAGTGATTCTGTACATCGGAGTTACCAGTGGAACTTTACAATCTACGTGTGTTCAAGCCCCTTCTTTGGAGATTCTGCAGTGGGCCTGGATCTCAATGTCATTTTGGTGTTGGGTCTGGTTTGAGAACCACTGATTGACTATCCCATGAGCTCCTTGAAGAGAAGGACCACCACCTTTTCAGTTTTATACTTCCTAAAATGACTTATAATAGCTATTAAGTCTTTTCTGAGTAGTTTTGGAGGTCAGATATCATAGAAGAAAATGAAAGAAAAATTGAGGAACATATTCCAAAGAAACCAAGTCTTGCATGTTTTTAGAAATGAATTAATATCTAACAAATTCATAATTGGCCAAAGTCACCTAAACTTATTATGGTAACAATTTTTTAATTGATAATGTAATTTTCAAAAATTCAATCTGTAGTATTCTTCTGACATCTGTATTGGTTTATACCAAGGAGTAAAGAAAAGACTAGCCACAATTAACAAATAGCTTAAATACTTATCCTTCAGGGATCTACTAACAGGTTGGGCTAGCTAGATAATGTTGACAAGGAGCTGCGCTGAGAAAGACATATTGTTGTCATTAATCACATTTCCATTGTTTAAATACATCAAGCAATGCAGCAGGTTCTGTTGCAAGTAAGCATATATCCATCTCAGGGTGAGGTCAAGCGTGTCTGCACAAATACGGTTGTTATAGTAAAACTGAAAATAATTCATTACAACTCTTCTAGGATCTCTGTCACCCTTGGTGACAATTTGTTGTGACTGGGGTAATTGTGCAACTAATTCTGGCAGTGAATGGTGGGCCCTTAGGTTGTGTGAGTTCTCCACATCCTTGTGCCCCCCTCCGTGTTTTTCCACGTGGCTTGCAAAAACATCACGCACCCTCCAGATGGTATGGCTTAGTGAGCATTTCCCACTGCAGCCCCATCAGCAAAGAGATGGGAAGGGAGAAAGATTCCTTCTATCTCTAGGAGTCACTTCCCTGTGAGGTTTTGGAAAGGGTTGTTTCAGAATATATTGATGTGTTTCAGAATATATTAATATCAGAAAGATTTGTTCAGACATGGTACTCTGCAAACTGGATGAAGGTGAGCCATTTTTATTTTTAAAACCAAAGATCCACATGGTTTGGGAATTGTTGATACCCCTAATAATATGAAGTCTAATATTTGTGTTAATGAAAGAACAATCAAAAGCAGTGACCCCCAAATCAGTTAATAATAACAGCATCTCAATAATTGCTGATGCCTGTAATCTTAGATCCACACACCTGAACTGATTTCCCCAAAGTCACTTGCTGATTTTTATTTAGGCCAAAATCTCCAGTTATCATGCCCAGTTTTCTCTCAACAACACAGGGTCACTCTTGGTAGTAATGCCCACCATTGTAATAAATTTCTCAGGGACATCAAGATGCTCAGTTTTCTTAGAGAAGTGATTGGGTAGTAAAGATAAATGGACTGGTTTTGCAAACAATTGTTTCACGTAAGTTAACAATTGAAGCCAAAGGAAATCATCTGATGTCCAAAGGAAAAACATATACGTGTGGAATAAGAAATAAGACCTAAGGTCTGGTGAGCAGAAGTTATTTTCTTCTTCTCCTAGTATTATCCCGATCTATTCCAATCTAAACTTCACCCTGACCAACACCCACCACATCTCCACTTGCCAGATCTTACACGCAACACACTTTTGTGATTAGGACAGCAGGGATGGGAAGAGGACATTTGGTGAATGAAAACAATGCACAGATGCTCATTTCCTTTTAATGTGTATAATATATGTCAAACCAATTAAAGAAAAACTCTTAGGCACAGTTTTCCAGTTCCCCAAGTGAATATGTAGGTCCTCTTCAGGAGCAGCAGGGAGTAAATTTGGATGGAGTGTAAATGAACACTAACTGTCCATAGCATGACTCTGTTAAGAGTTCAGAAAAAGGTGGGGCTTCAGTCTTAAACAGGAGCATGGAGGTTGGGGTAGAAGTGGTTTGTGATATTATCATTTCAGACAAGTGCCTTGGAAACATTATTAATCAAGCTGTAAAGTGTTCTAGAGATCATTGTCCCTGTTCCAGTTAGAAAGGTGTTGCTCCAGGTATTATATGGCTCTTTGTAGCTCTGTGCACTTCAAAGTATGATCTCCAATGACAGAAAAATCATTTACGTCACATAGTAAAATGTTAGGTTAGGGGTCTGTGATATCTAGAACTCAAAAAGTACGTTCTGTGTGTCATAGGTCGAAGAGGCTGCCTGCCTCTACCCTCTTAGCAGACTGATGCCCGGTGTCAGCCTTGTGCTAAGGGAGGGAGGGGGTGGTAGTGCAGTGAGGTGCCTTGGAATAAACACGGACACATTGGGGTCTCAAAAGCTTGGTGTGAGTGTGTATTCTGTCAGGGAGCTTTCCTTTAGACATATAGAACTCTATGTGTCTAGGGGTAAGGGAAGCATACAGTACATTAGGGAAATGACAAGGGGTTCTGTATTCTGTAACAGCATTTGGGATTAGAGCAAGAAATAGCTGTAGAGAAAGAAAAATGGTGCACATTACAAAGGGTCTTCCTTGTATTTCATCCTAAGAAATTTGAGGTTTCCGTGAGAACTAACTGAATGGTTTTATGCAGGGAAGGGTATGATCAGATTTGGATTTAGGCAAGTCACTGTATCCACAGTAGAGAGAATGGGTTCAAGCGGGGCAGTACTGCAGACAAGGAGACCAGAGGGGAGTTGCCAGACCAAAATTCCTATTGGAGCAGGAAGTTTGTCTAGTTTTGCACCTCACGATCTAGGTACATAATAGGTAGTCAATAAATTTTTGTTGTGGTTTTAATTTAGATACCATATGGTGATGGACGAACTAATATGGTGACATCAGAGATTAAAAGAGATACACAGAAATTCCAAAGATGTTAGTGAGGTAGAATCTATAAGAGGTGACAATTGACTTGCTATAGGAAAAGGTGAGGGGAAGGAGTTGTAGGAGTCAAAATAAAAACAAAGGTTTCTGGCTTGGCTCCCTCACGATGCCATTCGCTAAAGTCAGCAACACTGGACGTAGAGCAAGATGTAGAGAGAGAGAAGATGACAGTTTGCTTCAGAGATGTGGTCTTCGAGAGGTTAGTAGGATGTCTAAGTTCCAGAATGCAGTGTTTTAAACAAGAGTCCACACTGTTATTTAATGCCTTATTTACTGCCTCTAGTAAACCTCCTTAGCTGTGATGTGCATTGTCTTTAAGTCATATGAAAAAGTCTTCATACTTTCTTGCTCTTTAAAGCTTTTCACTAAGAGGATTCTCCTTCAAACAGGTCCAACTCTGGGAAGTATGAGGTGGCGAAGGGTCTTTTTCAAATTAACGTTTCTCATTTAGAAATCTCTTAGAAAATTACCTGAAACTTAAAAGAAATTCGCAGCTCCAAAAGAATGACTTGTTAAAAAAGGATTTGTCTCATTTTAAGCTCTCTAAACAAAGCATTTTTCAGCTGTCAAGAATTGTTCAGATGTACGTTTGTTTTTTGCTTGAGTAACACAAAGACATCTGAGTCTTAAAAGCATCAGGCTTACTGGGGCAGAGTTCAGAATAGTTTGTGCAAAGGTAATTTGTGCAATGGATTGCTACCCTTATTGTTAACCAAGTGCATTAAGAAAAACAGGCAGAGATTTAAGACAAGGCTAATTATCATTCATTCATATCTTGAGCACCTGCTTTTGCCAGCATTTGCTAGATGTTGTCCATTCAAAGTTAAATAAGATATTGTCCTTGCCTTCGTAAACCCAGAGAGTTCCAGGAAAAATTCACAGAAAAAGTGGGTTTTGATCTAAAAATTATAATCAGTAGGAATTTGCCAGATGAATCTGGGGGAAAAAAAACTCTTAAGGCAGAAGGAATACTGCATGCAAGTTGTAGGAGGTGTTTAATAGGCAAGAATGTTCGTGTTAAAAATGCACAAGGTGTTTAATGGGGTTTGAACTGAAATTCATGTGGGAGGGGACCAGATGAAGTAACCAGAAGTTTAATAGAGGTCAGACAATGGGGTGGGTCCTTTGTGTATAAAGTCTTTCAATTGATAAGGGAAATATAGTTCCTTGTTTTATATTTTTAAAAAATACATGGATGCATTGGGAGAGCATATCTGTGGCTATAGTTCATCCTGTGACCAGTTTTATCATCAGCCAAATTCACTGATTCAAGTTCTCAGGATCTGGCCATTCTTGGAAATCGACCATATCTGGCCTCATTAAGCCCACACAACTTAATGTTGCAGTAGGTAAATTAGATAAAAGTGACCTAGTTCTTAAATGTAATATTCACCATGAAATTTAATCTTCACCATGACAGAATATTGCAATCATTTTGCTCCTTTTTTCAAATGTTCCCTCAAAACAATGAAACAAATGTTTCCTCAAAAACATGGCATATATTTCTCATATGTTTCAGAGCAGCAGAGTGAGGCATGAAATTTGAGTTATATTACTTAATTGAAAAATAATATACACTCGACTTAACATCTTAAAACCAAGATCTTTGGTCCTTAAAGTGTAATGGGCAGTAGTAATATCATTAACATTGTTTATTCATTGAATGAATGAATAAATAATTTACTACACTGACAACAGTGAGAAACCTGGAATTTGAAAACTGGAAAGGATGTCCAGCTCTCCTTATAGCAATTTCACTTAAATATATGAAAACTGAAGGCCACAAGTCCAAGAGCTATTTAGTAGAGTTGGTCCTAAAATTCTGGTCCTTGGGCTCTCAGGCCAGTGGCTCCTTCCCACAATATGTCTCCTGTCATCACTGAGATAATGTTTGAATTCCCTCTGTTTTGCAAGGACTCCAAGTAGGAAGGACAGCGAGAACCTCACTTTACTTGTATATATGGAATGCTCAGACCTCCCACCACATTATGGAAATGTAATGACAGATAAAAGGAAAAAGGATCCCTACTAGCCTGAAGCTCATCCTTCAGTGAAAATAGATTTTAGGGTGATGGCTAAATAAAATCACACTGGTATGAAATGACAAGCTATAGGGAATGGTAAGTGGGAAAGATGTATGCTCCAACAGAAGCAGATAGCAGAGGGACCTAGTGAGTGAGTAGGGTATCTACCTTGATTTTTACATTTTCTTAAAAATCCAAGAAATCTGAAAGATAGAGCAAGTTTGCCTCAAAGAGAGTTGTGCGACAGCACTTGGGATTTCTTTGATAGTTTATGAAACACGTCATCACCTAATTTGAAGTTTTTCCAATCTTTGCCAAAAACAATATGATAAAGGATGGTTTGGTGAATTTTGTCCAGTGTAACAACAGGGAGCAACTTTTTGCAGAGTTTACCACAACCTCAAGGTGGTGGTAAAGGCATAAAGTTGCGAAAAGTAATTACCAGTCTCAAATTCCAAAATAATAATAAAAACACCAAGATCTAAAAAGGAACTTAACAAATATGAGATTTTGATTTGCTTATGCAATATATTGCTCAGACTTAAGAGGCAATTTTCTGGGGAAAATACTGTTGTTTATAATTACTCTACTCCATAGACCTCTGTGGGACTCTTCTTATACTAAGTCTTCTAGAATGGGTACCAGGACAATTTTCTTAATCTTGTCTTTGGACAGACTTGGACCTGATTTTTCTGATTTATCTTATATGCTCAAATCACCATTATTGTATTCCATTAAGTATGATTTAAGAAAGATGACATTTGTATTTGATGACTCAGCCCTGCATGGCAATGACAGTCTTTTTAATGGGATATATTTGACCCCTAAAAAGAAAGATAGATTCCCGCGAAAGTTCATAGTATCTTCTGCATAAAGGAGATAGGACCTAAGATCCTAAGATTATTGCCCCTACTCTCATAGCTTCAGGCAGAGAAAAAGGAACAGATGGAAGAAAAGGCCAAGCGAAGAGAAAGTCTCAAAGAGAGATGGGGAGTGCAGTAGATGTGGGATCAGGTAGGGGAACTGCAGCAAACAGACCTCTCCCGGTACCTCCTTTATGGGGTCTGCTGTGGAACTGGCTGAAACCAACACACCTCATTCATTTTCAACGAATACATGGGAGAAACTAGGAGAATGAGAGAACTGAGCCCTTCAAGAAAGGGAGGTGGAGGAAAGCCTCGGCCAGGCATAGGGTGTTTCGAGCCTAGTCATTTCTGGGAGTCTCACTGCGGAAATGCCCTTGAGTGTTTTAAAGCAAGGGCACTCAACCAGCATGTTGCAAAACTGCACGCTGAGCTGTCAACTTTTGATCAATGTGTAAAATTTACTTTGGCTTTGTTGTGAATATAAGGAAAGCAGACAGCAAACTGCCCCCACGTTTACTACGTGAAGAAGAAAAGACATAGCAGATACTCAGCCTAAAGGGGAATGATTTGACTTTCGAAGGCTCCTGGGACCTTGAAATTAAAAATGTTCTATGCAGAACTACTTAAAAACTTGAACAAGAGGCGGCTGTGTGAGGCTTGTGATATCTGGCGATGCAGGGGATGGAAGACACTTCTTGCGTGGGAAGTGTGACTGCAGTCTTCATCAGCCTCACCCATCATGTAATCATCTGCAGACAGACACGAACTGAACAGGCTGGGCAACGCAATGCAGAACTGGATGCAGTTCTCTACAACAAAATGGAGCAGAGCACTAAGAGAAAACAAAACAACCTCCCTGTTTCCTGGGACATTCTAAGACTTTGCCCTGGGAGTTTACAGGTACAGTGACGGGAGAAAGCAGGTAGAATAAGCACAGAGCTTGGACAGCCAAGAGAGCAGTGCTCCATTAATGCAGAGTGATTTATACTCACTGTGGTGCACGTGGTTGTATTGTAATCATTACTCGTTTAGTGCTTTTTTTATCAAGGGTGCAGCAAGGTATTCCATAGCATTTTAAAGTGTCATTTGAATCTCCAAAGTACAAGAACCACTGCTTTAAACCCTTGGACTCCTTCATGTGGGGAAAGTGTGAGATGTGTTTGACAAACCCTCACCTCCAACTCTCCCCTTCCCCATGAAGCCGGATGTCCTCTGGTTGTCGCAGTTTCAACGAATGTTGATTTCTTGGGGATAATATCCTTTTATCGCATTCTGGCAGAATTTAGGGTAACAAAAAGTTAAAGAACTCCGCACACTTTTCCCAAAAAGAGTACTTGACATCTCTGAATTTGGGAGAAGTTATTTTCCTGAGAATGAAAGCCCCGTTTAAGAGCTGATTGTCAAAATGACATTTTTCACCCCTCCATATCACTTTGAACTTGTGATCACTCTTTTGTTCCTAAAGTCACACTTAGTACCCTAACTGCCTCTAATGAGTCCAGCCATCCTCATTTTTAGGGTTTTACTTAAATTTCAGTTAGTTAAAAAAACAATGTAATATTAGTTACAGGTGTACAATGTAGTGATTCAATAATTCCATACAACATCCGGTGCCCATCACAAAGGCACTCCTTAATCCCATCATCTGTTTAATCTACCTCCCCTCTGGTAACCATCAGTTTGTTCTCTATAGTTAACAGTCTGTTTCTTGATTTGCTTCTCTCTCTCTTTTTTCCTTTGCACATTTGTTTTGCTTATTAAATTCCATATATGAGTGAAATCATATGGTATTTGTCTTCCTCTGACTTATTTCACTTAGCATTATACTCTGTAGCTCCATACATGTTGTTGCAAATGGCAAGATTTCATTTGTTCTGATGGCTGAGTAATATTCCATTATATATATGTAATTCCATTACACACACACACACACACACACACACACACACACAGGACATCTTCTTTGTCCATTCGTCAGTGAACGGACATTCAGGCTATTTCCATAATTTGGCTATTGTAGATAATGCTGCTTTGAACATTGGGGTGCATGTATCCTGTTTGTATTCTTTTTTTTTTTTTTAATTTTTTTAACGTTTATTTATTTTTGAGACAGAGAGAGATAGAGCATGAACGGGGGAGGGTCAGAGAGAGGGAGACACAGAATCTGAAACAGGCTCCAGGCTCCGAGCTGTCAGCACAGAGCCTGACGTGGGGCTCGAACTCACGGACCGCGAGATCTTGACCTGAGCCGAAGTCGGCCGCCCAACCGACTGAGCCACCCAGGTGCCCCTGTATTCTTTGGGTAAATACCTGGTAGTGCAATTGCTGGATCATAGGGTAGTTCTATTTTTAACTTTTGGAGGAATCTCCGTATTGTTTTCCAGAGTGACTGCAATAGTTTGCACTCCCACCAACAGTTGCAAGAGGGTTCTTTTTCCTTTGCATCCTCACCAACAATTGTTGTTTCTGTGTTGTTGATTTTAGCCATTCTGAGAGGTGTGAAGTGATATCTCATTGTAGTTTTGGTTAGTAGTTCCCTGATGATGAGTGATGTTGAGCATCTTTTCGCGTGTCTACTGGGCATCAGTATGTCTTCTTTGGGAAAATGTCTATTCATGTCTTCTGCCCATTTTTTAATTGGATTATTTATTTTTGGGGGTGTTGCATTATATGAGTTCTTTATATAAGAACTTACTTATATATTTTGGATACTAATCCTTCATTGGATGTGTCATTTGTAAATATCTTCTCCCATTCTGTTGGCTGCCTTTTAGTTTTGTTTCCTTTGCAGTGCAGAAGCCTTTTTTTTTTTTTTTTTTTTTTTTTTTTTTTTTATAAAGCCCAGTAGTTTATTTTTGCTTTTGTTTCCCTTGCCTCTGGAGACTTATCTAGAAGGAACTTGCTACAGCTGATGTCAAAGAGGTTACTGCCTATGTTCTCCTCTAGTATTGTTATGGTTTCAAGTCTCACATTTAGATCTTTAACCCAGTTTATTTTTGTGTTTGGTAGAAGAATGTGGTCCAGTTTCATTCTTTTGCATATTGCTGTGCAGTTTTTCCAGAACCATTTGTTGAAGAGACTTGTCTTTTGCCCATTGGATATTCTTTCCTGTTTTGTCAAAGATTAACTGACCAGCCGTTTTTTTGAAAAAATAAATCTTGGGGGCGCCTGGGTGGCTCAGTCGGTTAAGCATCCGACTTCAGCTCAGGTCATGATCTTGCGGTCCGTGAGTTCGAGCCCTGCGTCGGGCTCTGTGCTGACAGCTCAGAGCCTGGAGCCTGTTTCAGATTCTGTGTCTCCCTCTCTCTCTGACCCTCCCCCGTTCATGCTCTGTCTCTCCCTGTCTCAAAAATAAATAAACATTTAAAAAAATTTAAAAAATAAAAAATAAAAAAAAATAAATCTTGCTTTGGAAACAGAAGAACAAACACAAAAACAATTTTATGGACACTTAAACAACTACTGGATAGAACTAGGGGTCTTCACCTTGCATCTGTAGAACTGGTAATGTGTAGATATGTAGAATCTTTCTCATACTTTTATACTAACAGCCATTATTTGTCAACGGGTATTGCCAACAAATCATAGTAAGGATTAGTAGG
The DNA here is from genome assembly GCF_018350195.1 of Panthera tigris. Lineage (NCBI taxonomy): Eukaryota > Metazoa > Chordata > Mammalia > Carnivora > Felidae > Panthera > Panthera tigris. Next base: position 204,968,634 of record NC_056660.1, read on the forward strand.
TGACATCACAATCATCTAAGAATTTTGAATTATGTTTGAGACCCTGTTGCCAGATAATTGAAACAAGTATTTAGATGTGTGATTATTTGACCTTGTTAGTTCCTACCATTTTTTACTATCCTTGGCAGACTTCCCAGGGCTCAGTACTTCTGTACTTTAAAAGTATAGAAGGCAGTTTAAAAGTCACTCTTTTGGGGGCACCTGGGTGACTTAGTTGGTTAAGCCTTCTGACTTCGGCTTAGGTCATGATCTCATGGTTTGTGGGTTCAAGCCCCTCATTGAGCTCTGTGCTGACAGCTCAGAGCCTGGAGCCTGCTTCAGATCCTGTGTCTCCCTCTCCCTGCCTCTCTCCCTCTCACACTGTTTTTCTCTCTCTCTCTCAAAAATAAATAAACATTTTTTTAAAAAGTCACTCTTCTTCCTTACCAAGCACTCATGGATCAACTGAAGGTCTTGATCTCTCCCAATGCCTTTTCCTTACTGATCCTGCATTTTAGGGACTACAGAGCATCTAATGTGTTCACCATCACCTCTGGTCCAATGCTGTTTGGATATAAAACAAAACAAAAACAAAACCCCTAATAATTTGCTCTATTTCTAAGTCATCATTTGATGTAATGGTAATGGAATTTTTGGAAAAAAAACTGTTTCAAAGTTGGAAGACCTTTTGTCATTTTATTTGCAAAAGCCACTTTATTTTGTTACTTAACTAGTTCAATTAGACAAGTAGATATTGGCATTGCAAAAGAACACCAAGAATGCCTGGATTTTTTTTCCAGTTTCCCATACCGACTCAAAATTCTGTTCTCATTTTTCTGACATTAAATATAAAGATACAAAACATTAGTTCCTGACAGGATTTCTCAGCTATACGTGATTGCTTCTTTTTGTCTTCCCACCTATATTTTAAGATAATGGTGTGCTGGGGTCCATTTGGAACCTCTGTTAGACTATAATATCACACAAATAGTCATGCCTTTTTTTTTAAATAGCATCCAGACAGCTGCTCCCCTAACTCATTTTGGAAATGAGGCTAATACCTTACAAAGCAAAAAACACTTTACCTAGAGAATCCTCTTAAGTCTTAAATAATCATTTGTAAAAAAGTGTTTGTTTCTCCAAATACCCACGAAAGCTACTGGAGAGCATCTCTAAAAAATCTCTCCATCTTTCTTCCTTGGAGGAAATGGTTGGAGCAGCAATGCCTTGGAGGAACAATGACAGGATATCCAGCATCCCTGAAAGAGTGGTGGTGGTAACAGAGATGCTGGTGTCACCATCAGGAGAGTGGGGGAAGCAAAGAGAAAGAGTGGTAAAGCCAGCAACTTTCATTGTCTTATGGATTGGTTAGCCCTTTGGGGGACAATGGTGTTTTTTTTTCCTCTCTGTCTTTTCTTTCTTGCCCCTGTTTGGTGATGCTTTGAGTAACAGTTGCCCCCACCTGATGTAGTGTTAGAACAGGGAACACCTAGGGAATCTGCAAGTCAGGGCAAACTTGTCAGAGAGAAGATAGAGAAGCTGAAGGCCAACAGGAGTTTGAGTGGTTTCACATGTCCCCTGCTAATATCCATCATAATCAGGAACACCTCTAAGATGATAATTGCCACATATGGCCCTGAGATGCAGACACAGGTACAATGAGCTCCCTGCCTTTAGGACCTCAAAGTCCAATGAGAAAGGTGGGCATAGCAATAAATTGTCATAGTGTAGTATGATACACCACTAATATAAGTATGAACAACATGATGTAAGAGTTTGGAGAAGAAATCTGGCATTTTGTCTTTGAGTGAAAGGTTGCTAAAGACCTATGAAACTGATCTAGTAAGTACCAGAATAGACCAGTTCTACTGGATAGTGAGTTTTGCCAATAATGGACCAGAGATCATTTAAATAAGTAAAGAGGGGTTTTTCGTGTGTTTTTTGTTGTTGTTAGTTTTTTGTTCACTTGTTTGTTTGTTACTGTAGTAAGGTCTCTATTGGAGGTCCTAAACTGTCCATTTATTAAACAAGGAGATAACTATGCACCTGTTAGAAAGGCTAAAGTCCAAAACACTGACAACACCAAATGCCCCACCCAATGTGGAGTGACAGGAATTCTCATTCTTTCTGGGAGGGAATGCAAAATAAAACAGCTATTTTGGAAGACAGTTTGGTAATTTCTTACAAAGCTAAACCTAGTCTTACCATATGATCCAGCAACCTCACTCCTACGTCTTTATTAAAATGAGTTGAAATCTTACGTCCACACAAAAGCCTGCACATGGATGTTTATAGCAGCTTTATTCATAATTGCCAAAACTTGGCAGGAACTAAGATGTTCTTCAATAGGTGTATGGATAAACAAACCATGATACATCCATACAAGGGAACATTATTCAGTGTTATAAAGAAATGGGGCATGAGAAAGCATGGAGGAAACTTAAATGCATATTGGTAGATGAAAAAACTCAGCTGAAAACATTCAGGTAAAGGAAAAGCTATGGAGACAGTTGGATGCTGGTGATGGTTGCACAGCAATATGAATGTATTTAATGACCACTGAACTGTACACTTAAAAATGGTTACAAATGTAAATTTTATGGTATGCACATTTACACACACACACACACACACACACACACACACACACACACACACACTATAGGGACAGTAAAAGACCAGTGGTTTCCAAGAGTTTAGGGGAAGGGAGGGTGGGTTGAATAGGTGGAGCACAGCATTTTTAAGGCAGTGAAACTATGGCACTGTAATGGTGGATTTGGGACATTGTGCATTCTTCAAGACCCACGAACTCTACAGCACAAAGAATGAATCCTGTTGTAAACAGTGGACTTTAGTTAATCATGTGTCAATACTGGCTCATCAGTTGGAACAAATGTACCGCACTCAGGCAAGATGTTAGTAATACAAGAATCTGTATATTCACGGAGGTAGGAGAGAGTGTATACATAAGGAGCTCTCTGTACTTTCTGTGTAATTTTTTTGTAAACTTAAAACTTCCCTTAAAAATAGAGTCTATTAAAAATATCCATTTGGATAAGGCCAAATAAGTACATGGCAAAAACTCAAAACATGGTTGGCCATGAGTTAATGTCAGTTTTGATTTGAGCAAAAGAATACAAATCTGTAAAAGTTAGTGGCATTAAATCTGAAAATATACATATGCACACACACATACATGCATGTACACTCATGCACACATTTTGGGGGAAAAGATGATACATAATAAGTAATTGGAAACTTACCAAGATATTTAGTTGTATGCATTAGCTATATTTTTTCTCTCACCAGTGGCTTGAGCTAAATGACAGATTGTGTTCAGAAAACAATTGTTACTTCATGAATATTCTCATTCTCTAGCCTCTCTTGTCACATTGCTATTTCAGTTATTGCCTTAGTGCATCAAAGTAGATAACATTAGATAAACCACACCCAGAGTGGCATGGATGAGAGGGAGGCACTCTGGACAGGATGTTAGCATAATGGGATTCCAATTTCAGCTCTGCCACCGAGTGAAGACAATACAAGGACAAGCTATTCACCCTTCCTCATGTAGTTTCTACATCTATCCAGTAAGAGGGTTGGGCTACATACTCTGAACTCCATTCTTGCTCTCAAGTTCTTTTGTTTTGTCTGGTTAAATATAGCCAAGACAGGGGCGCCTGGCTGGCTTAGTCGGTTAAGCGGCCGACTTCAGCTCAGGTCATGATCTCATGGTCCGTGAATTCGAGCCCCGCGTCGGGCTCTGTGCTGACAGCTCAGAGCCTGGAGCCTGCTTCTGCCTCTGTGTCTCCCTCTCTCTCTGCCCCTCCCCCATTCGTTCTCTGTCTCTCTCTCTGCCTTTCAAAAACGAATAAATGTTAAAAAAAAATAAAAAAAAATATAGCCAAGACAAATTTGGAGAATCTCAAAGAAAACCCAAATCTGCAGAGATAATTTCATTTTGAAACAAATCTAATGTTGACTTACATCATCAATTACTATTTGGACTTTCAAAAAGAAAATATTCAAGTTGCTATCCTGATTACCCTGACTGAGTCAGAGTCACCCTCTTACATGCTCTTATAGAACTATTCAACTTCCTTACATATCTCTCACCACAGTTTGTAATTACAGTATTATTTGTATGATCATCTTGTTAATGCCTGTGCATGCGCACGCGCGCACACACACACACACACACACACACACACACACAACACTGAATTGTGAGCTATGTGAGAGCAAGGAATGAATTGATTTTATTCACTTCCCAGTGCTTACAGCCCAGAGTAAGTGGGAAATGCATATGTACTGAATCAATCAATAAATGAATCAATGAATGATTCAATATATTAGTTGAGTGCAACAGCAATATAACTTTAATTTTATGAAGTAAAAGAATTATGATATTTAAAACATGATTTAGTCTGCACAAATTAGGAAGCTTTCCCTAAATGATACCAAACATAGGTTGCAGAGTTGAGCTGAAAGTTTTTCAACAGAAACTTAGGAATTTTAATTTTTAGTAATCAGTGGTAATTTCTTTTACATAAATGATCTTCTGTTAATTAATATGAGCCACAGGCATTAGCTGCATTTATGGACTTCTTATCTAAAATAATTTCTAGGCAAATTAATGAATTAAAATAAAGTTATGAGAGCAAATTAATCGGAACTATGCTCAACATAAAACTTATAACAAAAATAACTATTTCTTTATGTGACATAATGGAAATAGATCTTTCCTTTAGATGCAAATATTTCTTTGCTTGATGATTTGATTATTTGGAAATGTAAAAAGTCCTACCTTTTATTTGAATAAGAGCTGAAGAAACCTGAAACTTTAATTATTGAGTCTACTCCTTCTAAAAATAAGTTGCATTTCTAGATGTTTGACTTAGTGCTTAGTCTTTTGGTCAAATACGTCAATAAAACATTGGATGGACTACCTTTTGCCTTCTTCTATCCTATATTCATGGAGATGACTTTAAATGCCAGCTTAATGCTTTCCTTTATGTCCAATTCATTATTCATGTTTTAGAAGCCCGTCTGAAAACATTCCTTTTAAACATGCCCATTAATTTAGAACATCAACTTAGAAAGATTATTTCTTCAGTCCAAGATAATGTTTTTTTTGGTGAATGGAGAATCATACATGCCATTTAAAACTTAAGAGCTAATATAAGATGGTGAAAATGCAATATAGTTTGTTGTTACTTATCTGAAATTGACATAGATGCCTGAGGTGTAAGGAAGATTTTTTCTTTTCAAACAAATGAATCATCCAATTCAGTTTAATCAAGTAAATAACATAATTCATGGAAATATTTGCCCTGTGTGTAGCAAATATATGCTGAGGCTTTAGGGGAAAATGTTTTAATATGACTTAACACTGAAAAACATTTTCATTAAGATCAGAAACATGTCAGAATCCACTATTAGTTGATGCCATTCTTTATTTTCTCACGTTCAATTATTTTGGATATTTATTTTAATATTCTCAGCCTAGGCATGTGTTACGGTTTTAAATTATTTCAATCCAGTGTTCAGGATGGAGATACACACTGAGTTTAGTGATTTTTGTGGCAGTCCAACATGGAACCACCTACCGGAGTTAGACATTTTAACTTCAGAACTAAATTGACCATTTATTTTCGCCAAAATAAAGGTACTTACTTTGCATATAAACAAAGTTAATCTTCCTTTTGCCTTACTGTAATTCACTTGCAAAATATTCATTGGATATTTACAGATATTTTATTTTGAGTTTGGATTGTTTTTCTGTTTATAGAAAACATTTTTGAAGCAAAACAAAGTAGATTTCAAGTAAACATAAAATCTGCAGATTAAGTAATAAAAGATAGTCACTCCATTTGAAGGAAAAAATGTGCTTTTAATATCTGTAGTCCAATTTCCCTCATCATTGTGGTGTATTAAGTGGTCTCCATGTACCTGAAAGCCAGATCAATGAGTGAGGATTCAGGGCAGGAAAGGCAGAGCTACGTGGGTTTAACTCTGGATCCTACAGCTACTTCGATGTTGGAGCAGCTTTGACAGCACAGGTGTGTTGACTTTGATGAGTTAATTATCATTAAGCTTTTACATGCTTCTGATGAAAAAAAAAATCTATACTCACACTACTCACATTCAGGTAAGTACAGATCTTTGAAGCTGCCAATTCTCCACTTTTGAGAACATGAAGAGTTCTAGGACCCATCCAGATATCCATCATTATTTTTACTTTTATCCAGATACTGTCTTCAGGTAAATGCAAAAAAAAACAAAAAAACAAAAAAACAAAAAAACAAAAGAAGCACCACTGTTTATGTTTCTCTATATGTGAAGCAACAATTTCGACTTATTGAAATAACTAAGTACATTACCAAATCTTACATATTTCAGTTTGGTAATGAATCAGCTCCTTTCCTATTAGTTTGTGTTTACTTTTATGCTGCCCTTGTGAGTTTTGCTTCTGTTTTGAAAGTTTTCTACAACTGTTGCTGTTGACTTGATATATTAAACAGAAATAGAGAATGAGCTGTTGAAGCTGATAATTGAATATCGACATAAAATTTACAAAGCATTCTAGGCATCTTATTTTTAGGTTCAGTAAGACATATTTTGTGAGCCTTCGTGTTAATCATCAAACTGCATTGTGACTCCAGCTCTTTGGGCTCAGCCTTTCTGTACCATTGTTAAGGAGATTGGTGGACAAAATCAATAACATCTAACTACTGCGTGAATGTTGAAATTAAGGCCATTTCCTGAGTATATGTTCAGGTTTTCTGGTTTAAACTAGAAACTTGAAGGTCTCATCTTTATATACTCTAGAGTTCACTCTTCAACACCTAGAATGATGCCTCCATTACCTAGCACAGTGCCTGATGCAGTAGCATTTGGTCTAAAAGGATTGAATGAAAACTATGGCATCACTAGCCAGAAGAATCCAAGAGTGCAATACTCTGAGTTTATGTTTCCATGGCTTGATCAATTAGAAGATATGTTGATTACCCTGTGGGGCACAGTGCACTCAAAATCACATCTGCCTGCCATTGTGCTCATTTCCAAAAGGGAAAGATACTGGCTACCAAGATTTATTTTTGAATAGATAGATAAGACATGGATCCATCAGACTTCAACCCCTATAATGAAGTCTCATTTATTATAATGATTAGAGCAAAGCTTTCTTGTGGATGGTGGAAAGCCCAACTGAGAGAGGGCTGTGGACTTGTATTTAAGTAAGAAAGCATGGCTAAAAATGGGCACCTTTGCAACCCAGTTGAGTTGTTTGGTCGTAAAACAGTAAGCTAGAATCTCAATTTATCACCACTAGGTACCTATATAGGTACATAGTAACTAGAAGACTCCCTCTTCATTTTAGATTCAAGTTATTTGAGATTAGAAACATGGAGGAGGGTCTAAGAAATCCAAAAAGAGTGATAGAAACTTTCTTCTCTACCATGACCTTGACTATTTCCCTGCCTCCTTTAAAGCCTCCAATAAGGTAAGAAGAATGATTCCTAGTCAAAGCAGGTTGGGTGAACAAAGATTGAAAACCCAACAGCAAGCCAACCCATTTATAAGTGAAAACTTCAGCTGAGGGCAAGGAGGGTTTTCAGTTTACATAATTCTAAGTAATTCACTTAAGTGGAAAAACCTACATTTGTAGGGCTCTTGGCAATTTTCAAGGGTATTTACAGTCATGATTGTATCTGAGCCTTCCCCATAACTCTGAGATAGAGTGATATATTTTCACCCTGCACACTGCACAGAGTCAATCATTTGCAGACATGGCTCAAGTAGTCAGTCTTTGTTTCGAGAAATACTTTTTCATGGAAAGGAAGCTGGCCATTCTGGACATTAACATAACAGTGGAGAAATGTGATAGTGATGGCATGGCCTTCCTCAGGTTGTCTGTTAGTGGTAGAGCCAGGTTCAGAATCAAGGACTCATAATTCTCAAGTCATTTTTACTGATTTTGTTTGCTACTCAATTCCACTAGATATGATAGTGTGAAGTAAATAAGAAAGTTTACTAAACTTTACTAAGAAAAGTAAATCAGCATTATGGACCTTCTTTATTTGTCATCAGAAATAGTAGCAAAGAGTGTTTAAAAATGGCAAGTATTTTATCAGCAATGTTTTTTATATTTATTGTAAATACTGTACTTCAGTAAGATATTAAGAAAGGTTTCTGTTTGTTTTTTAAGTGCCAATCCCTTTTTTATCCCCTAAAATGGAATGGAATACCAGGAATAAGACGTGTTATAAAATACATTTTCTGTTATTTGTAGCTAAGAAAGCCACACATCTGAAGATATTTTCAAATGATTTCTACTTAATGACTTCCAGTGGGACGGAAGTTCCTAATAGAATTATTCTTTGGGTTCTTTCCTGCTGATTTGATCTTTTAGTTGAAAAGTATTCATTAATTCTTTCACTTGAAAATAGCACTGTCCCTGTGCAACAGTTCCCTCTCAGACGATTCCACCTTAAAGAAAGTTCTTCCCTGACCGTGTGTCTCCTAGGGGCAGGGCTGGTAAAACTGATGAACAGCTGGCCCACAAGTCATCAAAGACAGTGCCCATCATTATTGCTGCTGTCTGATTCGCCACCAACTTCTCCTTGTAAGTTCCTTTTCAAATTTGAACTTGGATTGTTTGAAAGAAAAGTTTTCAATCTGTAGTGGTGAAGGGATATACGGGATTTTTATAATTGTACTTCTTGTCTAGAACAGAGAAACTAAGGACACCTAGCATTCAACTTTTGGTTAATTGATAGATCAATTAATTGATATGTCAGTGATATATAAAATACATTTTGTTGTCTCTAGGGAGGTTTTGATATTTTAATATGTTAGTTACTTAATTTCATAGTATCATGTCATGTGTTTTCAAGGACACTGTGTGTGGTCAAGTTCAAAATTCAGTTGTAAGCAAATACTCTGATATAAGGCAGATTGTGGTGCACGCTGGTCACTTCATTCCCTAAAAGAAACTGTTTCTTCATTATTCCACACAAGTGCTGCTGATGGAAGGACCCAGGAGAGCAGCATCTGTATAAAAACATGCAGTTGTAGGAGTGACTCAATAGAATTTTGGAAGTTAATTGAGATTCCAGAAAACATACACACATACACATGCACACAACACACACACACACACACACACACACACACACACACACACCCAGACCCTCTTTTCTGAATTTTCAACAACTCTTCACATCACTAGCATCAGGCTCCTGTCACCTCTCTATGCCAGTGACTTTCCTTCTATTCCAGCTTGAATCAGTTCTATAATAATGTTTAAAGTCTTACCCCTGCAGACTCCCCTCAGATAACCCAGGACTGTTCTGTCACGAGGAAGCATTTTATTTCACCTTTTTTTTGGGGGGGGGGCTGACATTTTTATAGCATTATAAATTAACGTAAAGGAGGATTTTAGTGAAGGAAAAAGTGTAGCAATTGTTCTTTTAGGACCACATTTCAAACCCTCCCCTAAAATTTAACCAGACACTGTTGGTAATAATGCTCATCTTTCATACAGCACATTCTATGTTCATTGACTCTTAGAATCAATAGCTAGTTAATTAATGACTTAATTAAAGCTAGAGTGAGCACCAGCCCTAAGGAAGGGCAGCATCGTCACTGTGTCATCTTGCCATGCCCTGCTTCTCAATTTGCTAAGTGAAGACTCAATTAGGCAGGCAGATAGTTCACATGGCCAAATATTTGCATGCCTATGTGATTCCAAATTTTGAAAAATTATATCATTTCAAATTTCTCTGTATATGTACAAGTTTTTCTGATATTGATATCTTAACTCTAAAACAACCCAGAGGAGACTTACCTGGATGGCTAACATCCCCTGACAAGGTCATTGCTACTGCCAGCTGGAGCTACCTCTGAGAAGCCCAAAACTTCCATTTCTCCTCTGCTCCTACTCCTTAGTCTCCAGCAGCTATCCAGCCTCACACCATTCTTGAGGGCTATTCTACAGTTCTGGGGGGATCTCAGTTCCTACATGCTGTGTATCTTCCTTGGTGGCAGCAGAAAGGAGATTGCCTGAGCTAAAGAGGGAGAAGAATGTGTAAGGTAGCAAGCTTGTGTTGACTTTTCTATAAGCAGAGCTCCTGCCCCTGCACTAGCATTGCCGAATAATACCTTCCCGCTTCCTTCAGAAGCTGTTAATTCCAGAGAAAAGGTGATGATGCAAACATCTCGGAAGCATTACTAGAGAAACAGTCAAAATAATCTTTGACCATACTAAGAGAACAATAGTACCCAGAATGAGGGTAGAAATACTCTGTTATACTCTACACCCAGGTTAGAAAATTGCATTATTTTCCAGGTACCTCTTTTGGAGGAAGTATCAACAAAGTGGAGTGTCCAGAAGAGGTTGACAAATACAATAAGAATGTTCCAAACTGGGGGCGCCTGGGAAGCTCAGTTGGTTAAGCACTCAACTCTTGATTTCAGGTCAGGTCATGATCTCATGGGATCAAGCCAGGCGTTGGGCCCTGCACTGACAGTGTGGAGCCTGCTTTGTACTCTCTCTTTCCTTCTCTCTCTGACCCTCCTTTGCTTATGCTTTCTCTCTCCCTCTCTCAAAATAAATAAATAAACTTAAAAAAAAAAAGAATGTTCTAAACTAAATTATATAAGGGAAAGAAATAGAACGTCTAAGATGGAGAAGGGGAGATACAGATGGTGGGGTAAGAGAGTCCCAGTTATTTTCAAATATTTAAATGAATATCATGTGGAAGAGGAAGAGATTTGTTCTGGATTAACCTAAGAAAGACTAGTGGGTAGTCAGAAAGAACCTTCTAATAGTGGGAGTAGTCCAAAGATGTCTGACTCAGGAGGCTATGAGAATTTCAAGTCCCCAAAACATAGGGCAGAGTTGAGCCCTTGAAAATGAGGCTGTACTGCAATAGTTCCAGAACGGTGTTACTTTAGAACATTTGATCCACCTCATGTCCACTGGTGATTTATAGGAAGAAATAAAAAGGGTGTATATATGCATGTTGGTAGTTGTGGGACTGTCTTTGGGTCAAATAAGTTTGAAAACAGGAAAATAAATTTTAACTTATTTAAATAACATTTCAATGGTTTTAAAATGATAATATGCTTAATATGCTATTATGTGTATTGTGCATATCAAAGAGGCTTCAACATTAGCTATACGTTTTTGACCAAAGAAATATTTATTTGTCTTAGGAATATCTTTCAATATCTCATGAAACATTGTTCCGTGGAACTCAGTTTAAAAAACATTTATATAGAGAATGTGGTCACTGTTTATGTCTTAAGGACTTAATACCCTCTGTCAGTTTTCTAAATATGGCAAGGAGAAAATCTATAAGAAAGAAGGAGAATGTATTAACAAATTATACACATATATGGCACCTCCATGGTTCAGCAATATTTGCTTTATATTATTACGTTTCTAGGAATTTTCCATGTTGTCAAAGAATGCTGAAGTGGATAATTTAAAAAGTGTCAGATAACATGATATCCCAAAGATACAACAAGCAGATAACACAATGGAAAACACTCTTCTCATACTAATTGACCTAAACTTTTGCATTCTTTTGGTACTATGAAAAGACTCTGACTTTGTAAGGTCACTGTCAGGAGGAAGTTATAGAATTAATAGCGTAATGGATATTATTCTCTTGCAGAACGGATGACGAATCATTCCTCTCCTCCTTGCACCTGTAGTTGTCACTGATTAAGGAGCAAAGGCCAAAGAAATCACCCCTGATAATTATGCATGATTAATTACATGGGCCCACAGACACATGAACACATTAGCAGTTGGGATATTATGATCAAATTACATTCTGTGTGCGTTTGTTCTACCTGTTAGCATTTTCTCTAAGGAAGGTGAAATTTCTGAATTTGGCTTTTTAAAAAATTGAACATCTGATTTGGATGCTAAAGCACATTCATCTTTGAAAGAATGTGTCAGGGACACGGAGTTACACAGCGTACTTTACACAAAAGTCTGTGCTGATGTAATAAATGCCTCCCCCCCCTCCCCAGCTTCTGCTGAGCAATTTGGATTGAAAAAGTCTTCCATTAGAGTGACCATGACAAACATTTTCTTTAGAAGTAGGTTTGGATTTTCTGAGCCTGATATATTATTCATGGCATAATGGCATAGAGGAAAATTCTAACAGATGATTAAAGGAAGATTATGTGGTGAGAGTTTCTAAGTAGTCTAATTTTGGTTGCCTTTCTGCTTTGCCAGAGGAAGTAGAGGTACCGATGTGAGTCTGCACCGTGCATGGCACTAAACATAAATGCAGTTTTCCTCTGGCGATCTCCTCCCACCTGCCCTCCAAAAACAAACAAGCAAACAAACAAACAACCCTCAAACTAGCCTAAGACCGACGCTGTTTGCATTTTGGAAATGGAAATGTGGTTTCAATTTCTCCATCTCACTGAGTTTGCCAAAGGCCGCTCTTGATTCCTACTTTGGTTGAAAGAGAAAATCTACCGATCACAGAATTCCTGGCCATCTAAATCGGAGACTTGTAGGTTGGGTTTCCCAAGAAACGCACTCTGAGGTGCTGAGATCTGTATGCAGAAGTTTTGTTCTGGAACTCCCTTGGGATCCATGCCTATGGCAGAGTGGAGGAGACAGGATTAGGCGGAGAGAGGAGCTGGGCTGGGCTGCAGTCTCAACAAAGGCCTCAGCCAAGCCCACAGAAGCTCTGGACTGGGATGAATCTTCAAAATTGTCCCACTTTGAGGCAGGTGCCTCTATATACTCCTCCCCAATGTCAGTCATTAGGCTGTCCTCAGAGAGGGTATGTCACCTTGAGTGAGGTGGCTTTCTTTGCCTGAGGGCAGTTCTTGGACAGAAACTCAGCTCAGAGGTGGCCGCCAACAACACTCAGCCGCTGGGAGAATGAGCCACCCCAGTCTGGAAGGATGGATGTGGGCGCTCTTCATGGCAGTCACTATGCATTTTATACGTAGAGTAACTTTTTCCATCACTTGCCTTAAGGTAACCTAAAACGAGGAAAAATGAAAAATTCAAGGTAGCTAACGTTTATTCGTTGTCTAATGTGTCCTGGGCACTTTAAGCCTTAGCGAACGGTAAAAATGGAAGAGGAGCTAATATTTATGGGGTTCTGATCTTTCAGGCATTGTGCTAAATTTTATACACGTGTCATCCCATTGAATCTTCACGTTCCTTCTCTCTTTTTATTCTGTCTCAAGAGTGAGGAAGATAAAGCTAGAAGAGTTGAAGTGACTTGCCTCAAGTAACCCAAGTATAGATGAGAGTGCAGGGTGTGAATTCAGAGTCTGCTCCAAAGTCTTCACTCTTCACCTCTATGCTGTACCACCTATCTATATTATACTGTTTTAGTTTATTCTTGCAAAAACACTATGAGGCATGCACCATTATATGCCCAACTTACAATGGAGACACTTCACGTTGGGGAGGTTCCATAGCCTTCCTTGAGGTCACGTTTCATTAGTAACTCAAATAAGGCTCTGTCTGATTCTAAAGATTTTGCTTTTTCCACTGCCCCTATATCGATTGTTGGCAGTCCATTAAAACTCGATAAATACTCACTTAACTTACGAGTCCTTAGAGAGTAGTTTTTATTTAGCCTCACGAATTTATAAGAGTCCATGGAATGTTTCCATTTGAATTAAAGCGTGTGTCAAGAAAGACGCCAGCAGCTAGTTCATGAGGCCAGAGGAAGCTTTGGGGACATCTCCATTTGCTTCCATGCAAGGCTATTAGAGCAATTAAGCAATGTCTTATTTGCAGCAGTACAGGCAATTCCAGAATTAGTTCCATAATTAAGGCAAAGACCATGTCTGATCCACATCTGTATCTGTCCCAACAACTGCCACATGGTAAGTACTCCGTAAACATTTGTTGACAGTACAAGGGAATACATGAATGTGATGGAGACCAGTGGTTACCAGGATTTCACCTTCAAGGACCTTTTACCACATTTTCCCCTCAGAGAGCCTGTCTTCTCTTAATAAATGTTTATTTGATAACTGATAACTTATCTCCCCATTGTTAAAATTAAATGCATACAGAATTCCACTAGAACTGCCAATAAACAATAGGTACTCAACACTAAAACTGAATTAATACCATGATCCTGCCAGCAGTAAAGAAAAGTGGCATTTCAGTTAACGTGTGTGACGACAGCTCATGGGTGACTGATTTCTGTGGTGGCTTACATTGCAACCTCTGATTATCCCCCCAAGCAGGGAATCATTGAGAGCCAAGGGATCAACCTGGAGAGTCCTTGAGATGTTTGTTCCCAGCGAAATCAGAAATGTCAAATTTGATTTCAGGGTCCGTTCAACTGTGGCTCTTTTGTAGCCAATGGAAATCTTTCCGAAGAGCAGAAAGGCAGGACAGATGCCCACAGATAGAAACTGTACTGAATGAAGTCAATTGCTTCTGAACTTTGAGTACCTGAACATTGCCCCGAGTGAGGGGCTATCTGGTGTGGAGGAACAAACTGAGGTGAAAACCCCTGACCCCGCACAGAGGTGTTCATAATCGTGAGCTGCTACCCTTGAATGAAAACCCGTTGTGTGCCTCCTGGCAATCTAAATCTCAACATCCGGAAGGGTCTCTGTGTTTAGAATTTGCAATGCTTTATTGCTCGCTTGCTCCCTTAAAAAATTAGCAGACAAGAGAGTCCCTGCTCACTGGGAAGCTGACCTCTCACCCTCTGTTCTCCGAGCAGGGTTACGGCTTATGCTGCAACATTGGCTGGGAGCAAATGATGAGCCTGCAGACACAGGACATTTTATGAGCTCTAAACACCATTCTTCTTGTAGTCTCTATGATCTTGTTTTAATTGAAAATGAATTTTTAACGGTTTTGTTCCACGCCACAATAAGAAGCTCCTGTTGCCAGCATCAAAGGAAAGGAGTGGCGTCCTTTGCTTTGATTTGACTGCATTGCTTTTTGCTAAACAAATGCAAAAATAAACTAAACAACCTGTCCGGCATGGGAAGGAGGTGAGATAGCTTTCATGTACTCGTGAGGACTTGGAACGTATCCCTTTGAAAACTTAAAGCCACTAGTAAGGGTGATGATGAAGGCAGGTCCGTCCCCTGCCTGATATTCCTGGTATGACAGCAGCTCTTGTGTCCTTATCCCATGGCCCCCAAAACATGTCTGCTTTCACGGTTGTGCTGAGTCACGTTTAAACCACACTGTCCCGAGTGACACCCGGGTGGTTCAGTCGATTAGGCATCTGACTTCAGTTCAGGTCATGATCTCATGGTTCATGAGTTCTAGCCCCACGTCAGGTTCTGTGCTGTCAGCACAGAGCCCAGAGTCTGCTTCGGATTCTGTATCTCCCTCTCTCTCTGTTCCTTCCCTGCTCGCACTCTGTATCTTTCTCAAAAATAAATATTAAAAAAAAAATTGAGCAACCCCAGACCTTACACTTGAATCGTACCCTCATAGATATCATCACTTTGTGTGTGGGTGTGTCTACCTCCGAGTGCTATTATTTCTAATTTTACAATTAGGGAAATTTGGGATACAGAGGGTTTGCAAAATTTATGCAAGATTATAAATAAAACACATTACTATAGTCAGGACCAGAACTGAAGTTTCTCTCTTAATATCAACCCAGGTTTTGCTTTCCTGTTATTTGTTATTGTTTTGTTTTTTTCTTTGTAACAAATCTCTTTCCCCTACTAGACTGTATGTGCCGGGAGAGCAAGGACTGTGTCTGTTTCTGACCCCCACTGCGTTCTCAGCACACCGTAAGAGGTGCTTCATAAATATTTGTTGAACAGATGTCTTTATGAAGCTACAAATGGAGTTTTAAGCAGAGAATCTAGAAAAGTCGAGGAGACAGGGCTTTCGTCCTTTCACTGCCAGAGAGGGGAAAATTCAGACCAGCTATGTGTGTAGTCATGCCTTTAATTATTTTCTGTTTTACACCTAATGGCTGCAGTAATTTAGTTCTGCAAGTATGTAGTGTAGGTCATAGGAAGGCACGGGAAGCCTTTAGTCTCCTACTTAGGAAAGCTCAAGTCCTCTAAAATCTCTAGAGTTGTTTGTGAGGGCATTTGTCTTATAGATAATTCACGACTTCATTCTTCCTCTGTGTGCAATTCTAGGGGAAAAGGATTTTTTCAAAAATGAGCTATTTTCATCAGGCATAAATCAGATATGCAGCTTCCTGAACAGAAACAGGTTTAGCAAGGAATGATAAGCCTTGTATTTTAGGAAGTTATGATTTATGAGATAACCCATCTGTCTACCTGAGGTTATTTTTAAGCTTCTTTCAGGGTTTAAACCTACAGATGCAAAAGCCCTGCCTTTTATCACTGTATCCTTTGGTGAATAAAACACCAACCTTTTACGCAAGGGCTTCTCTTTATTTTGTCTTTCTTTTCTTTACCTTTTCAAGTGAAATTTCTAAGCTTTCAGAAACAGCCAGACTGATAGGAAATCACATTTTAAAATATGTCGGACTTGATTTTAATTAGTTGGTCCTGGGTGACTCAGTTGCTCATGGAAAGAAAGACCTGTGATTGTAATTTTAAACTTTGCTGATCAACAAAAATCCGTATCTCAGGAGAGGCTGGGTCTGGGACAGGCAGTAATGAGGCTCTGACATTTTCATTTGTAATCTTTATCCCCAAGGCCATCAGAGAGTTCTGTAAAAATTAATGAAATGAATTCGGAGATCCTATTTAATTCAATAAAAGAAACATGTCATTGTTTAATTAAATACATTCAAATAAAATTCACTGAAAGATGCAAGTATTTTATTATCTACGATCATTCATTCATAACTGCAAAAAACCCCCAGTTTCGAGAAGTTAGAGAAGTAACATATATAAAATGCATTTGTGGTAAAAGTATTATGTGTATACACACACACTTGAATATAAATTTGACATGGATTCCTAGTATATTTAAATCTAATTAAATGATAAGCAATTAGAATTAATCATGAACACTAATATGAAATTGATAGTAAATGAATCTGATTAAGTTTAATTCTGATATACTTTATTCTTATAAAGATAATGGTCACTACTATCATTATTATTACACAGACTCTCCCAACACTGTATGTGTAAGGCAGGGAAAATCATTGTACAAATTGGTCAAGTTAATTTAAAACACACACACACACACTTTCATCAACAAAATAGCATGAATTCACAAACTCAAATCTGTGGCAGTAGCCACAGTGAGGAAAACCGAGCAGACTTTTCACGAATTATGTTACTGCATACATCTCTATTCCCAAAGTAATTTAAAAACATAAAACCTGTTCATTTACTCAGTAAATGTTTATTGAGCACTTAGTCTATGCCAGGCACTACCATAAGCATTGGGGATACATCAGTGGGAAAACAAACAGTCCTCCTCCTCAAAGCGATTACAGTCTAGTCGGGGAGACAGATATTGATCAAATACATAAATATAATTACAATTCTGACTAGCATTTTGAAGCCGTGACATTTAAACTATCACCTGAAAGACGAGTGAGGTGGCCAAGTAAAGGGGCATAAAAGAGAAGACATTCTAATAAAAAACAGGCAAACAACAAAACAGCGTCTACAAAGTTCCCTGAGCAAACTCAGGCTGGTCCAGAAGCAAGACTGAGGACGTGGCTAGAATCCAACCAGGGGAAGAGTGACCGGAGACGCAAGTGGAGAAGCCGCTAGTGGTAGCTGTTTCCTAGGCCAGTTAAGGATTTTTACCTTTGTGCTCAGAGCACAAAGAAGTGATTGAAGCATCCTAAGTAGGAGATTGACATGAATTAATAAGTCAAGGTCAGCACACTGAGGGTTGCTGAACTCAGTACTTTCAACTCCTGTCTTTTCCTTTAAATCTGTTCAGAACCGATTCTCAAAGCCGACGCTTCAGAAGACCTCTGGCCGCCATTTCTCTCCCCTCTTGTTGTTCCTTGGAGGGAGGTTATCCGGACTCCTGCAGATGTGCCTGTTTCTGCCCTAAGAAGCCTGCAATCTGTTTGAAGATGCCTTTCCTCGGGAGAGCTCCACAGTCCAGAGAAGGGCTTTGAGGCTTCCTTTGGTTCTGAAACTGCTTGCTCTTTTGCCAACTTAATTAGCATCTGTAGCGGGACAAGCATACTCAGATGTTTGCCACAACCGTGTGCCTAGAAACAAAGCCCTTCCCAGGACATTTCCCTAAAACCCTCATCACCAGTCTTGCCCTTATAGCACCAAGACCTCTCTCCTCCTTTCTGTCTTTGATTGGGTTTGTGGACGTTGGAAACAAATCCCACGGGCTCATTTTTCCATTACGACTGTATTATGGCTAGGTGGCTGTCAGAATTTCCTGCTGCCTTCCTTCCTGGAGATTCTGGAGACTGGAGCAGGGCATTGCACAGGCCGTCCCTCAGTGGATATTCGAGACAGTACCACTGACAAAGAGCTAGACACTCATCTTAGCACTTTATATGCGCGACTCTAATCCTTGCCCATCTCTGGACAGACCCTAGGCTTATGCATGTACTTTCCCTTCTCTTGAAATGCCTTCCTTCTTTATCTAATGAGTCATGACCAAGTTCAGATGTCACCTGTTTTGTGATCTATTCCTTAAATTCTTCTTTAATTTCTCCTAAGTGACATAAATTATTTCATCTAATATGCTCCCATGGAATCCTATGCCCCTGATCATTGTACCATATTATATTGTTACAGTTGGTTCGCATCCATTTTGCTTGTTAGACTTTGTGACATCTGAGACCAAGATTTCTAGTTCAACATTTAAGTTCCACAAGTGTGTTTTTTTTTTTCCTTTCAGGTTTCAGGTATTGTGGTAGGTACAGGCAGTATACTGTAAGTATGATACGATTTTTGTTTTTTGAAGTGTGCAGGCACTGAAAGAAAGAGGCATGGAAATGAATTATCTCAATGCTGTGTGCAATGCATAGTCACAGAACTATGTTTAAAGGATATAAAGCATAAAGAAAGGAAAGGGTTCTTCACCCAGACTTAAGTGGGAGGGATCAAGATAATGGCTGAGCCAAATCGTAAAGGGCAAATAGAAATTAGTTAAACCAAGAAGAGGTACTGAAGAAGGAATGGTATTTCATAGAAAGGTAAGGCCTGAAAAAATACTGAGGGCATGATGAAACCACAGGGTGTGGTTAGGGAAAGATACAAGCCTCTCAGTATTGCTGGAGAACAAATTAGCACGTAGGAAGTAATAACAGACGAGGCCAAAGAGGGGTGTGTGTGGTGGATGGTGTGAGAGAAGTGTAGACAAATTCATCTACACTGCTGAAGAGCTAGGTGTATCTTGTAGGTGAGAGAAGAGTTTGTGGTTGTTTTTGTAGAGAAATAATGGAAAGAGATTGTCCCGGTTGTAGCGTAGAAAAAGCACAGAAAGGACTGTGGGGACAAGGCTATGGCAACATTTCTCTGGGAGAGATGAAGTTTTGAACTTCAGGGTGCTTCTAGGGAGCTGTAGTTAGAACCCTCTTCTCCAGAGGTGTGCAGTACATCTTTGTTGAATGAATGAATGATTTAAAAAACTACAGTTTAACCAGCTTATACCATGAAAATTGTTACACTGGGACAATATTTTATTAGCACCAGAGTAGGTCACTCTATCCAACACTAAATATAATCAAAACTTGGTAATTAGCTGTACATCTTGCATTGTCAATATCAATATTGCGCCCAAAGGGGCAAACCTTGGTTCTCGGGAGGGCAAAAGCAAAATCAACTCTTTTTGTGTATAAAACACAGATATATAATCAGTATATCGACACAGTCTATCATGGAGCAGGAGAGTGAGTAGGAAAAACTATTTGTAAAGGCTCCATAGGGCGGCCATAATGAAAATGGGTTAAGAAATGCCATTCTAAATAATTATAACTTCAGTAGCTTTAGCTGGTTTTAATACAGTATATTGAGTCTTTTTGTTTAATATAATTCTACTTAAAACTGTCTGAGTACTTGAGATCCAACCTGGCATTATTACTTGTTTTGTCTTTGGTATCATATTGTCTTTAGGAAAGTGTATCTGAACAGAAAAATAGAAGTATTCCCACAACTCAGAGAAATGGCATTTTAAATGTAAAACTCTTTTTTTTTTTCACCTGAGGCCTACACGCTATTCCAAAAGGATGTTTCATCGATCCTCAGAGCAATCTATTTTATAGGAAACAGAGCAGAGCACTCTTACATTCTCCTAACATCTCCCTATGGGGATGATAATGAGTTGCTAAATTCAGGCCCAGGAATTTTAATCTTTGAGTGGTAGAAGGCATCTGAAGAGCTGTTTCTGTGGTGGCCATGGTTGGGAGATGGGAATTAGTTGCTGTGACCTTGAACTTCAAGGAATCTAGTGAACCAGCACACAGTTTTGGTCAATACATAATGAGCACTGGCCTCAGGGTCATCCTATTCATGCCACCTCCCACCTCCCAATTTGTCCCAGGAAATGCCCCAGTTCTGATAACTTTTTCCACAGTGTCCACCTTTTCTAAAATGCCAAGATGATTCTGCATTCACAACAGAGAGATATCTTCTGCTCTGGCAAGTCCAGAAGAAAAAGTAATGGAATTCAAACCCGAGTGGCTGCACACACATAGCAAAGGCATCTGCCTTTCTAATCAACTTGAACACACTTGTGTCTGTACTTAGGGATCCAGATTTTTCATTGTAAGGTACAATTATCTTCTGAAACTGTTGCTGTGAAGACCAAATTTCTCCACCTGCCAGTCTATTCTATGAAGGCATTTAGATCCATGTCATGCTCGTTGAGAAGCAATTGGATCCTCCCCTATCTGTGTCCAATGGGAAAATGTATATGCTGAAAAACATGGATCAGAATTTTTAAGGTCTTATCCACCAGATTAAGGTAGTCCAAGGCAGTCGACCCAGTGTTGCCTGGGATAGTGGAGTTTGCTTAGACCAGATATGCTTTCTGAGATCTGGAGAAATGGGTGTCTATTCCATTCCATACTTCTGCTTCACAAACCGAAAGGGGCGTGGCTTCCTTTCTGCCCTGATTTTCATAATTACATGCTCCTGATTTTCCTTCTACCTCTATACCTACTTCTCTTTTTCTTTTCTTGAATCAAGTTTTCTGCTCAACCCTCACATGATCTTCAGATTCTCTCTTCTCTTCTCCTTCTGCAAAATCAGGTAATCTTATCCACTCTTGTAGCTCTAACTCTTCTATGATGGCTCTTAACAGCACTTTGTGTCCTGAATATCAGATCTTTTTCCAAGTAGACACGCTACCCCTTTAGGGCCATGGTGGTAACTGAAATGCTTTCCCTAGATATTCACATGACTAACTCCCTTGTCTCCTTTAACTTTGCACAAACATCCCCTTATCCATGAGGCCTATAACCCACCCATTTTAAGTTGTAATCTATACCACCCCTCTCTACCTACACATTCCTAATCCTTTTTTGTCTCCATTTTTATAGCTCTTATTCCCTCCTATCAAATGACATAACTTATTTAGGATTGTTATTTATTGTTTGTCCCTCTTTATTAGAATGTAAGCTCCTCACAGGTGAATATTTTTATCTTCTTGGTTCATTCAAGTTTTTCAAGGGCCTCCAATGGTATCTGGAATATAATAGGTGATCATTAACTGCTTGAAGGACGAGCCCTGATTGTATAACGTTAAAATGTTTTTCCGTATCTACCTTCCCACCAGCAAATCATGCATTCTTTGGATGCAGAGGTTTTTTCTGTTGTATCTATTTACAGTGTCTAGCACATTTTCCGAAAATAACAAGCTCATCATAAATGTTTGTTAGGTGTACGTAGTCATCTCTGACCTCACCACGCATACCTTTGCAGGGTTTGAAATCACACCATGCCAAACTAGAATACGCGTGCAAAAATGTTGTATTCTCAGTGGGAAAACTGCCCTATAAACTCTCACAGCAACTGAGATCTCCAAAGAGAGTCTAATATGGACCGCTCTAGTGAATGTTTCTCCTGCAGAGTCCCTTCAGAGGTTAAAAATCTACCATTGTCCATTTGGCTTTTTTTTTTTTCTCTATTCTGTGTCTATAATTGGGCATTTATTTTAATAAGTTAAAAAACTAAAGTTAAGCCTGGGTGTTGTAAGCTTGAAAAATAGTATCTTGCCTCCTGTGACTTCTCTTTTTCTTTCCTTTCTCAGAGCTCTTCCTGCCATGATGCAGTGGGTCCGCACACAGAAGCCAGGAGAGAGTGGCATCAATATTGTCACTGCTGATTTTGTAGAACTTGGGGATTTCATCAGCACTGTCATAAAGCTCAACTATGTCTTTGATGAGGGAGAAGCCAACACTTGATAGTACCATTTGGAGCATCCACGAGTAAGATAGAGAAGACTCATTGTACTAGGCATATTATCTATAAACACTCTGATCTTCCTATTCCACTGAGTCTCTGAGGGGATTAGGCTGGTAGTGGGTGGGAAAAGGGGGAATCCATTTCTTCAGTGATGATTATCATACTCTGCATTACTATAAATACTTCATTTCCCATTTGATGAGCAAAATCTGCTACTAGTGTTAGGGATA
This sequence comes from Panthera tigris, assembly GCF_018350195.1. NCBI lineage: Eukaryota > Metazoa > Chordata > Mammalia > Carnivora > Felidae > Panthera > Panthera tigris. The sequence goes on from NC_056660.1 coordinate 204,991,160, forward strand.
AAAAAAGACCAGTGAATTTTGTTTTTCAGAATTAGTCTTTGTAACGTATAACTCATGAGTGTTTACTTGATTGCGTTTCCGATTTCAGCCTAGGGCTCCTACACTGTTTCCACTAACTGAACCTTTCCGCTCCCTCTTTCGCTCGCTCTTTTTAATCAGCTGCCATATGGGACTCAAAACAATTGAATGCCCAACGTAATGTGTATTACATCGTTGTACTGAAATTTGTTTTTGTGAAGACTTGGTATAATATAATATTCTATAGTCGTCTGCAATTGGTCGATCATTGCTAACTTTTGGTCATAGAAAATATGCATCAAATCAGTTTCCCTGCATCAGTAATATTGGAGGCCATAATCAGTAATTTTTGTGTTATATGAATATAACAGTGTTTCACAGTGTTTCTATTTAAGGCAGCTATAAATATAGAGTAAAAACTTTTTTGAAAGAATGATTAGTGCCAACCCTATAGTGAAAAATGGAGGAGGGAGAAGAGATGGATGCCATTTTAATTCAGGAATCTCTTAAGTAATAGTGCCCTGCAAATCCTCAGTAAGTAAAAAATTATGACAGACGTGTTAAAATCAGGAAGCTCTGAAAAGAACCCTTACAAAATCTCCCCTATTAATTCTCTTGATTAAAAAAAAAGGAAGGAAAATGAAGAAGAAAGAAATGAAACATTGTGCAAGCTTTCCTACCAAATTGGCATCTCCGAACATGTAATTCTAAATCTCAAATTTTGAGGAACGGATTTCGAGCAGCTTCAGTTCAGATTTTTACTCGAAGTTGAGGAAAGTCGAGAAAAGAGGAAGGGTTGCAGAAAGAATTAAAAGTTTTTGAAACCATGTATAGTGTAAAATCTTAAAGATCCATGAAATGTTTTTAGGAGATGCTTAAATACATGGGGTGTGGGCAGACACACTGAAAATTAACACTGACTCATCACTTCTGGGTTCTATCCTACCCCAGAATCGAGCCTGGGACAGAGGCAAAAGTTTCACAGAACCTTTCTGTGTCTCAACATTTGATATAGTCCACATCTACAGAGAAGGAAAATGATAACTCCGCTTTGAGCCTTGCTCCCTCCTTGGTGTCTTTGTGATATTTGACAACTCTAAAATATTCCAAAAGAGCACAATAACCCTTACCTGCGTGCCTCACAGGAATACTGTGAGGCATTTCTAAAAATCTATAAATTGCTGAAATTCTTATAATTATGAATTGTTTTAACTTCGTGTTTAGAAATAATTGCACCTCAAGAGTTTCCCGGGGAAATGCGTTCCACGCAAAGTAGGGCCATAGGAAAATAGAAAAATAAAAGCATGTCTGTAGTTTTTAGTTAATTTAAACATAGGACATACGGTTTGATCTCTTACACCTAGGTAAGGGGGTTGATCCCAAGATTGTGTCAAGATTTTGAGTAATTAAGAGCTAGTTATAAGGTTATAAATACTCACTGTCAGAAAATAGTATTTTTTAGCAGCTGCAGGGAGGAAAGAGAAAATTTTCACCCTGAAGAGAATGTTTATGAAGAATGTGCAGTTGTGCTTGGGAGAGCTGCAGCAGCATGCAGACGTGCAACGCTTCCACATTCCAGTTGTGTGTCTGTCGTGCCACCCCCCGTATGCCGACACGTACCCACTCCTGCCGGCAGACAGATACAAATGCACACAGACACACGCAGACACGGGTATAATCACAGTTCTCCTTTTCCAGGGAAAATATTGGTAATATTTAATCACTTAATTTTGAGACTGAAACCCTTAGCAAGGTATGAAAAGAGTGGTTAAGACCTTTGAAAGTAGAGTAGCTGATTATCTTCAAATATGTTTGTAAAAATATTCTGGCTTGGGACTTAATTATTCACAAATATAGTTTTCTTTCCACCTTCCCTCCTCTTGCAGTTTATTGTCTTTTTTACCTCTTTCACCTGCTCTTAATGTGCAGTTGAATATGAATCCTTTTTAAAGGACTATGGATTATTGAAATTTATATCCTGTCAATTTGCTTTGTGAGCAGATCTTCTCTCTGACAATTCATTATTCATCCCTTGGGAGGATCTTTAGCCAAGCACACTTGCAATGACACAAGGATTTAACTTATAAATATGACAGAAAACAAATCTTTCAACATATTAATGAGGAATGAATAAAATATAGGGGTAACTATGTTGTATTTTCTTGAACTTAGATGCTTTCTTATAATGTTTGCTTAGAATTAGCTTTACCATATTTGTCATTTGGGTGCTGGAAAAAACAAACATGCTGAAGCATTAGACTAATTGTGCAGGCTTTTTTTTTTTTTTTACTGGAGAAAGCTTTTTATTGCTATCAATGATATGCATGCAGAAACCTTGTTGGACAAAAGGTACTTTCAAGTCAATGTTATGGTTTCCATGTGGACATACAGTCCCCACGTAGCAGGCACCAAGAATAAACGGACTTGCCTTCATTTCTAAAGGCGGGAGCAGGTAGAAGTGGACCATGGGTCCTCCAGCTAGAGGGAGAGTCACCAGGAGGGAGTCCTTGGAAAGGGGAACAGAGACAAGGTGGCTTTGGCTGTCTTCTGCCTACTGGCTCTGCCCTGAGGCGGATGTAGGGAGCAGGCTGTGGGCCTTAAATAGAGTGGGGGTGAGGACTAGTATTATGCAATCAGAGCTTACCCTCAGCCTCTGCTCCTTTGTCTTCGCAGGGCATTGTCTTTCCAGAGAGCCAGGAACACAAGGGCTACTAATAGGCCCCAGGATGTAGGCGATATATCTTGGTGCACTTTTTGTGTGGCTTTTTCTTAAAACTTTATGTCACAAGTCCTACAAGGCAAAAACAGAAACAAAATCCAACCACTACGCAATCTGCAGCAGGAAATCAAAGGAGTGGGTGGGATGAGGGAAGATATGCAAAGAATATCTTTTTTTTCGTTTGCTTTCCTGTCTGTAATTTTGAAGGACCGAAACGGCGAATACTTTGCCATTATCATTTATGTCTCCCTTATTACCACACATTCATACGAGTGCAGAGAATGAGGAGGCATCTTTGAAAAGCCTTAGGATATTTTGTATGATGACCTCAATATTCACTTTCAGCCATACTGGGAAAACTCACTTTTCATAGAGCACCACCCAGCAGTGAATGTACTAGAGCATTAAGTGTTTGGCATGTATGTGCCTGTGTGTGTACACGCATAGAAACACACACACACACATACACACACACGGGATGCACATCTCACACGCATTATTCAAGTTACAACTGCACTCTCTAATCACCCAACCTGATTCTATTGCCATTTTAACTCTTAAAATCAGTATTTCCTTATGTTAATGGGCATAAACATAACTCAGATATTTATATATTCAAGAGGAGAAAAAAATCACTAGAAAACCAGTGAAAAATGAGACCATCATAAATAAGAAATGACGAGCAGTGATAGTCTAAATACATCGTCAATTACGCTTCAAGCTGGAGAATTGAAGATGGACTTGAATCAAAGTTACAAACAAACATCTTGACTTAAAGCTGTTTTCAGTTCTTTGAGGTCCTAACGTGTTTTAGCCAGAGTTACCTGTTCAGGTTCTCCCCTGTTAGCATTCCAGACTGGAAAGTTGGAGGTCTCAGGAAATGCATGTTCTCGTGAGTTTCCAGTTCTATAGTTCTACAGATGCGATGATGCAACCTCCTAACCTTTGGTTGCTCATCCAAATGAGAGCTTCATAGGTAGAGTGCTTGACTTTTGAATCACTAACAGAAAATAATGCACAGTGTCCCTCAGGATATGCTAAACAAGGTTTTTACAAGTATTTTATTTGACAGCATTTTAGTCTTTTCGACTAGATTACAGTGACACAATGGTGTAGAGGCTATATTTGCCATAACTTATTGGTGGCTCCTGTGTTATATACAGTTTTAAATAATGCTCTAAATCGTTTGTTTTCCCAATGACATCAATAAAATGTTCTGTAGAATTTGTAAAATGTATTGATTGAGTCTGTTAAAAATTGTGCAGTTTTTATTTCATTTGTGGTACGATTTTATAGGTATTAGTTCTAAATGTATATTTGTATGAGTCAAAAGTATGTGCTTGTATGTGGTTTGTGTGTTAATATATTGTATCTTATCAAAAATCAAACTTATCCTAAAGAAAAAGGGCACATTATGACCAGCCTTAACTCATTGCCATTTTTTGTTGTAATTTGGGATAAAAATTTGAAGAGAAATTATGTTTTTGTCTAAAATGGCCTTTGTAAAAAAATCATGTAAGGAATGTGCTTTAGAAATTATCTGAGCTCCCCCAAGCAAATAGTTCAGCTTATGGAGTACCGGAAACCTCTCAAAAGTTTCAAATGTCAATGTATTTATTCACTTCATTATCATGCAAAAAAGTTAGATTCACATTTGTTTCCATCAGCAACAGAACCAGTGCACTTCAGAAGTTGTTCTTCCAAACACGGAACCATTCCGCTTATGAGGATAAGTCTTCCGTGAAAGATGATTTCTTCAGACATTTGCTTTTTAAACATTGGAATTCTCAGTCAAGGTGAACTGCTGAGGCTCTGTGAGAGTCACTAGAGACCCATCAACATTGGGTGGTTCCAACACGGTTCCCTTCTCAAAACACAGGTGTACGACATCCTTTTACACCTTTGTTATCTGCCTGCGTGTAGACCAGCAATAGAAAATGCAGGACTAATTCAAGGATCTGCGTGAGTTGTCATGCTCAGAGCAAAAACTTTGTAATCTTCCTTGAGCCTGGTATCTGGGTGTGGAATATTAATCAGTCTTATTGCCTCTCTTTCTCCATCCTCAGTTATTTCTTTTCCATATTTAGTCTTGCCAGATGAAACACAGGACACGCAGTGAAATTCACATTTCAGATAAACAGTATTTTTTAGTATGAGAATTTCCAAAACATTTCATGAGACATACCAAAAACTTTTCATTGTTTATCTGAAGTTCAAATTTAATGGGATGTGTCCTTTTTTTCTCTTTTTTTTCTCCTAATCTGGCAACCCTATCCATCCTGCCTCTTCTCTCTTTTTCAATTGGGCTACCTATAAAGGGTGAGATCCAACCTCCCTCTGAACCCCTATGTTAAGGTATCTTATGGAAATCTATAGTCCTAATACCCTTCCTGAAGGAAAATGTTGGTCCATGCCAAGTTCCATGAATGCTTTACAAAGGACCAACTCAAATATAGGTGGCATAATCAAGTAGCTCTATAAGATTAATGCCACCACATTCAAAATTTCCCTTCACCATCCTGTTTCGAGATCTAAACTCTCCCCCACTAATCCCTTAAGTAATATTCCCCAGGAACTAGGACATCCAAAAACACACCACACCTTAAAAATGCCCCTTGGGCACCTGGATGGCTCAGTTGGTTAAGTGTCCCACTTCAGCCCAGGTCATGATCTCATGGTTTGTGGTTTCCAGCCCCACATCCAGGCTCTGTGCTGACAGCTCAGAGCCTGGAGCCTGCTTTAGATCCTATGTCTCCCTCTCCCTCTGCCCATCCCCCACTCAAGCTCTGTGTCTCTCACATGTAAAAATTAATTAATTAAATTTTTTAAAATGCCCCTGGAAAGTGGTAGCACCTTCCAACTCGATACCAGGACCTCTTTTAAAATTCAGTTTCTTTTTCTTCAGAGAGGTAACGAACTAATCCATTACTCCCCTCATTACCACCCTACCACAAATTATTTTTATCAGTTTAGAGCTAATCATCTATGAAATTATAGAAAATCTGACATAGAAAGAACTCTTTTGATTGCTAAAAAGAGAGCGAGAAAAAAAGTCTGGGATATAGACACAGTCTCCTCAGGAGACTGGGTTGGGATTGGGCAGGTGATAGAATATGGACCTTGACAATGAACCAGTACCCCGCAGGGAGACTTGCCAAAGCAAATTATAATAACCAGTAGTTTTTTTGGAGGAAATGAGAACTCAAGACATCCCAGAGTAAGAATAATGAAATCTAAGGCCAGTTTCTAGAACAGTTTGCAGAGAATAGAACTATGTTGGAATTCCTAAAATAGAATTTTCAAATACTCTTGTATCCCACAGTGAATCCGTGACACGATCTAAACGTGGTTGGTGTTTGGGAACAGTTTTGGTACCTACCTCCTCTCAACATTCCTATGAATAAGAAAATCCAAATTTCTTAATGTAACATTTCCATCTCATGGTCCCTGCTTGTACACATTTGCATTGATTTGCTTCATTTCTAAAGGATGAGAATTTGCAGAGCTGGTGACATTTCCTTCACTAGACACCAGAAATTCACCAGAGGGAGACAGATCTGTGCCTTCTCTTTTTAGGATCTGGTCACTGATACTTTAATAAATGTGGTATAAAGAAAATACATACCTACCACTGTTCTGTTTAGCAAATGTGAATCTTTTGGATAAGATTGTTGTTCTTAATGTAAAAAAAGTTTCTTTGTATCCAGTGAAATGCCTAATAAAGTGCTGGTACCAGTTATCTTTTTTTTTTTTTATTTCATAGTCATCAGTGTTGCATTATAAGTCCAAAAGTAGATCTCTTAAGTAGAACATGACTCAGAGCATGAGAAAATATAATTTTTTTTAAAAATATGAATCATCATGTAAGGATTTCCTCTGTGAAAGGATATGTTCTCCACCAATAAAGGCAATGCCATGAGTACTGCCATTGCATCAAAGTTAGGTATCTCCAAATCTATTACTCTCAGCCTCTGATATTACCACAAAGAAGACCAATATCACTGCAACAAAATTATATTAATTTAGTATTATTATTATAAGATACCATTTTGAGGTTAAAAGCTTAGGGTAAATGAAATCTACTTTTGCTGAACCTTCACTATGCCCAATGCGTGAAACACTATTTCAAAAGGGAAATGCCTTTGTATTTCACCATACAAACCCTATGTATTGGAGTTCAAATCAGCCTTAAAACAAAATTTAAGCATTGTCATAGTATTTAAAAGACAACCCAGCAAAACAAAACAAAACAACATGTGGTCCAAGATAATTTTGGGGATTGAACTTGAACATAAGTGCCCCCCAAAACTCTGCCTATTATATACATTGGTGGGTTCATGACATGAGAGGATTTCTATTTATAAAGCTGTAATGATTTCTACATTTGTGAAACACTGTGCATTTGCAAATAATACTCCACATAATCATATCTTTGTCCTTAACATTGCAATAGTTGATCAGAGCCGTTATTCAGTCAGTTATTCAGCAAACATTTGCCAAGTACCTGCCGTACGCTAGGGTCCTTGCTAAGCACTACAAAACGTTTCTAAATTGTTCCTTAGGAGAAGGGATGAAGCACATCTTTGGTACTTTCTCAATGGAGCTAACAGGTGGCATCATTTTGTCCTCTAACAAATAAACAAAAAGCAAACATACATTTATTCTCAATGATCTTTTCAAGGTAATATCCCCAGATAGTAAAACTGTTCGAACACAGTTGTTCCTAAAAGCCTAAGAAGAAAAGGACAATTTCTGCAGTAAGCATAATTGGAAATTGGTTGGTCAGGGCCATACATGAGCGAAGAGCGGATTTCCCCTCCTCTCTCTGCCACATTCCCTGTCATCATGCGCAGGGCAGTGTGTACAAGCTTGGCTGCCACATTCTAACTGTGGCTCAAAAACAGCAAAAACTAGAGGCTCTATCTCTTCTCCTTCCTTTGCTTGCCTCCAGGGACTTCAGATGAATTTTTTTCTCGCCAGAAGAGGCTGACCGCATAAAGCAAAGCAGCCCCCATAAATTGTCTCTTTCACACAGGATAAAAACGGTGATGCTCCCTAGATCAAAGGAGCGAAAACATCATCTGGAATTGGAGGAAATACTTCTTTTTAAGTAGAAAGACCATCCTGCAATGGACGGTTTCAGCATTGGCTCTCTCAACATGTGCCTCAACATAGTCCTTAGTAATAAGCCATAATAAAGGCTGCACTGAAATCAAGGGCCAGAAGCAAACCTACATGTAACTGGCACTTTCTACCATATTCATCCTTCAGTGGATAGAAGTATTCCTGGGACCATCTGGAGCTGGCTATTAAGTAAAGATGAACCACATCAAAACTACATTGAATTCTGGAAAGTGGGATTTAGTACCCCAAGTGACAGGGAGAGAAGAATGCCAATGCCGGCAGTTCCCAAAGAACTCCTTGGCAGAATGCGTATTCTCCCCTCATACTTTTTCCCTCATAGAAATGTGTAAACTTGACCTCCTGGGGTTTTACTGAGAAATGATGAAGAGGAAATCTTTTGCCTCAATACAAGTGCTCAGCTATTATTAAACTGTGCTCTTTCATTTTTGGAGAAAAATGTGTCTGCAGGATGGTTTTTATTTTAGCAATAGGAAAAGGCAAAAATATTAATATAGAACCAATAATCCTTTTCTCATTGGGCTATAGGATTGTGAATCTTTGACTTAAACTTCGACAGGAAGAGTCACATCTTAGCAATGTCCGTACTCCCAGGGCATGGCAGTTATTACAACATGTTTGGAAGCAGTGAAATTAAATTGTGACTAGATGTGACCCAATCAAATGGTAGACAAGTGCTTGATGAGGGTCAGGCACATGCTGAGCACTGTTTGGTGGTGATGAGGGTTCAAAAAAGTCCAAGGCAGTATCCTCTACCTCTTTTTTCTCCTTGGAGAAATACTAGAAACATTGGAGGAATTTAGGAGAAAACATACTGCCTAGCGTTCTCTCCAAGGACAGAAAAACCTCTTCTCTTAGCTATAAAGTCAACTGAGTCTTTGCAAAGAATATTTACCCAAGGGAACTGGCTTGTGATGCATCTATTTAAAAAGAGCTGAGGAAGGGTGAGGGAGGGGATTACATTTTGAATATCAACAAAATCTCTTGCGAAATTTTCCATTCTTCTGCTTGTAGATACAAGTGAGTTTGCATGGATACATTATCTAGAATCCCACAGACTCCTGCTTCTATACAAGACCTCTGCTCACACACCCTTTTGGAAGACTGTTCCCCTCCCCACACTTTCCTGAGTCCCCAGAGGATGTTTCCTGTCTACTTAATAAAAAAACTCCACAACTTTCAGCGGCTGGCTGTTGTTATTGCCTCGTCTTAATGTTCACTTCAGCCTCCCAATATTTGCCTCTTTTCAATGAGCCCCAAGAATCTTCCAGACAGGCACTGCTTGTCTGGTAAAGCCCTCAGGTGCCGAAGGAGTGAGCAATCATGGCTGAATGAAGGTAGGTGTGAAATGCTTCTCCTGCCTTTATGTTATATTCTAATAGAGGGTCTCTAGTACCCTGATAATTACCCAAATTCAAATCTCTCTCTCTTTCTCTCTCTTTCAATCTCCCTCCCTCCCTTCCCACCCTACTCCCTCTCTCTGTTATGTATGGGCTTGGGACAGAAATTAATTCCAGAGACAGCCACCATGCTATTCTCAAAGTCATGTACTAGTCTCAAAGTCACTACTCCCCTCTGGGTACCAAGGCTTTCTTCCTGGTCAAATTTATTTTCATGAGTTTGCTTTCTCTCAAATTATTCTAGGAGGTTTCTTGGTTCTTAAACAAATAGGCCTCTGATGGACCCCCCCCCCTCCAATTCTGTTATTTAGACCTATTCCCAGATGTATGTACCTTAAAAGAGCCAGCAGCTCTGGCCAGCAGCCATCTCCATACAATGGGCAAATGACAAAATCGGGTAGAGGACTCTAATGTGCAGGTTCCCAGCTCCTCTTTAGTAGGAGTCCTCCTTCCTTTATCCACTACAAATAAAACTTATTTCCTCACAATCTGATGAGCTCGTTCACAATGAAGTATTAAAAGGACTTAAAGTGATGTTTTTCAATGTTACTTACTTCAAAGAAGCATTTACAGAAAAGTAAAAAGTAAAACTCGCAAAATGATTTATCACAGGATGGCTTTCATAAGGGAAAGGCTAATGGGTTCATGTCCCCCTTCCCCACCTGTGAGTTATCTTGAGAAGCCCTATGAAAACACCCAGGACTCCCTGTTGCAATTATCAAATTTTATCGTGCATACAATTACCGGAATCTTAAAAAAAATACAGTTTCTGGTTCAGCGAGTCAGAGATGGGGCACCAGCTTTCCTGTATCAGAGTGACTTAGCTCCTGCATGCAAGAGTAGGATGTCTCATTCTTACTGATAGAATTTCAAATAGTCGCAGTCACTCAAGAAGGGTATTCTTAGGACACTTTAGAGCCATGGTATGTCCTTGGCATTTCCTGTTCACTTTGCCAAGCTGGCTTTATCTCTGCCTGTTATTCTAGTCTGATGAATGGCCAGGCAGATTTTACTTTCTCAGTCCAAGATAATTTTTACCTTCTCAGTTTGTGATGGAAATAGAACTCTAATTTAAGCCCCCCAAAAGAAGGGGCTATTTCTCAGCCTAATCAAAACTGAAACAGAAGCAATTTGGGGATCATTGGATCTGGGATCTCACACAGTATCATGAGGGCTTGAATTTTCTCCTTCTCTCAGTTTTACTTTCCTCTGCATTGAATATATTTAAGGAGGGTTTTCCACATTGAGTCAAGATGACCAAAGAGCACTTCTTTTTCCCAGTAATTTCAACCAAAAAAGCAGAATTGAGTCTGACTGGTCTGAGTTGGGACTGAAGTCAATTTCCCAATCAAGCACCACACAAATGAGAATGGAGTGAGATGGGAGATGGTCGCGTACAAGGAAAATCAAAACTCTGCTAGGTGGGAGAAGGTGCTCCTGTCAGGCACAAATATGGATGTCCTCTAGCAAGTTTTCCCGTCACCTCTGAAAATCATGCCCTGTGTCGGAGCACTGCCTTTACTCATCGGCTTGGCCTTGATTGCTTTGACTTCAGCTCAGAGTCCCCAGAGGAGATAAGAAAGTAAAAACTAACATCAAGAAGATTTTTTTTAACATCAAGAAGATTTTTAACTTTTATGTTTTGGAGGGTTTTTTTTTTCCACTTTTTTATTTTAAATGATTTCAAACTTACAGAAAAGTTGCAAAAATAGTAGAGAAAACTTCCGCATATACTTTCCTTGGAGTCATTTTTAATTTTTTTTAATGTTAGGCTCTTCTCATCTGGGAAATAGTGTGTTTTAAAGCATTATTCAAATTCTAGAAGCAATTAGGATGTCAGTACTGAAAACTTTAAAAATCTATATCCCTGAAGCCATTCATATAATAAAGTAGGTCTTCATTCAAAATGCACAATATACTAAAGCACCACGGAGAATATAAAGATTAAGTCGGTGGCTCATATAAAAAGAGGAGAAAGGAAAATCCCTAAGATATATAAAATATGAGAGGATATTATGTGTGCTGTTTAGTCCAAATAAGATGCAAGTTAGATTTCATGCTGTGGAGAAGTGACAGGCAATTCTGAGCAAGACCATTTCCAGAAGAAGGTAATATAGTGAAATTAATGGTTTTATAATGGGAGAAATTATAGCCTTGGTAGCACCAAATCATTTCCCCCTAATCAACACTAATCGCAGGAGGTCCAAAAGTCATCAGCTCAGTCCTTGGGGTCACTCTTGAAATCATGGGATGAACAGAATCTACCTGATATCTGAGATAAAGCATTTCTGAAATAAGGAAGTGAATGAAGGAGAGTGTAGGGTGTGTCTCTGTGAGTGTATGTGTGTCTGCGTTAATGTTTGGAGCTCGATAGGATTTTCTGCAGGATTTCTTCTTCAAAGTTACTTATTAATAAATGAATTGTAAACTTATTAGATGCCTCCATCTAATAAGATTCCTCACAAGGCCACATTTCCAAATTTGGGCTCCCATTTCAGCAGCTACAATTACTTATGATGCTGCAAAAAGAAAAAGGCCTCCCAAATAAGAACTATTAGATAAAAACACGTTTTTAAACTAACAGTGGAAATATAAAAAGATGACTAGCAGCCATGGGGACATGAATGATTTTTGTGTTATTTACCAGTGAATCCCCAATACCAAGCACAATAACTGTGTATTTCCCAGAGCTGCTATAACAAACTGGGTGGCTTAAAACAACAAATTTATTCTCTCACTGTTCTGGAGACTATAAGGTGTTGACACATTTGGTTGGTTATTGCTAGGAGATCTAGGGAGGGAAAACCATCCTATGCTTCTCTCCTAACTTCTAGTGGTTGTAGGAAACCTTGACATTCTTTGGCTTATGGATGAGTCACTTTGCCTCCATCATCACACTGCCTTGTCTTCCATGCTTATGCCTATGTCCCCTCCTCTTCTTACAAGGACACCGCTCATCGCATTTAGGGACCACCTTAATCCAGTATGACTTCATTTGAACTAATTACATCTGCAAAGACCCTATTTCCAAAGCAGATCACATCTGAGATTCTGGCAGACACTCTCCAACCTACCACCAATTAGTACATTTCTTAAAGAAATGCTGGAATAACCACAGTGTGTTAAGAAATAATATCAGTGTATCATCCATCTGCCTTCTGATAAATTCCCCTATAGTTCAATGGGTGGGCAAGCTGTTCAGTAAATTTAAACCAAAACAGTGTCAAATTAAATTCAAATCTCTAGTGTGTAAAAACCCACTTGGAACTTTTTTCTTATAGACTGACAATATAAAAAAGCCTGGACACCATAAACAACATTCTCACATTGTTACTATATAACTCTGAAAAATAATGTTCTAACATACTCTGCTCAAATAATGTGTTTTTTTCCTACAACCTCTCCCCTGTTACATATCTCTGTAGATGTCTTCTCAAGGAGAATGACTACATGATTAATAATCCTTTTATCCTTTTTTATCCTTTTTTTTATTTGCCATTTTTGGTTGCACTTCAAGAGGTATAATAAATTTGTGTTAACAAGTTTACAGAACAGCATCTAGATAGAACAGATTTGTTGTCTCGTGGTTCCATTTAGATAGTAATAAACTCTGGTGTTTCCATGAGGAGCAAACAAGGAAACAGAAACTGCATAGTCATTTGAACAGGGAAAAATTAACATGAATAATTGTTAACTAAAACTGGAGATTGAAGTGATAGAGTATTGTCTAGCATTCAGTAAGGAGAACCAGAACTCTAAAGAGTATAGAAATAGCAGAAACAAGAAGCGCCCTCAGACTCTAGATGTGAGATAGAACATCCAAAAAAAGAGGTCTTCTCAGAGTGAAATCATATCTAATTGGGCACTGCTGTGTCACTGGAACTTAATGGCAATCTGCCCTCTGGAGAAAGCCATCCAGAGGGAGATGTTATGCCTCAGAACTCATTGCATGTTGCTCAAGTGGGTGCAGAAGAAACCACAGACAGGGGTCTGCTCCACCAGAGTCTCTGCTGCAGAGCCATTCCTAGGGAAAGCTGCTGGCCAATGGGTGTTTCTGAGCATCGTGCACTGAAGGAACACAATGCCAGAGAAGCCATATGCTGTAGGAACCCAACATTAGAACAATCATTTGGCAGGAGGCTGGCAAGAGATACAAACTGAGACCAGGAAGGCAATATTATACGTCCCTCCTTCAGGTCCTGTGATATTATGACTGATAAGAAATATATACAGTATTTGGTTTTCATCCACAATTCTTGGCTCACAGCTCCCAAAACCTTGAAATTTCCTAAGTGTTGATAAAGGTGTCTTTTGTTATGTTAATGTGGTGACTTTTGGATTCCCACCTAGGAATGGGGGCTGTTTGCCAATGAAGCCAATCACATGATTAGAGGGTTAGAAATTTCAATCCCATTCCCAGAAACTCCAGGGAGGCGAGAAGGACCAGAGGTTGAATCAGTCACCAATGGCCAACGATTTAATCAATTGTGCCTATGTAATGAAGCCTCCAGCTTGGAAAGAGTATGGAAGCTCCTGTGCCTTTTCCCCATGGCTTACCTTATGCACCCCTTCCATCTAGCTGTTCCTGAGTTATGTCCTTTTATAATAAACAGTAATCTAGTAAAAATGTTTTTCTGAGTTCTGTGGGTGGCTGTAGCAAATGAATTGAACCCAAGAATGGGGTCTTGAGAACCTCTGGTTTGTAGCCAGTGGACAGTATAGGTAATAACATGAACGTCCTCGGAGTATGGAGGACGACAATCTTTGTAAGATTGAACCTTCAACCTGTGGAACCTGATGCTATTTCTAGGTAAATAGTGTCATAATTGAGTTGAGTTGTGATTAATTCTTAGATACCTTATTGGTGTCCAAGAAGTGTTTGATGTTGTATAGGAGGCCCTGCCAATACATATGTTGGAATTAGATCCAAGAACCTAAAAAGAGTTCCCCTCCAGTGTGCTCTACCCCTAAAACTTAACATTGTGCCAGCTGAAAAAGGAAATCTATTTAAAGGACCCAGCTATATTTTCACAACACAGGCAATTAGGTGTTGATTTGGAGCTATAAATTCATAACTGGCACATCTGGACATCAACTTCCTTAGTTTGCAAACTGAATTTAATTATCTTTCCATGGCTTAATGACATATTCTAGACTGCTAACTTTTAGCATATTTTCATTGCTTAATGACATATAGACTGTAAACTTTTATAGGGAAGAGAAAGTTTCTCTAAATTCCACAAGTGCTAAGAGAACAGCATAACATTGGAGGTCAAATATCTGATGTGTCCTATTGTGACATTTCAACATAGTGATCTTCAATACTGGGCCAATTACAATGCTTTTTATCTTTAATATGAATAAAATTGAAATCATTACATAAAATTATTTTTAATTCAAAAGTCTAATTAGCATTATATCTACTTTCAATTATTTATTTCTCATCTCATGCTTTTTTTTTTAAAACTCTTTATGACTACATTGTTGTTTCTGTTAACTGTAACTGTTAACACTAGAAGGATCTAGCCTGTTTTAAGCATCTTTTATGGACTAGTACTTCCCTTATCTCATCTTATTTGTCAATATTGACATTGGAATTTAAGTATTATCATCTCCATTTTCTTTATTTAGATAAAACAAGACTTTAAGTTTAATAACTCTCCCAAGCCTTCATAAGCTAATAAATGGTTGAACCAAGATATAGATGCAAGCATCAATGTATGTATCAATGACCCATCAGGCCCCCATATAGCCTCTTGAAGAAAATAATACTAGTGTTAAGAAAAAAATTATAAAATAGTTATACCATTGCTACTGACTATTTGGCTTTTTTCCCCTTCAGTTTTAAGGCCAGAGAGCATCATTGCTTCTTGCAGAGTTAGACCAGATATAGCAGATCAATGATGATTATTTTTTAATAACATACATCATAACTTATGATGCTAATTATGTATACTTACAGGAACTAACTGTAGTCATTTTTTCCACTTCACCTTCTTGTTTCCCCATTCCATTTTACTCAGAACCTGGTGTTCATAGGTCTTCTTCTGTTATCACCATCTGACTCACAGAGATTCCCTGTTAATATCCAGGGGAAGGTGAAGCAAAGAATAAGTTTATCACCAATTCTTGCAATTATTTCCTTGGAGATTTAATGGAGTAGATCAATAAAGACAAACTATTAAGCGGCAACTTACAAGAATAAAGAAGCTGTGCAAACAAACATCCTGTAGATCAGTGGACATTAATGAATCTTCTCCTTCAGTAACTTGCTTTAGAACCTACCTAGGAAATACTCCACCCTGTCTTTGACTGCTTAAAATATTTTATTTGACAAAATAAATGCATAATCCACACATTGATTAAAATGTTACATATATTTAAGTGTATTGTGAAAGCTCACAATGCCAGCGAGGAACTTTTATAAGTAACTCATTCACTACTTGTTGAATACATATTATGTGCTAGGCTGGTGATACAACAATGAACAAAACAAAAATCACAGCTGTCCTAAGGCTCAGAGTGTAGCATGGAAGACTGACTATAAAAATAAACAAGTAGTTTTATGGTATATTAGACGGTTATATGGGGAAAAAAAATAAAGCAGGAAAGGGGTATTGGGAACGTGTAGGTGACTACAATTTTAAGTGGGAAGCTGAGGAAAAGTCTTACTGAGAAGGTAGCATTTGAACAAAGACCATCTTTGCTCAAAGGTAAAGTGAGCCATGTCAACATCTGGAGAAGAACACTCCAAGCAGAGTTTATCAGACACCTCTTATGCATCCCTGAGACCCTCTTGGCCTCATCTGTGTCTTGTTCCAGTTTTATGTGGAGTCTGATGGATATAATTTCTTTTATTCTGCCCCTAGGGCTTCTTGTTGATGTTGCTGCCGACCCTTGGGCACTTAAACCCACAATTGCACAAGTTGGAAGTGCAGGGGAATTAATGCCCATGTGGATAAACTTTAACCAATGCAAAAGATGAGCCTGTGGATAAATTCTTCCCCCTTAATGTTTCCCAGGAACACTGCTGCTTAAGAGTGCAGTCTACTGAATCAAACAACTAATTGCGCTAAATAGATGGCAGCTCAGTGTGTCCTTGCATTGGTTCTCCATCCTTTTCTGCATCTTTCTTCTCTTCCGTGAGAAAGAGAAATATCACATAAGCTCTATGCCTCTGTTTCTGGGTAGCCTAATCTAAGACATAAAAGGAAAAAGAAGTGCAAAGTCCTGAGGTAGAAATATGATTGACACACTAAAGAACAGCAAGAAGGCCATTGTGGTAAGGCCAGATGGAGCAAAGGGAAGAATAAAAGGAAACTAAGTCAGAGATGTCATTGAGGACCAATCATGTAAGGTCTTATAGACACTGAAGAACTTTGGCATTGGTTCTGCCTGAAGTAGGAAGTTATTGACATGATCTGACTTATGGTTTAACCGGATCACTATGAACACTCTGTTAAGAGACTGAGAGGAACAAGGGTAGACATGGAAAACCAGTTAAAAATCTTCCCTAAATATTCTGGTAAGAGATGATGGTGGTTTTGGCCAGTAGCAGCAGAGATGAAGAGGTGTGGTGGATTCTGGTTATATTTTGAAGGTAAATATATCAAGACTTTAGGGAGTGAGAAGGAAGAGGAAGTAAAGATGACTCTGTTGAAACTTGATTTGATATAAAATGTAAGGAAGAAAACAAGGAAAGAGTAGGTGTGGGAAGAAAGCTCAAGAATTTGGTTTTGTACATGCTAAATTTAATATACTCATTAATCTCCAAGTGCAGATGTCAACAAAACAGTTGCATAACATGTCTGGATTTTAAGGGTTTATGTTTAAAGTTTCAGAACAGTAATCATCAGTGTTGTTAATGTTTAAAGACATGAGACTGAATAAGATTACCATGGAAATGAGTATAACCAGAGAAAAGAAGGGTGCAGAAACCAAGCCCTCCCAGGATACTCCAACAGTAAGTAAGGGACATAGAGGAATCCACAAAGAAGACTGAGGAGTGGTCAATGAGGATGATGAAAACCAGGAATGGTGTCCACTTAGAAAAAAAAGAAAACACTTCAAAAAGAAAAGAGGATAAAATGAGAGAAAAGAAATAAATGATTTATTGTGTCGAATACTGCTGAAAGTACAACTAAGATGAGCATTGATATTTGATCAAATACCAAGCATTTGATATTTAATTTAGCAACTGGGATTTGTTGACAACAGTATTTTTATTGGAATAATAGAGACAGAAGCATGATTTGACTGAGTTCAAGAGAGAATGGCAGAGGAGAAATAGAGATAGTGAGAAAAGACCTCACTTGAGGGGGTTTACTATAGAGGAGACTAAAGGAATTGAGTGATTACTAGAGAGAAAATGAAAGGAAAGGTTTAGTTGAGATTGTTAAACTAAGAGCTTATAAGCAGATAATGAGAATAATCCACCAGGAGGGGAAATTAATGATGCAGGAAAGGAGTATTACTGGGGAAATAGCCCTGAGAATGTGAGAATGGAATATAATGGACAACTGAAAAGGTTGTCCTTACTAGGAACACAGACACCTCATCTGCAGGAGCAAGAGGGAAGATAAAATATAAGGGCACAGGTGCTGGTCAGTGAATGGATGTAATGTGGAAACTTGTAGGCCTTCTCCTGTGATTGCCACCATGTATTCAGTAAAACTGAAAGCAAATTCATCAGCTGAGAGTAAGCATGGGTGAGTAGGTGCTGAAGGTAAGGAGAGAGGAGAGAGCACAAAATAGTCATCTATCACCCTTTCTGTTTGAGAATTCTAAGTTACTTTCATTCTAAGCTACCTACTCCCAAATCCCCTACCCCAACCACCAATGCCAAATGGTAACCAAAGTAGAATTCACGGAGGGGTTTCATAGTGAGCAGAACCTGGTAAAGTAAACAACTCTGCTCACTCAAATTCTCTATTTTCTCTGGGGCACTTGGAATAGGGCCAAGCATGGTCTCTGTTTTTATCACTTGAATTGTTTTCAGCAACAGCTAATCCAACTTCATGTCCCATCCCAATGGTTCGATTGATACCCAATTAGTTCTGAGGGTGAGGAGTCAGGCTGAGCTTCTTTTCCTGCTTGGAATGACTTCTTGAGAAAAAGCTGAACCAACTTTCTCTGGTAGGCATCTAGGGGATTCTGGATATTTTGATGAGGCAAGATGAATCCAAAGTTTCCTTTCTTTCTTCTAGGCATCTAGAGATGCCCTAGATTGAACTTCTAGAGATGCCCTAGAAGAAAGGAAGAATGAGTTAGAATTTCTATGCCCCAGGAAATTTTAAGAACTTAACAAATATTGTCTCCTTCTTTTTGGTCTGCTTCCATTTGGCTATCCTTCATTATATATATTTTTCAGATACATAGACCTTCTTTTCCATGTCTGGATTGGGAACTACATTTTTCCTTGTCTTATAAACAAAATAAATTGCATTTAGAATGCTTTCCTTCTTAAAATAAACTTTACACATGCATTATGTCTGTCATGTTCACAAAAACTGTATCAGAGAAGTATCTGATTTTGTAAATAAAGAAACTGAGGTTTTAAATGACCTATTCAAATTTATGTATCTAATGAGCAAAGGATTATGTTTGCCAATACCCTTTTACCACAGATCTCATAACTTTCACTAAGATTATATTTACCCATCTTTTCTCTGCTGTCTACAACAATTATAGCACTATACCAACTCAATAAAATTCTAGATGGATTCAGCTAATCTAAGCTTAGAATATCCAACTAGAAATTGATTAGCAATGGACATGTACCTTACTGATCAAAGATTCTAAACCTTTCTGTCAGTGGAAACATATACTTCATCAGTAAAAATAGATGAAATTTTTCACTAGTTACTAATATGTTTAAGGAAGACTTAAATTACCTTAAGCTACAGAATTCTGGAGAATCTGCAAGCCAATATTTTAGCCAGCCAGTACCCTGTACATTAAAGAAAATCATAAGAAGTCTCACAGACCAGGAAGACTATGACAAAGGAGTTGGGGTAAGGAAGGAAGAAAAAAAAAAAGAGAAAATCTAGGTTTTATGGGAAGAGAAACTAACATTTATCCAGCTTTTGTAATCTGCCAGGCATTTTATACATATTATTTATTTCAACCTTGAGAGCCATGAAGTAGAAGTAGGATCTCTCAAAGACTAATAATGTTCAAAACATTGTAAACTTTGTAAGTAGGATTTCTACCCAATATTCCCTGACTTCCCACCTCATCTTCTTTGGAAAGGCTATTTTATTCCCAAGGATCCTAAAATACTTGCCAATAGCAACATGGTTACAATAAATGTATTTGAGCCAACAGACATAAACATATATGTAA
Source organism: Panthera tigris (assembly GCF_018350195.1). NCBI lineage: Eukaryota > Metazoa > Chordata > Mammalia > Carnivora > Felidae > Panthera > Panthera tigris. Next base: position 205,010,783 of record NC_056660.1, read on the forward strand.
TAAACACTTAAAGAAAAGAAAAAAGTCCAATTCCTCCATAATATGCCAACCTAGGCAATTAACTAACACAAGTCTAGAATCACAAGGTGTCTTGTTTTGAAAAGGCCATGATAGAGCCTGCTATCTTCCTGTACATGCTGTTTTCAAATGTGAATAGTTTCTTTCCAAGGCAGCTAAAAAGAAGGCAATTTTGCCAAAAAGAACAATGTGTAACCCGATGTTTTGCCTGTCTTTATCAGTTCATCCTTAGAGATGTTAACTGTATGCCCAAACCTAAATTAAGAATCAGAATCCCAATAAATAATTGAACTCTTGGGGTGCCTGGGTGGCTCAGTCAGTTGAATATCCAACTTCAGCTCAGGTCATGATCTCACTGTTCGTGAGTTCTGGGCTAACATCTCCAGGTCTGGAGCCACCTCAGATTCTGTATCTCCCTCTCTCCGCCCTTCCCTTGTTTGTGCTCTCTCTCTCTCTCTCTCTCTCGCCCTCTCTCTCTGTCTCAAAAAAAAATAAACATTAAAAAAAATAATTGAACTCTTATAAGGAAGAGACATTCATGTATTGATTGAATTAACATTTTAATTAAAAACTCCTATTTTTCAGGTATTCTCCTATATCCTTTAGATACAGGGGTGAACAAAATATAAACATACTTGTTCTCATGGATTAAACATACGTTATAGGAGGGCTAGGAGAGCCATAGCCAATATAGGAGAGCTAAAGCCAATTATCAGACAGTTACATAATCACAAATGTAATACAATATATGAAGTGAAAATAATGAGTTGTAAGTAAGCATACAAAAAAATCACTTGACTTATTTTGGAAATCATAGCAGATTCCTAGAAGAAGTGAGACTTGAGTTCAAAAGGACAAGTAGGTGCTGGCTAGCTGAAGAGAGAGGAAGGGTCAGGGAAGGCATGGGCAGCAGCATTAAGTGGAAGCATGGAATGCTCTGGTTTCAGAAGGAATTCCATTAATGCTTTTGGGGACTGAGGAGGGAGGAGCTTGAGATGGAGCTAAAGAGGTTATGCAAGGTCTTGTGGACTTTGAGAAGCACTCTGGACTGTATTTATTTTTTTATTTTAATTTTTTAAATATGTATTTATTTATTTTGAGAGAGAGCATGCACACGTGCACAAGCAGGGAGAGACAGAGAGAGGGAGAGAGAGAATCCCAAGCAGGCTCCGCCTTGTCAGCACACATGCAGGGCTCCATCTCATGAACCATGAGATCATGACCTGAACCAAAATCAAGAGTACAACACATAACCAACTGAGCCACGTAGGGGCCCCTGGCCTGGATTTTGAAGGCAATCTGATGCTGTTAAAAAATTTTTAAGCAAGAGAGAGAACTAAACAGATTTGTTTCTTGAAAGATTTCTCTGGATGCTATGAATAAATTGGAAGGACCAAACAAAAATATTTTTCAGGAATTCAGGAAAGAGAGGAGGATGGTTTGAACTAAAATAAGGGTAATAGAGGTGGAGAAGAGTAGGTGGGCTTCAAAACACAAGAATTAGTGTTTAATTCAATATGGGGGTCGAGAAGAAAGAGGGTCTGATATTACGTCCATGTTTCTAACTTGAGAAAATCATGAAATTGTACTAATCATAAAAATGGAAGAAATCCAAGGATACACACATTTGGAAAGGTGCAGTATTGTTCCAACTTTAGACATAATGAATTTTAGATACTTGTTTGATGAGGAGGAGCTCTTAAGTAGGCTTGCTGGGTAAACTGGATGATGATACAAATTTGAGAATGTCTCCAAATCTATTTAGGTACAGAGCCTAGATTGAAACAAGGCTCCTTCTCAATTATTTAGGTTGTATTGCACAGTGACAGCAGGACACAGATATGCACAAAGGAGAAACCAATAACAGATACCCCTTGTGACAAGTATTTTCCTCCCATGTGGGCCCTCAAATTAACTGACCTTTTATCCTTCATCATCTAAGTGACTTCCTTGTTTCAGTTCTATTGGGATAGGATTTGAGCCATCAACAAATGGTAATGAAGATGTGAAAGCAACATTGCCTAGAACTTTTCCCCTTAAGGTGTGGAAAAGGCTAAAATTTTAAGAATGAAAAACATCTTCATAGATGAAAATTTTACAGTGTAGATTAAACAGAAACCAGGGGCTAATATCAAGAAAGAGAATATAGTTCATCAAGGATAAATTCTCAACATTGACCTAAGTGGTATACAGGGTATTCAAAAAATACGTGCTATACATCATGCTTATAATTAAAGGTGATGATTCATAGATGAAAGACATTTAATTATTAGGCAAGACAAACAAAAATTTTAAAAAATATGTTCAGACATATGGTATGGATTATTTGTTCAGTCAATAAACACTTGTTGAGGAATCATCGTTTGACAGACTCTGTGTTGTGTCTGTATCTCAAGACGTAGAGAAGAATAAAATATTAGTTTCTTCATTGAAGAAAGTCAAGTTTTAGGGGAAGAACAGAGAACTATCAAAAAGTTACAAAACAAACGTACTCAAAATAAATATGTGTTTTCATGGGAAATTCCATGGGAACATTTAAATTGGATCGATTAAATTGGCTGGGGTAAGGATATTTCAATTTGATTTAAAAAAAAAAGGTGAATGTGCCAAACTGAAAATGGCGGAAGGCCTTTATAAGCATAAGACATAGTTTGGCAAAAGAAACAGAAGAATGAAAGCTTGTGGTGGACTGACTGATATACAGGTATATGGTGGGAACCAGTGGGAACTGGTGGAAAAGAGTCTGGGATGGTGGATTAGGGTTCTGTGTACTGTGCCACGGATTTTATCCTGCAGGTAATGAGGGATCATCTGATCGATTCCCAAGAGAGAGGTGAGCCATGTTCCACATGGGACCGAGTCTGGATATTGGTGGAGTAGAATGGTTACCTGAGCAGTCATGGCAATGTTACGAATCAAGTTCAAAAGATAAGAAGCTGTTTAACATTAGGAAAGCCAAATCTGTCAAGCGTGAGGGTTGAGCACTATAGATGAATAATAGTACAAGGTAAATGGTTGCAGGAATGGGTTGAAAATAAAAAGGCAAAGACAGAGTAAAATAAAGGGCCCCAAGAACTAAGGAACAGCAGATTCACTTAATAGGCCTCTGTCTAGGACATGGGTGAGTGAGTTGGTTTAGTTAAAAGGGATGAAGTTTGGGGAGCTCTCGCAGAGGGAGACATAGGTTGTTAAACAAGGAGCTAACATAATCAGACTGGTATTTTAGAAGAATTGCACTGGAGTATGGAGTATTTTAGAAGAATTGCACTGGAGTATGGAGCGAAGATAAGGGTCAGGAAAGCGTTCTTTTGTGAATGTGAAAAAGAGAAAGACTTTGGTGAAAGTTTAAACTAGTTTATGGGCCAGAACAGTTTGGTCAGGAAGGGGAAAGATAAAATGCTGCCAGAGAGGTTGGGTAAGACTGCAAGGTGATTTGCAGGATGGGTAGAATTTGGCTCAATAGTGAGGAATGGGGAAGGGACTCCATATTGGAGGAAAAGGTAGCAGAACTTATTACAGGATAGCAGATTTGGGAAACTCCTGAGCCAGACTCCATCTGGCGTTTTGGTATTCATATCTGGTTCTCAGCATGAACTCTCTTTTGGAAAGGATTGGTAACTGTCCTCAGCACCATATTTGTTACTGTCCAGTGGCTTCCTGCATCGGTCACCTTCAAAAGTTTCAGCACAAAATCCTGTGGGTTGGAAACCAATACAATAATAGTTAATCCATGGGTTTGCATTTAGAGGATATTTTGTGCCTTGGTGTAGTAGAAAGAACTTGAGTTTTAACCACATACTAGCTAAATGATTGATGAAAATTATCTTACAATAAGAAAGATGGCTGTCTGTCAAAAGAAAAGAATGATATGGTTTAAGTATCTGCACATTGAGCTGCAATCAGAGATGTTCTGCAGACTGGCCACTGCTTTTTAATGATTGCATTGACGTCAGACGGTGTCTAGTGCAACCAGCTATTTTTATATATCAATTGAAAATGCAGCAGCTATCTCTCCTCTGAATTAGATCACAGAGCAGCAATGAAAACACATGCCTCTGCCATAAGGTAGATGAACAGGCACTTCTGGGTTATGTTAGAGAGAATATGAGTTTTTCTCAATCTGCCCTGGAGCAATGGTTACAGTTGTCAATTGTACAAATCACTGGGTACCTTTTCGTGAAGTATTTGTAAGAAAGGAGGAAAGGGAATATTTTGCTTCGCTGATCTGAGAATAGCTACAACAAAGCTGAGCACAGTACACACAGCAAACCAATCTTTAGGAAAGCAGCAAGATTATCAATGCCAGACAAGGAAAGAATGTCCTTTTCTCCATGTTAATGGTGATTCCATTAATGAAAAGGAAATTGGAGGATCAGGTTCCGGTCCAAGGTCCTGGGACCCAGGACGTCTGAGGGGCTGGGTCCATGAAGAATTCTTCCAACTGGATATTTTCTGATGCAGCTGTTCCTGAAAATACCTCCTGATGTTGCCAGATGGGAATCTCTGGATTAGAAAACCTTATGCATAAGCACACAGCAGCAGGACAACTGTGACTGGTATTCTCAGCAGAATGCCAGAGTAGCTCTGAATATATTTTCATGTGCTATCATACTTTGATTAGAAATAAAGAAAATGCACGATCAACAAACATTGCATAATACATGCTCAAGAAAAGTCTCATAATCATGATGACAAAGATCATAGTAGATTTTTAAATCTCCCTATATAAAATCAGTTCCTTGTGCATACAGTTTTGTTTGTTGGAGAAGGTAGAAACCCATTATTTTATAAAATTTGGGGGTGAGGTGGGAGGAATAAACATTCAAATTCAAAACCATCAGCTTTTTGTGACTCTATGCTATTTCCCAGATAAGTACAGACATTTCAGCAAGACCTTTGTTTGCTGGGCAGTATTATATGACTGCACTTTATAAATTCCGAATTTTAAATTACAGATGATAATATCAGCTCCCAAATGTCAGACATCATGATGAATTGGCTTTTCAACTTTTTAAGCCATTCACTTTCCTCCCTTCCGAAATGTCAAATGTAAAGGCTCCTGATAACAAAGCTGTGCAAAGCTTGTTATTTTTTATTTTTTTTTTTTGCAGGAATCATAATACTTAATGGACAATTCTTCCAAAGCTTGTTTCATATGTGTTCTTTGCTTGATATTCTAATTGTTCAGACTGTACCAGCTTTTGAGTAAACTAATCAATAAAATCTACCTCCCCCCAATATAGCAGTTTTGAAATGATTGCTTTCACCACTTCCATAGCACTAAAATTGTGTTTAAAATGTCAATTTAATGCCTAATTAACCTCTTACTTTTAATTTGTCTTTTGTTCCAGACACACAGATGTTCATTTTGCCCTTTTGGAAAGTGAAGGTAGAACAGCTAAAAAAAGAATGTCAAGGCTCATGAATTTTTCTTCATTAACATCTTAATCTAGCAAAACTGACATAAGAATTGCACCTTGTATTTCATGGAATGTTGTTATAAAGTGATATTAAAAACTGGACTGTCATGCTTTTTTCCCCTACTTTCATCAAAGCTAAAATGGAAATATTCATTGTTGAAAAGCACAGAAATTAAACTGTCGGTTGTTTGAAGGATTGATTTACTTACAAATATACTCATTTACTCATTCATTCAACACATCTTTATAGGGTATCAACCAAGTTCTAAGCACTAGGCTAGGTAAGAAATACAAGGTAAACAAAACACAGCATCTGAGTTTGAGGAGTTGGAATTTATGGTGGGAACAAGCTATATCATAGTTATAGTTAATAAGAACTTAATAGGTCAAAGACTATCTCTTTTTTTCTGAACATGACTTTGAAATTAAGTTCCTGAAGTTCTGAAAAGACTATTACACAATAATTCTTTAAAAAAAAAAAAACCACCTTACCTCAACTATAATCTAACATAGCTCTAAAGGATACTCTTCCTTTGTTTAGGTCACATTGCCATTCAGCTTTCATCCTTTTGCTCAGCTATGTCTCCCTGAGAACATGAAACAGGTCGCAGTGCCCTTATACATGCCGTAATACAAACAAATTCAGATTCCCAACAGTGACCCTCATCAAAGTAACTGTTTGTATTGCTCCATTTTCAGCAAATTCGTTTTCTATTTTCTTTTGTATCTCTCAGGAAAATGAGTGGGCATTCTAACCAACTCTGATGATTGCAACCTTGACTTTCATTACAAAGAGAGCACATAACTTTCAGATAGCTTAATTGAGGAACAAAACTGTTGACACAGAAGATTCAAGCACCCTTCCTCCGTATTAGCAATGGAAGAGAATAAATATCGTCATATGTTATATGCACCAAACATCTCGGGAAGGATGCCCAAATTCAGATTCCAGAGGCCTGTATCTTCAGATTAAAACTATTCTGCACCACCAGGAATAGAAGGGCTCGACATTTTTCTCAATGAGGAAAGCATTGTCAATTGAAGATTGTTAACTCTGATAATAACACCTAACCTTATTAAATTCCTACCACGTTCTTACTTGCAGGTACTGTGATTCACTTTTCTCATGCTTCATCTCAGGTCAGCTCTCACTTCCACTGCTACAATCCTAAAAACAGGCCATGGGCCAAGGGTAGCCCCATGCACATAGGACACCTTCAAAGCCTACTGCATGTAATCACAACTGCCAACTGGCTGTGCAATTTAATGGAACTTGAATATACAAAGGTAACTTCGGCGGTGAGGACCAAAGAGAGTTCTATTTATTACTTTATATTTGAGAACAGAGAAGTAAGCAAAGTTGTATGGTGCTGAGGGATCAGAAGGAGTGGAGATAAGAATGAAGCTCTGGGTGGTATATGGTGGCTAAAGGACTTTTCATCACAAAGATGCCTATGGTTTAGTTTTAATTTGTTCATGTGTATGTGATGTTACATTTGTACTCTGATATACTTCAGGAAAGTCTGCTACTGGGGCGCCTGGGTGGCTCAGTCAGTTGAGCGTCCGACTTCAGCTCAGGTCACGATCTCACGGTCCGTGAGTTCGAGCCCCGCGTCGGGCTCTGGGCTGATGGCTCAGAGCCTGGAGCCTGCTTCCGATTCTGTGTCTCCCTCTCTCTCTGCCCTTCCCCCGTTCATGCTCTGTTTCTCTCTGTCTCAAAAATAAATAAAACGTTAAAAAAATTTTTAATAAAAAAATTAAAAAAAAAAAAGGAAAGTCTGCTACTCACACAAAATGACCTTGTATAGGTAGGTGTATGTTTATTTTTGTTAGTTAATGGTAGGGGAGGGTTGCAATTTTTTTGGATATGTAAAAATTTGGAAAAGATCCCAGGGTCTTTGTGTCAGTCTCAGGGTTGACACAGTATGAGAAGAACAACATGAGCAAAAGAGCAAGTCAATTCATTAAATCAGAGCCAACTGTTGGAAGCAGGTGTCCAAAGCCAGAGGTGGCCATGAGAACACAAGTCCCTCTGGAGCTCATGGCAATCTGGGAAAGGGCTGTGGTCTTCCACATTCCAGGGAATGGGGCTCAAATCAATCCTCCTTACACCTAAAGAGTTAGGGAGAACTCCAAACACCCACAATACATAAGTATTTGCTTTGAACAAAACATTTTCCCCACAGTTATTACAGAAACCACAATCAAAAGATTTGTCTATCCATCGCCTGTTAGAAGGCTGCAGGAATATAAGACTATGCATTGTTTAAATCTCTTAAAAACAAGATTTGTCTTCCCTATAAGAACTTCATTTTTTAAAAGTAGGTTGGTCCCTAGAGAAGGGATTACTTAAATTAAAGCCAATCTGTGAAACATGTAATTATTTCCCTGGAGTGTCAGCATTTACTTCTCTTGGAGAAAGCCTGCAGATCTGGGCTGAAATGGTGTAGTTGCATCAGTATTTTGTGGTCATTGGACTTGGTTCCTTGTATCTGATAACGTATTTCTATAAAGGCTACATGTGAATTTTATGTAAAATGGTTATTGAAACGTTGTCCATTTTGTTATTTGCTGTCTGTGGCAAAGACTAGCAGTTGCTCATCAAATGTTTTTTGTGGTATATACCTAACCAGAAGAAGACTACATACACTTCCCAGCCAACCCTGCATCCTTACATGATGTGGCATGTGCTCAGTTGGAGACAATAAAATAGGTGCAAAAGTGGCTGTATGAGAGAGAGTTCTGGAAAATTCTCTTAAATGGAAAAGGACAAATAACTTTGGGGGCTTACTCCTTCTTTCTCACAGCCTGAAAGTCAGATATGATCACTAAAGCACCATAGCTGTGTTGGACCAAAAGGTACTTTAAGGATGGAAAGCACAAATCTTGAGAATGATCAACCAGAAAATAAGAGCCCAAGTCCTTGGTGACACCATGAAGATTCTCCAAAAAAGCTTGGGATTTCTTCTTTTATTTGAGAGAGAAATAGCTGCTCATTTGTTTAAAGCATTTTTATTTGGGGGTTTCCTGTTTTATGCAGCAAATCTAACCATCTGTCTCCTGCATAAGGATATGAATTGTAAGTTTCTTGTAGAGTTTATTGCCAGGAAAGGCTACTTCTTTCATGATAGGTTTACTTTATATCTCGCTGCCTTTGCTTTTTATGGAGAGCGGAGTTAAATTTAGTGGTTGTTGCAAAATGATTCTTGCCGTAGGCTGCTGGTATAATGATTTTTATCTCTCCCCCTGCCCCCAGCCTGAACCATTCCCACATCTTCTGGTACTTTACCTCCATTTGAATTAGTTCAGTTGCATATCTTTATAAACTTCCTGAAAAGTGCTTTTAAAAATATATAATCACAAGATTTAGCATGATCTGCTGATTAGGTGACATTACATTTTAGAAAAGAATCATATAGGAAAAGGGAACTGTGGCTTAAATCACTGATATTTAACCAAAAACTGCTTCATTCTCCCTTAGCTGAAGGATATTTTCTCTCTGCTCATCAAACAAATCAAAGACAAACAAGACCTATGTATATTTACAAAAACAATTCAGATTATAAATAGAGTTCTTACACTGTTGCTTCTTTTGTATACACAGAACTCAGGAACTCAAGACATGGCTATTTACAAGCGCTAAATTCATCAATGTTGGGTAATGAATTTTTATGCTAACCGCTAGTAAGGAGCAGAGCCAAAATTAAAACTCAGGTCTCTGTCCTCTGTCCATAGTACTGACTCCTACTTGTAGAAAATAATGAGATGGTGCAATCTCAGGGGGAAACAAAAGGGGTGGCTGCTGGTACCAACAGCCACCATCTCCTCACCTCTTCAAAGATGTTTTGTTTGTTTGTTTTTTAATTAAAAAGAACAGATAAAATAACAAAATAAACCTTTACAGATTTCACAGTTACAACTCTGCCACCAGTCTGAGGTGCTGGCCTCTGGAAATCAGTGACCTGATGGTGACACACCTCCTGCCCCTCCCTAACCTGTTCTCTTGCTTCCTTCAAACTGGAAACTTCTCAGATCTGCAGGGACTTGCTATAGGTATAAGTACACTGGGGACAAGAGTGGGGTGATTTTCACTACAGTATAAAAATAAATGCAGAAAATATAAGCCTTGTTTTCATTAGAACATAGTTCTGACTGCAATCTCTTTTGTGGGTGGATAAAGTTGTGCGCACAATAAATGATTTTGCTAAACTTACTGTCAACAAAAGAATAAAGTTAAATTTCCTTCAGGCAATTTCTTATATAAATACAAAGATTTTCTTAGCATAATTCAATAGAGCAAAATAAGGGTAGTTTCCCAAAAAACCTCTTAACAGCCCAGAGAGAGAAAAGACTTAAGTTCTCCTGAACATAGGTTTAAGTTTCTAGAATTATACAGGCCCCTCTATCCACTCCTCCATCAGCATTTGCCTTAGGACAGTGATATTATGTTCGTTTCTGTAGAAACCCCTCACTGTTGACTCTTGTAGAGCAGGGACTACAGCACAGTGACAGGAATACATGTAATGGGGACTCAGTGCCAAAATGAAATGAATTTCTGATTTAAGTCTCTCTTGCCAGTTCCCTGTTCTTTACAGAAAGAGAGATCTGCTCATACTCACACTTTATTCTCTTATTTGAAGATTTATATCTCCCTCTACATTCTCCTCTCCAAGCCACTTGTGTTTAATTGTTATTCTTTCTTAGTTTAATGTGGTTCTTGATCTTGACTGTTCCATTCCCTTTGAATGAGTGAGGAACCAACTCATTCCTTCATTGATAAACTAAGAGTAGTTCCAACAGCAATGAAAACAAGGCATGCTAATTAAAATGTCAAAGAAGATTCAGTGGCTGGCAGGCTGGCATGAATGGCTGTCTCCCGGAAGACCTGGTCTGGTCACTGAGGGCTGAGAGCCTAAAATCGGACTCCACAATGCACTTGCCATCCTGTTATATGGCATGCATGAGGCATGAGTTTTTGTTATCAGTTTTCTAATTAAGAAAAATTAGTCTAATTAGTCCGTAAATGGACTGTCCACTTCCAAAGAATTTAAACACAATAAAATATAATAAATTTTAAAAAATACATTGTGCAGATATTTTTTCAAAATCCAGAAAGATTGCAAGACTACATGTGGAGCATACCCAGCCCCTGGAACATACTAAGTTATGTTAACTGCGATAGGTTTTATATTATAATACAAATTATTAAGTTCAGACATGTTAGTAAACAAAAAGGTGTAGATAAAGAAGTCATTATATTTAACCAGCTTTGAAAAGTGGTTTTGATAACATCTTAGAATCAGATTGGGCAAAAAACAAAAAACAAAAACAAAAAGGCAAAAAACAAACCTATATGGAAGCAAAATGCTGAGGAATAAATGACCAGGTAGTATCTATTTTTAAAGAGCTTCTTCCAATAACAATTTATTAACATTAAACTATCAGGACATACAAGACACTGAGCTAGGAATTCTGCAGGAGTAACAAGATATAATATCTGTATTCTACCCTAAAAAGGCTTGACCCATAAAAGGCCATTTATGGAAGAATAGTAAACTCACAGTATAAGGCAAACCATTAAAGCAAAATTATAGGAACAACCATATACTCTCTACAGCTCAGAGGTAGGAAAGGTTTCTTCTTAGAGCAAAGCTCACAGGCCACCTAGGAAGGTTAAGTAATTCTATCTAAACGAAACAAATTTCTAGGAGTCAGTCTGTCCTTTGCCTCATGCTCCCGTTCCCGTCTCCATCCTCAAACCCAATCTTATTCCCTCATTGAACAAACCATATTTAAGCTCCCAAGGATACCATCCAAAACTCAGTGGATAACAGAGTAAATAAAGTAATGTGAGACTAAATTTCCAGCCTAATGTAAAGGACTTGTGTCACAAATTTGAGATTGAAATTTATTAGGTAGTGCTTCTACCTATAGAGAGGAGAGAAAGAATCTGTATTGGATAGAGAGAAAATTGGGGCAGTGATGCATTCACATGAAGCCCTCGGCCAACTCCACCAGAAATTTCCAAATTTAGCTGGGATTCCTTAAGAGTTGTTTCAAGTTGGGTCAATAGGCCCAGGCTGTCACTTCCCCAAGTCAACCAGTTAGTGAAGCAACAGTCTTGGGAAAGGATTTAGACATTGGGCAAAGTTAGCTCTCTTTGAGACAATCCTGAAAGAGGGCAGACAGCTCTCCACAGCCCCAGGAATAAATCTTTCAGTGCTGGAGGGGGATCAGAGTGGCATGAACCAACATCCACACAGGTTACACGATTTTTTCCATTTAAGTTTTCCAAAGTCAAAATTGTCTTCACTCATTTTATGCATATATATACATTACACTGATGTCCCCTGATTAGTATTATAATTATCAATTCTGAGTAATAAAAAATACTATAGCTTTGTAGATGACTGTGATATTGTGACTTATATACTAAGAAATATACATATTTGGTCTTTGTCTTATTTCTGGCACAGAGCTCCTAAAACCCTTGGAATATCCTAAGAGATGAGACCAAACAACAAAGTCTTTTGTTATGTTAATGCTATTACTTTTGTTTTTTTCTTCCCCCAAAATTATGTTTATTAACATACATCATTTATACAGATTTTTTTGATTTATTTTTTAATTTATTTTTAAAATTTAAATCCAAGTTAATTAACATATAGTTTAATAGTAATTTCAGAAATATAATTTAGTGATTCATCACTTACATATAACACCCAGTGCTCATCCCAACAAGTGTCCTCCTTAATGCCCATCACTCCTTTAGTCTTTCCCCCCACCATACCTGGTCAGCAACCCTCAGTCTGTTCTGGTATTTAAGAGTCTCTTGTGGTTTGTCTCTTTTGCTATGTTAATGCTGTGACTTTTGAATCCCACCTAGGGATGGGGTAAGTTGCCAGGAGAACAGATCCCATGATTAGAGGGTTACAATTTTCAGAACTTTGGCAAGGGCAGAGGGGCTGGAGATCATTAGGGCTAACTTCCAAAACCATGACCTCCTGAGCAGGGGTGAGCAGATTCTTTTCATTTAGGGTTTAGGGTGAATATTCAGAAGGGAAACTTTATCACCACATGTAGAGGTGGGTATAAGATCACATGTGTATCTTAAGGAAACATGCTCATACATACATTGTATGCTATGTTAATGAGGTTTGTGCTTCTCCTTGAGAAGAGATTGTAACGTTACAGTGACATAGAGGTAACCATGGGACACTCCAGGGTCCATCTGCGCAGAGGTGAGTCAGTGATCAAGCTCAAACTGGTCTAGGCCAGCAGGAGCTCTTGCTGTTGTTTTTCTCTGAAAGATAAGATTAACATTCCTATGAAGAGGAAGGGGGTCAGTAAGGGTCTTGCTGGTGACACTTCCATGTTGGTGCTGGGAGAGTGGTGCTTCTAGAGAGGGCATGGAAGCTCTGTGCCCCTTCTCCCTGACTTGCCCTGTGCACCTCTACCATCTGGCTATCCCTGAATTATATCCTTTTATAATAAACCAGTAATCTAGTAAGTAAAATTCTTCTCTGAATTCTGTGAGCTGCTCTAGCAAATTAACCCAAAGAGGAGGTGATGGGAACCTTTGATTTATACCCAGTCAGAGTTACAGGTAACAGCCTGAACTTATGACTAGCTTTTGAAGAGGGGGGCAGGGAAGGGGGTCTGTAGTCTTGTAGGAATGAACCCTTAACCTGTGGAACCTGAGGTTATGTCTCCATAGGTAGTGTCAGAATTGAGTTTGATAGCAACCAGAGTTCACACCCTGCTGGTGTCCAAAAATTGCTTGTTGGTGGTATAGGAAATACTCCTTCCACAGGTTGAAATTGGGTCTAGGGACTCAAGCAATGATAAAGCTTCCAAGCAGTTTTGGTTATTATGTTCAGACCTCCTTTTTCAACTAGAATATCTCTCCTTTCTCTCTTGCCCAGCTGTTGCCAAGTAATTTACAACTTGAGAAAGGATAATGGAGGTATAAACAATGCACAGATGTCTCTCTGATTTCCTTTATTGTGTTTCCTCTGGGAGGTATTAGGGATATCATTCCTTGACTTTGCCCGAGTTTGTTGAGGATGTTGATAATAATGGAAATAAATACGGGCATGCAAACAAAAGAACAGCCTTGTTCTTCTCATTAGAGAATGTGACTGGAGGCTCTAGGTCAACATGCCAATGCCATTGGAAGTTGGACTTCTGGAAAATTGTTTCATAGAGAATTTAACTATGATACATGCACAACCATTTGTATCATAGGACTTGTAGAACTATGATAGAGACTGGTGAGTTTCTCACTTAATAACTTTATTCATTCCCCAACAGATTTCTTAGTGAGCCCACTAAGAACTTTGGAGATACAGTAGTAAATATAACAGCTACAGCTACAGCTTCTAATGAGGACAGCAGAACAATGGGACAAATAAACATTTTAACCAAGAAAACAAAGTCCAAGGTGTCCCAGGAGTATAAGCAGGCCTTCTAATCTAAACTAAGAAATCACTACAGATCTCCAAAAGAAAGTGACATTTTTAGCTGAAACCTGAAAAAATGAGCTGGGTTTAGACTTTGAAAGAGGTCAGAGAGAAGTGTTTTAAATGAAGGGGGCATCTTGGTCCCAAGGAAAAAGAATGGCATACTTTAGAAAATAACCAAAAGAAAATTGGATGTTCAAGGGAAACAGTGAGGGGGAAGAAGCTGGAGGTCAAGGGGAAGAGAGGAACTAAATTATGAAGGACACCATTAAACCATGTTAAAGGGCTGGACTTTATTGTCCAAGGGACATAAGGAAGCTATTGAAAGATTTAAAGCAGAGAAAATATGTAACCGTAATTCAATTTTATAAAAATGACTTTGACATGAAAATATTGGAGATGGAGCTGGAGAGAAATGACTAGATTTAAGAGATAATTGGTATCCAGAATCATGAGGGTTAATGATTGATTGGATGATGTGAGGAATTGTAGGGGAGTCAGAGAGCACTTGGGCAATTTGGTGGAGACTGGTGCCATTTACTGTGTCAATGAATGCTGGAAGGAGAAATGATGGAGCTGACAAGTTCACTTTTGCACATTGGAGCCTGAGGTATCTTTGAGACATCAATGGGTAGAGTTTCAGTAGCAATTTGACTGTGCTTTGGGGGGTCCCTGGGCTAGAGACATCCACGAAAGCCATGTGAAAGAATGATATTGTCCAGGGAAAGTTTGGAGACCAAAAAGAGTAGCATACTTAGAATAGCACCATGTGTCAATATTCTAGAATGGGGTAAAGAACAGAGTCACAAATGCATCTGAGAAAGAATATGCAAAGAAGTAGGAAAAAGGGAGAGTTTGTTTGGCAGAGATCGTTACCTAAGCATCCACCTGCCTCCTCTGTTTCCTAGACTGTTTTTTCCAGCCTCCCAGGAGTTCAGTGTTGCCATATTGAGCTCTAACTAATGGAAGGGGAACAAAAACTGATGAAGGCCACTTTCAAAGGTGGTACATAAATATCTCTCAAAACTTCTCCATCTCATGGCTCAGTGTCAACCCCAAGAGGAAGTCAGAAACCTTCATCATCCCTTAGGAGAAAATACTATTAGATTTTACATAAGAAGGAAACTTCTTTTATGTTAAGCCACCAAGATTTGGGTGTTTACTGTAGCAGCGGCATTACCTTCACTCATACACACAGTGTGGAATCACAGAAACCAAGGGACTAAACTACTTCAAAAAGGAAGGAGTAGTCAACAATGTCAAATGACTGCTGAAAAGTCAAGCAAATTAAGTACTAAGGAATCTCTTAGATTTTGCAACCCATAGGGCCCGAGTGACCTGTATGTATCAGTATTTGCAACTGAAGATTTTTAGGATAAATGTAAACATATCTATGATCTTAATGGCAGTGGTTGTTTTAAGGAAGTTTCTGCATTCATAAATCAATTAGACTGTCTTGACAAACTCTGTGTATAGGTGTTTTAAATGTCATTTTTCAGTCAAACAAGACTTCCGAGATTGGTTACACAATTGAATTTTGATTTATCGACTTGGCCCTTAGTTTTCAATTGACTGAGTGGATTATTTAATTCTCTTGACTCAATTTGGATGAAGAAACAAAGCCTGTCCACAAAGTGTCAGAAAAAAACTTGGGATCTATAATAATCAATGAATCAATCAATGGCAGTTTAGCTTGGCTGAAACAATTACACTTATTGTGAATGCTCTGAATTTTCTGAATCAGTGATTTAAAACTAAATTTTATGCATACTGAACATTAGTGTGTGGAAAAGCCATAAGGTTCTTGTTAAAATGTAGAGGCCTAGAACCCTACATATAAATATTCTAATTCGGTAAGTAGATCTTGGGAGCAAGAATTCACATTTTTTTAACAAGCACTTCAGGTGATTCTGATAGGTATGGTCCCTAGCTCACACTTTGCCAAATACTGATCTGTATCTACCGGGATGCTTTAAAATCCAAATTTGTTCTCAAAAGAGGAACTGTAACTAACCCTTAGGTACTTGGCACCAGAAAGAAAATTTGGAAAAAAAACCAGAAGAGCATTTTTGTTACAAAAGAATGAAAAGGAGAATTTTAAAAGGCCATGTCAAATTTTTCTTTCTTTATAAATTTACAGACATTATTCTCTCCATTTTTATCCATTCTCTTCTTGTGAATTTCAAATAAAATGGTAATTCGATGATGAAATTTTCTCCTTTCAGAGCCCCAGAATACAATTAGCTGGTGATGCAGCAAGCTTCTGTAGCACTTTGTGCTATATGAACTCATTATGAAAATAAGAAGGATTTTATTTGCTCATTTCCTCATAATCTCATTTCCCTGCTTTTTTACTCACCTTTTAAAACAGCCCTCCCACTGGTATAACTTAAAGAACAGGACCTCTCCCTCCTACCCCATCCAGATGCATAGCCACTTAAAACCCTCGTTATTCTGCTCTCCATTTATTCTCTCTGGTTCTATGTTTCCTCGTTTGTAAAGACGGGATAGTAATAGAACGAACCTCATTAAGTTGTCATAATTAAATGAGATAATATATGTAAAATGTTTAGAAAATGTCTGGTATTTTGTAAGCCTTACACAAATGTTATTCAAGAATTATACCAGCACAGGTGTTTCAGCCATATTACTGCACTTACACCTTCTTCACTTTTTGCAAAATCACACACTAAACGTAACAGTGCTCACTGGAAAAAATAGGGTTAGGAACAGATCCTCAAAAGCCATGGTACTTTTACAAAAATGATAAGAATCCTGAAGATACAAAGATTGAGTTAAATCTCCACTAGCCTTTGCCCCCCAAATCTGTCAGTCCGCCCTTTGATGTCTCAAACCCTGGGACTCAAACTTCTCCTGTGGAGATACAGGTCTTTAACAACAGCCACTTTGATAAAGGATAGTTACATCCAAAATAAAAACAGGACTCAAAAGTTTGTTCTTTTGTTGTTGTTATTGTCTCATTTTAACACAGGAAAATCTCTTCCCAGGTTCTTAGTCTGCAAATACAATTTCTTCAGGTAGTTTCACCTAGTGGACAGTATAGCAAGGATTTCAGGCCATTAAGCCAGCCACTTTCTTGAATTAAAGGAAGATATTCAGAGCCTTTTAAGCGTTTTTTTCCAAACTCTTCAAATATCATAAAAGTTTTGTTTTATTTAACTGTGAAAAAGCTTACACAGTTGATTGCTTCGGACAATGAACACACTGGGAAAAACCAAGTTTGGTCCAATTTGTTTTCTGTGTTATGCTGATATCACTCCCCTAATTACCAATTGCATGAGTTGATTTGCATTTAAAAACACATGTTGTAGCAGACTGTAGATATGATTTTTAAAAATCCAGAAGACTTGAGAATTGCGCTATAATAAAAAGAGCCTTAGCAATCTAACTCCCCAGCATTCTTTTCCAAAAGTGACTTGAGCCCAATTATCAAGGGCTAAAAACGCTGATCTTGTTAGAAGTCTGGAATAGTGTGAGTGTTGGTGCACCCTGGTGGTAAGCAAAGACGGTCAGACTTGATGTATTTGGCTAATATATTAATCAGAGAAGGCAGCTCTACTGTTTAAACTCCATTTATATCTCAGCCAGTAATAAACAAATAAAACTCAGCTCTGAGCTTTCTTGCAGGACATTCTTTTGTTGGTGTTTTTTTCCCCTTCCATTGGTCATTAGTCATTGCCTACTTTTTTTTCTTTTCTCATTTCTCCCTCAAAACAGGTGGAAAGGAAGTCTTGGGTTGTTCTAACAGCAGGAGCTGTTTCCCTGAAAGATTTTAGGCCCTATTTCCTTCGAGGGGAAGTAATGGGAATGTGATATTACAACAAGCAGTGGCCCTCCAATGGCTTGTGGACCCTCTTACAGGTAACCAATGCTCCTACAGACTGCTAGGCTCACTCACTCCCCCTGCTCTGCGCTGGGAGATAGTATCACCAGATAAAAGAGAAACCACAAACTGTTGTGCATAAGGCATCAACTGCTGTACCAGCAACAAGGTAATGAGCATTGTTATGTTGTCAGCATTTATTCTACTGTCTATGAGGCACATAGTCAACCTCGAAAGATCCCAGTGGTAGAAACATTACAACACAAAACCTAGCTCACTTTGCTCCATCTCTTCGTGGCCCCAGGCTATACAAGTTTCTTTAAAAGGTAAAGTTTTCTAAAGTCCTGGATCCAATCTTTGAATATATGGATAGTAATTAGACAAAGTAGGGACCTGCTGAGCCATACATTGGCGAAGTCCATGGAACATTAGCAGCGTCACTTGTGATCATTAATGAAACAAAAGGCGACAGATCTCAGCAGAATGCAGAGTTGGATTCCTCCTCAAATTAGGAGAAATATGAGAGGGGTGGCCAGTTTGGGTGTGTTTTGGATCCCTTCATCCTGGCAGCCTTCTCCCACAGCCTCACTTGTTGATAGGATAAGTCATCAGTTTCCATCATATTTCATTTGCCTTATGCCACACACTCTGCAGCCTCAGACTCCTAATAAGAGTGTCTACACTCTGGCCACACATCCTCTGAGGCTGCCTTCTTTCTGAGGTCAATAATAATTGTCAAATCCGATGGCTAAAGCCAGGTGCTCATGTGCTGAGCTCTACTACATTTGGCCTAATTGTCCAAACCAACTCCTTCCTCTCAGAGTTGGTCTCCCCATGGCTGTTCTCAGGGGTCTCTGCCTACACCTCTCTCACTCTCACTTCCATTCTGACTGCCCACTCCTTCATTCCTGCCTCTCTCAGTATTACCTGTCTTCTTACCCACAGACTCTGTAAGGCCTGTAGCATTGGCTGATGCCCTGTAGCATTAACTTGCTTGTGGGTCTGACTTGCCATGAGGTCAGAGCTGACCCCATGTCTACATGACTGTTTGATCTAGTGTATGTGACCATGTGACAAGGTGTAGTCTCCAATCATATTTCTTCAGGCAAGTTTCTGATAGAGACTCTGCTTGATCGCAGTCAAACAAAAGGATGAACTGACTTTGCGCCGGGTATAAGCCTCTGGTCTAATCAGTTGTGGATAGTGGTGGGCATGCTACCCACTCCACAGGTCTCATAGGGAGCACTGGACGAAGGCCAGTTGACTATGAGTTCATGGCATAAGAGTTCGTCACCCTGTGCCCCCACCCCATCTCTACCATAATCCATTATTTACCCCTGTCAGTCCCCTGCCCTCCCCTGTCAACTTTTTGCTACATCCACAGTGGAAGTTTTGCCATTTTCCCCTTACCTCTTACTCCCTTTGCAAATGCCATTCTTTCTGCCTAAAAGGTCCTTTACCATTTCTTTGACTGTGAAATTTATCTTTTAACACCCAACTTCTCCCTCTCTGAAACTTTCAGCCTACTTTTGCAGGCACTGCTGCTCATCTCTGAGTCCCCATTTTCTTTCGTGCTTACTTCCATTTAAAGTTTTTCTTAATGTTTATTCATTTTTGAAAGACAGAGTGCAAGTGGGGGAGGGGCAGATAGAGAGAGAGAGAGAGAGACACAGAATCCAAAGCAGGCTCTAGGCTGTCAGCACAAAGCCCGATGCGAGGCTCGAACCCACGAACTGTGAGATCATGACCCGAGCCGGAGTCAGACGCACAACCCACTGAGCCACCCAGGAACCCCTACTTACTTCCATTTTAGCACTTACTATATCCATGGGCCATGTTTAGTACTAAACTTGTCTTCCCCGATAGAATTCTTGCCCCTTGAGGTACAAGTCTACCTCTTAGTCATCATAGCTTCTTCACCAATGCTTAGGATACTGTCAGAAACGCAGTAGGGATTCAGTAAAGGCTTTTTGAAGGAATCCATACATAAGTGAATGAGGTGTTTGGAGTGAACATGGAAATAGTAAATCAGGGATTAGTAACAGGGAAAGAAAGGAAATGATAGTACTTATGCTACAAATGGCAGTCATTCTCTCAGAATGCTTTTGGTGAAACACTTACACCTGTGTTAGGCAAATTTTTACTGTTTCGATTTCTCTATAAAAGGTAAGGCTACATTTATGGGAAAAGAAATTGATACTATAGCTTGTATATTATGGATCCCATTAAAATGAACTTCTTTGCTTTAAAATAAACCATAGTTTTTCTTAATGTTGACATCCTGTGGAAATTCTTACCATAGCAAAATTTCAAACTGGTCAGCACTATTGAATCTTTCCAACCTGTGTTAATCTGGGATAAGAGTAGGAGATAAGAAAAGAATTTCTTTTATAGAAAATGTAGAATTATATAACTTTTTAACAAAGAATTCAGCTACCTATCATTACAAATAAACAACCCCAAAATTAAGTGGCCTAAAATAACAGTCTTTTATTATATTTCAAGATTTTGTTAACCACAAATTCAAGTAGGACTCAATTGTATGATTCTTCTGCTTCATGGGTCATCCACTGTGATCACTTTATGATACTTAGCTAAAAGCTGAGCTGCTCTGGACAGTTCAAGATGGCTTTCTGCCACATCTGATGACTAGATGGGAATGCTAGAAGACTGAGCTCAGCTGGGCTCCTCTCTCGTCTGTGTAGTCTGAGGACCTCTTGAGCACTGAAGCTGAACTTTGGGTATAACAGCTCCAGGCTCCAAGACACCAAGGCAAAAGCCACCATCGTCCTAAAGATCAGAGCCAGAACAAATGGAGTGTCACTCTCTCAGGGCTCTATTGGTCAAAGCAGTGATAGGCTGGGATAGATTCAAGAGTGTGGAGAAATAGGGTGCTTAGGTGGCTCAGTCGGTTAAGCGACCGACTCTTGATTTCAGCTCAGGTCATGATCTCATGGTTTGTGAGATCAAGCACACGTTGGGCTTTGCGCTGTCAATGCAGAGCCCGCCTGGGATTCTCTGTCCCTGTCCCTGCCCCTCTCCCACTCATGCTCTTTTTCCCTCTCAAAATAAATTAAAAACACTAAAAATAAAAGAGTGTGGCAAAATATACTTCATCCTTTGATGGCATGTGATATAGGCAAAGAAGGAATAAAGACGGACAGCTACTCCAGAAATATAACTTTTCTTTCATGCTGTATTATCTCTAAATATAAAGTCTTCTAATCACATCATCTAGAGAGCATTTTACCCACTGCTCCGTCTGGTTGCCAGTCTCTTGTCTCTTTCTTCCGCAGTGGTGAGGCAGACATCGTTTCCACAGGAAAGAGAAACCCAAGGTTTGTTGCTTTTGTCAATATAAAAATGTTGGAGAGTTGGATGGCAAAGCTGCTGCCATTGGCATCTTTCACATGAACTACATCAAAAGAACCAGGATGCCCCTCTCTGTTGATGATCACACCAATTCTTCCCAGGTTAACACCTCCAGTCACCATACACAGATTACCAGCGTCAAACTTGATGGAGTCAGTAAACTTGCCAGTCTGCAGATCAATCTGAATGGTGTCAGTCACTTTGATGAAGGGATCAGAATAGCAGATAGTGCCAGCATCATGGGCCACCAGATGAAGAAGTCCTTTTGTCCCCACAAAGATCTTTCTCACTTTGCACAGCTTATACTTGGTCTCCTCAGGTGTAATCCAATGAATAGCAAAGTGACCCTTGGTGTTGCAGATCAGATGGAAATATTCCCCAGTCTTGTGTATGCTGGTGACATCCATAAAACCATTAGGGTAGGTTCTATCAGTTTGGACCTTGCCATCAATCTTAATAAAACACTGCATACAGATCTTCTTTAGCTCATCTCCTGCTAGGGCACACTTAAGTCTGTTCTTCAAGAAAATGATGAGAGGGAGACACTCTCTTGGTTTATGGGGACCAGTAGATGGACGAGGAGCAAACACACCGGTCAGTTCATCCAGCGTACAATGCTGAGCCCACTACATGCTTCAGATGTTTCTTGGGACCACGAGCCATGGCTGTGCTAGGCACAAAAAGATAACTTTATTACTTTTAAGACGATATAGTAATTTGATTCAAGTTTAAATCAATCAATGAATAGTTATTGAATATTTATTATGTGACTTATTCTCCATTTAATTTTATTTGGCCTGCCTTAAAGTCCTTAAAAGACCTAATTTCATGGAGAAGATGTCATTGCTAATGATGTTTTTAGAAGAAAAATATATCAATTTGGCCTTTAAAAAGAACCAGCCCTCCTTGGGTTGGGTCTCAGAAAAAGCAGAAGCTCCAATCTAGCTACTTGTGTGACTTCAGGTAGCTTAGTGGAACTTTTCAAGATTTCTGTTTCTTTATCTGCAAATTTATTTAATTAGTCTTTACTTAGTATCTATTCACTATCTGTACTGGTCTAACTACTGATGATACAAAGAAATACAAGACTATTTATTCCCTCAAAGAATGCACAAGGTAAGGGGCACATTCACAAATAATTATGAGGCAGTTTTGCAACACTTGGTACTGATTGCTGAGGTCTCTTTTATACCTAAAGTATGAGTTTTAATTAACTTATAAATAATTTATATGTAAATGAGTGTCTGAAGAATTTATTCTCTTGTGGCACCTGGGTGACTCAGTTGGTTGAGCATCGGACCCTTGATTTCTGCTCAGGTCCCGATCCCAGGGTCGTGGGATCAAGCCCCACATTGGACTCTGAACTGAGTGTGGAGCCTTCTTAATGTTCTCTCACTCTCTCCCTCTACCTCTCTCCCCCGCTCACATATTCTCTCTCTCTCATAAAATAAAATTATAAACAAGAATTTATTCTCCTAAGGATTTAAAATATGTATCTGTGCAATTTATTTATATTATTAATTTGTAATTAACTGCATTTTAATCTCTTCCTTCAGAGTCATAAGACTCTAAGACTGAAAGTGGTTAGGAATGCATCTACTTCAATTTCTTCTTCTATAGATAAGGATTCTGGGAAACAGAGAGGCTAAGGGACTTGTTTTACATCACACAGCTTGTTATTGGCAAGGCAGGCCATGCCAACATGTTCCACCCTTCATAGACCTACTTGCCTATAAGGGCATTTTAGTCCTGCACCTCTCCCCTCAACTGAGGTGCCAAATTCCAGAGCTCTCTCAGATTTATTGCATTTTTTAAAAACCTTCTCCAGAACTCTTGTGCTGTTTTGATAAAAAGAACTTTAATCTGTCTACTTCACAACTTCTGGAGATTATATAGTAATAGGTTAACACACACTTCTTTGGCCATGGAGGAAGGCTGACTATATAAACACTAAGACATACTGTTACAAGTTCTATTTCCATTTGTTATACATACAGCTCCTAACTGGGGTGAGATTAAAAAACACAGTTACTCACAAATACAAAAATTTCTTCATTATTCAAACCATGGTATTATTCTATTTTTTTATTAATAGTAATCCACAAAACATGTACTAGAGACATGGTTTTCTTTCACTGAGCTGTCAGGAGGAAGCATAGATTTCCAGAATATTGGCACCAGAAGGGACCTTAAAATACTCCTACGTCAATCTCCACATTTTACAGATGTGAAAGGTGAAGCCAAGGGGTCAGCAGCCTTTTCTAAATTTCCAGACAGTCTTACCCAAACTAAACCAGAGTCTAGCTTTCTGATTCCCAGGCAGTGCCCATGGCTAAATGAAAGAGCTTTGCTGGAACATTCTCAGAAAATTTTATTCTCGTTTTTGAGAATGAAAGGATGCAATTAAAGCTATTCTCCTCCAAAAAGATGTGCTGATATTTTGCTATACATCAGAGAAAAGCTTCCAAAGTCTCTCCTGCTCTCATTCATGAAGATATTTTCTCCTCAAGCCATTCAATCGGCCTACAAAGATGTGCTTGGATAATCAGTAAACATTCAATTTGTCTTAATGCAAGTCAGACAAAAGGGATGAGACTTCCATGTTTGCCCCAGAGATTTTCATTGATGTCAAAATGGTTTGCTATGGAAATTCCCTGAGCCATCATCTTCTGCCCACGGATGTTTTTCTCAAAGTTTTCCAAGTTAAGGAAAGATGTGTGTAGACATGCTATGAACCAGAGCAGAAACCAGCAGGAAAGAGCCACCCGTCAACAGTCCTGAGTACACTGATGCTCGGGAGCGGCATATGCCTCTTTCTGCTACTTCTCTTCCTTTACCTCCAAAGACTATGACATCTTCCTGTCTAAGTTTTCTTCATCTCTGCTCACGTTTCCGTCTAAACATCTACCCCTATCTTACTGTGGTCTTTCTTGTGTTTTCTTTTTCTGCAAGTATGGGTCCAAATCTATCTGAAAACAGGACAGTGTTCAGGCACTGCAGTATTCATGTCACGTAAACGAATCATCTGAGAGAAAGAATGGATACTTCACTTTTATTCTTTATGTATTGATGTTATATAGACTTAGCTTTGCTCCACCTGTATTTGGAGTTGAATAGGAAGCCTTTAGTTTATTTTAAAAATGGGCCCCTGCTGAGTAGCCTCACCTCTTTTGACCTAATTATGAAGAAAACACCTAGACCTTTTAAAAATATTCTGATTCTGACTCCCAGACAGACTGTTATTGAATTAGATCTGACCTTTGGGGCACAAACCCCTTAGGCAATTCACTTACTCTTTTCAGTGGGGTTTGCTGATATTTTCCTCTGGTTCTAATGTAGCTTAAACTCCTGTCTTTAAGACAGCTTTTAAAAAATTAGAGAGAAAGCAAAAAGCTAGCCTCAAGGCAAACTGTCCAAACTCGTCACTTTGGCAGGCTGAGAAATCTCCATTTGGTTGTGGCAGCAAGCCTAATGAGAAGAAAGCCATTAATTAAATAAACAAAACATTGCATTTTGGTCAGAGGAACAATATAGGTAGCAGCGCATTAGCCCTTTCCAAACCCTTTCTAGGAGAGAATTACACCTGTTCTAAGGAGTTGGTTTTGTTTAACCTACCACAATTACTTCCAGAGAAAGAACTTCAGAGTATATGCTTGTGAATCATCAAGTTTCTCCTATACTTTGGCTTTATCTTAGAGGCTAAAGTTAACTGTAACATACTGACTGTATTCCTTCCGCATGAGTAGAGACTAAAAGACAGAACTATCCCGATCTCCAGGTTTTAGGAGATACATCTCCTAGAACAGTCCTCTTGGCTTTTTCTTAGACGACTTCGCTTGTTGACTCCTATACCCTTGGTGTCTTGTGACCTACCCTGGAAAACTGGGACTACCCCACTCTGGGTCTTGTCTTCTCTCCACTGCACTAGTGATGGTGGAGACAGATGATGTAAAAAGCCTTGAGTGCTGTTCTTTCTCTATTATCTGGTCCCTAGCACAGCTGTGGTACCTCATTGGAACCTGGCCTAATGGTTTTATGCAGTCAGATAATTATTCACAGGACTTATCTTCATTGAGCACATGCTGGGGAGAAAAATAATAGCAGGATACAGGAAACATTATCTGCCTCAGATTCAAAATTGGCTTCCAGTGACTTGATTCTGGTTTATGTTATGAAAGGGAAATGAATAGTCTGCCTGTCGTTGTTATGAATGCTTTTGCTGAGCCCCTTACCCCATAACTTCACAAGCATACATTGGAAAACATAGGTTTTTCACACTGTTTTCCAATGATGGGGTTGAATCACAGAACCAGCTACATTTTCTCTGCTGGTCCTTGTTGGAAAACATGGCATGTATTTGTGCCATGGTATTGGGGGCGGGGCAGGGGGGAGTCCTGTCTGTATTTGAGTTTATGTGTTATGGCTCCAGGTGACCTTTGCTAAACATAGGAATATAACCTGAAAGTGGGAATACTGACCCACTGATCCCTAATGAACATGATAACAAGTTTGGCTAAAATTAGGTAGCTTGAATCCAAAGCCATAAAGAGAGATAGAGAGATTTTGATAGAGGAAATGATTAAGAAAGATTTCTTGGAAGTTCAGATTGTTTTAGGTAGTTAAAAATAAAGACAACATACACTGAGGAACTATTGCACAAGATCTGGGACCCCAGACAATGCTTAGAGAAAAACAACCAGGAGGTCTGGGAGGAGAGGAGCCACAGCAAAAGCTGGGAGATGGGAGGGGGGGTGGTTGGTGATGAGAAATAAGACAGCACCAAAAGCAAACCTTGAGCCAAGCTCACCTTTGATTTGAATGTGAACTTTGAGGAATTCATAGGACCTTAAAACAAAGAGTAAATATTGTTCAGATACATTACTTAAAATTTGTATTTAGACCTTTTAAAAAGTCAAATCATCTTAAAACAACAAACATCCTGTAGCCAACTTACTGAAAGTTTTGATTCATCCTTCTCAAATGAAACAGTGGGACTATTGGCCTGTAAATCACCAGCGTATGGTCACTTGTTCTACGGGGCACCGTAAGAACGGTCAGTACCTCCCATGGTCAATGTTGGGGAGGTACCTCCATTAAAGAGCCTTCTGCTTCACCACTAATTTAATGACTCCATGCTTCAATCCAATCCTAATTACAAAAACAAAAACCACATCAACTTACATACTCCAGCATTTCATGTTGCAATTTCTGCCTTCCTTAGGTTGTAGCCAAGATGAAAACACCTTGGCCAAAATGATTTGAAAAATAAAACTTATTTCACCTCGTGACCAAAGAGTAAAGAATCAGGTACCTAGGAGGAATGTACTTCTGTTTGAAGGAATGCTTTTCAGGTGGTGTTTTACGTCTGAAATGCTTTTCTGACGTTATTTTACATTTATACCTTCTATTGGATGTTCAAACATATTACCTAGTTAATTAAATCTTTTCACAATTTTGTAACACCTGTTTTCAGAGTGACTCCAAACAGCAGTGACATATGAAGTTTAGTCATGACCAAATGGGTCACAGTATACACAGAAGTAAAATTTCTAATAACATCAAATGTCCTAAATCAAAGAGTGTTTTCCAATTTTTTGGTGATCTCTAAGAATGGAAATATAAACAAAGATTAAATTTCATCCCAAAATTGGCAAATGAGTTATCCACACACATGCATAGTCTTTAAAATGGTCTTTCAAATTTTTTGTTTAACATTTATTTATTTTTGAGAGAGAGACAGAGCACAAGTGGGGGAGGAGCAGAGAGAGAGGGAGACACAGAAGTTGAAGCAGGCTCCAAGCTTTCAGCCCAGAGGCCAATGCAGGGCTTGAACTCACAAACCGTGATATCATGACCTGAGCCAAAGTCAGATGCATAACCGACTGAGCCACCCAGGTGACCCTAAAATGATCTTTTAAATCATCCCAGGAAACTCAAACTTCCTGCTTGGTGTGTATGCTCAAAAGTCCTCCAAGAGAGTGAAAAAGTAGTAGAAAGAGGCCCTTCCTGAGGAGAAAGGCTACAGGAAGCAGAATGTGGAATAAATAGGAAGGCATATTGGTTTCCTGTGGTGAATTCCTTCCTGATTTTCACACCACAGTACAAACCTGAGCTCCTGCTCCATTTTAAATTACTTCAAGCAGCTTCTACCACATTGGAGTGGGACCGTAGGTTGACTATAAATTTTCTGTTTTCTATGAATCTACCCCTCTTTGTTTTCTGTTTGTACTTTGTTCCTCCTCCCTACCCACCTTAGTTCTTCGATTCCAGTTTTGTGAAATCCACTTTAGGAAAAGTGGTTTGAAAGGAAGGAAGGACAAAGAAGAAAGAAAAGAGAGATAGAAGAAAGGAAAAGAGATGGAAGGAAGGAAGGAAGGAAGGAAGGAAGGATAGAATTTGTTTACTCATCCTATATTGACAGGACTTTCTTTTCTTTTTTTGCCAGTTGTTTTCCTTGCTCCAAAAGAACATGTCTTGCTTGTTACAGTAGTTAATATGTTTCATTCAATAGAACTTTTTTTATTTAGTTTCTGTGTATTCCAAAAGTTAAAGCCAGAATTTGAAAAGTATTTTGAAAGCAGGAAAAATCACCCCTTCTGGTGTAGTGATATTGTTATTTTTAAAAATCTCATTAAAAGTGAAATAAAAGGTCCTGAAACTGATATAAGACTGTATGTTAACTATACTGGAAGTAAAATTAAAAACTTAATTTAAAAAAAAATGAAATAAAAGATGTTAATCTTTGGACTACTAACAATTTAAAAAAAAATTTTTTTAACATCTATTTGTTTTTGAGAGACAGAGAGAGCCAGAACATGAGCAGGGGAAGGGCTGAGAGAGAGGGAAACACAGAATCTGAAGCAGGCTCCAGGCTTGAGCTGTCAGCACAGAGCCTGATACAGGGCTTGAACCCATGAACCACAAGATCATGACCTGAACCGAAGTCAGGTGCTTAACCAACTGAGCCACCCAGGCACTCCAGGACTGGTAACAATTCTTAAACTACTGTTGTTTCTATTTGAAACATTTTAATTGTAAGATAGATTTTAAATATTTAGATGCAACTCCAATGTTCTTTCCCTGAATTCATGATTGATAAAAATTGGAGTAAATATTTGTTTCATGTTTAGTTTGTATTTGTTGAAAAAAAGTAAGAATGGTAGAAAAAAGAAACCAAACACCACCGTTGTGCCTCTATTTGCATTGCCAAGGATGCTGTGGGCTCTGGCTTTTTCACCTGGTCCAGAGGGACCCAGATCCAATTTATCCCACCCACACCCTCATGGAAGATTCATGTCTGCCCAGGTTTTCCTCACACCCTGTCCTCACAGGAAAAGGCTGGTGGAGGCTGCTGGGTGGCCTTGATCACACACACAGACAAAACCTGTGCTGGATCTCACCCATCAAGGGGCACTGGTGTCTTGTTCTCACATCCCTCCTTCCTAGTTCTGCTGTTTCTCCTTCTAAAAAAAAACAGGACTTGAACACATTAAAAAAAAAAAACAAGTTTTGGGTTGCATGGGTAGCTCAGTCTGTTAAGCATCAACTTCAGCTCACTTCACGATCTCATGGTTTGTGAATTCAAGCCCCGCATCAGGCTCTGTGCTGACGACTCAGAGCCTGGAGCCTCCTTCAGATTCTGTGTCTCCCTCTCTCTCCACCCCTCCCCCACTCAAGCTCTGTCTCTCTGTTTCTCTCTCTCTCTCTCTCTCTCTTTCTCTCTTGAAAAAACAAACATTAATTTTTTAAATTTAAATAAAGTTTTAAGAAACTTAAACATGTAGAAATTTTACGCAGTTATAGAATTTATAGAGATTTCTCACTAAAATAGATTTGAGTCTCTCTTAATTTACCTTCAACTTAATATTTATCCAATTTTGTTGTGAAGCTGAGTCTTGAAAGCTAGAATGTTTTTGAAGAGAAATGCATCTCACCTAAACATTTCAAGACGTATTGAGATTCTTGATGAAAGCCATAATAAGGAATATGAAATTTGTTACCTGAGGCTTGGCTGTTGAGCTGAATTTTGTGCTGGTATTTTTTTAAGTCATAGGTAAGTGGTAAGTTTTCCATTTTTTTTATTATCCTCTTTCCTGTAGTAGTGGGCATGCATGTGAAGTTTGTGTTTCTTAGAATGGCTGGTTAAAAAAAAAAAGATTTCTAGATATAAATTGACTAAGTCAGTAACTAAGTGTTATAGACTATGTTTTATAGCACATAACACACCGTATCCTTTCTAATATGAGATGACTGTGTGACAAGGTCTATGTGAGGTGAGTGGAGATTTTATTTATGCATTTGGGAAGCAAACCTTCTTGTACTATCTTGTCATTACTAATTGAAGTGCAATCTTGTCATATCTAACTTGTTAATAGCTTCATATGTTCATTCTGTTTCTCCTTATTCATACTGTTTATCTTTAAGACTGGTGTTCAAGACTAGAGAAGTCATGGGGTGTTTGATTTGTTTTAGTGAACAATTCTGGATTTACTAAAAGAGGAAGTCTGAAAGTGCTGATTAAGCAGTTTGATATTATTATGTTTATAAGCCAGATTCTCAAAAATTTGCTGTGGATCTTTTTCCTGCAGAAAATTATGTAACCAAGTCACAAAGTTGTTGTTGTTGTTGTTGTTGTTGTGTGTGCACGTGCATGCCCCTGGTAAGTCTACCACGTGGTAACTACTTCATTTGCCCAGACTAAGAATTTAAAATATATTTGAGTTCTAGAATTTATATTAAGTTTGTGGCAGAATAGAAAAAAAATGTTAGCCTGACTGATACTTTTGAAAAAAATTAAATTATAGAAAACTTTGGCTATAACTTGTGAATAACCTAGAAATCGTTATCTATAAGTGGATAATAAACAGATGCATCAAAAAACAAATTAGTTCTTCCTCTGAGGTTTAGGTTTTCAGCTGGGGGTGACTTGCTTCCAGAGAACATTTGGAAATGTGTGGAGGAGGTTTTTGATTGTCATAATGACTGGGACAGCCCCAGGCATTTAGTGAGTACAAGGCCAGAGATGCCAAATAACCCTCAATGCATACAAGACATTCTGACTCAATGAAGAACTCTCACATCATAATGCCAACAGCACCCCTGATGGTGTCCCTATTGTTAATAGGTTTGACATATGGAAAATATTAGAAACTGGACTGGATAATCTTTTTCTTCTTCTTCTTCTTCTTCTTCTTCTTCTTCTTCTTCTTCTTCTTTTGTGTGTGTGTGTGTGTGTGTGTGTGTGCCAATATAGACTCAGGCCAATGAAATGGACTAATTAGTAAACAGAAATTTCTTTTTCCTAAAATTGTAGCTAACACCCACTGTAAGCAATTAGTAATTTAGATTCTCAATGTTTGTGCCAAGGGGTTTGATGGTTTTATGTAAGGTGGTAACATACTGGAAACAGTTTAAATTTTACTGTAGCAAAATAGTGCTAGTATCTCAGAAAGCAAAAGATTTCTTGTAATTTCAAGTGCTCAAAATTGGGACAGCTGGAGATTTAATAGCTTTGGACTTGAAAATAGGATTTAAAACTAAAGTTGAACCTGTTAACAGCCTAGACATCATTGTTTACACTGATGATGGAATAAACATAAGAAACTCTGGAAATCTATATAAATACCAAGGAACAGGATAAAATAAGCTAGGTATTTAGTTCAGCCTTGGACAATTAAACCTTTTTATCCTTTGTTTTTTTCCATCAAGAAGAGCTATGGTGGGATTCATATCTTTTTTTAAAATTTCATCAAATGTTTAACTTAATTTTTAAGTTGAGTAAGTTAATTTTTTCAAGTCCATTAGAGCAATATCCCCTAAAGGCAACACCAACTTATTACATTCTTTTTTTTCAAGTTTTTAGGATGTAATTTCTCAGCTGTGATAATGACCCAGAGTCCAGTTCTTTATTACAGAACTAAAACCCATGCACATCTTGGTTAATCTCCTCGTATATGTGTAGATGTGGTTACTTTCATGCAACAAGTCTCTAGCTTTAAAACCTGTTTAATATGAAAAGATCCCTTGTGAGCTTTCCAAAAATTTTTATAATCTTCTGTGATATGGCTGGGTTTTAGTTGTGTATTTCTCTGTTTTCAACTTTTTGAGTTATTGCTGGAAATCAAAGTAGATAATAGTTTTTAAAAATTACAGTTTACC
This sequence comes from Panthera tigris, assembly GCF_018350195.1. NCBI lineage: Eukaryota > Metazoa > Chordata > Mammalia > Carnivora > Felidae > Panthera > Panthera tigris. Next base: position 205,042,057 of record NC_056660.1, read on the forward strand.
CTTGAACAACATGGAGTTAGATGCCAAACCCCCACGCAGTCAAAAATCTGTATATAACTTTTGATTCCCCAAAAACTTAACGACTCATGGCCTACTGTTGACCTTTGACTGGAAGCCCTACTAATAACATCAATAGTCAATTAACATGTATGTTGCATGTTATATATATTATATGTTATATTCTTGCAACAAAGTAAACTAGAGAAAAGAAAATTATATTAAGAAAATTGTAAGAGAAAAATCTCCGAAAAACTTGACAATATATTTATTGAAAAAAATGTGTGTATAAGTGGCCCATGCAGTTCAAACCCATGTTGTTCAAGGTCAACTGCATTTGAGTTTTGACTAACTTCAGGCTATTACATTACAGTTGGTTGAACTGCACTTTAGTTCTGTTAGGAAACTCTTTGACATTATCTTAAATAATTTTCACAAAAACCATCTAGGCTCAGTGCTATTATTCCCAAACTACAGCAACAGGCATTTAAATAATTGGGTCCCAAGGTCTAACGTTTGGAAAAGAGCCTTGTAGTCTGAAGCTCTTCCTGTGATAGTATATAAGCTTGCTATTTTCATTTAAATGTAACTGCCTCATATTTTAGCTAATAAACACATTAAATAAAACCATGAAACTACTGGGGCACCTGGGTGGGTCAATTGATTGAGCATCCAGCTTGGGCTCAGGTCATGATCTTGAGTTCAAGCCCCATGACAAGACTGTGCTGACAACTCGAAGCCTGGAGCCTGCTTCAGATTCTGTGTCTTCCCCTCTCTCTGCACCTCTCTCTCTCTCTCTCTCTCTGTCTCTCTCAAAAATAAATAAACATACAAAAAACCTAAAAGACAAACAAACAAAAAATCACGAAAGTACTACAATGCTGAAATTTGAATCTAAAAAAAAAAAATTTGAATAAGGGTTAGAATCCTTTCTCATTCCATATAGAATAAATAAATTTATAAAATTTGACTTTATGGTTCTCCTTTGGGTCCTGAGGCTCTGCAAGACAATGTAAAAATAATCGTTTTCAAATTTGTTTTCTTTCTTTTCATCCTTCTTTCATTTCTTTTCATAATACATTAATAAGAATTTAAATCAAGATTTGAATGATACTACAAATATGTTATAAAGTGATCAGGAGAATTAAAGTAATTTAATTTTTTGCTTGTGAGAATCATCCCTGGTGTTGTTCTTCACTTTTTAGAAGTCATATCAAGTTTTGTGATTTGGTAGAAACACAGTGATTTACAGAAAAATATGTTAACATCTATGGTAAAATATTTTCAGTTTTAAATCTGGTTAAAAAGTTTCTAGACTTTTTTTAGACACAGTTTTTGTGCTTGTTTATTTTTTTTAAGTCATTGTATCTGTCAAAAACCAGAAAAGATTAAATGATAAAAAAAAAAAAAGAAAAACTGGCATAAAAATAGGGGACTTTCAGTTTTGCTGAAAAAATAAGCAGAGTAATGCAGGGTAGTTGGAGGTTGAAATGAGGGTAATTGTTTTATTTTGGTTTGTTTTTGAAATTGGAGAAATGGGAGCATGGATATATGTCTATGGGAACCATTAACAAAGAGAAGGGAGATCTGTCAGAGGAAAATTCCTGATTCAGTCAGGAGCAGACAGGATCTGGGACACTTAATTCCACTATAGAGTTCGAAGAGACAATATGGAACACATCTCAGACTTATTCCATCTGAGGAGAGAGAACGTGTGAAAGTGTGAGCATCTTTCTACCAAATCCCCAACTGTCCAAGGCTGAGGGCTACTCCAGCAGCATTAACTCCCTGGCATTTCTGGCTTGACTTTTGCATAGGCTGAAACTTCCCAGGGTCATTAACGAGCCTCAGGTGGGGAGTAGCAGAGATTTCATTAAGCAGGCTTCAGTGTGTAGGGGTGAGCTAAGGGGATATGGCAGGTCACCCATTGCTATTGCTACCCTCACACTCCAGACATCAGACACACTAAATACTAACAGTCATGTCTAGTTCAGTAACCAGTTACATTGTTCCCAGAAGAGCTTTATAAATCAGGAACTTAAAATACATCAGCCAAATCAAGACCTTCTATTTTAAAAGCCTAATGCGTTATTATGAAGCCCTCTACAAGCTTACAAAGGCCAAGAACAAAAAATTTCTTTAACATAAGTGAATAGTTATTTGTAATATCTGTAATGTCACAAACTAAGAGAAAAACAAGGCACCAGTAAATCATAAGATGGGAGTGTCAACATGAAAATTATTCAATCCATTTATTTTTTCAAATGACACTAAGTTTGGTTAATTGTTTGCCTGAAGACTGACCCATTTCCTGCTCCATTACTCTTTAATACATTATAGTCAAAGATCCATCCTTATGTTGGTGAAATAAGTTGCACTTGAAACAAGCCCAGTTGTGGCCTTAACACTTTCTTTATCTGTTGTCCTTAACAAAACCAGGCTCTCTTTTAATCTTTCACCAGTGGTAGCTGCTGCTTACCAAGTGTACCAGAAGGTCAAGAAATACAAGTTGGTGTTCTTTCCTGCACTCCCACCCCATCTCTTCTTCTAGACCGTAAGTCTTGCCTTTCTTCTAAAATTCTATCTTCTTCTGTGGATTAGTTCAACCTCCAATCCCACCATTTAGTTTTTAGACCACTCTCTTTCTCACCTCCCAAGGGAAACCTTCCTGATTCCAGACTCTGCCCCTGCACTGCCAACCTGTATCTTGCCTTCATTACACTGTTAATATTTGTGATTATAATAAAATTACAAATTTATCTATACATACTTACTATTAGTACTTTAGATGGCCCTCTAAATTCTAGTAATTTACATTAAGTTTTTAAATTTGATTCTTGTGATGACTACATTTATTCCACGTTTACAAATGAAGACAGTGAGTCTTGGTAAGGTTAAGAAATTTGTCAATATCACACAGTTAGAAGGCTGTGAGCCCATCCATGGTCCACTCAAGCTGACCAACTTCAGAACTTGCTCTTCTACCCACACTGCTTCACTGCCTCCATAGTATTTTAACTTGTTTTTTCATTATTGTTTATTGTTTATCTTCTTAAAAGACTCTAAGCTTTTGAAAGAAGGGGTCATATGTACATTGCCACCTACCTAGGTCCTAGACTCATGCCTAACACAAAACAAGTGTCTGATTCACATTTGCCAAATAAATGAATAAATAAACCAGTTACTACCCAATCCTGCATTGCTAAATAACTAAAGGGATGGTTGATAGGTTGGTGATGGGTCAGTGGTTTTATTTTTCTATGATAAAATCAAGTATATTGACTAAAACAGACTCACAAAAAATAAACTACTTCATACTAATTCATAGCACATACATGTAGATTATGTTTAAAAATTGCCATAGGCAAGTAAACATCTCGGTTTAGATGGATTGGAAAAAGGCTAGTTTCAATTAATGAAGTATCCTTAAAGGAATGGAATTTTATTCCCCAAATGTATATTGCAATAAACCAAGGAAATAAGATTTGCTTAATGGATATAAATAAATAAATGGCTTTTCAAAAAAAAAAAATTAAGTATCAATACACAAGCCCAATATTATGCTAAGTGTTATGAAGAATATACAAGGAGAAGATCTAAACTGTTCTTAAGTACTTTACAATCTGGTTTGATACATGAGACATAATGAGCAGACCAAGAAAATGTCTAATCAATGGCATTTTCTGTGACGCAGATTATAGCCTTATAGATACTCTAATCTGGAACTTGGCCTAGGGGCTGGAGAGGTGAGGAAAGTTTAGAGTACGAAATGGGATTTGGCTGAGAGCATATAGGTTTTTCATGAGTGGGTTGAAGAGATTTTAGGACAAGGGCAGGGGAGGATAGAGAAATGAGCAGACAAGTGGAAAGTTGACGAGTATAACAGAAAGGCAAGTTGCTTGCCGTGAGAACAGTTTGTGGTAGGAAAGAATTACAACACTCTGTTAAAAACCAGCTGGCTGATGGAAAAGGGCGATTATCAAGCTGAGCATTTAGACTCAACATAAGAGAGTTATTGTGGATTAAGAGCAAGAGTGTGGATATGATAAACAGAGGGTACTAGGAAACAACGCCAACATAACTTTTAGAAGGGGCTGAAAGTAGAGAGATCAGCTAGGAGACTATCATAGTTACTTAAACATGAGGTGGAAGGAGCCTGGATTCTAGATAAGACAGGAGGAATCAGAAGGAATAAAGAGATATAAGAAAGCCCATGAAGGCAGAGTTGAAAGGGCCTGTTGACTGGGCATATAGGTCTGGGGAAAGGAAGAAATAAATGGTGACCTCAAGGCTGTAAATCAGGAGAACTGAAAGCTCAGATTTAGAAACACTGCTCTGGGAATGCCTGAAACCATAAACATGAGATTTCTGAAGGCTTTTGTAAACACGAGAAAGAAACTTAATGTAAAAACCTTAGCTAGAAATGTATTTGGGAGTGAAACACAATTTAGAAGTTATTTTAAGAAATAGATTATGGAAAGATTTTTAAGATAATAGAGAGGTTTTTGAAAATTTTCTTAAAATAAGAAACGGTCTCCTTACAAGGGTGTACTGACTATAGTGGAATTGGTATTTTTACCTGGTAGAACTCAGATGTACCTCAAAAATGTAACTTTGTTTTCTGTGAGTTCTTCTTGCCTTCCTGACCCTAACTCAATGACTGAAGACAAATATTTTGAACTTTCAAATTAATATTATTATTCAAGGTAAATATTCAGTCAGCTCAAAATTTAAATTCCTATCAGTTTTATCTTTTGGTCTGTCATAGGGTTTCTTTTCTACCTTCTCTGTTTTCAGATTCATCCAAACACTCATAGAGGTGGTGGGATGGGGCCTTGAATCCACAGACTGTCATTTCACGCCACGTTGGCTGTCACGGTAATGGGCTTTGTCCTAATGACTTGCTCAGCATCTACAACTGGCATTCATTTTGAACGAGTCTTTCTATTTGGTCTTTAGAGGCTTTATGCTGACACCCACCATGAAACATGTGTTCCTCGCCATAGCATCTAATCAAGGCCTTTCCTGTTCTATCAGAGTTTTCTCAATAGGCACACAAGAGCTGAGGATATGACAAATAGGCTTCCCACAATTAGGAAAATTATCCCTGGTCCATTTACTTCCTGCAATATTCCTGCTTTCTTGTTGGCCTGCCATATTGTTTGTGACACCATTCTGAATTCAGGGCTTCTCTGAAAGCTTTATAATCGTTTCCATCTATGTCCAAGGTATCATAGTTCAAAGTCCAATATTTATTTGGACTCACAATTTGTTTGGATATATTTTGCTGCACCCTAGATTTCAACTCTGGGAGACAGAGTGTGTTACCAAGATGTAATGGTATACTAGAGCCAACTTATATATACCAGCTCATGAAAGTTTAGGAATGCTGCCAGCTAGTTGTTAAAACCAGACTTTATTTTAAATTAAATTATATGAATTTAGGTTTAAATTAATTAAAAACAAAAGCAATAAATACTCCAAATCATCACATCCTTATCATCTTAATACATTTTTACTAACTTTATCAGCATTTTAGTAGTAAAATAGACTTTAATAATACCTATGCCCTTGAGGCTTTTTATGTATATTTTCTCTTTCTACCTCTGTACTCAATAATATCCGGTTGGTAGCTTGAAATTGTCCATAACGTGAGTATTTACACCACAGAAATTGGAAGATGCTACAATTATTAAACATTTACCAGCACACCACTCATGAGTGTAGCTCATGACTCATCTCTTGCCCATTATTTCCTTAAATTTTTCATCTCCTCTTCTTCTTTTCAGTGGTCTACAGGCTTTATTACTATGTTTTCATGTGTGACAAAACTTGCCTTTGCATCCTCCTCTTTTACTAGGTCAAAAAATGCAACAATGGCATTTATTATTTATTAATAAAGAAGGGCAGCAGAGAGCCTGGACTTTAAAAAATATATATTGTCCTTATTGCTTGACTACTAACTTGCTTTCCAAATGTCTTTCTAATAAATAAAAGGACAGATCTCAGCCAAGGCTCCAAATCATCCCAAACTCCTAATTAATAGGGTTCCATTAGTGAGGATTTATTATAGCAACAAGTAGTAATAAATTGTCTGTCTTGAGTTCTGAATAATTCACAGTTGCAAATGTACTTCCATATTTTACTACCTTGACATTTCTCATAACTTTCTTAGTTTCTGATGGTAGTAAAGCTGATTTAACTAGTAATTAATGAACAGGAGTAATTGTGTGCCCTTGGCATCTTTAACAAATGGAGTCACCTTAGCATGGCAGTGTAGAGGCAGAGGATTTTCTGTGCTTCTGTTTCCACAAATGGTACAGAGGAGGTAGAGGATTGCTTCATTAGTCACCAATAATCATTTATAAAATTGGAGAAACCACAGACTAATGAATGTTTCAGCTTCTTCTAGCTCCTACATTCAGCTAGAAGAAGGAGCTAGAAGAAGCTGAAACATTCATTAGTTGCTAGCCCAATTAAGCTATAGATTAAATCTCTATTTTTCTCACTCTGTTGATTAAATGGCCACTTTGCCAGGTAGAATTTAAATGAACAAGCATTTGGGAAGTATATTTATTTCTAAATTCTCTGATGAAGTGATTCTAGTTCCCGAGTAATGCAACATTTTCCAAACAAAAGAAACTTAGAATAACAAAGTTTCACTTATTGGGAGAATGCTAGAATTTTCCCTGCACATTAAGGGAAAGTGGCATTTCTATTATTGAGACAAGGAATCTATGTACTCTGGGGGTGTTTATATATTGATGCCTTGCAATTATATAGTGCTTTTTACTTTTATTCTTCAAAAGAAATAATGCAAAGTTCATCTGGGAAGATCATTCTTGAGATAGAGCATTACGTAGGTAGTACTGTTCACCTCGTTTTGCAAACTCTGAGTTCTAAAACCTTCACTCAAATGGTTAGTAGGGTCTACCCATCCAGGTATCACATATAGCAATACTTGAAGGTGTTAATTTAATCTCAAGAATTTATCAAGAAAGCAAATATTTGTGGAAATGATTGAAGCAATATTCAGTAGTGATAATGTTGCCATATGTATATTATACCAAAAAGAGAAAAACAAATAAATTTAATGAAAGAATTAACTAACCTGGAAAAACATACATTGATAAGATTCTCATAACGCCTGCTGATAACCCAGGATAGTTAGAAAAAATGATCTCATGTCATCTGGGTTTGTCTCATGGTGATTTTCTTTCCAATCTTCTAAGATGGGAGAGATTGTTTTCTTCTCATCCCTTATTAATAACTGCAATTATTTCTTTTTGCTCATGCACTTACTTAGAAGCAACTGAGTGTTTATTACATTTCTGCAGATGTTTGCCACCCGCTAAAGTGCTCTACAAAAAGCTAATTGCCTACTTTTCTGTAATGGAAATAGCTGCATCTTGTTTTAGCTCTATGTTGTTTTCTTACCTAATTGCTCTATGATACTTATCCCTCTGCCATGATGTAAACATTCTATGTGTGAAGAGCTTCTCCATTTATGTGGTCAATAGAAAGTGTTACATCTTCCCTAGAGATATGAGGTAAACATGGCTCTTTCATATCACTTATGGTCCCAATGGTCTTTTTGTAGACAATCCATCAAGCAACAATGGTAGCAACAGTTTAATGCATCCTTGTTTAACTATTTCATGTTCTGTATCTTTTATGCCACAATTTCCTTGCATATCAGTGGGGCTCATTTACTTTTGACAATTCTCCAAATGAGTAGTTAAGGCGATTATCATTTCCTTATTTTAAAGATGAGGAAACTGAGCCCTTAAATATTAACTGATATGTCCAAGGTCAAATAGTTGGTGACTGAGCTAGTATTAGAAGACAGTCTTCCTATGGAGAAATGTATATGATATGTCATCAAACGAATTTTTAAAATACAGAAAATGGGAAAATACACATAGAGATTACATGCAGAATAGAATATTAATTGAAAACATACGCATATATGCACACAGAAAAGAAATACTGCTCAAAAAGCATATTTCATACATATCAAATATTCCATAATAGATAATATGTTTACAGAGAGAAGTAGATGTGGTCCTTGCAACACTAGAACTAATAATCTAGTGAAAGAGACAAGTGCCAATCAAATAAATACAGAAATAAATCTATACTAACACATTGTGAAAAGTGTAAACAACAACAACAACAAAAAATACAAGGTGCTATGAATAGCATCTAATTTAATATAAATATAAATTTAATATAAATGGTTAATATAAATGGGTTTAATATAACTGAAAAAGTTAAATGAGGTAGAAAACAGAAAGATGACTAGGAATTAGCCAGGTGAAGATGGTGGAAGATTTTTTAATTTTTTTTTTTTTTACTTTTCTGACTTTCCAAATTTCTACAAAACAGAGGTATTACTTTACCAATCAGAAACTATGCATATGTGAGTTTTGATTCTCTCTCTCTGGCAGAGTATTTCCTATCAAAACAAACCTCCTAGAAAAGCAACTCTAAATGTTGAAATTAAAAAGAGGGGGCGCCTGGATGGCGCAGTCGGTTAAGCGTCCGACTTCAGCCAGGTCACGATCTCGCGGTCCGTGAGTTCGAGCCCCGCGTCAGGCTCTGGGCTGATGGCTCGGAGCCTGGAGCCTGTTTACGATTCTGTGTCTCCCTCTCTCTCTGCCCCTCCCCCGTTCATGCTCTGTCTCTCTCTGTCCCAAAAATAAAAAAAAAACGTTGGAAAAAAAAAAAAAAGAGAATAGGGGCACCTGGGTGGCTCAGTCTGTCAAGCGTCAGACTCTTGACTTTGGCTCAGGTCAAGATCTCATGGTTCATGAGTTTGAGCCCCACATCAGGCTCTAGGTTGGCAGAGGGAAGTCTGCTTGGGATTCTGTATCCCTCTCTCTCTGCCCCTCCCTCGATTGTTCTCTCTCTGTCAAAACTAAGCAAAACTTAATTTTAAAAGAAAAAAAAAAAAAGAATAATCAGGGCAAGAAATACTTTAGCAACGAAGAAACCTGAGAAAAGGAAAATCCGCTGCAGTAAGATAAATTCTCTACTACTTTTCCTTCTAAGGAATTTTCTGATATATAAGTGCTGCAGGCCAGAGTCCTAATGAAAAGCAGCAGATCAGAGCTTTTTTCTACTTCACAGTGCTCGGGAGACAAAAGTTAGTAGGATGTTGAAGAGAGCCAGAACTCAAGAGATGAGTAAAGCTGTTGGGAGGTTTTAAAGCACTTCTCAATAGTAACCAATAGAACAGGCAACTCAGTAAAGACATCGAAGATTTAAAGGTTGCTTTTAATAAATTTGATCTAATTAAAATAGATAAAAGATTACAAAACTTCTTTATACACACTTTTCAAGTACATGTGAAACATTTACCATATATTGGTAAATGATCATATGTTGAGTCATAATGCAAGTCTCAATGGTTTAAAGGGATGGAGATATATAAATATAATCCCAAACAGTAGTGGAATTTAGCTGTGCATATGTATTCTGAAATATTTGGAAGCAGTGTGCCTGGGTGGCTCAATTGGTTAGGTGAGTGACTCTTGATTTTGGCTGTGGTTGTGAACCTAGGGTCGTGGGATCAAGGTCTGCCTCTCTCTCCCACTCCCCCACCTTCTTTTTCTCTAAAATTAAAACATATATATGTTTTTTTAAACTATATATATATATATATATATATATATATATATATATCACAGTTACATAGTTATGTATAACTATGCACACACACACACACACACACACGTATCTCACAGTAAAATCTTGGATTGCAAGTAATTTGTTCTGCGAGTATTCCACAAGACAAGCGAACATTTCTAATAAATGTTAATAAACAAGTGATGTCTTGCAATACGAGTAGCATGTGATGCCAAATGTCACATGATCACACCTGAGCCAATGGTTCTTCTCTTTCTCTCTCTCTCTCTCTCCCTGAGGGATTGTGGGTGACTGTCTCCTATGCTCAGATGCTGGGCCTCAGGCCGTGGTGTTTGACAGAAATCAGTGATATTTCAGAACGTTGGAAGGTGCCCACAACTGGCATTAGTGTATTTTTTGTCACCTGAAAGCACCTATGAACAGTCCTTTGCTTTTCCATACAAGAGTAAGCTTAGGAATGCTTTGCTTCATTCTAGGTCAAGCTGCCTGCAGACACAGACCCTTTCCTCTGCTGCTTTATTGCCAGGTACATTAAATACACTATATAGCAAGATTTTATTAATTCTGCACTGTAGTCAACATGCATGCAAGCATATACAATAGCCGCCATGCAGGAAAATATTGAAGAAGAAAGGTGGTAAGAAGGAGATGATTACTGTGGAAGTTAAGAAAGAAATCATCGAGAAGTACGAACAAGGTATGCGAGTGGCCAAAATTGCAAGATTTTATGAGAAGTCTATGTCTTCATCTCATCTGCAGAGGAGGAGGAGAAAAAGGCAGGGGAATACCTCACTTCAAATGAGATTAGGGAGATATGTAATATGGGAAACGGTGCAAAATGTTGTAGAAAAGCACCACCCAAATAAGGCTATAACAATGCAAGCAATGAATCTGGTAAATAATAATGCAATGTCTCATTTCCATGAAATCCTCAAAAGGAGGCAACAGTAAGTGTCATTGGATAGGTTTCTTGTTTAAAGTTGTACAAAAAGAAAAAGATTCTATTGAACCAACAGATAGCAGCGATTCCATTAGTGAAGTCGTCCTACAAAATGACCCTCCTCTCTCTTGTCTCCCCCACACTGGTCATGAAGGGTTTCAAACATAAGTGCAGGTTAATTTGTTTATTTTTCTCTATATTTTGTATTTTTTTATGATTTTGTATTATATTACAGTATTGTAAATCATTTTTATATGAATATTTTTGGGTTGTGAAACGACTCATCTGAGTTTTCCATTATTTCTTATGGGGAAATTTACTTTGATATACAAGTGCTTTGGATTACAAGCATGTTTCTGGAACAAATTATGATGGCAAACCAAGGTTTTATTGTATATATATTTGGAAGCAGAAGGCATGCATAGGCAATGGTTGGGGAGGAGCAAGAACTTGGCAGCAAGCTGGGAGACTAGGAGCCAGGGCCCTGGGAACCCCTGGGGCACCTGATGTGAGCACCATGGGGAGAAACCTGGCACCAGGGTCTCCAAGAAGTTGAGCCCTAACTGCAAGCTCAGCATGTACTTAGGCAAGCGGGACTTTGCAGACCACCCTGGACAAAGTGATGATGTGGTGCTTATGGACCCTGACTACTTGAAGGACCAAAAAATGTTTGTGACCCTCACCGATGCCTTCTGCTATGACTGTGAGGACCTGGATATAATACCCCAGAATCTGCCCTGCTTTGTCACACTGTAGCCAGACCCAGAGGACACAAGGAAGGCTTGTGGGGAAGACTTTGAGATTCGAGCCTCTGTGCTAAGTCACTAGAAAAGGAAAAGCCACAGAAGGAACTTTGTGTGTCTGGTGATCCAAAAGGTGCAATTTCCACCAAAGAAACCAGGCACTCAGATTTCAGTAGAAACCACACTTCACTTTATGTCTGACCTATCCTTGCACCTGAGGCTTCCCTGGACGAAGAGCTATACAACCAAGGGGAGCCCCTCAACATCAACGTCCCTGTCACCAACTCCACCAAGACCGTCAAGAAGACCAAAGTCTCTGTGAAACAGCACGCCAACATCTGCCTCTCAGCACTGCCCAGTACAAGTGTCCTGTGGCTCAGATTGAGCAAGATGACCAGGTGTCACCCGGTTCCACCTTCGGAAGGTGTATATCACACTACTGCTCAGCAACAACTGGAAGAAGCGCGGTCTTGGCCTGGATGGGAAGCTCAAGCACAAGGACACCAAACTGGATTCCAGCACCATCGTGAAGGAGGGTGCCAAAGAGGAGGTGCTGGGAATCCTGGGGTTCTACAGGGTCAGGGTGAAGCTAGTGGTGTCTTGTGGTGGGGATGTCTCCATTGATGTGCCTTTTGTTCTTATGCACCCCAAGCCCCATGAACACATCACCCTCCCTGGGCCCCAGACAGCCACGCCTGAAGCTGATGCCCCTGTGGACACCAACCTCATTGAATTTGAAACCAACTATGCCACAGACGATGACATCGTGTTTGAGGACTTTGCCCAGCAGCCACGGAAGGGGATGAAAGATGAGGACCAGTTCTGCTAGAAGGGAGCTGCAAAGAGGGGGCGGCTGGTGCAGGGAGAAGGAGGGTCCCAGGCTCTCTGCCCTCCCTCCACTCAGCAGCTTCCTCAGCTATCCTTCTCCCCACCTCCCTCCCTTACCAGTTTCAGCCAGACACTCTCTGAACCCATTTTTTGTTGAGAATGGATATTACTTTTTTGACTCTGGCTATGTTTCCCCAACCCCACTATGGGTGGCAAGTCATGTTCAAATCTATATTTTTTGGAGGGGGATGCTGAAAAGGGGAGTGACCGTAGGCAAAGTGGGGAGAAAGAACTCTCACATTCAACACCCCCCCAACACCCCTGCCATCACTCTTCCTCCCTTTTCCTTCAACAGGAAAGGCTGAGGTGGGAAGTGGGGGGAGAGGGTGAGGTCAGTTCTTTGTTTCTAAGCATAAAGAAGAAAATAAACCCTTTAATAGGGAAAAAAATTATAAAATATTTGGAACAAGTAATACACTTCTAGATTACCTATGGTTCAAAGACATAATATTAATGGAAGTTAGAAAAGGGGAGGAGCCAAGATGGCGGAAGAGCATGGAAGCTTTTTGTGTGTCTCGTGTCCATGAAGTGCAGCCAGACCAACACTAAACCATCCTACACACCTAGAAAACCGATTGGAAGATTAACACAACAATCTGCACAACCTGAACCACAGAATTCAGCAGGTACACGACACGAAGAGCTGAACTTGGGGAGCAAGAAGCCCCGAAAGGTAGGGAACACCTTTTGCGGGCAGTGAGAGGACAGAGACTGGGGAGGGGGGAGCATACGGGAAAAGCACCCCTCCCCGAAAGGAGCTGGAGAGAAAGTGGAAAATTCTAAACAGCTGCAGGGACTAAACTAAAAAGGGAAAAAGGAGAAAGGAGAGGGTTTAAATTCCATTAAGACTGTAAACAAGGGGAGCGCAAAGGCTGCAACTCCGCAGCTCCATACCTGGTGGTGCTCTGGTGGGAAAGGTGAATCCCCAGGAGCTGAGTGGGGTCCAGGAGGTTCTCAGGCCACACGGGGAAAAGCGGTTCCACTGCTGGAAGGACATTTGGTAGAGACTGTTGAAGCCACCTGGTCCCAGCAGAGCCCGGAAGGCAGCCACATTCTCTGGTGCTGGGGCAAGGTTGTTGAGGGTGAAGTCTGGTGCCAGATGTGTGTTGCAATTTTCCATGGTCCCTGAAATGCTGAGGCTACACTGTCTCACGATTTTTTGGGGGGGGTGGGCTGGCATCTGGCCACAGTCTCGGGGCACTGGGAACAGCAGGGTCCAGCGGGCGTCCTGGGTGCAGCCGACATTCGGCCGTTGCTCATTCGGCCATTGTTCGGTGAGACCCTCCCGCAGAGGGGCAGAGTGGGTCAAAGCCGCAGTCCTTCGGAAGTAAGGGGCCAGGGAAAACAGCCGCATCTGAGACAAAACTTGGGAGAGAGGTACTGCCTGGGGCCTGGTCACGGAGAGTGGAAAAGCGGAGAGTGGAAGAGAGCTGAAGACGGAGGACCGGTGCACAATTGCTGATCTGGAAGAACAGACTGGGTGGCTGGGTGGTGCCATTTTTCACTGCTCCCGCGCATGCGCATGTGCACCGATGAGCACTGCAGCAATCCACCCCAGTAGGCTAGCAGCGCCATCTAGTGGAGAGTGGAGCTGTTACAACAAGCCCCGCCCAATTGGGCCAACTTCGCTCTTCAAGAACACAAACCTCACCGCTGGCTTAATGTATGGACTATAAAGAGTTACATGGACTGACCTCTAGGAGAAAACGAAGCAATTTCAGTCCTACTTCAATCAGTTAGCAGGTTCATTATTCAATTTTTTTTCTCTCTCTCTTTATCCTTTTTCTCTTTTACAATTCTTTTCTTTTTCTTGAATACAGAAAGAAAAAACTCATTTTTATTTTCAATTTTTATTAAAAATATCTGTCTTTAATTTTTATTACTATATTTTTCACTTTGTGTAAATTTTTTCAAATTCTACTTTATTTGAAAAAAATACTTTATTTGATCTACTTCCATCATTTTATTTTAGTCTACTTCAGTGTACTCACTTTTCCAAATTTTCTTTTTTATTTCTTTTTCTTTTTTCTCTTTTTCATTTCTTTTCTTTTTCTTGAATGCAGAAAGAGAAAAACTTCGTTTTTACTTTAATTTTCTTTTAAAAATATTTTATTTAATTTTTATTACTATATTTTTTGCTTCTATGTAAATTTTTTCAAATTCTATGTTACTCCCATCATTTTATTTCAGTCTACTACATGTATTCACTTTTTCAAATTTTCAAACAATTTCTTTTTTGTCTTTTCTTTATTCCTTTTTATCTTTTTTCTTTTTCGTTTCTTTTCTTTTTTCTTAAATACAGAAAACAAAAAAAATCATATTTCTTTCTAATTTTTATTAAAAATATTTTTCTATAATTTTTTCTACTATGTTCTCTACTTTTGTGTATTTTAGTCTACTTTAGTGTATTTATTTTTTCAAAATCTCAAACGATTTCCTTTTTGTTTTCTCTCCCCCCCCTTTTTCTTTTGTTCATTTGTTTCTCTAATCTGTCAAACCACTTTCTACACCCAGAGCAAAACACACCTAGGATCTAGCATCATCTATTCTATTTTTCTGTGTGTGTTTTTAATTTTTAATTTTGATATTTTTTAATTTTAATTTTTTTAATTTCAATTTTTCTACCTCATTAATTCCTTTTCTCCCTTCAAAATGACAGAACAAAGGTATTCATACCAAAAGAAAGAGGATGAAGAAATGACAGCCAGGGATTTAACCAACACACAGACACAAGCAAGATGTCTGAACCAGAATTTAGAATCATGATAATAAGGATACTGGCTGGAGTTGAAAATAGATTAGAATCCCTTTCTGCAGAGATGAAAGAAGTAAAAAATAGCGAGAATGAAATTAAAAATGCTACAACTGAGCTGCAATCACGGATGGATGCAGTGGCGGCAAGGATGGACAAGGCAGAACAGAGAATCAGCGATATAGAGGACACACTTATAGAGAATAATGAAGCAGAAAAAAAGAGGGAGATTAAGGCAAAAGAGCACGATTTAAGAATTAGAGAAATCAGTGACTCATTAAAAAGGAACAACATCAGAATCATAGGGGTCCCAGAGGAGGAAGAGAGAAATAGGGGTAAAAGGGTTATGTGAGCAAATCATAGGGGAAAACTTTCCTAACCTGGGGAAAAAGACAGACATCAAAATCCAGGAAGCACAGAGGACCCCCATTAGATTCAACAAAAACCGACCATCAACAAGGCATATCATAGTCAAATTCACAAATACTCAAGCAAGGAGAAAATCAGGAAAGCAGCAAGGGAAAAAAAGTCCCTAACCTACAAGGGAAGACAGATCAGGTTTGCAGCAGACCTATCCACAGAAACTTGGCTGGCCAGAAAGGAGTGGCGGGATGTATTCAGTGTGCTGAATCAGAAAAATATTCAGCCAAGAATTCTTTATCCAGCAAGGCTGCCATTCAAAATAGAAGGAGAGATAAAAAGTTTCCCAGACAAACAAAAATTAAAGGAGTTTGTGACCACTAAAGAAATTTTAAGGGGGACTCTCTGAGGAGAGAACAGAGGAAAATATATATACATATATATATATTTGTATGTATATGTATATATGTATATATATGTATATATTTGTATATGTATGTCTATATGTATATATGTGTATATATATGTACATATATGTATCAAAAGCAACAAAATATTAGAAAGGACCAGAGATCACCACCAGAAACTCCACCTCTACAAGCATCATAATGGCAATAAATTCATATCTTTCAGTACTCACTCTAAACATCAATGGACTCAATGCTCCAATCAAAAGACATAGGATAACAGAATGGATAAGAAAACAAGACCCATCTATATGCTGTTTACAAGAGGCCCACTTTAGACCTAAAGAAACCTACAGATTGAAAATAGGGGGATGGAGAACCAGCTATCATGCTAATGGTCAACAAAAGAAAGCCAGAGTAGCCATACTTATATCAGACAATCCAGACTTTAAAATAAAGACTGTATCAAGAGATGCAGAAGGGCATTATATGATAATCAAGGGGTCTATAGACCAAGAAGACCTAACAATTGTAAACATTTATGCGCCAAATGTGGCGGCACCCAAATATATAAATCAATTAATCACAAACATAAAGTAACTCATCAATAGTAATACCATAATAGTAGGAGACTTCAACACCCCACTTAGAGCAATGGACAGATCATCTAATCAAAAAATCAATAAAGAAACAATGGCTTTGAATGACACACTGGACTAGATGGACTTAACAAATACATTCAGAACATTTCATCCTAAAGCAGCAGAATATACATTCTTCTCCAGTGCACATGGAACCTTCTCCAGAATAGATCATATACTGGGACACAAATCAGCCCTAAGTAAATACAAAAAGATCGACATCATACTGTGCATATTTTCAGACCACAACGCTATGAAACTCGAAATCAACCACAAGAAAAAATTTGGAAAGGTAACAAATACTTGGAGACTGAAGAACATCCTACTAAAGAATGAATGGGCTAACCAAGCAGTTAAAGAAGAAATTAAAAAGTATATGGAAGTCAATGAAAATGATAACACCACAACCCAAAACCTCTGGGATACAGCAAAGCCGGTCATAAGAGGAAAGTATATAGAAATCCAGGCCTTCCTAAAGAAGGAAGAAAGATCCCACATACACAACCTAACCTTACACCTTAAGGAGCTGGAAAAAGAACAGCAAATAAAACCCAAAACCAGCAGAAGACAGGAAATAATAAAGATTAGAGCAGAAATTAATGCTATAAAAACCAAAAAAACAGTGGAACAGATCAATGAAACCAGAAGCTTGTTATTTGAAAGAATTAACAAAATTGATAAACCACTAGCCAGTTTGATCAAAAAGAAAAAGGAAAGGACCCAAATAAGTAAAATCAAGAATGAAAGAGGAGAAATCACAACCAACACAACAGAAATAAGAATAATAACAAGAGAATATTATGAGCAATTATATGCCAATAAAATGGGCAATCTGGAAGAAATGGACAAATCCCTAGAAACACATACACTACCAAAACTGAAACAGGAAGAAATAGAAAATTTGAACAGACCCAGAACCAGTAAGGATATCGAATTAGTAATAAAAAATCTGCCAAAAAACCAAAAAGCCAGGGCTAGATGGCTTTCCAGGGGAATTCTACCAAACATTTAAGGAAGAGTTAACACCTATTCTCTTGAAGCTGTTCCAAAAAATATAAATGGAAGGAAAACTTCCAAACTCTTTCTATGAAGCCAGCATTACCCTGATTCCAAAACCAGACAGAGACCCCACTAAAAAGGAGAACTATAAACCAATTTCCCTGATGAACATGGATGCAAAAATCCTCAGCAAGATATTAGCCAACCGGATCCAACAATACATTAAAAAAATTATTCACCACGACCAAGTGGGATTTATTCCTGGGATGCAGGGCTGGTTCAATATACGAATAACAATTAACATGATTCATCATATCAATAAAAGAAAGGACAAGAACCATACAATCCTCTCAATAGATGCAGAGAAAGCATTTGACAAAACAGCATCTTTTCTTGTAAAAAACCCTCAAGAAAGTAGGGATAGAAGGATCATACCTCAAGATGATAGAAGCCATATATGAGTGACCCAACGCTAATATCATCCTCAATGGGGAAAAACTGAGAGCTTTCCCCCTAAGGTCAGGAACAAGACAGGGATGTCCACTCTCACCACTGTTATTTAACTTAGTATTGGAAGTCTTAGCCTCTGCAATCAGACAGCACAAAGAAATAAAAGGCAACCGAATTGGCCAGGAGGAGGTCAAACTTTCACTCTTCGCAGATGACATGATACTCTATATGGAAAACCCAAAAGATTCCACCAAAAAACTGCTAGAATTGATCCATGAATTCAGCAAAGTTGCAGGATATAAAATCAATGCACAGAAATCAGTTGCATTCCTATACACCAACAATGAAGCGACAGAAAGAGAAATCAAGGAATCAATCCCATTTACAGTTGCACAAAAAACCATAAAATACCTAGGAATAAATCTAACCAAAGAGGTGAAAAATCTATGCACTGAAAACTATAGAAAGCTTATGAAAGAAATGGAAAAAACACAAAGAAATGGAAAAAGAATCCATGCTCCTGGATAGGAAGAACAAATATTGTTAAAACGTTGATACTACCCAAAGCAAACTACATATTCAATGCAATCCCTATCAAAGTAACACCAGCATTCTTCACAGAACTAGAACAAATAATCCTAAAATTTGTATGGAACCAGTTAAGACCCCGAATAGTCAAAGCAATCTTGAAAAAGAAAACCAAAGTAGGAGGCATCACAACCCCAGACTTCAAGCTATACTACAAAGCTGTAATCATCAAGACAGTATGGTACTGACACAAGAACAGACACTCAGATAAATGGAACAGAATAGAGAACCCAGAAATGGACCCACAAACGTATGGCCAACTCATCTTTGACAAAGCAGGAACGAATATCCAATGGAATAAAGACAGTCTCTTCAGCACGTGGTGCTGGGAAAACTGGACAGCAACATGCAGAAGAATGAACCTGGACCACTTTCTTACACCATACATAAAAATAAACTCAAAACGGATGAAAGACCTCAATGTAAGACAGGAAGCCATCAAAATCCTCGAGGCGAAAGCAGGCAAAAACCTCTTTGCCACAGCAACTTCTTACTTTGATCTTGGCCACAGCAACTTCTTACTTAACACATCTCTGGAGGCAAGGGAAACAAAAGCAAAAATGAACTACTGGGACCTCATCAAAATAAAAAGCTTCTGCACAGCGAAGGAAACAGCAAAACTAAAAGGCAACTGACAGAATGGGAGAAGATATTTGCAGATGACGTGTCAGCTAAGGGGTTAGTATCCAAAATCTATAAAGAATTTATCAAACTCAACACCCAAAAACCAAATAATCCAGTGAAGAAACAGGCAAAAGACATGAATAGACATTTCTCCAAGGAAGATATCCAGATTGGCCAACTGACACATGAAAAATGCTCAACATCACTCATGATCAGGGAAATACAAATGAAAACCACAATGAGATACCACCTTACACCTGTCAGAATGGCTAACATTAACAACTCAGGCAACAACAGATGTTGGCGAGGATGCAGAGAAAGAGGATCTCTTTTGCATTGTTGGTGGCCGTGCAAGCTGGTGCAGCCACTCTGGAAAACAGTATGGAGGTTTCTCAAAAAACTAAAAATAGAACTATCCTACAGACCCAGCAATTGCACTATTAGGCATTTATCCAAAGGATACAGGTGTGCTGTTTTGAAGGGACACATGCACCCCCATGTTTATAGCAGCACTATCAACAATAGCCGAACTATGGAAAGAGCCCAAATGTCCATCAATGGATCAATGGATAAAGAAAATGTGGTATATGTATACAATGGAGTATTACTTGGCAATCAAAAAGAATGAAATCTTGCCATTTGCAACTGCATGGATGGAACTGGAGGGTATGATGCTAAGTGAAATTAGTCAGAGAAAGACAAAAATCATATGACTTCATTCATATGAGGACTTTAAGCGACAAAACAGATGAACATAAGGGAAGGGAAACAAAAATAATGTAAAAACAGGGAGGGGAACAAAACAAAAGAGTCTCATAAATATGGAGAACAAACTTACGGTTGCTGGAGGGGTTGTGGGAGGGGGCATGGGCTAAATGGGTAAGGGGCATTAAGGAATCTACTGAAATTATTGCTTCACTATATAGTAACCAATTTGGATGTAAATTTTGAAAAATAAAAAATAAAGTTAAAAAAAGGAATTAGAAAATATTTAATTTGAAAATGAAATGCAACACACAAATCTTATAGAATAAAGTGAAATCAGTTTTCAAAGGGAAATTTAAAAACCTTAAAATGTGTGTTAAGAGGGAAAAGGCTGAAGACAAATGATATGTTTACTAAATATTTAAAAAACTAAACCTACATGAAAAGAAAGTGATAAAGTTAGGAGTAGAAATTAATAAAACAGAAAACAAACATGACTAAAGAGAAAATCAATAGACCAAAAATTAGATCTTTGAAAAGACTAATAAAATTGAGAAACCTTAAGGCACAGAGAGAATAATTATTAGTAATAACAATTTTAATATGAAGAATAATAAAAAAGACATCACTAAAGAGGCTACAGAATCTAAAAATACCTTAGAAGCATACTTTGAGAAACTTTATGCCCCAAAAAAAGAAGAAAAAAAAGAAATGGACAAATTCCGAGAGAAAGGAGCTTAGCAAAAATGACATAATTAAAGACATAGATAACCTATAAGTCTTATTTCTGTTAGATTCATTGTACATGGTATTAAATCCTTTACTCCTCAAACACTCAGATCCATATTGGACTTACCGGTAAATATTTTAAAATCATATCAATCTTAAACAAACTCTTCCACAATATAGGAAAAGAGCTAACAACTTGTTTAATCTGGCCAATCCAATCTTAACACTAAACTTTGACAAATATGTTCCAAGAATATTAGTACAGGCTAATATTTCTCATGAAAATAGAGACAAAAACCCTAAATATATACCAGCCAATCAAATCCAGGTATTCCCCAAATGCACCAATTCTCAAAATGCAATGGTGACTTGAGATTCAAAAATCAATTGATGTTATCTCCAGATGTCATCCTGTCAGACAAACCCCAAATGATGAATATTCTAAAAGTAGGTGGTCTTTATTCTTCAAAATTGTCAATGCCACTAATGACAACGAAAATTTAGGTATCTGTTCTTGTATTAAGAGAGACAGTTGAGGGTGCCTGGTTGGCTCAGTTGGCTAAGCATCTGACTCTTGGTTTCAGCTCAGATCATGATCTCTCAGTTTGTGGGATCAAGCCCTGTGTCTGGCTCCATGCTGACAGTGTGGAGCCTTCCCAGGATTCTCTGTCTCTCCCTCTTTCTCTGTCCCTCCCCCACTCACTCTCTCTCTCAAAATAAGCTTAAAAAAAAACAGAGAGAAAGAGAGACAATGATGGCTAAAGGAAACATGTGATCCTGGGCTGGACTCTGTAATAGAGAGGAAAATAAAAAAATCATGCTTCAAAACTTGGTTTAAAGAAAGAGCAGATTGGATAAACTGTGAAATTCTTCTACTGGGATTTATCTTTGTTTTCTTTCGTATATCTAAGCCTGAAACAACACTGTTTTTATTCAAATAGACTGCTTTACACTCTCCTGTTAGAAACGATAGGGCCAATGCAATCACTCAGGAAGTCAATTAGGCATATTCCATGGTGTCAGTAAAAGGTATTTCGAGATCTCTTTTCCTATGATACCTATCATTTTCCTATGATACCTATAAAGGTATCAGGTCCACAGCATTTTGAGGGTCTTGCTCAGTGATCTAGCCCTGGGATTGCTCACCCACCAGCCTATTTTGTAATTGTTGCCCCCCACCGATTTCCTCTATTATTGCTGGAAAGCAGAGCAGAAACAGTACTTTTATTCAAGCACAGTTTCATTCAACCATCTAGCCCTTGTAGAATAATGAAATCATCACAGTTTTGTAACTAATTCTCTGCTCCTCTCTTTGTTTTCCTGCCTCCTCTGACATATATCTCCCCAGTGCCCAGTTGGGTAACAACACCTATTCATCCCTAAATGTCAGCTATAGGAGAAACCATAAAACCAAAGCATTTGTGTATTATAATAGTACCCGAGGTGATTTCAGCTTCAGGCTGAATACAAATCTTTTCCTCACATCCTCTTGAATTGTATTCTTTATATCTGTGATCAAAACAGATTGGGAAGCTTAACTGACAGTAGAAATTCAAATGGATTGATGGCTGTTAAAAAATTTTACGATGGGGGAGGAGGATAGGGAAAGTGTTTGGTTAAATGAATATGGCTAAAAGATTCTATTTATTCCCATCTAGGAAGCTCCAAGAATTTCTATTGAACATAGCAATTGGCCATATAAACTTATTTCATCAATCTCCTGTTATGACAGGAAAGAAATAAAATGTTGTAAATCCAAAAGGACAAGAAGAACAGAGGAGATGTCAGCAGACGTAATATTTCAATAATTTTTGGAAACAAAGCAAATGGGAGAATGGTAGCTGACTCAGAATGGAGCAAGCTTACGTGCTAAAAGGCACACAGAGTGAGTACCAAAGAGGAGTCCCTTTTTAACCTGCAGAGCCCTGTGGAGGCAAAGGACTTGGAGGCATCAGGTTACCTCGCTCAAGACAAGCAAGTACCTCCCCATCTTCTTCCAGCAGAAGACACTAGGCTTGGAAAATCAAACCTTACACAAAGATCAAGGATAAGAAATGATAAAATTGTCGATGTACATAAACAAGCAATTATTTTCCTTGTAATTTATTTACAATACATGTTGGTTTAAATCAGTTTCACCACTTTTTTTTTCATTATCATTCCCTAAGAAACTTCTTCCACTTCTTTTTCCCTAATTGCTCATCCCCCAATGAGATTTTGACACCCATGATATATTGTATACCTGCTTATATATTGTATGCATATATGCACTTTAAACATAAAAACAAAAAATACAAAGTTTACTTTTTGCTCAATGCAGATTTTAGAATGACTACTTTTAAAAGTTAAAAGTTGAAATATTAAAAAGCTATTGTCATGTAACAGCTTCATGATTATTGCTCAGTAAATTTTAATGTAACTTATTTAGTTCTAAAATTGTAATCTATAAAATGAATATGCAAATTGGCAACATAATACACAGTTATAAGAGATTTTTAAACTATTCTTGTTTTTTTTTTTAGGTAATTTACAGTTGACCCTTGAACAATGCAAGGGTTAAGAGTGTCGATTCCCTGCACTGTAAAAAATCGACATGTAACTTTTGATTCCCTTAAAATTAACTAATAGCCCACCATTGACCAGAAACTCTACCAACAACATAAACATTTGATTAACAGATATTTTGTATATGTATCATATGCTATATTCTTACAGTAAAGTAAGCTAGAGAAAGGAAAATGTTATTAAGATCATAAGGAAGAGAAAATACATGTATAGTATTGTACTATACTTGTCAAAAGAAAATTTGCGTGTAAGTGGACTCATGTAGTTCAAACCTATGTTGTTCAAGAGTTAGCTGTAATTTAAAAATTAAATTGCTTAAGGGGCGCTTGGGTAGCTCAGTTGGTTGAGTGTCTGACTTCGGTTCAGGTCATGATCTTACAGTTTGTGAGCTCGAGCCCCACCTCAAGCTCACTGCTGTCAGCACAGAGCCCGCTTTGAATCCTCTGTCACCCCTCCCCTCTTGTGCTCTCTCAAAAATAAACATTTTTTTAAATTAAATTACTTAAAAATTATATTAGTGGACTAAACTCTTAATTTTTGCTTGATATGGGTAAATAACTCTTAAATAGCTGCCAGATATTCATTTGGATATTGTCAACATTTTCTTTCTTTTCAGCACTTGATGTGACATTGAATAACTTGTAGAATTCAATAATAAAATATAAATTATTTTTATTTCATTCTCAAAGCTTAATTCACACATAAAAACGCTGAGGTCAAACATAAATAACATCTAACAAATATGCCTCCTCTTGCAATATGCATCAAGACAGACGAAGCAATCGAAGAAAAGAAGTCATCTGCTCATCATGGATTTAGCACTAATCTTGTAAACATTCTGTGTATCTTCCATAAACTTAATGTCAGTGGTGCTTGCAAGATACCCAAGAAACCCAATAAAAGAAGTTAAATTCTAAGGAATAATGTTCTATTGGTAAGGCTAACTTTTACAAGGCCACAGACAATTGTAATATCTAAGAATTTTTCACCACCCCCCAACAATCAATTTTCATCCTCTTGAGGGCAATGTTACCCCTCTTGTGAATGCATAGTTTACAGCACAAACTATAACAGCAGTGTATTATGGAGTTTACATGAAAGCCATAGCAAAGAGATCTGGAAGGGGGATAAATGGAGTTATATGGGTACCAGTAGTAAGAAATACAAAGATAAAAAACAAAGCACACAAAACAAAAAAGAGAAGAAAGAAAAGAAAAACAATCCAGCTCTAATTTGAAAGTGACTGGTCCTGGAGAGAAGATGAGAGAGTAGGAAAGGGTAAAG
Organism: Panthera tigris; assembly: GCF_018350195.1. Lineage (NCBI taxonomy): Eukaryota > Metazoa > Chordata > Mammalia > Carnivora > Felidae > Panthera > Panthera tigris. Next base: position 205,066,380 of record NC_056660.1, read on the forward strand.
TAGTGATGATGTTTTGTTGCCTTAAAACTTTGAGTTCTGTTTTTTTAAACAATATAAATAGATGTCCTTAATAAAATAAAGGAAATACTTTAATTAAATGTTAAATTAAACTGCCAAGATTATTTATTAGATCCTTGCTCTTGCTTTTAGATCTAGTTTATAAAAAGGTTTTTCTGATTACATTCAAAATATTACAAGTCTATTAAAGGAAAATAAGCACAACAGAATGGTTTGGGGGTGGATATGGGAATGCTAATAGCTAATTGCTAATGTACCCAGAGACTGAGATTCTTCTTATTAATAATAGTCTGCCTGCATTAAAAATGAGGGCTGTACAGATCAGACACATGAAAATGTGCTCAGCATCACCCATCATCAGGGAAATGCAAATCAAAACCACAATGAGATATCAACTCACACCTGTCAGAATGGCTAAAATCAACAACACAAGAAACAAAGGTGCTGGTGAGGAGGTGGAGAAAGGGGAACACTCTTGCACTGTCAGTGGGAATGCAAAACTGGTGCAGCCGCTCTGGAAAACAGTATGGAGGCTCTTCAAAAAATTGAAAAGAGAACTACCCTATGATCCAGCAATTCCACTACTGGTTATAAATCTAAAGGAAGCAAAAACAGAATCTTGAAGAGACATTTCCCCCACGTTCTTTGCAGCATCATTCACAATAACCAACCTATGGAAACAACCAGTGTCCATCAACAGATAAGTGGATAAAGAAGTGGTGTGTGTGTGTGTGTGTGTGTGTGTGTGTGTAATGAAATATTAGCCACTAGAGAAAAGGAAATCCTGTCATTTGTGATAATGTGGATGAGACTTGCTGGCATTATGCTAAATGAAATAAGCCAAATAAAGACAAATATGGCATAATATCACTTATATGTGGAGTAGGAAAAAAAAATCAACCCCTTAGAGAGTAGAAAAATGCTTGCCAGGTGTTATTGAAAGGGAACAGGTGTACCTTATGGAATGCAAGGGCAGAAAATATAGCTGAGCCTCATGACAGACAACATTTATACTCTGTAGGCATATTTCTTCAACTCCCCACTTCATTCTTCTTTGTCTCTGCAGAGAGGTATTTTCTGCCTCTCTTTGCATATGGCTTAAATAAGGTTCACGTTATGTCTAACTGCAGTTCCAATTCCTAACCTTGGCACATAAAATCCAATTGACTCATGCCTCATGCTGGCCCATCAACCCTGCCCAAGAGGCAGACTCATGAGACCTACAGCAGGATTAGATTTTCCTGCTGACAAGGAAAATCTTTCCTGAGACAAGGCTGGACAGATTTTCTCTAATAAAGCATAGGGACAAGAGAAAATAGAGGCAGAGAGAATGACCCACAATTTTTTTTAGAAGAAACGGTATTTTACAAATATTAAAGAAATGCTGCTAAAAAGCTATATAATTTGCTCATTTGGTTTGTTTTCTCTCTCTTCTGCCCAGTAGATGATAAACTCCATGAAAGCAGGATTTTTTTTCCTTGTCTTAGTCACTGTCCAATGCCTAGAACAGTGCCTTACGGTAAATTTTTGGTGAATGAGTGAACAAAAGGCTTTAAATAATGATAACAGTGATGATTATAATAAATGTAAACTGAAGAAAAGAGTGCATGCACAAGAGAGGCTATAATTTCTGAGATAAATTTCTTATAATTTTCAGTATTTTCCAGAATTCATTTTTTCCAGCCAACTATTTGTATCTTTTAACTAAAGTTCTTGAAATTAACAAACTTATTCATTTTTTGCTCTTTAAGTCTCAACATAATGTCTGGTGTATAACAGGTGCTCAGTGAATATGTATTGATCAGAATGGGTGAGTAGATACTGTTGCTCTTATGGCACTAAGAAAAGTGCTTTGCAAGCCATGAGATGCCACCCAAATATCAAATTGTTATTGTCAGCAGAGTGGACCTTTATTTAGACTGAATGTTTACATGACCCTGAATTCATATTTGAAACCTAATCCCCAACGTGATGCTATTTGGAGGTGGGGATTTTGGATGGTGATGAGGTTGTAAGAGTGGAGCCCAATGAATGGGATGAGTGCCTTAAAAAGATAAAAAAGATTCTACACAGTTCTTTTGCACCTTCTACCATATGAAACTGTAACATGAAACAGCCAGGAAGTGGGTCCTCACCAGATACCGAATCTGCCGGCACCTTGACCTTGGACTTCCAAGCCTCCATAACTGTGAGGAATAAATCTCTGTTGTTGATAAGCCACTCAGTCCATGGCATTTTGTTTCAGCAGCCAGAACGGATTAAGACAAGAAAACTTGGTAATAGTGTTCAAGATGCATGGTATAGCTGTATGTCATGGAACCAACTAGGAAACTAATTCAAGAGTTTGGACAAGACCTATTTGACCTCAGTCAAATCTTGAGAAAAATATGTAAATATCTATCGTAAGATGTCCCAGAAGCCAACAGTAAATTGAAAGACGGTCATTCAGTTTGACAATAGTTCTTGTAGGCCCATTGTATTTGTAACTCATGTTGCAAAGAGTGACATTAATGAAGAATAGCACTTAAGTAATTAAATATAGTCCTTTTAGACTACCCCGGAAATAATTTTAGTAGGAAAGGAAAAGAAAAGAGCATGGTAGCCTGAGGTGCAAGGCACACTTCTACTTCCTCCACTTGAAAGTTTTGATCTTTGATTCTCCGGGTGAAATAATTCAATTTGTAATTTTACTTTACTCACACACTGACTGACAAAGTACACTCTGAAGGGCCTGTGAAATAGATGGGGTCATTAGCCTTAACTCTAATAAGAAATTATAGTATTTTTCCTGTAATGATAAGTTGGCATGTGAATGCTTAGCATATGAAAAAGCCTTCAGATAGTCAGCAGCCTCCACTGTTCATTATCTTATGTTTGGGGTTATTTTCTTGGCAGAAAACACCATTTGGCTGTGAATCCGTCATCATTAAGAGAGGAATAAAGATTTTTAAAAGAATACATATTCCCCTTCTGGAAAAATTATAATTGCTCCATTTTAACATTCCACGTCCTGGCTCTAATTTCCTTCAACACCCTTCTGTTCCTTTACAAGTAAAGGCGTTCTCTCCTGGTCAGTCTACACATTTAAGCTCACCAGCAACTTTCTGCATTATACAGATACAGAGCATTTTATTGAAAAATGTATTCCATGTCACCAGCCAACACTTTAGAAGGCCTGCAGTTGCTGAAACAGTTCGGCTGGCAGATTTCACAGCATGCTTTGTTTCTCAGAGAGAAAGCACTCACATTCATGCCAGAGGCGTACCTGAGCGTAATTGCACACATTCAATTCCTAGCTCTGGGACAATCACCTGTTCGTCTTACATAGAAGACTATTTCTACTTCTACTTCTCAAAGCCAACTGGACACTGTGGTTCTATTGATCAGACCAAAAATCTCTCCCTCTGGGTTTCAGGGTCCAGAACACTTTTTCTGTAAAGGGACAGACTCATTTCTCTGCCCTTCTCGAAGCCCATATTACTTAACAACCCTACTTCGGCTGGTCCTTTTGCCTTCTGACTTTCTAGGTTGTGACTGCTAGCATTTGCCCTTTGCTCCAAATACCGTGACCATGGGAAAAACATATTTCATTTTAGGGCCTCATAGAACCAACTAGAGAAAGAAGTGTACATAAATGGTGTATTATTACCATATATTTTTTTCTCCTATTTATCTTATCAGATACTCAAGGGTGAAACTCCTACCACCCCCAAAGTGCCTTCAATGCTGGTCTATTGTTTTCCTTCTTAGCCTGAAATTTCAATCTTTAAAGTCTCAAAATGGTACAGGAGAAAGACAACAGACTGTGAATCTGAGACCTGTACTCTGGTTCTGACTTACTCTGGTTTTGGGTAAGTTACTACCATGCATGTTAAAACATGTTACTTTGGAGCAGTTGTCTCCTGCTTTACTTCAAAGAGTCTTTAGACCTGCTCAGATAATCATTTCCCACTACATGGTGAAAATATAAGTTGTTTGAGGAGTATTTGTTTTAGCTGTTTTCCATATTTGGGATATAATTCATATTTTTTAAAGTTTTCCACTGTTTTGAAAAAGTTTGAAAAATACTTAGCTTCAAAAGAAGAAAGAATTTCAATGAAGTCATGTGATTTGCTCAAGATCACATAGTTGTTGCAGAATCAAGAGCGAAACGTAAGTCTCCACATTCTCAATCCCCACAGTTTTCTTTTTCCATTGCACTACTTTGCTGTGCTTCACCTTAGCATAATATCCCTATTAGCCAATCTCAAGCTATATTGTGAACCTCTCTGGAAGCATAATCATCATTAGATGGAAAGAGCACACTTGCCATTGCTATTTTAAATCTTCCCAGATTAAATTTGTATTTGCTTTTGCTGGTTGACGGAGATGCTTTTTCTATCATAAACATTTCTATAATAAATTGTATCCAGCAATCTCACTAAATTCATTTATTAATTTTAATGTGTCTGTAGATTCTTTGGGATTTTTCTATCTACACAAGTAATACCAGAGGATCTCCAGTACAGTATTGAGAAGTGGTGATAGCAGGCATCCTTCTCTCTTTTCTGAACAAAGGAAGAAACTCTGCAATATTTTTCCATTAACTATGATGTTAGCTACAAGTTTTTTGTAGACTCCTTTGTCAGAATAAGAAATTTATTTTCTGTTTCTAATTTGATGAAAGTTTTAATCGAGCATAATTGTTGAGTTTTTTTTAACTTTGAATTGTAGTGTAGTTGACATATAAGATGTTAATTTCAGATGTACAACATAGCAGTTCAACAATTACACGCATGAAATCCTCACCACGATAAGTTTAGTTATCATCTGTCACCATACAAAGTCGTTAAGTTTTAATAAATTCTTTTCTTCATTTATCAAATGGTTATAAGATTCTTGGGTTCTGTTTTATTTACTTTATTCTGTCTCACACCATTTATAAAAATACAGTATAACTACAGAGGATTAAAAGACTACTCACAAAATCTAAAACTGCAAGAGTGACGAAAATTTAGGAATGTATCTGTGACTTCATATTTCTTAAACCAAATAATTTCTGTAGCAAAAGAAAAATTATCCAAAACAAAAGCTATGAGGACAGAATCACCAAATTAGATTACCTTAAAATTAAGATTTTTTCTCTTCCAACACACGATCAATAAAACTAACACATACGTGACAAACTGAGAAGAGATCCTTAACATTTTTTAAATCATCAGTATATAGGAAATCAAGCAACAAAAGAAAAGAAGCACAATAGAAAAATAATCAGGGAATATTAATTGTTAATTCACAGATAGGAAACCAGAAGGTGCAGTGAGAACACAGGGATGCTGAAATTCACTATTGAAATTCACTGCTTAACCAACCACAAGACATCACATTACACATGTCAGATGTAACATCAAATGCTAGGGAGACCCTGCTAGTGAGAAACCCTCCTAAGCTGCTGCTAAGAGTGTAAATGTGTAGAGTTTTTCCAAAGAGCAACCTGGGTGCTTTTAGGAATTTTCTCACTAATTCACAATGAAAATTACCTTGTGCTTATAGTTGAAGGGAGTCAAAGTGAACAAAAGTAGGCGCTGAGAGAATGGATAAGTAAAATGTGGTTGATACAATGAATGTCAAAGTGAACAAAAGTAGGCACTGAGAGAGTGTATAAGAAAAATGTGGTTGATATAATGAATGTCTATGCTCCAACAGATTTACCTTGAATAAGGCTCAGAAGCATAATGGTGAATGAAGAAAGCAAGAAACCAAATAAAACATTTAGCAAAGCACCATTTCTGTAAATTACAAAAATATACGTGGAAAAATGAGACTGTATTTTTGAAGGATACACATATATCTAAATAATCCTATGTAAGAACAGGCATCAAATACATTAACACATGTAACTAATCTAGGAAAAGAAATGAAACAAGATCCTTGGGAGAAAATAGTGGAATAAATAAAAGAAGATCTTGCACAGACCAGTAATGATATGGCTCTATAAACTGTGGAATGTGATCTATTCTGTGCATTTGAATCTTTAAAAAATATGTGATGTCACTTACAAAATTATAAAGTTATATATGTACACATATTCCTGTGCATGTGTATACTTACAAAGAGAGAGGCACACACACGTATACATATAATATGACTGGGAGTATTTACTCCAAGTATTGGAGTAAATACTGGTTATTAAAAATGATTTTGTCTGGTTATTAAAAATGATTTTAATTTTCCTCTTCACATTTTTCCATATTTTCTAAATCTTCCTCAATAAATATTCTATAATCAGAAAAAAATAAGAATCAATGCGTATTTTAATTAACTGGACACATTCCTAAGGGAAGACAATTTTAAGCAATGTATTCTAAAGGGGTTTTCAAAAATGGAGTCAGAGATTTTTTTTCTGTTACAATATCCCTTGAGTGGGAAAATCATTGAAAATTCAGGACCCTGTGTAATATCTCACACGGAGTTTCAGTATTACTGCTGAAGTAATCATTTGCAAAGTCCAGAGTTTCCACAGTGTGTTTATTTTGACAACACGTTAGATCTCTGGGTTAGGACCTTATGTTAGCTAGCAATAGGAGGGAGGAAGCTTGTTTGGATTATCATATAAACCCTTTTTGTTTTGAGAAAGTCCCTATTATTTTTTCAGCCATTTGCAAATAAGCTCTCTGGACACCACAGACTCTGTTTACAGGTGAGTGATATAATGATTTCATTTGTAATCTTAATATTTCAGAGTTATGATTCATGTTTCCAACAAATGTACCCTTTCATGCGTGAAAATACATAACTCAGATTATAGCCACTTATTTGCCTTTCTACCTAGTTTAAATCTCAAAAGAACTAAAAGATCATGTCTCTTAAAGAACTTCCAGAGAACTACCTTGTTGAGATCAAGTTTTTTCTATGAGTTACACTAGAGTTAAAAGTAAAGCAAACATGCCCTTTAGTCAAAAGATGAGTCATACTCCTGGACACCCCAGCCTATCCTAGCAATGGTACATATCATTTTTTGAGCCTCTGGGGAATGCACAGAAGAACAAAATATGAAATAAAGAGATTCAAGAAATTTACAAGGAGATGGAAAGGAAGAACCTGCAGCTGGGGGCAAACTAGAACATCCTTTGAACTGTCGGGTAAGATATGCTGAACTGCCTTACAGATAGATCGTTCATGTGAGGCATGTACATCAGAAGGTGACAGGTCAGAAGAAGATGGACTTCACTCTACACTAGAATTCTCTAAATGCTCACAAAGCTGTCTTCAATGGTTCAGCGGGATCACTGACTTTTAGAGTACAAGGGAGGTGGCAATTATAAGAAACTAGAGAATTGGTACTCTCCCACCATGGCACCACAGAAGATTTTTTCTATTTTCCTCTATTCGCTGAACATTCTTTTGTTCCATGTCTCTATGAAAATGGTATGGTAATGGGTAAAATGCCCACATATAATTCTAGATGTTTCAAAATGCCCAGAGATGTTGGAAATTCATAAATAAGGAAACATTTGATATTTTATACTGGGTCATGGTAATAACAAAATTAGAGAAATAATTATCTTTATGTGAATGAAAATTAATCCTTTTAACATGAAACAATTTTTCCTCATAACAATAAAATGTTATCAAATGAGAAGATACCAGTTAGTTCTTTTATTAGCATCTCCTCAAATCAGATGCTTTGACATTACCGTCTTAATTTATAGCATTTCCAAATTGTCTCAGAACAGTTATACCCAGAGAAGAGATCAGAATAATTTTATAAGGATTCTGTTCTTGCGATTTTTGATATTAGTTGGAATAAAGTCCATCTTTGCCTTTCAAGTTTTTGGAAGTCGAAACAGATACTTTCTGCTGAGAACTGAGAACTGGTAGTCTCTTTTAATTCAACTTCCCCCAATCATCTACATGTTAATTCAACAAAATGCTTTAAAATTTTGTTTTCTCTGCAATTGAAGGAACTATTCTGGAAGAAAACCATTTCTTCAAAATGTATGAGAGAAGTAAATAAATAAACAACAACAATAAAACCCTCTTCTGTTTAGGCTTCCTTGTTGATCCAGTTCCTATATGAGAAGATCCCAGTTTGGCTATGAGAGGGTAGAGCGGTGGTCAGTCTAGTGGTTGGTTAACAGGGAAACCTCACATTCTTTAGGAGTCTAAGCTCTCAAGGATCCTGAAGCCAGTGAAAAAATACCCAATATGGAGTTTGGGTCTGATGTTTAAGACTCATTCTATTCTGTCTAATCATAAGCTAAATTCTGTCTGGACACTCTTTGTCCCAATGTCCTATGGTTCCGGGCTGCCCAGGAAAATTAAGAAAGATAGGTTACTAACCAGGGAACCAAAATCAGCAGGCAAGTGTAGCAACCTTTAATTTTTGCAATTCAAATAGCCTAGGGAAGTAGTAGCTTATAGATAAGTAGCAGCTTATCTATGAGTTACATTTAAAAAGCTTGGATGAAAAGCATAGGAAGAATGTTCAGTTTCTGTCTACCTTCCCCAGACAGTGATAATGTATTCTGTTCTTTGTGTCTCACTCAATGCTGAGCAGTACACAATGGATACTCAAATGTATGTCAATTCCATTTTAAATTGAAGGACATTCTGTCACGTGTCAATAGTTTTGGTTGCTTTTATGGTAGCTTTTTTCTCTGAGCTTGTAGGGGAGTTCAAAAATCTCACTGGTTTATTAAGAAGAAGTGCTCTAATATTTGAGCATATTGAAGAAATAATTATTACATCTGATTCCAAACTCTTAGTTTGAATGAAGATTTACAAAATGATGAACCCATTTTTTTTTGGCCGAAGTATCCTCTTATCACAACTAAGAAATGTAAGATATTAAAATACATTAAAAAATACATAAAAAATACATAAAAAATACATAAAAAATACATTAAAATATAATCAGAAACTTACCCTCTGAAACATTTGAGGTGGCCATATTTCAGTAGGGCAATTTGGCAATACTTATTAATATTTTAAATTTCACATGATTTGACTAAGTCACCTACTGCTAGGAACACACCCATTGGTCCCATGCATATACTACAAAAGTATATATACTAAGATACAATATGAAGGTGTTTATGGCAGTGTAGGTGTAAACTAAATGCCTAAAATTAGGATAATAGTTAAATCCAATGTAATACACCCATATTGGTATAAAACTATGCAACCATTAAAAAGATGAAGTAGATATGCATCTATCAATATAGAAAGATAGTCAAAGTGTATTATGAAGTGAAAACAGCAAAGTACAGAGTAATATACATCACATGTCCTATTTATGTGCATATATTTAAAGAACATGCATATGTATATGTGTAAGGTAATGTACAGAAGAATTTTCCTTCCATTGGATACCTATAAAAAGATAAAACAATGATTATGTGTGGGGACTGATTCTGGCTACAGGTAAAAGAGAAATCTGGCCTTGTATTTTTATTTCTTGCCTGTTTAAAAATTTCAAATATAAGCATGTGTTGTTTTTATTTTTTGAAAGTCAGCAGAAATTTTCTGGTTGATTATATTATAAACCATCTTAATTTTCTTCTTCATACATTTTGATACGATTTAAATTTTTTTTTAATTTTTCTTTATATCAGAGAGAGAGAGAGAGAGAAAATGAGTGGGGGAGGAGCAGAGAGAGGGAGACACAGAATCTGAAGCAGGCTTCAGGCTCCGAGCTGTCAGCATAGAGCCCGACATGGGGCTTGAACTCGCAAACTGAGAGATCATGACCTGAGCTGAAGTCAGACGCTCAACCGACCGAGCCATCCAGGTGCCCCACATTTTGATACAATTCAGAACTTAATAAATGTTATCAGATAAATAAGAGGTGGACTAACCAAATAAATTACAAGTTCTTTAAAAGAAATCCGAATCTCAAAAGGTGTAATTTTTTATTTCAGTGAACTGTTATAACAAACTAGAGGTAAAGCAGTTATGCTACAAACCATCACTCGTGAAAACAATGGAAGACAATTAGACAAGCTCATTTCTAAAATCTATGAAATATCCTTAATTTGACAGACAATTTAAGAACAGTTATTACAAAATGGCTGTAATTATGGACTCACATTATTATATTCCTATTTCATAAAAACCAATTTCTAAACTGTTTCCCAGACTCCATTCAAAAATATTTACTCATTAAATGCTATGTTTGCTCTCATTCTTCTTAATGCTGAAATGAATAAAACAGACAAAAGAGATCAACCACCATGCTGTTTGCATTCTAAGGAGGAAGGAAAGGGGCACCTGGGTGGCTCAGTTGGTTAAGCAGCCAACTGTTGATTTTGCCTCAGGTCATGATCTCACAGTTCATGAGTTCGAGCCCTACATCGGGCACTGACAGAACTGAGCCTGCTTGGGATTCTCTCTCCCTCTCTTTCAGCCCCTCCTCTATTCATTCACCCTCTTTTTCTCTCAAAATAAATAAATAAACATTTTAAAAAAGAAGAAGGAAAAGGGGAAGAGGAGATATTTATTTAAACTTCAGTAATTTATGTATCAGGAGGGGATGTATAACAAAGAAAAACAAAGCCGTGAAGGAGGGTAGGAAACACTGGTGGAAAATTGCAATTTCAAATAAAATGTTCAGAGATCTGGTTTTATTTGTAGGATGAAAAGTAACTAAAGTCATATTTTTAATTTTTTTTTTAATATGAATAGCCTTATTTAATATCAAAACATATTTTTGGTCTTCACATGATCCTCGCTTCTACTTAAGAGCCCCTAATTTTGAAAAATGCATAAACAATAGCTATAATTAAATTTGTTGCACTCTTAAATGTTATTACTAACTTGAAAAGCTAATTTTTATTGAGTGATGATTCCATGCCAAGGATTGTCCTAAGCACTTTACATAAATTTTCTTACTGAATTCTAGCAAAAACCTTATGAACAAGGGAGAGTATTATTGCTATTTTACAGATAACGAAACTGAGACACAGAGAAATTAGATGAATGCCATTTTACCTCTTTAAATGAAAGTTACAGCAGCATTTTCTATATATACTTAATCATGTTGCATGTTTTGTGAGAGATACTAAGATCAACATAGCTAGGGGCGCCTGGGTGATTCAGTCAGTTGGACGTCCAACTTCAGCTCAGGTCATGATCTCCCAGTTCACGGGTTCGAGCCCCGCATCAGGCTCTGTGCCAAGAGCTCAGAGCCTGGAGCCTGCTTGGGATTCTGTGTCTTCCTCTCTCTGCCCCTCCCTCGCTCGTGCTCTCTCTCTCTCAAAAATAAATAAACATTTTTTTTTCAAAAGAAAAAAAGATCAAAATAACAACACTGGGAGCAGAAGTGATTTTGCAAATTCCTTTCAATAGCTCACAGATCGTCAAGGCTCCACAGCACACAGAGGGGAACCACTGGTCAAAGTTTTCTCTGGCATTCAGTTACATCTGGAAAAACCCTCTTGTGGCCGGGGTGGTAGAGTTCAAAGCAACTAGATGTTCCAGTTACACAATCATTAATGTGATTAGAAGTTCAGTGAAAGGGTGCACCTCATCCAAGAATGAGGAGTCTTCGGCTCTTAGTTGCCATGTAGTCTCAACATTATTGTACCTCCTTAAGCCCCAGTTCATTATCCAGAAAATAAGGGGGTTTAACCTGGAGATTTCAAAGATCCATTTCAGCTCTAACTTCTGTGACTCCATAGGTAGAGACAGTTAAACATTGAACTCTCTTTAGCAGGTTTCTAGGATACCAAGAAATTAGAGCTTCCAGAAAAATGCTCCAAACTCCTCCCCCAGTCCAGAAAAGTATGAAAACTTGCCACGTAATTGAGGGTACTGCCCACACAAAATTCCATTTGGGAATGAAGTGTAATACAAATGTATATACTGCAACACTTTTTCTTATAGCCTGTCAGTAACAGCTCAGAGAAACTTACTAGTACTGGGAGTTGTAACTATGGGAATATCCACTCTAAAAATATAAGTAGGATCTTAAAAAAGAAAGTAGGATTCGTAGTCATGAGCATGGGAATTTATAGGTGTAAACTTGCGTTAAGGGGGGCGGGGAGGTGCAAATAATTTCTAAGATCACAGCTGAGTCTGTAACTGAGAGTGACTTGTAAAGTTTTACCCCCAACAACTGTTTGATATGTATTTTATCATTCCCCTTCAGGGCTTAGAGGTTTCAAGGCATGGCCAGACACTCCATCTTGTATTTCATCCTCCTGAGTGCTCTGATTGACAAGTGCCAACCCTGTTTCTGTGATCATTACCCATGGAGTCAGTGGTCCAGCTGCTCAAAAACCTGCAATTCTGGAACCCAGAGCAGACAGAGGTGGGTGCGAGCTATGAAGATTGACTTTGTGCCATGGGAAACCTCACAGACAGACTTAGCAATATCAAAAGTGCCACACCAAGCAATGAGGAAGAAAAAAGCATATCTCAAAGTAAGAAATCATGGGATTCGATTTGGATGGAATTTGAGGTCTTTTCCACATATGGTTGAAAGGAAGTCTACATTTGTTCTCTCCATAAAATCAAGGAGCTTCGAAGAAATTTAATTAAGAATGTGTGCAATATTTTCTGTTGACTATTTAACTTGCTAAGAATCTCTACTCAAGCCTTTTTTCAATCAGTGTATAGCTCCACTTGCCTACAGTTAGTGAGTTAATTATAGAGAATTTTCTACTCATTAAACTGAGTCTAACAGGACCTCAATTGAGCAGCGCTATTAGCTATTAGCTTGATTGTCAGCAAGTAGAAGAAGGCAGGAAAACCGTGTTTAATTGAAAACATTTAATAATTCAGTGTTCTCACCGATTCAGACTACTTAGCCCCCACAGTTTCTTTAAAACTGTTCAATGCTTCTGTTCCATGAAGATGCTCACATGACTAGGGAAGAAAGGTATATATCTAATGTGCTTTAATCATTATAGGTTTTTAGAGACCTATTTTACAAAACTATTTTTACATGCTCAGTGTGAGTCTCATTAAAATCACCAACTGACTCCCCCAATAAACCATCCATTAAGTAGGTTAAAGCTTTAATAGTCCTTCACTCAAGAGTCCCTCAGTAGCTCTCCACTGGCTACCAAATAAAGCACAACAATACACCCAGCTCTTCTCCACCAGCACCACCCGGGCCCATCCACTAACTCGTCCATGGATGCTTCCTGTTCTTCCACCTGTAATCTTGGCATGTGCCTTTCCCCCCCGCATACCCTGCCCTTTGATGCCTGGAGGCGTCACATGAATTTTTCAAGATTTATCTCTCCTATTATTTTTCTCTTTGGGTCTTTGGCCTCACAGCACTCTGACTCTGTCTCAATCATTATACTTATTACACTGTGTTGTTATAATGTAAGGAATTTGCAGCAACTTTCTTCTTTCTTTTCTTTCCTATCCAGTCCCTTCAGAGACTTCCATGAGGGCCAGCTTCATGGATGTGTTTCCTATGCAGTCACACAGGACCACACTTAGAAGGGCTCCACGCTTGGCTTAATGCGCTGCCGTCGCTGTCTCAAAATTCCTAATAATGTTTTAACAAGAGGCCCCTCATTTTCATTTTGCACTGGGCCCCAAAAATTATGTATCCAGTCCTGAATGCCGTTAAGTGGTAAGAACTGCATGGATGCCAACCTGCCTGACTTTCCAAAACAATTTCTTTCCTTTTATTCATCGTGGTCAATGCTCAGTGGTATTTTTCTTATGGGGATGGAACCACAGTGAATATACTCATTCTAAGCAGATCTTTTCTCACTCTTACAGAAAAATCGTAGTTGATCAGTACTATCTGGATAACTTTTGTGACCAGGTTTGCACTAAGCTGGAGACTAGAGAATGTAACCTGCAACGTTGTCCCATCAACTGCCTCCTGGGAGATTATGGACCATGGTCAGCCTGTGACCCTTGTGTCAAAAAACAGGTAGGTGACCCATGGGCATCTTCAGGAAATCTGAATCACAATAAAAGATTTGGATGACCTGACAGGATCAACAATCACAGAAATACTCAATTTCCTCAGTTTCTGAAAATACGCCATTCCAGCTTCCATTGAGGGAAAATTCCATTTAGCAATCTTTCAAAGGAAATTCTGCCCCCAGTATTGATATTGTTCTTATTGAGCTCTGGATTCCACTGCCTGTTCCCTCTGAGAGCTCAGAAAGCAAAAGCAGGTGCTAGAAAATGGGGATTTCAGTCCAAAATTTAAAATCAGACAAATGAGGGACATTAGATACACCCACGTGGCTCCATCGGTTAAGCATCTGACTCTTGATTTCAGTTCAGGTCATGATCCCAGGGTCATGGGATCAAGCCCCAAGTCAGGCTCTATGCTGAGCATGAAGACTGGAGCCTACTTAAGATTCTCTCTCTCTCTCTCTCTCTCTCTCTCTCTATCCCCCTGTCTTGCACATGAATTCTCTCTCTCTCTCTTAAAAAAAAATGAGAGACATTAATCAAAAGACTGACTCGTGGCCCTGCTTCTAATTTCCCTCTCCCCATGGGAAAGTCCCTCAATTTGTTTATTGTTTCCAGCTGCAGTGTTTACTCACTTCAGCTCATTCCTGTAAGGGCATTGGCCCACAGAAACCCCAATCAGAGTGGGTGCTCAGTAGTCACACATTTGGGAAGAAAAAGGAACTCATTTGTGGAGCACCCACTGTCTGAGGGAAACTGTTCTAGGCCCTTATATCACCTTGTTCACACATGAGACTGTACTTTCCTACCCATTTTACAGATGAGGAAGTTAGAGCTCATTAGGAAATAAGTAATTTTCCCAAGAATATGCCTCTGATGAGTAGAGACACTATATTTTGGAGCTGAATTTTTCTGACTTCAAAGTCAGTACTTTTTGATCTTGTCATGTGTCTATTCTTCCCTGACTCCCTGTTTTATTACTCACCATTTAAAATCCTTTAAAATGTGGGGCGCCTGGGTAGCTCAGTCGGTTGAGCGGCCGACTTCGGCTCAGGTCACGATCTCACGGTCTGTGAGTTCGAGCCCCGCGTCGGGCTCTGTGCTGACAGCTCGGAGCCTGGAGCCTATTTCCGATTCTGTGTCTCCCTCTCTCTGACCCTCCCCCATTCATGCTCTGTCTCTCTCTGTCTCAAAAATAAATAAACGTTAAAAAGAAAAAAAATTAAAAAAAAAATAAATAAATAAAAAAAAAATAAATAAAATCCTTTAAAATGTGGAGAATATATCAACCTTGTTTTCCATGTTGACTTCCTTATGCAAAAAACAAAAACAAAGACAAAAACCCCAAATCCCTTCACATTGATCACTTCACACTACCTTTGAGATATAAAAATGCTATTGTTACTCCCTGGAAGATTTACTGCATGTGACACACTCAGTAAATATCTGTGCATTTGATTTTGATATAATTTATTCTCATATGGTTTCAGAGTTAGAAGTCTTAGAAATCTTTGGTCCTGCTTTCCCATTTTACAGTTTGGAAAACTGAGGCCCAGAGAGGTGATGACTTTCCTAAGGGCATGCAATAATGGAACTGGAAAATTCATTACTTAATTTAGGAAACATCACTAGAGGAAGAATATAAATAGGCTTTGACCCTGACTCAGAGTTCCTCACCTTTCTCTCCTTTCCTTTCAGTTTAGGGTTAGATCCATCTTGCGCCCCAGTCAGTTTGGAGGACAACCATGTACTGAGCCCCTGGTGACTTTCCAACCATGCATTCCATCTAAGCTCTGCAAAATTGAAGAGGTTGACTGCAAGAATAAATTCCGCTGTGACAGTGGTAATGTACTATAAAAAAGGTTCAGGGGCGCCTGGGTGGCACAGTCGGTTAAGTGTCCGACTTCAGCCAGGTCACGATCTCGTGGTGTGTGAGTTCGAGCCCCGCGTCAGGCTCTGGGCTGATGGCTCGGAGCCTGGAGCCTGTTTCCGATTCTGTGTCTCCCTCTCTCTCTGCCCCTCCCCTGTTCATGCTCTGTCTCTCTCTGTCCCAAAAATAAATAAAAAACGTTGAAAAAGAAATTTTACAAAAAAAAAAGGTTCAGTCTCCACTAAAAATGACTTGACTAAACAGTCATTCCAACTGACTACCAGTAAAAGCCATGATAGAGAAGTCTAACCATATTTTAAGTATGGCAAGACAGGGGAGTTATGGTACCAATTGCCAAGCTATTCATGTATGAAATTATAGCTTTCAAGTTATAATCACTTTGACCATGTACATGATCCATTTACTCTTCAAGTACTGATGCCCAGGTCCCTACACTGTGATAAAGGAGGATGAAGAGGAGGAGGAAAAGGAAGAGAAAGTAGATACTTGTAAAACTCAGCTATTAATAAGCACAAATCCATAATCAGAATAAGCAGCTGAAAAGAATTACAGATATAAAAGATCTTCAATATAGTTTATTAAGATAAGAATATTAAGATATATCAGGGGGATGACTACAGATGATGTGACAGATTTTCTTGGGTGGTCCATTGAAAGGCTCCAAAGGTAATTCCAAAAGGAAGATTGAAAATGATTTAAATGGTGGCAACACTCCCATCAAGTCCATTACTCATTCAGATATTTCAGTTTCATTAGATTAGATTTCAAATCTTGAATATATTACTTAATCATATGTATCCTCAATAATTAACAGCTCTTCAACACCACCATTTTGAACACTTTAAATCTGATTTCTGTGAACTTTTTCAGTTAAGGTCCAGACAGTAAATATTTTAGGCTTTTTGGCCATACATTTTTTGTTGCAACTACTCAACTCTGACATTGTAGCATAAAGCTGCCATAGACCATATATAAACAAATGGTCATGGCTGTGTTCCAATCAAATTTTATTTACAAAAACAGGCAGCAGGTGAGTTTTAGCCCATCAGCCATAGTTCACTCACCTCTTATCTAAATAGTCAATTTGACATAAAAATTGGAATTCAGATGAATAAAACCCATATAATTTTTGTGTACTCTGGTACACAATGACAAGTAAAGAAAGTATTTATAACTTAAAGAGCAGATTTCAAATTCCATAGAAAATTGGATGTTAGATCTAGATCTAACATTTTCCTCCTCTTGCTCCTTGCTTACTGCCTTCAGCTTTGCTGGCCTCTTCAAAAGTTGGACAAGAATGCTGGCATCAGGATTTTTCTTCTGTGCCATCCCCCCCCGCCACACCTGCCAAAACCTGGGATATGAGGATGGCACATGGGTAGGAAGACGCCCTTCACGGCTACATGCATAAGGTCATGTCACTAGTTGACAAAAGAGTGAATATGGAAAAAATCTTGATGGCAATGACTGAGCAGAATACAGACTTAGGTATTAAATCCAGAATATTAAGGTAAAGATTTAGAACTGAGGTGCAACTATTCGAAGCTTGAAGGGTAGTTTTGGAACAAATTACCGGAAAGAATTCCTTTCTTCCATGGATGTTAAATCTATGAAATTTACTACAAAAGGGCTTTGTTTAGGTCAAAATATTCACAAGTTTGAGAAGGCTTTAGATACATCCATGAGCCACCTATTCATAATAAGTGATTTCAGGAAAGCTAGTGGGGTAAGGACAGGTGATCAACAGTATACCCACAGCAAATGATAAAAAGGACTATTAACATGCACGTGCCATGTTTGGTAAGCTGCTCCTACCCCGAGCTCTCTTAGTAACCCCTGAGCTGCTGTCCAGATGCCTTCACCAGGAATCCCTAGATCTTCCCATGATCCAGCCACTAAGTGGCTAATCCCTGGCACAGATGTGGTTGGCATCCATTTTGATTGGGTGGTGCCATGGCCTATTGGTTGTTAAATATTCCACCGAAGATTATATACCACTTTGCTCTTCTAAAACCATACGCTAATGCCACTCTCAAAGAGAATAAAAGATTAGATGGACCATTATTTGACTCAATAGGATGTTTGGCCTTCAATTAACAACTGTTTATTCTAAAGAGAGTTTCCCCATAAGAGACTCCTAAAAACTGAGAACAAACTGAGGGTTTATGGGGGGAGGGAGGGAGGGGTGGGTGAGTGATGGATACTGAGGAGGGCACCTGTTGGGATAAGCACTGGGTGTTGTATGGAAACCAATCTGACAATAAATTTCATAATAAAAAAATGAAAATAAAAACTAATAGCTAAATTAAAAAAATAATAAAAAATAAAAAATACTTTTAATAAAAATAAACATTTAAATAAAAATAAATTAATTAAAAAAATAGAGTTTCCCTCTTCCCTTTCTTCTCTCATGATTGCTGTTCAGAGTTCTCCAAGACTAAATATATGATTTCAATGCATACAAGGATCTTTGAGAATTACCCATGAGGCTAATAATCCCCATGCACTATGCCAACTCCTCTGTCAAAATCCTAATTTTAAGCATAAACACTAGAGAATTTATAGCTCATTATGCATATAACATACCACTGCAGTAACACAAATCAGTTCAAGTAAATAGGAAAAATATGTACGGTTTCTAAATGATGCACAGCTCTAGGTGCAAGTTTATATACGCATGCATTGGCTAAAGCACGCTGACTTCTGCAAATCCTGCACTATATCAAACTGCCCTTCGCCGTTCCCATTCCTTTCCTGGTATGAGATATATTTATGGCTCACAGTATCTCTCCCATTGTGCTTCCTATCCCATTGAGTCTCTGTGGCCTGGAACCATTCTCAGCTGTGTACTATCAGATCTATATCGCTCGCACCACCCACCCCTAAATATCGCTCAAAAGATGTCCTCTTGCTTTCATCCCTACCCTTGCTAATAGCTCCTCTTCAGTATCCCCAGAAGAACCAAATGGCTAGGTTTTCTTATATTCAAACAGATATAGTACCCTACTCACAAAGCTAGGCTAATGAGAACTATATCCTGCAGGTATATCCCTACCTCTACCTGATAAAATGGGATTTCCTTCTCCTTTTACTGTAACCAAATCGAAAATTAGCTTTTGCTCAATTTCACTCAATTACAAGTGTGAAGCTCAAAACTTTTAAAAAATGTAATATTTGGGTTTTGTTTCCTTTGGACAAAGCATCTATATTTCAAACTAAATTATACATTCTGTTCTGCCCTGAAAAAAGCAAACAAACAAAACACCAGAGATGTGCTATTTTAAAAACGGAGTATCTTTTGGGTTATATCTTGGGATTCACAGAAATTCAATTTTCTCAAAGTATTCAGTCTTGTGTGACTATGGTGCTCATAACAATAATTGTTTCTAATCATAGTCCAGATACAATGTAAAATGTTGAATAATCAAAGAACGAGACTTAATTACTTTCATTTTTCTCTACCTTCTTAGTGAAAATTATTTACCGAAAGAGTTGAAACTAAGTGCTTTCTGGGTAACTCTCTAGTAATAAAAAAATTAAATTCAACAGAATATCCAATTTCCCCAAAGCATTTCAGTTAGTCAAAATAGTCATGCATAGCTGCAGGAAGATGCTCATCACAACTTAAAGTAATTAACCAGATCATCTTGAGTAAAACATTTAATTTAATCTTGTTATCAGTGAGACCTGTACATAATTGTACAGACGCCAGAATCCCCGATTCTATGCCAAAGGCTAAGGGACAGGAGAGGGGCTGTCATTGTACATAAGGCGTTTCAATTTCTGTAATATATACATATACATGGAGTCCAAGGATCCTTATGATATTCGGCAAATTTTAAAAGGAAGATAACTATCTAAGTACATGGGGTTTGTACTATTTTGTAAATTCACTCACTTAATCTGCTACCTAACACTGTAGTACCTAGGCATTTAACTTATTCAAAAACTGAGATATAATAAATTTTATGTTCTTGAACATAAGATTTTAAAAAAATCACACAGCATGACTCTAATGTGTCTGGCTTCTCTCACTCAACGTAAAAATGTAGAGATACAGTGATATTATCGTGTGTATATATTAAATTATAGGGTTTTTTAAAAATAAAAACAGTGACCTTGATTTTGTTCTGAATCAAAACAGAAGTCTGAACTTACTGTTGATTTTCTCCTACAGAACATGATCTCTACAGCAAGTTCACTGTAATGAGAATGGGATCCAGCACTACCTCCCTTATTTAAGACAATTAGCCCAATGGTGACTAAGTAATTCTAGGGTGACCCTGTAACCCTAAAAAAAAATAAGGGAAAATAGCAGCTTAGCATCTATTTCCATATTTCCTAAATCTGTATCAAAAATAATGAAAACTTTCCCTCACAACTCTCCCTTGAAACTTAAAGCACTCACTCATTTAAGATCAATGGATATTTTCTCAAATAATCGTTTGTTGTTAATGTTGTTTGCTTTTCCTGACTAGGCCGCTGCATTGCCAACAGGTTACAGTGCAATGGAGAAAATGACTGTGGAGACAATTCGGATGAAAGGGATTGTGGAAGAGTAAAATCACGGTGCCCACACAAGCAACCCATCCCCAGCGTACAGTTGATGGGCACTGGGTATGTAATGTCTTTTTATCATTTAAGGGAGTAAAGTCATCTCTGAATGAATGCTCTGGAAGTAGCAATGAAAACAATGAGAAACGAGAAACATGATTGTCCACCTTCTTCATCAACCTCTCATGACTCCTACCGGCCCTGTCTCCAATGCTTGGCTTCTGGCTCAGGCAGTATGTGGACATGGTCCTCACTCCCAGGGAGCAAAAGAATTTAGCATTTTCACAATTAGTCTGTACCAGGCAATGCCACAGGCTCTTCATCAACATTGTTTCCATTCTCATATATCCTTCAGACAGGTCTGGAGTGAATCAGGCAAACTGGTAGGATGCCAGCCATTCTGGAAAATACTAAGGTAGATTCCTGGGGCTAGGTCTTGAATGGGTGAGTAACCAATCAGAAATGCACAGTTTCCTCATCTGTATGTTGGATGACTACAAGCTGATTTGAAGTTCTGTCCTAAGAAGTACTAATTAGATGGGACACCTGGGTGGCTCAGTCAAGCGTCCAACTTCGGCTCAGGTCATGATCTCACATGTGAGTTCAAGACCCAAATCACATGTGAGTTCAAGACCCAAATCAGGCTCTGTGCTAACAGCTCAGAGTCTGGAGCCTGCTTCAGATTCTGTGTCTCATTCTCTCTCTGCCCCTCCCCTACTTGTGCTCTGTCTCTCTCTGTCTCTCAAAAATAAATAAAACAAAAGAAAAAAAAGGAAGAAGAAGTCCTAATTAGAGTTGATTTAAGTGAGAGTGTGTCAATACCATCTTATCGATGTGCAGAAATGGTTTTCTTCTTTTCCTATCCTTGGAAGAAAACCTTAGCCAAAAACTCCCACTGATAATGGAGAAAGAGGGTATCAGAAAAGTATGCTTGTGACTGTCTTGAAACTCAAAACACTCAGGAAGGAAAACCAGTCCGCAAGCATGAGAGGCAAGCCCCGAGTCAATAATGGGAGACAAAGTCAGAAGGAAAGGAGTGAGGCAAACATAAAAAAAGAAAGGTGATTTATAAACACAAACAAACAAACAAACAATGGTAAGAAAAGAGGGTAAGAGGTGAACCGAACATGGCTAAGGCACCCAAACTTCCTCTCACATGAACTATGTGATGCACTGATAGGTCAGGACAGTTTAAAGGTGGAATCAAACCTGCATAGTCACCTGTCCTACTTGCTCACCTTATAAACTAGGAAACTGAGACTCAGGAAGGTGAGATAAAATGCCCAAGTCTACCAGCTAGTAAATGCTGACACAAGAATTAAAATCCAGATTTCAAAACCCAGGTTATTCCCACCATTACATTCTGATTTAGGACAATATCCACCTTAGAAATGAGAACATATTGGAAGAAATGTCAGTAGACCGGGCAAACCTCCTTCCAGTCTTTGAATAGTACTCAGCAATTCTAACATTCCTATTTTAGGTCATGAGGACATTGGAGGCTTGGCAAGGAATTCTAAATCCATTGGACCGAGCCAATGTCTCAGAATACTTTGGGAAATATAAGACAATGAAAACAGAACTAAACCTTAGTTGGAAGTATAAGGAAAATCAGTAAAGATAATCTCCTGTACTCTCTTTTTCCCATCAATTTTGGGCCAGAAAGCAAATAGTTTGCTATAGGCTTTTATTGCTTTGTATTAGACTCTCAAGTCTTCAGTTATGCAGCCAGACTTGTATAATATGAAACCTGGAGGCACCAAAGACAAACAGCAGTAGTTGCAAATACAACCTTATTTGAGTAGAATGAAAACCAGAAGCCAAATTCAAGGATAGAAGTAAAATGGGGAGCAACTACTAGCCTGGAAGTAAAGGGATCCAGGTTCTAGAACTAGTTCTGCATTAACTCATTACATTGTAACGAACTTATTGAATGTTTCTGGGTTGTTGTGTGCATTGGATGACTACAAACTGGTTTGAGCTTCTGTCCTTAGAATTCCTAATTAGAGTTAATTTCAGTGAGAGTGTTTTAATAGCATTTTCTTATCAATGTATAAAAATGGTTTCCTTCTTTTCCTTTCCCTGGAAGAAAGCCTCAGCCAAAAACTCCCACTGATAATCACATTTTTTAATGTTCTGATTGATGAGGGGTGACATTACAAATTCACCTCTTGCTCAGTTGGTCTAGACTCTAGAGTTACAGATGGGGAGGACCACATGCTATGTGTACTTTGGCAAAAGGACCATGCGGCCCTCTGCCAACCAGAGCTGTTGTCCCAAGGTTTCTCAGAAATGAGCAAAACCTGCTGCTCGGGGACAGCCAGTCCTCTCCTCGCCTCTCCAGGGACTGAGAATTTTGAGAGCTGCTTACTGGAATCTCTTTCTAATCTGCTGGCCTTAGAATCTCTGCCCCCTCTCTAACACATTCCCACCCCAAAACAGTAGCCTCCTAGGTAGCCATACCTCTTCTTTTTATGTTTGTTTGTTTGTTTGTTTGTTTGTTTATTTGAGAGAGACAGACAGACAGAGTGTGAGTGGGGGAGGGACAGAGAGAGAGGAGGACACAGAATTCAAGCTCTGAGCTGTCAACACAGAGTCTGATGTGGGGCTCAAACCCATGAACCACAAGATCATGACCTGAACCAAAGTTGAACGCTTAACTGACTGAGCCACCCAGGCACCCCAGCCATACTTCTTTTGAAGTAGCATCTCCCCAAGAAAGAATTTAACAAGACATATCAACATTCCTACATTGCCAGCAGCAGTCACCAGGTATTAAACCTGAAGCAAGAATCAGGCAATAACAGCATACTATTTGTTTTTTCTTAGCCTCCGTCTAGGTACAAATGCATACACACACACACACACACACACACACACACACAAACAGGTACACACATGCATATTTACATTATGTGTGTATATATAATTTTTAATTAAATTTTAAAAGTTACAAAATATGACACATAACGCCAAACTAGATAAAAACACTTTAAAAACTTAAAATATGAAAGAGTATGGTGTATTTGAAACACCAAAATATTTAAAGCCAAGTCAAATACCGCAGAAGGAGGAGAATGAATGAAAGTGAAAATTGCTACATAGTTGAATTAACTCCTAAAAGATTCCTCAGGATGGCCCTCATAGAACCACCTTCATCAAACTATCTTTGGGCTCTCTGCTGCCTTTATAGATTCCTCATGACCTGGAGCCATTTTTCTCAAGCCCTTTCTTGTTTGTGACAAATTCTTAAGTACATTGTATGAAACAGTATAAGGTCTGATACCATCTGCCTAAAGATAGTGTCAAATCCCACAGGTTAATGGCTTGGTCCCACAAGACCACCACCCTCAGATGCTAATCATAAGTTCTAATTGTCACCTATGATTCTGACACCTAGGAGGTTTTCGGGACTCCCTCCTCTTTGATTAATTTGCTAGAATGGCTCATGGAACTCAGTAAAACAATTTACTTACTATTGTTAAAAAACAAAATTCAACTGAGTAAGTGAAGATCTAATTGGCTTCATTCAATGATTCATGAATCAGACAGCATCCCATCCAGCAGATAGAAAGGAGCTCTGAGGAGCTATACAAAATGGAAGACTTTTATGGGCAGAAGGAGATGGAGCCAGGAAGTTTTTGCAAAGAGTGGATCATTTCAGGCAAGGTCACTTTCCTATGAGGGAAGGCAGGAGTCAATCAGGCAGATTAGTTCACTAGTGCTGACCAGGTAATTCCACATTGCTGGTTTAAGGCCACATTCCTAGGAAGGTAATTGAGAACTGCAATAAGATTAGGCATTCAGTCTTGGTTTGCTGACATGAAGCTTAGCCCAAGTGACTCCATTTTGTTGTTTCTTTTTTTTTTAACACTGTTTACAAGTTTATGATAAAAACGATATGAAAAACAATACAGATGAACCTCCAGTTGGAAGAGATGAGTAAGGCAAGGTATATGGGAAGAGGCATGGAGCTCCCATGCCCCCACCAGGGAGGCCACTCTCACAGCACTTCCATGTGTACCAACTGAGAAGCAATCTGAACCCCATACTTGTGAGATTTTTATGTAGGCATGATCCATCATTGACTCCATTTCCAGCCCCTCTCCCCTCTCAAGAGCTGGGAGATAAGGCTGGATATTCCAAGCTTCTAAAACGGCTTGGTCTTTCTGGTGACCAGCCCCTACTCAGGAGCCTACCAAAAGTCACCTCATTACAACAAAGACACTCTTATCACCCAGGAAATTCTAGGGGATTTAGGAGCCCTGTGTCAGAAACTAGGATCAAAGACCAAATATTAGGGGGTGCCTGGGTGGCTCAGTTGGTTAAGCGTCCAACTTTGGCTCAAGTCATGATCTCACAGTCTATGAGTTCAAGCCCTGCCCCGGCTCTGTGCTGACAGCCCAGAGCCCGGGGCCTGCTTCAGATTCTGCATCTCTCTCTCTCTCTCTGTCCTTCCTCTGCTTGCACTCTGTCTCTCTCTCAAAAATAAACATTTAAAAAAAAAACCAAAAACCAAATATTAGAACAAAAGATGCTCTCAGTGCTCTTATCACTTAGGAAGCCCCAGGAGCTAGGGGCACAGATCATTACATATATTTTTCTATTATCTCATCATATGTAATCCAGCATTATCAAACTTTTTGACACAAAACTTATTTTCACAGAATACACATTAATATCTATAAGAATTTATAAATATATTAGCATCTTCTTTTGGTAGTTCTATTTAATTTTTTTTTAACTCAAGTTAATTAACATACAGTGTGGCATTGGTTTCAGGAGTAGAACCCAGTGATGCATCTTTTACATATGACACCCAGTGCTCATCCCAACAGGTGCCCTAATTAATGCCCATCACCCATTCCCCCCGCCCCATAAACCCTCAGTTTATTCTCTGTATTTAAGAGTCTCTTCTGGTTTGCCTCCTCTGTTTTTATCTTATTTTTCCTTCCCTTCTTCTATGTTCATCTGTTTTGTTTCTTAAATTCCACGTATGAGTGAAATAATACATTTGTCTTTCTCTGACTGACTTATATTGATTAGCATAATACACTCTAGTTCCATCCACATTGTTGCAAATGGCAGGATTTCATTCTTTTTGATCGCCAACTAACACTCCATTGTATATATATATATACCACATCTGCTTTATCCATTCATCAGTCGATGGACATTTCGGCTCTTTCCATAATTTGGCCATTGTTGATAGTGCTGCTAGAAATATTAGAGTGCATGTGCCCCTTTGAATCAGCATTTTTGTATCCTTTGGGTAAACACCTAGTAGTGCAATTGCTGGGTTGTAGGGAAGTTCTATTTTTAGTGTTTTGAGGACACTCCATACTGTTTTCCACAGTGCCTACATGCATTTGTATTCTCACTAACAGTGCAAAAGGGTTCTCCTTTCTCCCCATCCTCACCAACATCTGTTGTTTCCTGAGTTGTTAATTTTAGCCACTCTGACAGGTGTGAAGTGTTATCTCATTGTGGTTTTGATTTGTATTTCTCTGATAATAAGTGATGTTGAGCATCTTTTCATGTGTCTGTTAACCATCTGGATGTCTTCTTTGGCAAAGTGTCTATTCATGTCTTCTACCCATTTCTTCACCAAATTATTTGCTTTTTTAATGTTGAGTTTGAAAAGATCTTTATAGATTTTGGATACTAACACTTTATCTGATATATCATTTGCAAATATCTTCTCCCATTCTGTCGGTTGCCTTTAGTTTTATTGATTGTTTCCTTCACTGTGCAGAACTTTTTTATCTTGATGAGGTCTGAATAGTTAATTTTTGTTTTTAGGAAATCCAGTGGCATCTTAGAGAAGTTTTTCATCTACCACAAAACAATTTCTTAAATTTCTATAATTTACTAAATAGTTGATTTGTGCTAATATCCTTGAGTTCCCTCATTTGTAAAATAGGGGAAATAATTATATCTATATCTATATCTACATCACATGATTATCACAACTATTAAATAAATATAATAGTGACATTAAATATAGATCAAATAGTGCATGACATGTCTACTATATACATACAGATATACATACATACATATAATAAATATATATGTATATTTACATATACTATATATATTTACATATACTATATATATGTATATATATGTAAGTATACATATATAGTAAATACATGTGTAAAATATACATATAGTAAATACATACATGGGAATAAATAAATGTAAGCATTTGTTGAATAAATTTTAAATATTATTACAGGTATTAAAAAACAATATTACAATTTTATTAAAATATTGTCATTAATGTTTAATTACTAGCTCTCTGTTAGAATTCCTTTACTGTATCATACTGAAGGAAGTGAACTGAGAATGGCATTAATTACGTAATAATTTATTTTATAATCTGATTCCAAAATTTGCACCGGTTTTATAAGTCATAAAATAAAATAAACCTATTTTTTTTTCATGCTAAAAGCCCAGAATAATTAAGTGAGTGGAATAGGGAGGAATCTAACTGAGCCAGAGGGGCTGAGTTTTGGCTTCCAGCAATTTCTGGATGCCTCACCATAAACGAAAAAAAAAAAAAAAAAAAGGCTGGGGGGGTGCTTTTCTTCAAGTCATTTGTCATGAGTCAAAAATGTCTAAGAAAGGAATTTCTTTCATATAAGCACAGTAAATTTTAAAGATTGCTCTACATGTATTGAATTCTTGAAAATTACTTTGTTTCCAGGTTTCATTTTCTAGCAGGAGAGCCCAGAGGAGAAGTCCTTGATAACTCTTTCACTGGAGGAATATGTAAAGCTGTCAAAAGCAGTAGAGCAAGTAATCCATACCGTGTTCCAGCCAATTTGGAAAATGTCAACTTTGAGGTATGACAGCCTATCAT
The DNA here is from genome assembly GCF_018350195.1 of Panthera tigris. NCBI lineage: Eukaryota > Metazoa > Chordata > Mammalia > Carnivora > Felidae > Panthera > Panthera tigris. Next base: position 205,093,586 of record NC_056660.1, read on the forward strand.
GGCGGCACCCCAGTGCCGATGGTGATGATAAGCAAAATTTCCAATGAAAAATTACTGATGAATGAAGGGACAGAATACAAAGGTAATGAACATTTTAAATCACCTATTCCGGTTGATGTTTAATCCTTCCACAACTCAGTGAGGTCAGTGTTATTATCATCAATTTACAGATGAGAAAACTAATGTAACTAATTTGCCCATAGGCAAACAGCCGGTAAGTAGTGGATTAGGGATTCAAGCCCAGGCTTCCCAAACTGCAGAGTCCATGCTTTCTCTGGTAAACATTTAGATGTACCATATCCCACACAGATAAATGGTTTGCTTTATTCAGAATTTCCTCCCACCAAAGCTACTTCTCTCAGGTAACCACAACACTCAGACATGTAAGAGTGCCTGTCTTCTTAAAATATCAAGATGAAGCTAAGTGTAACAGGGGTAGTTCGTATCTTTCTTCCTATTTTACTAGTTGATTTGTTTTTCTGTTTTCCTAAGTGTAATGAGTGATATGCTACATACTCACAGAATCTAGCCCAGTGCCTTATACATAGGCCCTCTACATTTGTTGAACTAAACAGTCTATTTCTTAAAAAAAGAAAAAAGTGTAGGGGTGCCTGGGTGGTTCAGTTGGTTAAGTGTCCGACTCTTGGTTTTGGCTCAGGTAATGATCTCATGGCTTCATGAGTTCCAGCCCCACATTGGACTCTGTGCTGGCAGTGTGCAGCCTGCTTAGGATTCTCTCTCTCTCTCTCTCTCTCTCTCTCTCTGCCCCTCCCCTACTTGTGTTCTCTCTGTCTCTCTCAAAATAAATAAATAAATAAATAAACTTTTAAAAAAGGAGAAAAATTTTTTCAATTCATTTATTTTGAGAGAGAGAGCGAGCATGCACATGCGTGTGAGAGCAGAAGTGGGGGAGAGAGAGAGGGAGATTGGGAGTCTCAGGCAGGCTCCACACTGTCAGTACAGAACCCGATCAGGGGCTGGATCTCACAAACCATGAGATTATGACCTGAGCCGAAATCAACAGCCAGATGCTTAACCAACTGAACCATCCAGGTAACCCATCAATAACCTATTTCTTTTAATTTATAATAAGAGCAGAGGAAAGATGTGATTTTAATGGTAACATCCATGCATACAAATTTGACATGTTTGAGAGAATTTCAGGGAGTCTAATGATTTCTGAGACTATTTTATGGATAGTGTGATTTCAGCAAAAGTCATTCAATTCTTCCTTTAGAAAACCTTTTACATATAACAAATACCAGTAGTTTTCCAATTCGATCAGCTTATTTTAAAGCCATCTAATATATATTAGTGGGCATAGGAAATGTCCTTGGGGACTAACTGCCAAATTCAAATACCTTTTGGGAGACTGACCCCAAAAAGTCCAATCTCTGCCTGCAGATAGAAGTGACATGGGTAACAAGTGACATGTGACCAGGCAAAGAAACTCCCCATTATCTCCCCACATATCCAGAAGAGCTAATTCCAGGGGGTCCACCACCACCAAGGGAGGTGGAAAAGGTCTTGCTGGTATGATAAATAGGAAGTCAGACTAGATACCATTCCAAAGAAATAGTAATTCGGTCAATAATAACATTACTCTTAAGATGTATTGTATTGAGGGATGCTTGGGTGGCTCAGTCGGTTAAGCAACTGACTCTTGGATTTGGCTCAGGTCATGATCTCACAGTTTTGTGAGTTCAAGCCCTGCGTCAGGCTCTGTACCTCTGTCCCTCTCTTCTCTGCATCTACCCTACTTGCGCTGTCTCTATCTCTCCTCAAAATAAATAAACTTTAAAAAAATGTATTGTATTGAATAGGCTTTAGAGACAGAGCTAAAACCCAAACGTTTACATATAATACTGTTACACTGAACCTAAACAATCAATCCATATGGTTACTTTTAAAATACAGTGATCCCTCCCACCCAAAACTTAGGTATTCTCAGCAAGCATCTATTTCATGCACTTTTACAAGTAACATGTTAAACTCAGCTCATGAGATGAGGGCAAATTTGTTATCTAAACTTTTCATACTTGATAGTTTTGAAGGTGTTTGCTTGTACTGTCTTACTCAATTCCCGTAACAACCTTCCCAGAAAAGTAAAAGATTGTTTATATCTATCTTACTAATAGGAGATCAAAGTTAGATAACTTTCTCAGAGTTATGCAACAAGTAAATGGCACGGCTCTTAGTGCAGTGCTGCTGAAGCTAGATGAGCCCTTGACCATAACAGCAAGAAAGACATTAACAACTGTGCAATGCATGCCAGGTTTGAGTACCTTTCAAAACTACCATTTAAAAGGTATCACCTGTGAGGTTCATGAATGATGTACCAGAGCCAGCTCTTCCAGCTTAAAAGAGCCAATCCTTAAATTGTTGGGAACTTCGGAAGCCAATTGGTAAACGTAGCCATGACTGAATATTAGATATATAATCTTACAATTAAATAAAAGTATTAAAAACATAGGTGATAATTACCCAAAATTTATCAATTCTCCATTATTTTGTTACATTTTACCATCGATGCTCTTGAGGTTACTTACATCTATTGAATCTATGTTACAAAAATGCTATATAATAATTTGCTGCTGTGCATCTCTTTCTGAGTTTGAGTTAAGGGGCATCACACAGGCAGCTGGGATCAGCTATGAGAGGAAAACAAAAGGCAAGTGCTGTAGTAAATCACAGGTTTTCCCCTTGCCAGAGAGCTGGTTTTTAAACATTCACCAGCAGACCACTGGATCCACCCACATAACTTGGTAACCCAAGTCTGGATGGCTAGTTACATCGGGTAATACAGCCTGAAAATCCTCATCCAGAATAAAATAGATTCTTTTCATTGTCAATGTAGATCTAAAACTTGTCGAACTTCAAGAAGCTACCTGAGTTGATCTCTAACTATATGTTGTTGAGTCTTAGGTACTATTCAACTGCTGACGAAGGTCATGGTGATATTTCTTCAAACAAAAGTTTGGGAATAACCAGAGTCAAGGTCACAAGAGAGTGGTGGACTTTTTACTGGTCCCTGTATTACTTCGTTCATGCTGTTAGCAGATAGCTGTGCAAATGTAAGCTGTATCTTATTGAGAACAACAGAGGAGGAGAAATTCAGCAGGCATCTGACTTCCCTTCTCCCATAGTATTGGAGTTCATGAAGACAGGTGAAACAACAGGTTGGCTGGTACACAAAGAGGCTCGTGAAAGGAAGGGAAGGGAAAGCTTTGGCTAGGAAGTCAGAATAGAAGTCCATAGGAAGAATTCTTCCTCTCAGGATCTCCCAGCTGCCAAGTGCAGAGCTCTGTCACCATAACATCACTGCATCAGTCCGCAGAGTTGCACCACTTACTCAGGAATCCTCCTCTCTTTTTCTAGGCGGTGCCGTGTGCTAAGCATTTGCTGTCAACAGCAAACTGCAGAGTATGGTTACCGCTAGACTTTGATTCTTAACAATACACTGGCTTACCTAGACAGGCCCCTTGCTGCATCCCAAAGCCTAAAAATTTTCATAGCTCTGCAGTCCCTCAAATCCTCCCTAAATCCCATGTGAAATTCACAACTTCAGGTTCTGTCTCTGACCCTCATAGCACAGGAAGTCAGTTGCCACTGGTCTCCATTCCTCCAGTCCCTCTTATCTCCTTCTGCTCCTCCTTACAAACCCATCTCCTTTCTTCAAACACAAACGTAAGTGTCAACACACATAAATTCCTAGGTCATCAGCCCACTGGATCCACAGTGAGGATGGATGGGCTCAGCGATGTATGTAATTATATGTAAATGAGGGGGTACCTGGGTGGCTCAGTCGGTTAAGCATTCGACTTCAGCTCAGGTCACGACCTCACGGTTTGTGAGTTTGAGCCCCGCATCAGGCTTTCTGCTATCAGCACAGAGCTTTCGATCCTCTGTCTCCCTCTCTCTCTGCCCCTCCTTCACTTGTTCTCTCTCTCTCTCTTTCTCTCAAAAATAAATAAACTTTAAAAAATATCTTTAAAAAATAATAATGTGTAAATGAAGATTAAAACCTTGTTGCCAGAGTTTGGTTAACATCTCTTCCTGGGAAAATCTATCCTTTCAAAAGTTGCCTTGGCTTTGCAAGTTCCCTTTCATGGAAGAGCATCCCCATCCTCTCTCCCTCTCTCCCCCTGTCACCCCCACATCTACTTGGTCAACAATTTCTGTGAACTTACTTCCTAAATATCTTTCAAATGCCCTACGTTCTTTCCACCCAACCGCCACCCCATGGACCTGGCCATTATCCTGTCTCACTTGACTTCCTCTAACAGTTTTTTACAACTGCTCTCCTTGCCTCCACTTTAGTTAACTATAGTTAACCTGATCTCTGCAAAAACACAGATGTCACAGTAACACTCCCAATTTTTCATTCATTCCATAAATAGTTTTAAAGAACCTATTATATGCAAAATCTTGCCTTTATAAGTCAATTCAAATACTTTCTCAGGGCATTCAAGGCCCAGCCCCAGGTTTCCAGTTCAGTCTAATTTTTCAGCCCTGCTCACCCATGGGTAGATTTTCTCTGAGCTGCTGCCCAGGATATCTGAGCCCCCTTCCTTACATGCAAATATCTTTTCCTTTAAGCAGATACATCTTTTTGTGTATAAGAGCTAATTCATTTGACAATAAATTTCATATTTTAAAAAAAAGAGCTAATTCATAAAACAAAATATTTGTAGTCTGAGTTTTTTTAGAGAAATGGTAAAGAAATGTCAGCAGCTATATTTAAATAGAATTGTATCGCTTCATTGCTAACTGAAGGGCTTCATTTCGGGGCCCTTTAAAGGCTAACTTGCATGCCCTGTAGTATCTGAAAGTCACATTGAACTTTTGTGTGTATCTTACTATTGAGCAAGATTCTTTTGCAACTGGGTTATTTTGTCTTTCCTCCACTAATTGTACAAGCTCTTTGATTGTGACATGTGGTTTGCCTCACAGTGCATTTTAATTTTGAATATTTTAAAACAAGAAATTTTTCCATTGCAAACCAGACAGGCATCTTTAACATAAAGTACTCTTCAATCAATTTATTTTGCAACTTCTTTTTTTTTTTTAATTCATCCATCGTCCCTTTTTGCCAGCATAATCATAACAGGGATTTAACTTGTACTGGGAAAATACCCTGCTCCACTCCTACTTCAAGTCAAGTCCCACTGGCTTTTTTTTTTTCCTCCTCTTTCCAGACCCAGTCAGTGAAGGATTATAACCCTCCACCATGCAGAACCAATCAAGTATTTGTCCTCTGTCCCATAGACATAGCCAGTAGAGTGCTGATGCCCAACATCTAAATAAGTCTAGGTGGGTGGGGATGCAACCAGAGCAAGGAAGGACAGGATCTGTGCTCCCATCTGCTAGGCCTCAATTTTCTGGAAGATACCTTCAGTTAGATTGCAAAGAGGCTGAAAGTCACAGGCAGACCAGAAATAGCCCTCGTTTTTTTTATCATGCTGCTAAATATCATTTTAGGAGTTGTTTCCTTGACAAAGACTTTCCTGGTGTGGCCTCTCTGGGTTCAATGATTATTTAGGCCAACCTCTTTTGGAGCACATCACTTCCCACACTGGATTAAGTGTGCTTGTTTGTCTCTCTAACTAAACTATTGACTCATGGAGGGCAGGAACTAATTTCTTTTTTATTTCTAGCAAAATGGGTTCTCAACAAATATTTATTGAATGCATAAAGGAATGAAGCATCATTGCCTGAGATCTTAACAAGTAGTTCTAATATTTCCTAAGTTTCATCCCATTTCATATGGATTTTTCTCCAGGTGCAAACTGAAGAAGATGATTTAGAAACTGACTTCTACAAGGACTTAGTTCCTCTTACAAAAAATGAAAATAAACAAGCTGCATTCCGGGGCGAAGAGAAAAAAAGCTTTCATGTACCAATTTTTTATTCCTCAAAGAAAACTCAAAGCACCACCCATAATTCTGCCTTCAAACAAGCCATTCAAGCCTCCCACAAAAAGGTAATAAAAATGGCTCCCAATCTTTTTATTCTTTTCTGAAAGTTAACACTAAGTCCAGCAATCATGCAATGAGAAGGGGAGAGTTTTTGATATCAAATTGGCAAGATTTCGAACACAAATTTAAATACATTTAGTTTGTTGATAAATCCCATTTCAAAAGTTATAGAAGTGATATGTATAATGTTGCATACACTTGGCTGTGTTTATGGTTGTGTTCTGTTTAAGTTTTCTTTGTCTTACTGTTTTAGGTGTATTTTTTATAAGCTACATGTAACAGAACTTTACTTTTTTAACATAATCTGACAATTAGAACTTTGCTAGGGAAATTCTGCCTTCTTTGATTTAACAAACTCACTGAAATACTTGATCATGTTTCTTCCATCTTTAATTTTTCATACTCATTTTACTTTGTTGCTGTTTCCTATTTCTCTACTATGGCTGTCTTTGTCACATTTCTGGTTACCCCTTTTGGTCATTTTGGAAGTTCTACTAGAACATTTGGAAGTTCTCTCTTTTTTAGAGAGAGTGCAAATGAGGGAGGGACATAGAGAGGGGAACAGAGGATCCAAGGTGGGCTCTCCGCTAACAGCAGAGAGCCCGATGCAGGGCTCAAACCCATGAACTGTGAGATCATGACTTGAACTGAAGTTGGATGCTTAACCAACTGAGCCACCCAGGTGCCCCTAAACTTTTTAAATTCTGCTTGTGATGACCTTTGTCTAGTTAACAAGCATAATTAAGCCTATGTTTTTTCTTTCATCACATGAAGTAATATCTACAGCCCCCAAAAGGTATTTTACTTCCCCACACCCCATTCCCACTATCTCCTTGAGAATGGGTCTACGTTCTGCTCCCCTACCAATATCATTACAGGCCTCCAAAACCTCAATTTTACTGAGGTAGTTCAAAACCTTTGTGTTCCAAGCTATTTGCTAGGATTGTTTTGTGTTCAGTTTTATATTACATATGTTCATTTGTATTTTATCCTGACTCTTGTTTAGTCTATTTTAAAGATTCCTCACATAACACTTATAAATTCCAAGTTCATAGTCTGTATTTTATATCTGTGTAATATTTTATATACGTACGTGTGTGTGTGTGTGTGTGTGTGTGTCTATACATTTACTCCCTAAGTCCTTATATATCTAAAAACCCTACATTTTCCCTGAGCAATAAAGATAAGGAATATCTTGGCCAAATATAGGAATCTTGAATCATAGTCTTCTTTTCTTGGTAGTTAGTGGATGTTATTCCACTATCTTCTACTTTTCGTTGTTGCATAGGAAAAATCACATGCATAACTGGTTGTCTTTCTTTTATTTTCTCTGTCTGGAAATTTATAATTTTTATTGTTGTTGTTTATAATTTAGGTTGTATCTGAGTATTAGACTTCTTCCATTAATCTTTCCAGGAACTAACAAAGTTCTTTCAATATGTAAAGGTATATCTTCATCCAGTAATCTTTCTTCCTCCCTTCCTTTTTCTTTTATTATTTGTATATTAAAACTCCTGGACTTGTTTTCCAGCTCTTAAGCGATTTAGGAGATAGATTTCTATTAGACGTTTTTAAACATTTACAAAGTTCTTTTAAAATAGTATCTGTTCCTGGGGTGCCTGGGGTGGCCAAGTTGGTTAAATGTCTGGCTCTTGATTTCAGCTTAGGCTGTGATCTCACGGTTCTTGAGTTCAAGCCCTGTGTCTGACTCTGCACTGACAATGCTGAGCCTGTTTGGGATTCTCTCTGCCCCTCCCCAACATGCTTGCTCTCTCTCTCTCTCTCTCTCTCTCTCTCAAAATAAATAAATGAACTTAAAAAAAAAAAATAGTCTCTGTTCCTCCCAAAACCACCACTCAGTGGTATTTGCTCCTTCCAAAGAGATGAATGGGAAGACTGAGCCCTGAATCATAGAGTGTGAAGGGGCGGTGAAAAGAGGAACCATAACTGGAACAAAGGGGAACAGCAGCTGGAGGGCATCATTTTATGGCTCCTCCTGCCCTTACCATAGTGCCTCTCACACATTTATTTATTCATCTATCTATCTATATATATATAAAATAGCCCCATTTATAGATAATTTTCCTAGGCTGATTTCATTTATCTTGAAAAGAACCCTAAGGGGGGATCAGAGTAGATATTTTCAAGAACATTTTACAGATGAGTACATGAAGTCCATATATTTATTCTGAAGTCAAGAAATATTTATCAAATATCTACCATGTGCCAAGTACTACACTAAAACTCAAGAAGCTGAGTGGCTCCTGTGATGTCACAGTGAGTAAATGCCAGAGTCGGGCATTGAAATCAGCTTGTCTGATTTTTGCCCACTGTTTATATCCACTACATTATACCTCAAGCTATCTGCTTATTCATTCATTCTGTTATTCATAATTTCAACAAACTATGAAAAGAGTAGAGTTCTGGTGATATGAACACATAAAAGAAAAAAAGAGGGAATAAAATGATTCCTTTTATAACATATCGTTAGTTCACTTTATTTTTTTTTTAATTTTTTTTAACGTTTATTTATTTTTGAGACAGAGAGAGACAGAGCATGAATGGGGGAGGGTCAAAGAGAGAGAGGGAGACACAGAATCCGAAACAGGCTCCAGGCTCTGAGCTGTCAGCACAGAGCCTGACACAGGGCTCGAACTCACGGACTGCAAGATCATGACCTGAGCCGGAGTCGGACGCTTAACCGACTGAGCCACCCAGGCGCCCCTCGTTAGTTCACTTTAGAATGGGCTATAGGTAGCATAGTGTCTCTCAAACTTACCAAATTATATTCTTTTTTCTTTTGAATTTTTATTTTAATTCCAGTTAACACAGTGTTATATTAGTTTTAGGTGTACAATATAGAGATTGAACCATTCCATACAACACCCGGTGCTCATCAGACAAGTGCACTCCTTAATCCCCATCCCTTTTAACCCATCCCCCCACTCACTTCCCCTCTGGTACCATCAGTTTGTTCTGTATAACTAAACGTCTGTTTTTTTTATTTGTCTCTCTCTTTTTCCCCCTAGTTCATTTGTTTCGTTTCTTAAATTCCACATATGAGTGAAATCATCTGGTATTTGTCTTTCTCTGACTTACTTCACTTAGCATAATACTCTGGCTGTATCCGTGTGATTGTAAATGGCAAGATTTCATTCTTTCTTATGGCTGACTAATGCAAATTATATTCTTAAGACAAGTTAGTATTGGGGCGCCTGGGTGGCTCAGTCAGTTGAGCGTCCGACTTCGGCTCAGGTCATGATCTCACTGTTCGTGAGTTCAGGCCCTGCATCAGGCTCTGTGCTGACAGCTAGGAGCCTGGAGCCTGCTTCCGATTCTGTGTCTCCCTCTCTCTCTGCCTCTCCCCCACTTGTGTTCTGTCTCTCTCTGCCTCTCAAAAATAAAGAAAACTAATTTAAAAAATTTACAAAAAAGACAAGTTAGTATCAGAATTATTAGGAAGTAAAAATATATATCCCATGGTCCTTCTCTTAATATACTGATTCAGAATATCTGGGGTTGGGCATGTGATTCTGGTTTTCTTTTTTTAAGCCCCCAGCTCATTCTGATATAGCCAAGATTGGAAACAACTGCTTAAAAATATAGTCCAAAATGAGAAGGAAAATGGACATGTAGAAAGAGACATAGATATATACATCAGTCTCAACATTAAGATTTGCTTGACAGAATTGGTTTATAAATGTTTCAGCCATGCTAGAGAAAACTTGTAAAACGCTTATCTGTGGATAAACAGATGTTAGTTGATCCTCTAAGAGTCTGCCCCAAATTGGGAACATTTTAGGCTATTCACAGTAGCAGCTGGAACTTTTGAAACTGCTAATATTCACCCATTTTTGACCTACAAAATTGTCAACTTCATCGGGTTCTACCCAGTATCTTTGATTAGATCGCAACAGAATAAGGAAATCCTGGGTTAAGTAGAAAACGCTACTGATGGGGCGCCTGGGTGGCTCAGTCGGTTAAACGTCCGACTTCGGCTCAGGTCATGGTCTCACGGTCGGTGAGTTCGAGCCCCGCGTCAGGCTCTGTGCTGACAGCTCAGAGCCTGGAGCCTGTTTCGGATTCTGTGTCTCCCTCTCTCTCTCTGACCCTCCCCCACTCATGCTCTGTCTCTCTCTGTCTCAAAAATAAATAAACGTTAAAAAAGAAAGAAAACGCTACTGCAACGTCTCTTAGTCTTCAAATAGTGAAAACAAGGTACCACAAACTTGAAAAATCAATCCACTCCCTCCAGTGGAGCTTAATGCTTTATTTACTCATTTCATCAATCACAGATCTAACTAAACATTTGTTAGGCAGGTAATCTGTTTCAAAGTCAAAATACCTGGTGTCTCAGTAAGATTCAGTGCTTTTCTGAATTACTTTATGAAGTTGAATCCACAAAAAGATGGCAAAAATAAAGCAAGATCTCACAGAATGTTGAGACAGATCATACATTTTTTACTTTTTAAATATTTTTTAAAGTTTATTTATTTATTTTGAAAGAGATAGAGGCAGAGAGAGAGGGAGAAAGAGAATCCTAAACAGGCTCCATGTTGTCAGCACAGAGCCCAACACAGGGCTCGAACCCACAATCTGTGAGATCATGACCTGAGCCAAAACCAAGGGTTGGGACACTTAATGACTGAGCCATCCAGGCATCCCGATCATACATAGTTAATAACCTACTGTCATGTAATGGGTTAGCCTAAAATAGCCCCATTTTAACCATGCTGCATTTGATAAATGCTTGGCTTGTGCTGAGTTGAGTTACCAAAGTTTCACTTGTATGTTTATAATTTAGTTGGTAGAGCAACCTGGAAATTTTGAACCACCCATACCAATGTCCATGTCTGAATAGGTATTTCAGATACTCTGGAAGTGAGTGTGCTTCTTACTAAAAGCATAAGATCCCTCCAACTTTCTAAAGGCATGGTTCTGTGACAAAATTCAAGTATTAAACTTAAAAATAGAATTGATGGACAATGAAAATGTAAGCCCCTCAAAGGGATGCACTTTGTCTACCTTGCCCATTTCTGTGTCCACAGCATCTGAGGTAGCTGAGCAATAAATGTGTTAAAAGGCAAAAAGGGAGGGCGAGGGGTGGAAAGGGGTAGGAGAGAAGCAAAGGGAAAGACAGAGGGAGGGGAGTGAATGGTGACTCTTCTTCAATACTTGTGATTATTTCTTTTCTTTTGTGTTAGCAGACATTTTATGCCATAATTATAGCACACAGGAAAACAGCGATTTAATAATTTACAGCTACGATAAAGTTCTTTTGCTGAAATATGCTCCTCTCTCTGCTCATATTACTCAAATACTACAATTTGCTAAAATTGAGAAATAGATAAATTATATAATTTTTTTAAGAACAGCATACATGGGTACACTCATAAAACCCAGGGGATATGTAGAACAATAATTTAATAGAATGAGATTTGGGTATAATACCAACCACCAAATCATAAATTAACCCAACATAAAAAGAAATGAATAAAAAAACTCTCAAACAAATATTTCTGTTGATGGGTGGAAGAGAGAGAATATAAATAATTTTGTTTAATCTTAACCCTGAGTAATTTTGAATCACAGCGTCTTAGAGTTGAAAGGGGTGTGCTATGTCATCTGGTGGATAACTGTCATTTATATACCAGGTGACATTTCACAGACAACTGGGGCCTAGAAAATGCAAATGCCAGTTAGTGACAAAGTTGTGACTTGAATCTCAATTGCGTAACTTCCAATTAAAAATATATGCAATCCTTTTTCGACGTGTTGCATCAGCAAGTCTTTCTAAATAAAAACTCAGTAGGGACACAGCTACGATTGACAAGCAAGAGTGAAAGATTTACTTTTCTGATAATTGATTGATCTCTTTTTGGTATGCCTTTGGTATGCCTATTGATCTCTTTTGATAAGCCTACCAAACCTATGCCTCAGTCACAGTTTACATGACTGAGATCATCTTACCTGTTCAGCGCTTTGGACATCGCAGGAAAAAGTTGTGGAAAATAAAATGAAAATTATGTTTTTGTGTGTGAGATCATGCCATAGAGAGTTAAAGTTATCATGTTATGGTTGGAAGGCAGCTAGTGATAAATAGATGACATTTAAAGGCTTGACACTTCAAGCTTTTATTACGTTTAATCATCTTGTTTTCTTTCTTGTTTTTCCTCTTTTCTCCTCTTCCTTTTAGGATTCTAGTTTTACTAGGGTCCATAAGGTGATAAAAGTCTCAAACTTCACAATGAAAACTAAAGATCTGCAGCTTTCTGATGTCTTTTTGAAAGCACTTAACCACCTGCCTCTAGAATACAACTTTGCTTTGTATAGTCGGATATTTGATGACTTCGGGACTCACTATTTCACCTCTGGCTCCCTGGGCGGCGTGTATGACCTCCTCTACCAGTTTAGCGTCGAGGAACTGAAGAACTCAGGTAGACCTTCTGCCGGCCTCCCTTTTTTTTTAAACCTGATTCGAATGCGTGCAATTCATTTTCCTCTTATTCTATTAATTCTTCTTTATTAACTTGTAGACTCCACTGTACTTCCAAAATGATAGGAAGAACAACCAAAAGGTACACACTCAAATAAATAAAAATATAAAATTAGGACCCCCCCCAAAAAAAGAAAAAATATACTTAACCTCTCTCATTGGGCATTAGATTTGTCTCTGAGTTTCCTGACATGTGGGAACATCATAAGCTACACAGTAGTGGTAACCTAAAAGAGAGATACATGCTATTACCTCAAGAAAAATGAGATTTGTCCTGAAACTAAGCTCCAAAAGATAATTTACTTACAGCAATTTTATAGGAGATAATAATTTTATAGAATAATAATTATAGCAAATTTTCTAACAGTCTTTTTCTTTTAATAATGTTTTAAGTAAAAGCCAAGGGCATTAAGATAAAAGAACAATTAAGAACTTGACAAGGGACTAAATTAATGTGGGCTAGATATGCACCTACCAGTGATAAAATTGAAACCAGATGAGAAGCACTTATTTTGAAGAAAGTTGGCAAATTTTTATTTTGGGATATAATCAGGGATATTTTTCTGCTTATATGTAAAATAACAATAAAAGCCTTGGTTTATAGATAAGCCTTGGTTTCTTAAGTGTTAGCTTAAATTGCCACTATTAATTATTATTATAGCTTAAACACCATTGGATAAATTCATTTTCAGACTCCTTCATGAAATGACACAGGGCCTTTGTGATGATTCTATCATGTGTCTCTTGAGAACATGGTTAGGAAATTGTAACCAGAACTCAACTGACCAATTACCCCATGTAAATAAGAATTCTTGATCATGTAACTTTTATATAGAAGAAATCAGGAATTCATTTAAAGAGACATCAGGCCAACTCTGGGGCCAACAGAGTGTCAATCCCTTTGTTCTTACATCTCATGATGGCAAATACTAATGTTTAATGTGGCTGCCCTGAGTTATTCCAAACTTTGAGTGACCAGGTATCCCTCATGATCTGCTTCCTAAGAGAGAAGAGGGCATAAATGTCTTTGAGAAGGACTTTCAGTAAGAGGATCTAAAAAAATTACTATCTGACAGAGTTACTGAAATCCAAAAGATTTATGCTGTGATGGGCTTTTCACATTGCCTGACCCTTATGTTTCATTTAAGTTATCCTTTCCACAGGAGTGATGTTTGTATGATGAATTTGATATCTTCTCCCATGAGAACACCAGCAACATTAATGCTGAGCAAAAGTGCTTGGGGAAAATCTCTGGCCCTTGATTGGTTTCATCTCACCCCTGGGATGAAATTATTCTGGTCACTTGCTGCTATAGCCCAGAAAATAATTTCTCATTTGATCAGCTGTACTTATCATGCATTCAAAGCAAAGCCTCTAAAGGCTCAGAGATCAGGTCAGTTAAAGAACTATGTGAATCTTTAATCAACCATCCAGCATTTTAATAGTTGAAGACCCCTGACCAAAAGGAAGTGATGAGCTACACTTTCCTACTGAAACATTCTCACCTTCTGTGTCTTTCTCTATAAATAGAGGTAGAGGCTAACAAACAGGAACACATAATAAGGGAAAGAAAGGAAGTTTGAGATGTAATAGGAAACTGGAGATATATGACCGTAAATACCTATGTACTCATATACAAACTATATATATATATGTATATATATATGTATATATATACGTATATATATGTATACACACACACGCATATATATATACACACACGCACACACATATATATGACATATATAGTACTTAAAGTGTATATATATGTATATTTGATTAAACATATTTCTATATTCTTATATGTAATATATATTCTTATATTCAATGAGTATATATTTCTCTGAGTCACAAAAATAATACCGATGCACAGTTTTAATTATGGCTAAGATGAAGCACGCCCAGACAGAAACAAATCTCAATAAAATGGAATTCCTTGGTGGGTATGCTCACCTGTTTTTGCCTGCTCTCTAAATGAATATATATTCTGGCCTCCTCCTCTCTTTTTCCATTTCTTTTCCCTTTGCGTAGCCATAACATGAAACTAGAGTATAGGCTTGGTTTTTATTTGCTTTATTCAGTAAGAATTGTATCCCTTGTCATTAATTTCAGAAGTATGACCTGAATATTTCATAGTACCTTCTCTCCCTCAAGAGGAGTAAAGCAAAATTAAATTGCTTTTTATTTGCATCCTTCATATATTCCTCTATTGTTCAATGTCCCATAGTCAATTTAAAACCTGAAGAAAAGTTGACATTGCTTCAGTGTGCTAGGTGAAAAAAAATTCAGAAATATAGTAAGAACATTAAAGAATTAAAATATCATAATATGCAAGATGGTAATTTAAACTCCTTTTGTTGAGAAGTCATTTCCTACTCTGAACTGGGAGGAAAACAATTACTGGCCCCACCATTTACCCGTATGACATTTTCAAGTAACACTGTTGACCTTTGCCCAGAATAGCTGAGGACATTTCTGAAATGCTTGTCCCTACGCAACATCAGAGGGACGCTTGGGTTTGAGAGGTCAAGTGCTACAGCATCCAGCAATTGGATAGAGGTCAGGCAGCAAGCTACAGGTTATACAGGGGAAGACAGGCTTATCCAGAAATTCACTGATAAAGCCTTCATATTTTAATCGCTGCATGACCAACGAATGCCATGGCTCATAAGAAGGATTCACCATTCGAATCTTCGAAGATTCTCCATTAGCCCTCAGAAAATCAAACTAAGTTGATAGTTAATTAATTATGTTGTAGTTAATGAATTGGACACAGAAAATTTAATTTTCATTTCTAAATAATAAAAACTTAATGAAAAAATTCAAAAAGGATAGGAGCTCTACAACATAAATGCATTAAATTCCTAACATGGTCTAACCATTATACTGATCTACTTGTTAGAACAATACTACCAGGAGAAAATGACTCATATTTATTCAGCTTGACCAAAAAAGAAAAACAGACTTTTTGTTTGTTTGTTTATTAGAGTTAAAGATGCAAGGTAAACATCAAGACTTCAAACTAAGAATTTTTCACTGCCAACTTATAACGCATCCCTTCAAATGTGTCAAACTATTGAAAAAACTATGAAGTGGGCAGACCCCATCCCCTTCCACCCCATCCCCGTCTACCTGGCCTCATTTCTCAGTCATCTGTGCCTTTAGGATTCAATTTCAGCATCGCACCTAAACTGTGCCTCAAGCTCTAAAAATATTCCTCTGCCGATTGTGATCTACAACCCTGAACATCAGTATTTGATGAACTACTTTGCTTTAAGGTGCTTAAGAGCTGATCCTAACAGTAGTATCTCTTGTGTGTTCATGTTTTGTGAGGCAATTTTTAACTAAACATCAAAAACCTGAATTCTTGTGTCAGCTATACTTTAGTTGAAATAAACTATGTTAAAAACAAAAACCAAAATCTGGAATCTAATTTTGGTATTTCAGGTAGCAGGTCAGGAGGCTTAGGAAGCTCTTCAGAAAGAGGAGACGTTGATTCTTTTCAAATTACCCCAGATGGGCAGCACCAACTCAGTCTACAAATAGCCAGACCTATTTCCCTGCACTGTGTCCCACTTGATCCCTGACACAGCATAGATTTTGAAGCCATTGAGAACATAGACAGGGATTGTGGTGGGAAAGTGTGACTCAGATGCCAAAATCTTCAACAAATGATGCTTGCAAATTTGGTAAAAGACAAGAACAAAGAGGACTGAAGGTATGAGCACTGAACAGCCTGAGCTTCCAGGCATCAGGGTTTTGACAAGACTTTTAAACCTGGAGACTCATCCTATGGAGGCGCTGGGAAGCTAGGAAGATATCAACCCCCACTTCCCAAGGCTGGGGATGAGGCAGCATTCATCTCCCTTGGAGACATCAGGAGAAACTTTGCGTACAGGCTGGAATGGTGATGAGGAGAGAGAGAGAATAGTCAGTGAGGACACTGAGAAGAATTCATAGGTCAGGAAGTCAGAATTTCTGAGTTTTGGAGGTACAGGTGGAGTGTGCAGCTGACCCAGGGAGACAGGCATGAGAACGAGTGTTCAGCGAAGGAGAGATGACAAAAAAGATTTCCATTTTAGGTGACAATGGGGCAAAAAAGTGAGGTGGACTCAGGCCTCACAGAAACAGTTGTGGCCCAGAAAGAAGGCCTGACCGGGGCACCGCACAGAACGTGTGTTCATCTCTTGATCTTCAGGACTATACAGTGGCCGTGGCCAGTGGGACAGGTGATCTTTGAGGCTCACTGTGTGTAGGCAACAGGGAGAAGCCAACATGATCCCCATGGGATGGGCCACAGTCACCTTATATGTACTTCTTAGGGCCAGGGTTGAAGGGAGAGACAGCAGGGACTCATAAACACTTCCTCTGTTCAGGATCATCCCAGGGCCTAAAAAGGACTGAATCTGTAGGTGAAGGTGTGAATTATCGAGTTTATAGGAACTGGGGAAGGATTTGCAGTGGTGCATCCTCGTGATGTTTTGTTTGCACTCCATTTCCTAGGTTTAACAGAGGAAGAAATCCGAAACTGTGTCCGGATTGAAACAAAGAAACGCAGGTTAGGTTTTAAGAAAAAAAAAGTGGAACATCGGTGCACCACGAACAAGATGTCAGAGAAATATGAAGGTAAGAGCTCTCTCTCTTAGCGGTTTACCTCATGTGTCCTGCAGCTGCCCTGATGGGAGTACCATGCTATACTTTGAGGGCGCTATGTTTTTAAGTCTATTTATTGAAAGGGAGAGAGAAAGAGAGAGAGAGAGAATGAAAAAGGGAGAGGCAGAGAGACAGAGAGAGAGAATCCCAAGAAGGCTCCACACTGTCAGCACAGAGCCCAATGTAGGGCTCGATCCCAAAAACTGTGAGATCATGGCCTGAGCTGAGATCAAGAGTCCCACGCTTAACCCACTGAACCACCCAGGTGCCCCTTGCTTGTGCAAATGTTTTTAACTTTCATTTATTTCATATATCTACCTCAAAGCCCTCTGTGTGGTAGGGGGAGGGTGCAAACAAAATATCATTAGCACTACTTAAAAGGGAAATAAAGTTTTCTTGATCTTTTTTAAAAATTTTTTTAATGTTTATTTTTGACAGAGGGAGAGACAGAGCATGAGTGGGGGAGGGGCAGAGATAGAGGGAGACACAGAATCTGAAGCAGGCTCCAGGCTCCGAGCTGTAAGCACAGAGCCTGACGCAGGGCTTGAACTCACGGACCGCGAGATCGTGACCTGAGCCGAAGTCATGACCTGAGCTGAAGTCAACGCTCAACCGACTAAGCCACCCAGGCACCCCAAGTGTTGCTCTTGATCTTATATTTAGGTTGTTTACTTTAACATTTATTGGTTCTTCCCATGGGCTGAACTCAGTATTAGGCATTGTGAGGTAGAAATAATTCAGCCATTCCTATAAAGGAGCTTACAAAGTAACTATACATATAAACAACCATTAAAAATACAGAATGATAAGCGTCTAAGAGAGGTATGTAAATAAGGCTCCAGAAACCAAGCCAGAAACCTGAGTGTTGCTTTAATTTCTCCCTCTTTCTGGCCTTCACATCCAATAAGTAATCACTCTACATCCTTAATATTTTTCCCATTCACACCCATCCGTTCATTATTTCCAACCTGGATTTCCACAGAAGCCTCCTGACTGGTCCCCCTGCCTCTACTGTGGCCTTTCGCCAATGTATTCTACACATTTCTTGTGACAAGAAATTCTTCCAAGGCAAATCTTATCATGAAACTCTCATGCCTTAATCATGGTTTCATATAGCCTTAAAGATAAATTCCAGTCTCTCTCTCTCTGCCTAGCTGAACTATATAGTCTCCTAAATAAGTCATGCTCTCTCTTGTGCCTTGCCGTTATTTAGAGCTCCTTCCTCTGCCTAAAGTTCTCTTGTTCCCTGACTTGGCCTAACTGATTGCTATTCATTCTGCTAAGAACAAAGGGAAGCAAAATCACAGAAACTCCCAAAATATGAAGCTTATATTCTCTTGGGGAGACAAAGAACAAATAAAAATAAAATATTTACTGTAATAATAAATAGGAAACTTTGAATATCAGATTATATAGATGGTCTACATGTACATGCCCATGTTAAGCATAAGCAGAATGAGAAGGATTTGTTTGACAACTAGGCATTCATATTATAGCAAAAAAAAAAGGGGGGGGGGGAAGAGAGCATGCAAAACAGACAAATAACCTAGAAATATAAACCAAAGAATGGATATAGAGTCTATACCAGTTTTTCATGCAATAAAATAATTTAATGAGATTGTGAATTCAGTAAATCAAGTGCTCAGAGACAAAAAGATTATAAGAATTAATTGAAAAGGCAGATCTCAAAGCTAAGGTACAAAGACAAACAAACATTGAGAAACATTACCATGATAGTTATAAATAAATTAGATACTGCAAGGACAAAATATAATTGTCTGAAAATAAAATCAGGAAAGTTAATCACATGTAGGAAAGATTTAAAATAATTCATAATAAATACAGAGGAAAAATAGACATTAATAGTTATTAAGAAAAATCTAATGGAAATGGAAGGACAAATATAATTTAATCAGTGGGAATTCATGTTCCTGAAATAGAGATCCCAAGAAATTAAACAGGAAAGCTGTTAAAAAAAAAAAAAAAAAACTATAAACAAACATATCCCTGAAATAAAGGAAGAAATTTGTTTTGATTATATGAATCAGAAATACTGTTTAAATACACAACTTCAAGACAAATTCTAGTTAATTTGCTAATTACCAAGATTTTAAAAATGAATTTTTCAAGTACCTTGGCCAAAAGAGCAAATCTCCCACAGATCAACAAAAGAACACAATCTGTCTGGCCTCAGACTTCGCCATAACTAAATTCAATGCTGTAAGACAATAATGTCCACAAATTTCTGAGAGAGGAAAAAATAATAATTTCATATATATGGGTAACAGGAAGACATCTCAAAACATGAGAGAATTCTGAGAATATGCATTCTTGAGTACTTGCTAAAACAAACAAACAAACAAAAACAAAAATAAAAAGGGAAAAAAATGCTTAATTTAAAAATCCATCCAACAAAGAGATGAGAAAATGTCAAAGATGGACCCACGGTTTTCAGCTTGTAGGAATAAGGTGAGGACACTGCCAAATCAGAGACTATTCCAATGGGCTCCAAACTGGCTTATCAATTATCCATCACTGTCCACATGACACATTGCTAATACTCCTGAATTGTGCCAACTCCCCAACTCAAAAGTAAAAGCTTTACATCCAGATCCTCTGTTTTGCTGCTCTTCCCCTACCTGAACCTTCAACTTGAACTCAAGTGGATGTCCATATGAACTGTCTCCAGAACATGACACATCCATCCCTCATTCTAGGTCTTTGCCCATGCTGGGAGCACATTGCCCCCTACCGTGTCTTAGCTTTGCCTCAAAGTCCTTTCACCGTACCCCCCTCCCTAATTGCCTAAGATCACAGAATTCTTTCACTTCCCTGAAAACAGGAATCATTCATTGTTGGACCACTCAGTGACACTTAACAAAACTGTTTTATTGGTCTTTTTGTTTACCTTTCTTTCCCTTCCTCCCCTCCCTTCTTAACTTCTTTCCTTCCTTCTTTCCTTCATTCCATTTCTCCTTTTCTTCCTTCGTTTTTTAATTTCTCTATAGTTCTGCTAGTATTTTTATGTACCTATTTTGTCTCCTCATAGAGAGTCTAAGTCCTTCAAATACAAAAGGCATATCGTGCATTTTTCTCAGTCTTTAGTGCCTGGTATATAGCAGATTCTCCACAAATATGTGTTGATCGTGATGACAATTTGCCGAAAATCAAAGCACATTTGAGAGTTAAGTACACATAGTGCCTGGGTGGCTCAGATGTTAAGCATCTGACTTCAGCTCAGGTCATGATCGATCTCATGGTTTGCGAGCTCAAGCCCTGCTTCGGGTAGACACAAGCCCTGCTTTGGGTGAGTCCCACTTCTCTCTCTCTCTCTCTCTCTCTCTCTCTCTCTCTCTTTCTCTTTGACCCTCACTCACTTGTGTTCTCTCTCTCTCTCTCAAAAAAAAAAAAAAGAGTAAAGCACACACAAAAACATAATTTGTCTATTCCAAAACCTGAGCTCATCTGATTAAATCACTGGACTCCAAACTTTTTAAATCTGTAATCATCTCATTAATTTTTTCACTATATATCCCTAATATACTTACTAAAAGAATACTAAAAAATTTTATATATTTATCTAAAAATATATTAGGCACACAAAATATATACAAATGTAGAAAAGAGAAAATGTTAAAAGATAGCCTATATGAAATAAACAGAATGTATTTCATTGTCTCGCTCACATTGAGCGATGAATGAATGTAATGATGAATCAATGTTTCATTAAAAACTCCTTGATGGGGCGCCTGGGTGGCTCAGTCGGTTAAGCGTCCGACTTCAGCTCAGGTCACAATCTCGCGGTCCGTGGGTTTGAGCCCCGCATCGGGCTCTGGGCTGATGGCTCAGAGCCTGGAGCCTGCTTCCGATTCTGTGTCTCCCTCTCTCTCTGCCCCTCCCCCATTCATTCTCTGTCTCTCTCTGTCTCAAAAATAAATAAAGGTTAAAAAAAAAAAATTAAAAAAAAAAACTCCTTGAAATTTTTGATATGTTTTGGGCAGCTTTGGTGTCACTCTCATATTGTAGCTTATGAGAAGCTTGTATAAGAAATATCTGTTCTTCCATGGAGTGCCTGGGTGGCTCAGTCTGTTAAGCGTCTGACTTCAGCTCATGTCATGATTTCACAGTTTGTGAGTTTGAGCCCCGCATTGGGCTCTGTGCTGACAGCTCAGAGCCTGGAGCCTTCTTCAGATTCTGTGTCTGCCCCTCTCTCTGCCCCTCCTCCACTCATGCTCTGTCTCCATCTCTCAAAAATGAATAAATGTTAAAAAAAAAAAAGTTTTTTTAAAGAAATATCTGTTCTTCCTTCTACTAGTTGTTTTGTTTATGTTTGGAAGATTGGTATCATCTTCAATCTGCATTTTCCTCCTGGAATCTTTTTAAAAATTGTTTAATGTTCATTTATTTTTGGAGAGGAAGACAGAGTGTGAGCAGGGGAGGGACAGGGAGAGGGGGGAGGCACAGAATCCAAAGCAGGCTCCAGGCTTTTAGTTGTCAGCACAGAGCACAACACGGGGCTCAAACTCACAAACCACGAGATCATGACCCGAGCCTAAGTCAGAGACTTAACCGACTGAGTCACCCAGGTGCCCCTCTTCCTGGAATCTGTTTAAATCACTTGTTCGCTTATAACAGTTAGTTCTATTCAGACTAGTAGTAAACGGACTTAATGCTCACTCCTTCTTCAGGATGCTATGTTTATCATATTTAACACTTAACTAATGTCAATCCATTCATGAACTACATGGTATCAATCCAAATGTGAACTAGCTTGTCAGAGCTACTGTCAATCCGTATATAATATATTGGCAGATGCTAATTTCTCTCTATATTTATATGAAAAATAAATACAAAAATCTCTAAAATGTTCTTCTCATGTCCCTGTGTTATCTTATGCAACCTTTGAAAAGGATCATATTATTTTCTTCACAGAAAGAGTATTTCACCCATTGTTCTGATCATTCTAGACTCTTTTTTTATTTATTTATTTTGAGAAAGACAGACACAGTGCAAGTGGGGGAGGGGCAGAGAGAGAGGAGAGAGAGAATCCCAAGCAGGCTCCTGATGTGGGGCTTGAAACTAAGAAGCCGAAAGATCATGACCTGAGCCAAAACCAAGAGTCAGACGCTTAGCTGACTGCCCCACCCAGGCACCCCTACAATTTCTCAACAGTGGAAGCATAGCTAATCCTTACTGGTACTTCACAATAAACACCAAATTAATGCCATTAACTGTCACCCATATCACCGGCCTCCTTTGCATTTGCTTTTATTTCTCCCTACACCTTCCTATTCCTCAGATCCTACCCTTATTAAAGCCCCCATTAGTTCACAGGACTTGTTTTTGAAAATTTGTGTAAAAGATCTGTGTTGTGTACATTAAATATCATTGCTTCTAAAGAAACACTGTGCCAGCTCTTAATTTGAGGTTTAACTTTTTCTTTCTCGTTGGTTAGTTGTGCTTTTGCACCTGTCTCTAAGCTTAAAAGCATTCTATCAACTTTTAATGTAATTGGAAGTCTCCTGATTGGATATCAGAAACCATGTGACTTATGTTATTCTGAAGGCCCAAGACATATGCTAATATAAGTCAAACGTGGGAGGTTTGGCATCAAAGGGCAGGGAGCAGAGTAGTCTGCACCTGGGCAGGTTAGTACGTCAGCTTCCCACCCCTACCCCACTCCCAGTAACTCTACGTGTGTTCCAGGTAAATTACTTCTAGCTTCAATGTCTGTGTTTATAACAATACCTACTTCTCAACATTGTTGTGAGAATTACTTAAGACAATATGTGCACAGTGCCTGCAATATACAAGTTGCTTCATAAATGGTAACGGCTAACATTGTTATCCTTTCTATTATTAAACTCCCTGTAGGGCTGAGGAGTGTTCTCTTGCTTTTCACTAGCTTTTTTTTTTTTAAGTTTATTTATTTACTTGTGGGGGGGGGGGAACGAGAGAAAGAGAGACAGAGAGAGAGACAGAGAACGAGCAGGGGAGGGGCAGAGTTCAAAAGGGAGGAGAGAATCCCAAGCAGACTCTGCCTGGAGCCCAACGCAGGGCTCAAACTCACGAACGTGAGACCATGACCTGAGCCCAAACCAAGAGTCAGGTGCTTAACTGACTGAACCACTCAGGTGCCCTTTCACCAGCTTATTTAGTGGAGCCGCATGACTATCATCTACTTCTGCTCCTGTGCAAATAGACTTTTCTTTAAAGTTTGAATCTGCAGTAAAATTAAATGAGTAATTTCCTCGAAACACCTTGCAGGCTCGGTTTTGCAGGGAGCAGAGAAATGCATCTCTCTGATTCGAGGTGGGAGAAGTGAGTACGCAGCCAAGTTGGTGTGGGAGAGAGGGAACTCCAGTCCTGACGAGAAGGTATTTGCTGAGTGGTTAGAATCTGTGAAGGAAAATCCTGCTGTGATTGACTTTGAGGTAAGAGTAAAAAATATTATGGGTAAGAAAGCTAAAGTAGTCCTCTAGCAAATCGTGCACCACACAATTCCTTTTCCATTTTCCTCACAGATGATAAAGGAAATGTCTTTCTTTCGTATACGTGCACAATGTACTTTTTAAAAAACGTTAGATTATATGTCGATTGCTTTTGCTTTTGAAACGAGCATCCTCCAGGACAGTATTTAGAATTCCTAGCACATATAAAATACCAGGAAGGGGAATTTGGTGAATGCAATTGTTCAAACTTGCCTTAAGTAGCGCCTTCAGCTCCCCGAGTATACAATCAATCTGCTTTGTGTACTTTTCTTGCAGCTTTTTATTCAATGAGCACTCCTAAGTCTTCATTTATAGCTCTGTGGGATAAATGGGATCTTAGATCCACTTGGCTTTCTGTTTCTATCACCGTGGATTACAATGACCTGTCTTATATTTGCTGTGATTACATGAAAAGGTGACTTTTATTATGTAGGGAATACTTTGCCCACATATCAGTCACATGCCATTTAGAACCAGTTTTGACTAAAACACAAGCACAGTTTTTAAAGCCCTCAAAAAAGCTGTTCTGCTCATTTCATTTAAATGGGGATAAAGGAGTTCAATCGTTATGAAAGTAAAATAATTTACCCGCAACGTGAAGATACTTTGAGCTCTATAGGCTATGGTGGGAAAGTGAGATCTGGCCGCCAGGCTGGGCAGCTGTGAGTTATCTGCTGCACAAGATAGTCATTCCTTTGAGGTTTTAAAATGTTAATAAAATGAGCTCTGATTTTGTGTTAGCTCCATTATTTGTTACTGTAATTCTTCCATTCATCCCATGGCCGAGTTCATTTCTCCTGCTCCATATTTTGTCATGGGGTTCTGCCAAACGCCAATCCTGTCCCTGGCAAACAAGAACACAGAAAGCCTCTCCTCACCCTCTCTGGATTTTTCTGCTTGAATCAAACCTAATGAGGTTTCAACAGAGCATTCATGAGCTGCCCAACTCGCGGTCACCTCTCTCAGAGCCTTGATGCATGCAATTGGTGCTTCCTAAATAATGTGACGTAATGTGACAACACTGCCTGTGAGGCTTCCTTCATAATAGGATTCCAGGGAAAGTGAGCTCCAGAGACATTGCATCCGGGACAAGAGAAGCCAGAGAGCTTCTGGCTTCTAACCCTGCAGAGAGCTGCTCTACCCACTAGAGAAGGGAAAGAAAAGGATCCCCTACCCTCACAGAGAGGGTTTTTCTCCGCTGGTTCAACAGGCAGATGTGCTATATTCTACAATAATCCCTTGAAGTGTAGGATTTTCCAGACCTTTCCTCTCAGTCCGTGAGAGCTGAGCAGGGATGGCAACATGTGCCACAGGGATGTGATGAACTGGACCTCCTCTCTACCTTCTGCCCTTAGCTTGCTCCCATCACCGACTTGGTGAGAAACATCCCCTGTGCGGTGACAAGACGGAACAACCTCAGGAAAGCTTTTCGAGAATACGCAGCCAAGTTTGACCCTTGCCGGTGTGCTCCATGCCCTAATAATGGCCGCCCCACACTCTCAGGGACCGAATGTCTGTGTGTGTGCCAGAGCGGCACGTACGGAGAGAACTGTGAGAGACGCTCCCCGGATTATAAATCCAGTAAGTATCACATAACATACTGGGGGGTAGGCCCCTTTTCTCCTCCGAAAGGTATTCTAGGTTGGTCAAATAAAACCAAATGTCAATTAACAGCTTCCACCTTATCCAAACTCGCAAGGAAGGTAAGTTTGTAAAAAGTTAGAGTTTGACTTTAGTCAAACAGCCCTGGTATGACCAAGTCTTGGCTGTAACCTACCAGCTGTGTAACTTTGGGAAAGCCCCCTAGCCCCTCAATGCCCCAATCCATTCATCCATAAAATGGGGGCAATGCCAGCATGTACCTGAAGATTTTATACATGTACATACACATATATTGATATTTATATATTTATATTTATATTGTAGCACAATGCCTATAATATAAAATAAAATAATAAGCTATACTATAAAATAAAATATGTGATACTGCTGTTATAACAGTAGAATGTTATAAGGTAGAGTGACAATGGCTTTGTAACAAGAGGTAAATTAAGCCAACAACCAAAGTTTTCATTCAGGACTAAGTTTGGCTATCTCTAATGCTCCTTAGCAAGGGGAGGTGTCATGGGGGTGAGAATATATTCTATGACCTTTAAAAAAGTAATCTGATACATATTCTGTTCAGAAGAAGTTCATATGTATACTATCTGTATGCATATACACATGTGTGTGATACGGTGCTGATAGTTGAAAATGATTCATAATTGTTGCCATTTCATTCAGGCTGTGGGAACAGGAAAAGGAAATCAGGCAAGGTGTCAGGCCCTCTCATAGGTAGTTTCCTTTCATCCTCATGATAACCCTGTGATATTCCTCAAAGAATCACAGAGCTAAAAAGTGAGGAGACCGAGTTGGCCTGGCCTCACAGCCCCGGTTCTCTCAGCCTCGCCTGGATGGATGGATGGGTTTCCTGTGTTCCAGATGCGGTGGATGGGAATTGGAGCTGCTGGTCTCCCTGGAGCACATGCGATGCTACTTATAAGAGATCGAGAACCCGGCAGTGCAACAACCCTGCCCCCCAGCAAGGAGGGAAACCCTGTGAAGGGGAAAGACGGCAAGAGGAACACTGCACATTTTCCATCATGGAGAACACGTAAGGCTGGATGCCGGGGAAGGTGTATTTTCCTACTGCTAAGTAAAGAAATAAGCAGTGTTTTACCTATTCCAACACAGTGTATTAGCAAGGTATTCGTGGATCTGGCGTACCCATTTCTCTCCAATGCTTTCTTTACAAATATGCGTGCACCTTCACATATACATATGCACACGTATTTATTTTTCCCTTTTAGTGGACAGCCATGTATCAGCGATGACGAAGAAGTGAAAGAAGTAGACCTCCCTGAGACAGAATCAGATTCTGGGTGTCCTCAGCCAGTGCCTCCGGAAAATGGATTTATCCGGGTAAGCATCCTGACCTCCACTTCAAGTTTGGAGTTCAAAAAATAGAACTTATGGGGCTCCTGGGTGGTTCAGTTGGTTAAGCATCCGACCATTGATTTCATCACGGGTCACGATCTCATGGTTTGTGAGTTTGAGCCTCGCATTGGGCTCTCCACTCTCAGTGCAGAGCCCTTTTTGGATCCTCTGTCTCCCTCTCTCTCTGCCCGCCCCCCCCCCCAACCCCGGCTTGCACTCTCTCTCACTCTCTCAAAAATGAATCATTTTTTGGCTTCCAATGATCCCCACTTTCTGGTATTTGTGCCCTTGTGTAATCCTCTCCCCTTGAGTGTGAGCTGTACCTAATGATTTATTTCTAATGAAAAGTTTATGGGGAAAGTGATGGAATGTCACTTCTAAGAGTCTGCTACAAAAGCCCATGACTTCCTTCTTGTTTGTAGCCTTTCTTTGCATTTTTCTTTCATTCTTCCTCTGATGAAGCAGGCTGCTCTGTTGTGAGCTACCCTATTGAGAAGCCCATGTGGCCTGAGGTTGGCCTCTGGCTAATAACCAGCAAGGAAATAAGACTTTCTCAACAACCCTTGAGAAACTGAATCCTGCCAACAACCATATGAGTGAGCTTGAAAGTGAACCCTTACCCAGATGGTCCTTCAGATGAGACCATAGCCACATTGACAGCTTGATTACATACTTATGAGAGACTCTGAAGCAGAAGGCCTAGCTAAATCATGCTCAGATTCCTGACCCACAAAAGTTACAATGTATATTGTTTTAAGTCACTAAGATTGGAGGTAATTTTTACATAACAGTAAATAATTAATACAGTAAAAAAAATGAATCATTTTTAAAAATTCCAAAAAATAGAACTTAAAAAGTATGTGTTTTCTTTTATGTAGGGTTATTGTTCTCAGTTTAATCATCTTCTGTTGACTTAAAAATGAATACTTAGAAACGCTCTACCACTCCTCCGTCTTGAATTCCCTGGAGAGGTCTCCATACTTGGTTGTTAGACCAAAGGACAGCAGTTTCCCTGGCACCACTAATTCCTAAACTCATGGTCCACTTATGTGAATGGAAAGTGGAACGTGACCACAATATATAGGTTCGGATGACCTGTAAGAAATGTACAAATAAGATCTGACTGTTTATTCCTGAATCTGAGGGGAGTAATTCTCTACCTAACACATGTTTTCAGAGAGACAAACTAGTCACGGGAGATGTGGAGTCTATAATGCTTTAGGTTAGAAACCTGTAGAATTCTTAAGCAGTCAATACAGTTTTAATGCCTTTTAATTTTATCTTTATTACTGAGCTACAATGTTTGTATGATTAAAAATAACTAAATATATTTTTCAGAAAGGTCTGTGGCTTTAGATATAAATTAGAAACATGTAATATTTAAAATTGATCACAGAAGGCATGTTCCCTAATTAATTTTGACTTTAAAAAAAAATTGTTTTAGCTTTCTTCAACTCAGTAAAGCCTTTAAATTAATCTTTTTCCAACTGTATCATATTTATGATCAAAGATCAATAATCCTCAATTCTCCAATGCCAGCAAACAAATATCCATGGAGTACAGTCTGGGCTAATATACCTTCCGCATTCATTTGTCTTCTGTTGATTTTAAGTGGAGGAAATATTTGGGAGTGAGGCAATGTCAATTAGTCTTTAGAAAAAGTGCACTGGAGGGCTTGTTAAAACACAGGTTGCTGGGTGTCGCGCCTAGAGTTTCTTGATTCAATAGGTCTGGGGCAGGGCCCAAAACTGCCATATCTAACGAGTTCCCAGGAAATGCTGATGCTGCTAGTTCCAGAACCACACTTTGGGAATGAATCTTTTAAAACAGGAGTCAGCAAACTAAGGCCCACAGCCGCAATTTGGCCTGCCATCTGTTTCCTGTTCTGTTTTTTTTCTCTTTTCTTTTTTTAAACAAAGTTTCATTGGAATACAACCACACTTGTTTATTTACATAGGTCTATAGTGGCAACAATGTCAGAGGTGAGTAGTTGCAACAAACAAAACAGGCTGCAATTGACTTTGGAGGCCCTTTATAGACAAAATTTGCTATTCCCTGGCCTAGAACATAATCCTCAAAATTCCATTTTGTCAGATCCAGATACCCACATACTTTTTGACTTCTTTTTTCTAGCTGCTTGCAAAAACTGTTAAAATGATCAACATTCTAATTTTAAAAATCACACAAAGGCTTTAAACAGTGATTCATTGTTCTAATGACTCTTTTTATAAAATTAGATTGTATGTTTCCATTCCCAGGAATAAATTCACCTTTTGTTCTGTTTTGCTCTTTATTACAGACCTCGTCTCTACTGTCAGTAGTTTTTACTCAAAAGTAATACAATGCAAAGGAAAGGAGAAAACTTTGAGGGATGTCTAGAAGCAGAAATTGAGAGGACTCTGTCTCTGAGCAGATACAGGAGTTAAGGAATGGAAAGAATCCAGGATGACCCTGAGGTGTTGAAAGGTATCATCCCTGGCATTGATAATCGGCTGGTTTCTATTTTAATTCTAGAATGAAAAGAAACTGTATGCAGTTGGGGAAGAAGTTGAAATTTCATGCTTTTCTGGCTTCGTGGCTGTTGGATATCAGTACTTCAGATGCTTACCAGACAGGACCTGGAGGCAGGGAGATGTGGAATGCCGCCGTGAGTACTGGCCAAACTTTTTGTGCGACTGCTCTGAAGAATAAACGTGCCCCATATAGCTAGTATATCATACTATTTTTTTTTTTAGTAGCTCTGGTGAAAAGGTTTAGTGTGCAGAAAATAGGATTCATCTGCTCACATTCTGTTCCAAAATATCTTCATATTTCCCTTCTCATGCCCCTGTGTATTGGCCTCATAGACCCAGGACTACAAAGCATGCACTTGCAAAGAAATCCAGGAAGTCCTCTAACTACATCTAACCACAGGCATCTGCCTTGCCTGATGTACAAATTCATGCAAATGAAGGAGTCCCAGGAAGATGATACTCCTCCTATTCTTCGTGCATCAGAAATGCGATTTTATGTGAAATGCAGTTTTCTCTTTGGAGCCCATCCACATCCTTTCCTGAGGAAGAGGGGAGGAGTGTGTAAGCTCCACACATACCCATTTGTAAGCTACAGTAAAGTCAAAACAAAATTCACATAAGGCTCAAAAAGGGACCCCCAAAGAGTTATTAGGGAGAGTTGAAACCAGCCTCCATCAGAACGTCTGCCTCTGTGCCATTCAACAATGTGGTGACTTCCTCTTGGGAGGACCTGCTAGGGAGAAGAGGGGGGGAAATACTTTTCGGAAAAAGTCCCAATAATGCAATGAAAGTTGGAAGTGTCTGGAGCCACTTCCTTAGCAAGGGCACCTCGGATAATTGAACGAACGGGGGCATCTCGGCGGAGGACTCTCTCGGGAAGCCTGGATCCTCCACCCACCCCAACCCCCACTTTTCTGATGGAAACATGGCATTAAAGCAGCACCAATGCAGTAAATCCCACTAAAATCACCTCTTGCTTACATTTGTTGAGTGTTCTGCTCCACCAAGCACATCTGACATGTTTCTCTGCCTGCAGGGACACAGTGCCTCAAGCCAGTTGTGCAGGAAGTTCTGACCATCTCGCCATTTCAGAGATTATATGCAATCGGTGAATCCATTGAGCTAACCTGTCCCAAAGGCTTTGTCGTTGCTGGGCCTTCACAGTACACATGCAGTGGGGATTCCTGGACACCACCCATTTCAAACTCGCTCACCTGTGAAAAAAGTGAGTGTCACCAGGGTCTGCTGAGATGGTGCCCCCCCAAAACTGGTAGTAGCATAGCACCCACAGGGGTGCTATTTCTTGAGGATGTGTTGGGAGAAGAAAGCAGAAGTTTCCACTCACAGGCTAGGTTTTCTATTTCAACCTGTGTCATGATGAGATCAGGCAGCAGATAACACGTTATTGGTCAAGCAGATATCTTCAAATTTTAGAAAGCAAGGTCGATTTTCTTTTCCAATACAATGTTTCAATATTTTGAGGGAGTGCAAGCTCGGCCATCCAACAAAATCAGAATTAATGGTAAACTGAAAATTTGGCTAAAGTGGAGGGCCATAAAAAAGTAGTGCACACTACTTTTTAATTATTTTATTTTATTTTATTTTATTTTATTTTATTTTATTTTATTTTATTTTGAGAGCATTTTATTTTAACTTAAAACACAGAAATGCATGATTATCCACCCATTTTCTGACATAGGACCAAGCTCTTATTTTCTTTTTATTTCTTTTTTATTTTTTTAATGTTTATTTATTCTTGAGAGAGCAAGAACAGAGCACAAGCACGGGAGGGGCAGGAGAGAGAGGGAGACACAGAATCTGAAGCAGGCTCCAGGCTCTGAGCTGTCAGCACAGAGCCCGACGCGGGGCTTGAACTCACCAACTGCAAGATCATGACCTAAGCCGCAGATGGACGCTTAACCAACTGAGCCACCCAGGCGCCCCCCAAGCTCTTATTTTCTAGTCTTCTGATTTCAGCTCCAAGACTTCTTCCTCAAATAAAGCAAATACATGACTCACCACCTATGTTATTCCCTATCAGTTCCTCTAAAATCATGTTTAATTGCAGGTGGGGCGCTTCTTTAAAAAACACCTCCAGTTAGGTTCCTTCCCCCAATTCTGATGTCACTGAGCTGGGGAGGGCCTAGTATTTGGCGTTTGTTTAAGATTTCTTCTAGCTAACCCAAATGCATGCAGAGTTGAGAACTGTTGTTTTGAAGAGAGGTAAAACGTTAAAGTCACTTTTGAAACAAATTGACTAGAGAATGATTTTAAATTTATGTATATACATAAATTTTATATATGAAATATATGTATTTCATAATCTTTTACAGTAGTCACATCCCCAGTGAACTCAAAGCAAAATTTTTGCAAATCATTTTTAATTGTTCAAAATTCCCAACTTTTTATTTAAAAACGTTTATCACTTGATACAGTTCATTAGCTTACACAATCACAATAACAATTGGCCTAAATGGATTTGGAAACAACACTGATAAGCCTGTAGCTGCAGAAGTGTCACGCTTTGGAAGACAGTGTTGCCAAAAGAGATTGCAAGAGGCCCTAGGTCTCTTGGTCTCTGGGCCAGAAGGAATCGGAGGATAGAACAGACACCGCAGATAGGTGGTGCAAGCAGGAAAGTTTATTAAAGCAAAAGGATACTCGTAGAGGAAGACCAGGTAGGCTCCAGGGAGCAAATGCCCCAAATTTCTTCTGTTTACAAGCTTTTTTTATATTTTGAGTAATTAGGGGAGGAATATTCACTGAGGTAAGCAGCATGCTTTTTTCAGGAATCCAGGTTCCACCCCTTTCCTTTCCTTTTTTGGATTGATCACAACTGTCATGGTGATTTTAGGGGCAGAGACCTTTCAGAACTGCAATGCAAATGATATAATGAGGGAAATGTCCGGGTGGCTGGGTGGCTCAGTCCGGTTAAGTGTGGACTTTCGGCTCAGGTCATGATTTCGCCTTCCAGGAGTTCTGAGCTGTCAGCACCGAGCCTGGAGCCTGCTTTGGATTCTTTGTCCACCCCCTTTCCCCCACCCTCCCCCCCCCACCTTTGCCCCTCGTGTTCTTTCATGCTCTGTCTCTCAAAAATAAATAAATGTTAAAAAAATTTTTTTAATATAATGAGGGAAATGTCTTCTGAGGATATAACAAAGCCTCACCTAGCTGTTGGTGGGGGATTTTCCTATTGCAACGAGTGGCCTCCCACCCCCCCCCTTTAATGCAACTAAGGGGTGCCTTTCTGCTTTGTCCCTCCTCATTACTATCTAACTGCCTCCTCTAACAAGAGGAACCCATAAACTTGGAAGTCAGGCAATTACCATGGAGGGACTGGGGAACCTAGCCTGGCAAGTCAGTTATTTGGAAGACAGTTGAGGGCATCTACTAATTCATATCTTCCAAATTTTTCAATTGTTCAAATAATGTCTCATTTTTATTCAGAGGGTCCTTGAAGATATATGTGAAATCAGCTATGATTAGGCCCATTTTGCTTACATAAAAGCAGAAGGTAGTGAGGGACTAAATTAAACCCGAGGTCAGGCAGTTTGAGTCAACAGGAATTGAGCTACAGTTGAACTCATTCCCCAAGGTCTTTGCCATGTGGCCTTCTTTATCCTCTTCTAGGCTATTATAATGCGTGAAGAAAAGGGGGAAAGCTAACTTATTAAATAAACTTAAAATTACTG
This sequence comes from Panthera tigris, assembly GCF_018350195.1. Lineage (NCBI taxonomy): Eukaryota > Metazoa > Chordata > Mammalia > Carnivora > Felidae > Panthera > Panthera tigris. Next base: position 205,126,385 of record NC_056660.1, read on the forward strand.
ATAAAGAGGTATCATGGGCAGCACCTAAGTGGCTCAGTCGGTGGAACCTCTGACTCTTGATTTCGGCTCAGGTCATGGTCTCACAGTTGTGAGATCAAGCCCCACTTTGGCCTCTGGGCTCACAGCACAGATCCTACTTGGGATTCTCTCTCTCTCTCTGCTCCTCCCCTGTTTGGTCTCTCTCCCTCTCTCTCAAAATAAATAAGTAAACTTAAAAAAAAAGAGAGAGATCATGGAAGTTTGTGAGAACTTGAGGTTGATATTGTGGCTTGATTTCACTCAACTCCTGATCATATATATCAGAGGGAACTACAGGCTTCAGAAGGTTAAGATCTCCGGGTATCTTCAGAAGCATCTTCTCTATATAGCACTGTCCACACACACACACATACACACCCATGACTCTGTGTTTGGAAAATAAATTGAGATTATAATCTAATCTGAGAAAGAATGAAATGTTCTACATCTAGATAAAGTAAATAAATATCCTGTCTTGTGTATTTTCTCTCCAACAACATTGGCAAAAAGATCAATGAGGGAAGTCAGAAAGAGAGAGAAAATCATCAATAAAACTGGGCGCTCTTTCCTCTCAATGTGTGGAGAGCTGTGAGATAAAGAGGCTTTCAGGCCATCCCTGGTTAGGAAAAGGGTTTTAATTCTTTCAGTGTAAAAAAGGATTTTTGCTTCCTTAGGAATTGACATGGTAGGTGCCTCTACAGTTACTTTTTCTTACTCTGAGAAATTGACACCTCCAGAAGTTCCCCTTGACCCCAGCACTCCAAAGATCACACACAGCGTTCTCATTTCCATGTCATTCACAAACTGTTCCAGGCGGTGTGGGCAGCTGAGAGCCAGTTCTGACTTCAACCTGACATGCTGAGGGAGCAAAGACTCCTTGCCTGAGATCAGTGGCAACTTCAAATCAGTAATGGCAAATACTAGGAAGCTGAATCTCTTTGGAAACAATGTATAGCTAGGGGTCCTTCCCTGACCTAAGTGTGGATTTATTGACAAAGGGCAAAGAGGTATAGCTCTACAACAAAGCAAAGAAAAACAATCCCATGTCAATGGAATGCTTAGTATCTGAGGCCTTACCAGCCACTATACATCTCCATGTTCATGAAGGTTAAGGGCCAAATTTCATCAGAGGTTCCTGTGAGAGAATGATCATAGGAAACAGAAATAGCAGCAAAAAAGGAAAACCTACCAATTTTTATAATCTTTGTTTTTGCCTCTAACATAAACCTCCTTCCCTTACCAAACCTTCTGCCTTGTAGGCTAAAAGGAGTAACCATGAAGGGACACCTGGGTGGCTTAGTTGGTTAAGCATCCTACTCTTGATGCTGGCTCAGGTTGCGATCTCCACAATGGACCTGGACCCTGCTTGGGATTCTCTCTCTCTCTTTCTCTCTCTCTCTCTCTCTCTCTCTCTCTCTCTGCATCTCCCTGCTCTCTCTCTCTCTCTCTCTCTCTCTCTCAAAATAAATAAACATTAAAAAAAAGGAAAGCACCCTTGAGCTTGGTCTCCTGTTCTGCCATCTAATGTGGCAGGATATCTAGATATAGCTGCCTACTGCCATCCTTTGACAATTACTTGCTTCCAGAAGCCATTGTGGTTCTGTGGATGCCCGATCAGATTCAGTCCTGGGAAGTCTGTTTCACACAACAGCTCACCTGTGGTTTCAATGATTCCACGTAGAATAATAACAAATTTAAATCATTAGCACAGACTTCTCCACTGAGTTAAACCCAAAAAGTCACATTAGTATGTATCTATTTTGATCTAGTTTGTTTGAGTGACTTAAAGACACCATAAATTTAACACATGCAGAGAGAAACTCTTGAGTCATTACCCCCCTCCCTAAAACTAAACGTCTTATAATATTTTCTATTACAGTTAAGGCACCAATGTCTATTATCTAATGCAAACTAAAAACCTAGAAACCATACTTTGCAGCTCTCATAACTTACCCACAATAGGCAATTTTATCTGTCTATTCTGATAAATATGTCACAAGTTTACCTACTTGTCTCCATTTCCAACTCAACATTTTGATCCAAATTACCATCCTCTTTCACCTGCTCTACTATAATAACCTCATAGACTGTCTACCCATAGCCTTCTTGGCCACCATATCTCTTCAAATCCATTCTCTGCATACATAGGCCACAATTCATTTCTTTTTCAGAATCCGGGCCTGAGTTTGTCATATGACCCCTGACTTATACCACCAAAGACTTTTCATTGTTTATAAAATAAAGGCAAACGTCTTTCAAAAACTCTATAAGACCCTGCACAGCCTGGTACACACTCACCTCTCTGGCCTCATCTTGTTCCATGCTCTTGTTTTTCTGCATTTCAACTGCATTGGCCTTCTTTCAGTTCCAGGAAAATCACATGCTGTCTCTCTTTGTAGAACTTCCATGCCTGATGTTTCCTTTGCTGTGAACACATTCCCTTTCTTCTTTCCATTTTGCCATTCTGAACCTTCCTCACTACGTCAGTTTTCCTGATTATATGCTTTCTCTTTAATAATGCTAATAATATGAGCAATTCTATTTGTATTGGTGTGTTTGATTAATGTCAGTCTGCCCTCACAAAACTATAAGCTCTGTGAGCATAGAATCTGGGTGAAATTTTAGTCAGTCCACTATTTCCAGAACATAACACAGTGCTGAAAATATTGTAGTTGCCCAGTCAATATTTGAAGAACAAATGAACAGAAATTTCACAAATTCCATTTTCTTCAGTTCTCTGTACTTAACAGCAATTTTAGGTTGGAAAATGACAGCTCATGAGAGCTAGAAAAGACCTTTAGATGGAATATTTCATGACAACATATTTAGAAAAGGCAAAATGAGTGCTCTAACTACAGATAAATGAGAACTTTTCGCCACTGCCTTTCTACTAAATCCAAATGTATCGCTTGGAAGTCATGCTGTGCACTGTCCTTTACCTCTTTTCTTTTGTTTCAGATGTTTTGACAAAATTAAAGGGTCATTGCCAACCAGGACAAAAACAGTTGGGATCTGAATGCATTTGCATGTCTCCAGAAGAAGACTGTAGGTGAGAGATACTCTATGGACTGTATTTGGAAATTGGGAAAACCAGTCTCGTGTAACCAGTTTGATAGAGGAGCTGAGCTTCTTGAAGCACAAACACGAAACATATTAATTTTTCACATAACTGATACCCCCTGTGCTCTGTTGATTTCTTCCCCACTGGGTAGCAAGCTTTCTTAATTATCTCTCAGCCCCGTTCCCTAAGTTTGCATGGCATTTGTTTATCAAGACAGTTTTAGTTTTGTTTATGAAGACTTATTCCTGTCCATAATTGGTTTCAGACTCAATTATCTCAAAGCCTTCCTCTTCCCCCTAACCACAGGGCAAGGTTGTGACTCCAAAAACTTAGAATAGAGAAAGTGGTATAAACATGGACTTCATGCATATATACTCCCCTTTGTCAGTTTATTTTTCATGCTGGGGTAGAGAGCACGAAGAAAAAAAATGAAAAATCCTGTGACCGCCATGACTAGATAGCTATCTCCTCTTTGTTGTTATAACTGCCTTTTCTTTCCCTTTCTTTTCTTTTCTTTTCTTTTCTTTTCTTTTCTTTTCTTTTCTCTTCTTTTCTTTTCTTTTCTTTTCTTTTCTTTTCTTTTCTTTTCTTTTCTTTTCTTCTCTTTTTTTTAAAGTAATCTCTACTTCAATGTGGAGCTCTAACTCACAATCCTAAGATCAAGAGTTGCATTCTCCACTGACTTAGCCAGCCAGGTGCCCCTAACTGCCTTTCCTTTAAATGAATACACTGAGGAGAGTTGAGGGTGCTTCTTTTTTTTTTTTTTTTTAATGTTTATTTATTTTGAGAGAGTGTCTGTGAAAGGGAGAAGGGCAGAGAGAGAGAGAGAGAAATTGAGGATCCAAAGCAGGCTCTGTGCTGACAGCAGAGAGCTGGATATGGGGCTTGAACCCACAAATTGTCAGATCATAACCTGAGCCAAAGTCAGATGCTTAGCTGACGGAGCCACACAAGTGCCCCAAGCATCCTTCTTTTTTAAAATTTTTTTTAACATTTATTTATTTTTGAGACAGAGAGAGACAGACCATGAACGGGGGAGGGTCAGAGAGAGAGGGAGACACAGAATCTGAAGCAGGCTCCAGGCTCTGAGCCATCAGCCCAGAGCCCGACGCGGGGCTCGAACTCACGGACCGTGAGATCGTGACCTGAGCTGAAGTCGGACGCTTAACCGACTGAGCCACCCAGGTGCCCCAACATCCTTCTTAATTTAATGGCTTTCAGTCAGATTTAATCCAAAACAGTGTTAGATAAAGATAAAATTTTGTTTCTCCATCTCACAAAATAAATGCAGAGGTTGCCAACCTAGGGCTCGTATGGTAACTCTCGTTGCAGATAGGACCGAGGCTCCTTCCTGCTCTTGTTCCACCATCCTTAAATTGTGTCATGGTCCTAGATTGCTGTGCAGGAGTAGGAAGGGAGAAGACCAAAAATGGACATTTTCTCTGTTTTTAAGGAGAATTCTCAGAAGACCCATCACTCACTTTCATCTCATTAACCTTTTCTTATTCGTATGACCACACACACCTTTGACTGGATGCATAGACATTTTGAATAAAATTAGAGTTATATTACTGAGGAGAAGAAAGACTGAATGTCGGGAAGGGAAGCCAGCAGACTGTGCCCAGTTGTTATCCTTCACCTTTAACACCAATTAGCTCCCATGTTCCTCTGTGCTGCGGGTGAACAAACACTTATAGGGACTGATTTATTTATTTATTTATTTATTTATTTATTTATTTATTTATTAACACTATAGGGTCTTTTCCTGTATAATTCTACAAACATCATTCAACCCAGGGGTGGTCCTATCTACCCCCCTCCCCCACCTCAATCCTCACCAGGGTGATCCATCATGTAGCTTCTTGCTGCTGGAGTCCCCTCATCCAACAGACGGCCTTCCGGGGAGTACCTGCAGCATTCATATTGCCCATTTAATGCAGAAGAAACTTCCTTCTTTGTCTTTCCAATACCAAGTCATGAGAATGCAGACTGTCCTCTGGAACTCTCTGAATTTCAGCTCTCCCCTACCTCTCTAGACTCTTTCTGTAGTCCTCTGTTCTCTTCTATACAACATCGAAGGTGTTTGTGGGACTGGCTAGCCCCACAGTTTAAGCTCTCTGAACACAGGGAGTGGCCTTTTTCTTCTCAGCTCTAGCACCTGGAGACAATTTTGCACACTGATGCCCTGATTGCTAACTCGAAGATTGACATCAGAGAAGAAACTCAAATTTAGAGTAAACCAGCCCTTGTCCTCTCAACAAAAGAAGGACTGTAGCTGCTGATTACCTCCTAGCAGCAGGACCTAGCATCTACTTAGGGAGATTAAGCAAGTTACCCAAGGAAGGATATCAAAACTGATGTACTTAATCAAAGTATACAAACACACTTGCAAAGCTATGTAATGATAGAAGACTCTGGTGCTGCAAATTAATGAATGTTAGAGAATTCTGAGGAGGTCCAGACTACATGGGCTAGGTTGATCAGGGCTACCTTCAAAGTGTGGTCAGGAATTAAACTGGACACAGACAGGCATAGAAGAGAGACAATACAATGCTGACTGAGCAGGGCATCGGATGCCAGCAAAGGAAAGGTAATCTTATAATTTTAGAAAATGATCAATGTAGCTGCCAGGTAATACGGATTAAGAAGGAAAGGAAAATAATTCTAGAAAGGAAAGTTAGTTGGAGTCAAATTATGGAGGATCTTGATTACCAGAATTTAAGAATTCAGACTTTGATTTGAAGACAATTGGGAGTAACACCAAGATTAAGATGAAATTCTAGTGGCTTAGTTGGCTAAGCATCCAACTTTGGCTCAGGTCATGATCTCATGGTTCATGAGTTTGAGCTCTGTGTCGGGCTCTGTGCTGACAGCTGAGAGCCTGGAGCCTGCTTCAAATTCTGTGTCTCCCTCACTCTCTGCCATTCTCTTGTTCATGCTCTGTCTCTCTCAAAAATAAATAAACATTAAAAGAAAAAAAGATGAAATTCTAGAAAGATGAATCCCAGAGCCCACAAGATGAAAGAAGAGAAGCTGGGGGCATGGGGCAGATGGGGAGGCGGGTCGTCAGAAAACTGGCTGGAAAGATTACATATTATATTGGCTACATGCCATCTCCTTTTTTCTAGTCTTCATATATAAATGCGCTCTTTCCTCTCTTGGGCAGCCATTATTCTGAAGATCTCTGTGTGTTTGATACAGACACCAACCATTACTTTACTTCACCTGCTTGTACGTTTTTGGCTCAGAAATGTTTAAATAATCAGCAACTCCATTTTCTACATATTGGTTCCTGCCAAGAAGGTCCACAGTTAGAATGGGGTCTTGAAAGAGCAAAACTCTCATCCAACAGCACAAAGAAAGAATCCTGTGGCTATGACACCTGCTACGACTGGGAAAAGTGTTCGGGTAAGCCCTGGTGGTGACCACACACTGGAAATGCTCTCTCTTAGCCTTCATCTCAACTAGTTAATCTTATTTACATTTATATACTCTCTCTTCTCTCTCTCTCTCTCTCTCTCACACACACACACACACACACACAAAACCTTTCCTTAATCAAAAATAATCCCTTTACACTGTTTTATAAAAACACTTTATAAAATTTTTTTATTTAAATACAAAAATATAACCCAGTCACTATTAGAAATAACTACCTTAGTAGTTTTAGTGTGAATCTTCCCAATTATTGTTCTATGCATATACAATCATATATGCATATATGCATATACAATCATATATGCATACAATCATATATACATATATGCATGCAAAAAGTTTATGTATTTTGAGAGAGATGGAGAGCAAGCAGGGGAAGGACAGAGAGAGAGGGAGACAGAATCCCAAGCAGGCTCCGCACTGTCAGCAGAGTCTGCTTGGGATTCTGTCTCCCTCTCTCTCAAAATTGTCTAAATTTTCCTCTGGCATTTGAGACTGGCTAGGGCAACATAGCTAGAGCCTAGAGCCTAGACTGAGTTCCTCATGGATAATAATTGCCAGAAACATCTTCAAATTTTTTTAAGTCCTCCTGCAGTGCCAGCCTCCAAGGCTGGCAGTGTTAATCAGGCAGGGCTCTCTGAGCCCAGTCAGGGTTTCTCATGGGTTTGGGCACTGTTTCTCCCAGGTGGAACATTCTCCAACCTTCTACTGCTTCCCTCTCACCATGCATGGGGTCAACCAGATGTTCCAAGGTGCTCTGGGACTCATGCCTGCAGTCATCCATGGCTCCGAGCTAGACTCTCATTCCCAGAAAGCAGGGTATTTGCCAGGACTGCTTGAGATTGGCCTGCTAGTATGGTGCTAACACTCTAAGTCAGAGTTACTGTAATTGTTTATATAGAGAAGCATCCCGTAAAAAAAAATTCCCCAGGGCCTTATACACAAGGGTGGCCCTGATTATATTACTTTTTTTTTTTTTTAGGTATCATACTTCACATCTTATTTTCTATATTGCTGTTTTTCAATTAATATATCATGAAACTATTTTCATGTCATCATATATTATTCTGCTACATAATTTTCAATCTCTGCAAAAGTCCATGTGGACATTCTATAACTTACTTAACTAATCTTCTGTTAAGTGTTTAGATTTTTCCCAATATTTTCCTATTATAAGCAGTGCTATAATAGACAAATTGATCACAGATAAATCTATAATCTTAGATTCTTTCCTCAGGATATACCTTAGAAAATGAAATGTATTGGTAAACATTATTTTCACATATAAAGTCTTTGTTGGCACAGTGTATCAACTTGCTTTCCAGAAATGTTTCTACCATATTATATTCCTGTCTACAATGTATAAGAAAGACTACCACCCATACCTTCACCGAAACTTTGAGTTATTACTTCTTTATCTTTCTGCCAACTTGATACTTAAGAAGGGGCATTACATTTCTATTTTCTGTAAGCGAATTGGCTATGGGCATTTTTGTTTGTGAATTGGAAGCGGAAACTTCACAGCAGTGAGTACATTTTCTCTAAGATGAAGTTTGACCCTGAAACAGTTCAGCTAAGCTTTATATAATACATAGATATGGGCCAAAGATTAGGATTTAGCAGAAATCAAGTATGCAGCTAGATTTCCTTTGTGACACATCCTCAAAGAACTATCTTAGATTGAGACATAAAGTATATAATGGAAACTTGTTGAATTGTTACATTAAATTTTTGCTAAAACCACTTTACCTTTGCAAAAATAAACACAAAAACTTCAATGTTCCCCTTGGCTCTTCAATTCAGTCCTGGAAAAGGAGAGAGGTCTTATTACCCAAATCCACTTCCTTCCTGATCCACTTAACTCTGATTATCAAGACCCAGCTCCCCTGGGAGGTGGCAGTATTGAATTCATGACAGAGGGTAGACACAGGTGGCATTGTCCATAGGCCACCTGAGGGTGGCCACTCGGGAGGTCAATGTCTGAGACTTCTGACCTTCGTGCCATATCTGAACAAGGCAAGTCCACATAAGAGACAGCATGCCAGGGTCTGATATATATATTGCCTAATTCTGATCAGTATTAAATCACCTTGTGGCTAAATGCTACCATTCATTTTTAACTGCCAGACCAACACCATTACCCAGCTGACATCTCAGAAATAATGAGGTATTAGTGGATGTGATTAGTGTTAGCATCCGTCCTTCCATTTTTATCATGGAGAAAAGATCTTCATAGAACTCCATATTTCAATGATTTTTTTTTGCTCTTTTTCCACAAATTATTCTTTTTAAATGTGTCTGAGTAACAAATAATCTCTGGCTTGCAATTTCATCAAAATCTGTCTTTACTATTGGCTCTCTGCTGTACAGATATCTAAATCCACAGCCACCAGGAGTCTACATTTGTCTAAAACAAGAACACTAAAAAGTTTGAATACTTAACCAATATTGCTCAAGTGACCAGAATGTCTTGGGGCAGTCAGACTAATCCATGAACACTCTATAATAAGATATTTCAGTCATTTAAAATATTCTTTGATCCTACACACAATCAGAATACTGAAAGCATTCCCCACCCCCTAAAGATAAGGTCTGCCTGTGCCAGTCTTCTCTAATTGGTGAGCAAAAGTCAACGTCATAGAGAATTCTGTTCAGTAGCACTATAGAACAGAATCAACGTACAAACCTCAGCATTTATGACTAAAGAGAAAACTAAAAATGTATTTTATACCCAACCCACATATGGCAAGTTGGGATATTATTAATTTTGAGTTGCATTGAATGTCACCTCGGTTAAACTGTTACTGACGACATTGTGTACTTTGCTACTCTTTTCCTTCTCTATCTAAAATGAGAGAAAAAGTTTAAAAATGGAACTTCAAAATAACATCAAGTTCCCATTTGAAAAGTTAGAACACAAATGGCTTCATAAGGAGTCTATTTCTATGCACATTGAATGTTTCGCCTAAATTTCAAAAATATCCACCATCAACTAATAGAAGGGGGAAATTTATTGAGCACACATCCATTTAGTATCCAAGATGCACAAGTCACTGTATATAATATGCGGAGGACTCTAAAGACAAACGAGCTTTATACCTTCCAATTGTTCACAGTACTTGGAGGAGTAACTTTTCATGATAATTGGATGAATAACTTTGATGAGAGCCAGCATGATATAAGAACACGTAAGAGAGAGAGAGAAATCTTCTGGCCTGGAAGGGTTTCATAAATATGGTAGCATGAGAATTGAGTGATGCAGGATGCATTAGTGTAGGTGGTGGGAAGGGCTTTATGGTGCTGGCAGTCTAAAAATGATCTTGCTAAGAGCATTTAAGCCACACCATACTAAAAGAATAATGACCATGGCTTTTCCACAAGCCTGGGGAACTGACATCCTTTCCAAAGGTGGAGCAGTCTCCTGTCCTTCACTAAACCCTATTGTTTACAACAATCGGCAAGGCCCTCCACAATGAGACTCTTTTCTAACTGGTTGACACAGGGCTTACAAGGGAATGCATGCTTTTTCATGAAATGTTTTCTACCAAAGATAGGCTATCTATGTGCCTCTGCGTATCTCCCCACTCCCTTTCCCTATTTTCTCCCATTGGTTGAGACACATGGGAAAGAACTGATACCCACCTAAAAGAAGCTACTTCTGAATGACATCATTGCTGATTCTCAGCCTAACTCAGATATTTTGGCAGCATGAGTTACCCCAGATCTATCAAAATACTTCTTTTTGATTGCTTATACCTACACCCCAAATTCAGAATTGAAATCAATTGATGAAGCAGAATGAATTGAGCACCTTGTTAAGAGCTAAGTGAGACATCTAGATGAACGAGCGCTCAAACAAAGCACTTATAACTGTCTTGGGAGAAAGACATATATGAAAAGCTAACTAACAAGAAAGTGTAAAAATACCAGATAGAGTACTAACAAATTTACACTATTGAAGTCTAGTTAAAACTTTAGTTAAAGTTCAGTTGTTGTGGGGGTAAGTGGGTATGAAATACTTCATGGAGGAGGTGAGCCTGTAGAAACTGGGCATGTGGGAGAAAGTAAAAAAGACCACGTCACTGTAGCAAAAGAAGGGGATAGCATGGGCAAGAGGGCAAAAACTGGAACACTGTTAAAGTCTCATTTGGGAAGCAGAAAGAGAGTTACTCTAAGTGGAATTGAAAAAGCAGAAAAGACAATGTTGCAAAAGGACTTTGAGGGCAAACTGTAGAGGATCTTGAACTTTAATTAAAACATGCGTGTATAGAAATGAGCCTATATCCCCCCCTACTCAAAATTTATTTAATATTCTTGACTTTGGTAAGTTTATCCCAAGTGATCATTTTAAAACAATTTCATGAATGAAAGATCTACATGAATTATGAAGTGACTGGGTGATTTTGAAACCAGGCCTCCTAAAAGAATCACCAACCTGGAAATATTCTAGAAAGAAGTCAATAGCTGTGGTATAGAGTTATGTTAAAGAATTAAGGCCTATTCGTGATTGAAAACCTGCCTCTACCACTTACTAATTGTGGAACCATGGGCTGATCAATTAAACTCTCTGGGATTACTAACAAGCTCATTTGTAGAATTAGTTTGATAACATATAGTTCATATGTTTGAGAATTAAATGAAATAAAACATGCAAAGCACTTGGCTTCTTATGTGGTTTCATAGTACATTCTCAATAGAAGGTGGTACCAACGAGAAAATAACAGAGAAGACCGTCTGTAGATGTTGTAGAAATAGATTTGACAGGATATAGTAGTGACAGATTAGATGTGGTCAGTGAGTGAGAGCAAGGTGTCAGAGGTAGCCCAGCTCCTGAATCTTACTGGCTGACTCGTGGATTCTGTTCTCTCACATCCAGATCACTCCATTTGACCACAGTTGGGTCTTTTGGGCCATTGCCTTTGTTCTAGCTTTCCGATACATTGCCACCAAAGTGCCTGCTCCTCTGGGGACAAATTAGGTAAAATCAAACCCTGAAGTCCTGTGGTGAGTCACACTGTCTCCCTCTCATTTCAGCCGCCACTTCTGAGTGTGTCTGCCTGTTGCCTCCCCAGTGCTTCAAGGGTGGAAACCAACTCTACTGCATCAGAATGGGATCATCGATGAGTGAGAAAACAGTGAACATCTGTGACATAGGAGCTATAAGATGTGCCAACAGGAAAGTGGAAATACTGTATCCTGGGAGGTGTTCAACCTAAAACAATCACTGAATAACAGATTTACTGTCCCAAAATAATCCCTACAAGAGGGCATTCTCCTACAAACAGCAGACTGGTGTGCCCAGAAGTTACTGACATAAATTCTTTTGTGTTACTTTCATATAATTCTTCTGCATGACTCTCCTGCCTTAGTCTTTCCTATCCAACCTCAGCCTATGATGTTTTCTGTAGCAACACCTCAGTAGTAACTTTCACATCAATCCAGTGAATTCTGTTCACGCTGCACTAAAACGATGGGACTTCTGAGGACCTTATGAAGCCTGTAGTATTAAGCATCCTCACAAGTACAATTAAGAACAAAAACCATAATTGTCTTCAATTATTCAATAAACATAAACCTACAACAACTTGGAAAACACATTCTTAAAACCCAACTTTCCTTCATGCATTCATTCAACAAATAATTCTGAATGTCTCCAATGTGCCACGGACTGTTTAGGACGCTGGGGAATCGGCAGTGAATAAAAGAGACAAAATCCCTTGCCTTCATGAAGCTTACATTCATGTGGAGACAGGCAAACAAAAAACAAAATAAACATACAAAATATATAGTATGTTTGATGGTGATGGTGGTAATTGCTATGGAAAAAATAATGTAAGGAAAGGTGAGTCCCATCATGTCATGCAAGGAGACACTCCATAGTAATAAGCATCACAGTAGGGATGATTGGGAACAAGTGGAAATTGCCTTGTTTAAAGTAGTTGAAAAACTCCTGGAGTTCCATACTCTTAGGAAAAAAGATTCTTCTTGCCTCAGCTAAAGTGCATTCCAAAGCTTTTAAATTGAAGTATGTGATGGATGGAAAATCATCAGAGAATTTTGAAGGAATAATTTTTAAGTTAAATTATATCCAAGTAGACATCCATTTCTCAGAGAAGTTAGACTGTCATTTTATTGGGGAAGAGGAGTGTCTTTGGAACAGCAATTCTCAAATATTGGTCTCAGAATCACCTGGAGTACTTGTTAATACACACGATTGCAACCCACCCCCAGTTTCTGGTTCAGTAGGTCTGGGGTGGGGCCAGAGAATTTCTAACAACTTTCCAGGTAGTACCACTAATGATCATTGGGAAGGTCACGTTTTGAAAACAGTTTAGAAATGGAGTCATCCAACAGTTCATTCTGTTTGATTTACTAACTGATCTCCAAACCTTAGCCAGCCAATCTCCAAGCCCCTGAGTGGAAGGATATTTCCTTCCTCTAAAACTCAATGGGGTTCCCACCTAGTGGAAGGGGGCCGTGAGCCACAGCCACCTGCAGCACCCTCATTAGACCTTATACATTAAATGTCACTCCTGTTCCATCTCATTCGTCATAAGATGTTGGCAACATCTAAAACATCTTGCAATATCAAACAGAGGTATGAGGAAGGAACGACCCAGCAATTGCACTACTAGGTATTTATCCAAGGGATACAGGTATGCTGTTTCAAAGGGGCACCCAGATGTTTATAGCAGCACTATTGACAATAGCCAAAGTATGGAAAGAGCCTGAACGTCCATCGATGGATAAATGGATAAAGAAGATGTGGTATATATGGAGTATTACTCGGCAATCAAAAAGGATGAAATCTTGCCATTTGCAACTACGAGGATGGAACTAGAGGGTATTGCTAAGTGAAATTAGTCAGAGAATGACAAATATCCTACGACTTCACTCATATGAGTACTTTAAGACACAGAACAGATGAACATAAGGGAAGAGAAGCAAAAATAATATAAAAACAGGGAGGGGGGCAAAAAAGAGACTCTTAAATATGGAGAACAAACAGAGGGTTGCTGGAGGGATTGTGGGAGGGGGGATGGGCTAAATGGGTAAGGGGCATTAAGGAATCTACTCCTGAAATCATTGTTGCACTATATGCTAACTAGCTTAGATGTAAATTTAAAAAGTTAACTTAAATTTAATTTAATTAAAAAAAAGAAGTATGAGGAAGGAAAAAAAAACTAGGACAGAAAAAATTTTCCTAGTGTAACAGCAATTGAGTGGGAATTTTTCTCTTCCCACAATCAGTAACCTATCTTCCCCAGTCACGCCACCCCCTCCCATCTCACAAAATTGGTGCAGGCCATCTCGTCAGCATCATGCCTTCAGAGCTCCCAAGAGTCCAAACTGAGGGCAAAGAGGTATTAAATACTCCCATGTTCCAAGGAGAGCCACTACTGAATCAAGAGCATTTCCTCAGGAATGAGTTGGAGCTGCTCTCCCCAGCTCTCACACCTGTCCCACACCGTTCTGAGGGGAGAGGAGGACCTGGGACCAGGGGACCAGGGGAGGAGGGAGGGAGGCCATGGGAATCGGCAGCCTAGTGAATACAGTTTTCATAGAGAGAGTCCTACTCCTCCCCTGAGACCTTTTAGAACTTTTCCCCTCCTGAATGAGGAGGTGGAGGATGCAGAAAGTATCCACTGAAGCCAGGCATCTGAAGCCCTGCGAGAATCATTTGTAGGGTGTGGGGCACCAGCAGCAAGGACAGAGAGCTGCCCAGTGGGATACTGTGAGTCTTAGAACTGAAGCCTGTGAGCAGGTTGCAGGAGGACTCCCGGGCAGGTGTGGATCCTGATGAGGGCAGGTGTGGAGGCGATTCTCCCTTCCTGTGCATGAAACCACCTCCTGCCTAGAGAGTGCTAAAGGCAGGATGCTGATGAGAGTGGCCCTCACCATTTTGGGTGAGGGGGTGTTCTTTAGTGTTGTTTAGTGTTCCTTGGCTTGTGCGTTTCCACCTCTATCAGGACATGGCTGTCTTCATTGTCTTCCTTCGGCGCATGTCTGTCTGCCCAAATGTGTATTGTCTTATGAGCACAGCAGTCATGTTAGATTAGGCCCACTCTAATGATCTCATCTTAATTGGATTACAGCCGCAAAGACCCCATTTCTAAATATGGTCACATTTGCAGTGACCAGAGGTTCGGACTTCAACGTATCTTTTTTTGTGGAAACAATTTAACCCATAGCACTGTGACTGGGGAAAACAAAGTTTCCTGTTTACACCCTATAATATAATCAAGTGTTTATACCAGATATTATATTCATATTGCTTGATTAAAATCAGTCATGTTTGCTTTAAAGTATGTTACTCTTTTACTTGTAACAATCTTCCCTTTTAATGGTGATTAGTTGTTCTTTTTACCACTTTAGTTACCTTTGTTTCAAAGGATTTTTTGAGTGCAATAAAGTTTGCATTAGGCTAATTTGCATACCATTTACCAGTAGAATTTTTCACACACATATTAATATTAATATAGCAATTTAGTAGAAAAAGTGTTAAGAGCTAGAGATTAAATTGTCATCATGAAGCAGAGAACAAAACTGAAACATATTAAATACCTGGAATTTGGATCTAGAATGTTCAACACTGTCCTAGAAGATTAAATAAACTCATGATCAAAGGTAAAGGCTTATCCTCTTAGGCTATTAGAGATGAATACTAAGCATTCATGCTTGTAGTTTCAGTAACTGGAAACAGTTCAGGTCCTTTTCTATATATATGGATTTTAATTTTTGTTGGTTCTGCAAGAAATTGACAAAATAAATTGGACCCCAGTTTAAAGAACTTTGTAAATTAACATGCTATCTCTCTCAGATGTCCTGAAAGCAAAATTCTAAGACTGTTATTTTTAAAACTCCATTCCTCTGGTGAGGTGACATTCAAGCTTAACTAAAGATTTCCTCTTTTTGACAGTCCTCAGTAAAGTTCACTAAATTTAAGAATATGTTACTGTTTTTTTTCTCTTTCTATAAAAGCCTCCCACAATGAAAATTCCTTAGTTTTAAAGATTGAGCTCTTCTGTTCTTTCCAGAAGAACGCACCCACCAGCTAGACCTCATCTACATACCCTTGCTAAATTCTAATTCTGGATAAGAAGAATCTGACAGATAATGATGCCTCTGGTTGGTGTTGGGCACCAAATATCCTGAAGTTTGGTTTAACTGGATTCTAAATGGCTAGCTGTCTCTAAGGTCACCTTCATTCTTTTGGAATATGTTGTGTGCGGAATCAATGAGGCGTCGAGCTTCTAACCCCACAAATGGCCTGCAAAATTATAGTTGTACCCATGTCATTTTATGAAAGTGAGACGGGTCACTGCTACCCTATTAGTCTTCCTGACAACTTGTGGCCATACAGCTTCAGTGGCACTTGTCAAATGTCAGTTGGTACAGGTATGTGTCACTGATCAAAGGACTCCCATGGACAGATGCACTGAAAGTCATGCTTACAAAGCTTTATATAGAAAGATCTTCATAACAACATTATTGGTAATAGCAAAAAATGACAGAGCCTAAATGTCAAATAATAAATTATGCCTTTCCCCCCATATGATGGAACAGTAAGAGACCACAGACAAGTATGTTCTCTAAAAGACTTTAAAGGACATAATAAAAAGTGAGAAACCAGGCTACAGTGCTACACATGATTCCAGCTATGTAAATTGTGTATGTATAAATGTCTTTAAAAACAATCATCAGGAGAACAAACCTCTGGAATTTGCAGTTATTTTTATTGTCTTGTTTATATTTTTCTGAATTTTCTGGATTTTTTTATAATCAGCATGCATTTTCTTTTATAATTGGGTATGAACGTCATTCTAAAAATTTTCTCTTCTACTTAGGTGAAAAGATCGTTAATTCCATTTGGATGGACATATTGGTGGCAAATCGGCTTTGGAGTTTAAGCCGGTCCCACTGGTCTGGACTTGCCCACGTGAGACGGGTGAGTTTCAGCCAGACGTGTGAGCCTCACGTGCATGCATTCATTCATTCACAAGCATTTTCTCAGTACCTGCTAAGTCACAGGAGTTAGGTCCATAATCATGAAGAGATTTTGGAGGTACTCACAGTAGACTGGGAAGATTTTAAAGGTATATTTAAACCAGTATTATACAAAAGAGAAAGCAATGAGTTAGTTCTAAAAAACTACAGGTGTAGAAAACATCTTTAGGGAATAAAAAAAAAAAACTGGACAGTTAATAAAATAAAGTCAAGCCTCACTTCTCACAGTTGGAGTCATTGAGTGCCTACTTGAACTTGGGCAAACCTCTGAAACTCAGTTTCCATGGGAAAATGGGGACAATACCAGTCAACTCACTCTAGTTTATACACATATATACACGCACACACACACATAAAGCAACTACCAAAGAGCCTAGAATGAAATGTGTATTCAACTACTTGGGTGATATAATAGTTGTTATTATTATTAGTTAATAATTATTATTATTAATAATAAAATATTATTATTAAACACCAATGGAAAAGAGTGGCTGGACTTCACCTTTTATTTCCTATCACATGAGGCATATTGCCAGTCTTGCCATGACGCCTGATTTATTAAAGAGCCATGGACTTACTTAGAGCGCTCAGAAAGGAGAAACAGCTGTCTGACTAGGCTGATGACAAGTGCATGTTCACAGTGCTCATGAGGGCATGACTCCCATAATCAGCACCAGAAATAAAGGTTTTAAGTTCTCTTCAGAATGAATCATGCTTCACGCCAAATCAATGGAGATGGCCTGCTGTTTGCAGCTGAAAACCTAACAATCTATGATATCAAAGCAATGTGAACAGAAGACCCAGGAATAGAAAGTGAAGAGGAAATTAGACTGGGTAGCTGGAAGTACACTCCAAGGATTACTTAGCTTGATCCACCCCCCTAGCATGCAGTGACATGGTAGATTTGGGAAAAGGTTACATTTTACCTAAAATGTGACCCTTACCATGATGGTAAAGCCACATCACAGTTCAAGGCCCTAAGACCAGAATTTGTTGGCTTTCATGAAGCTGTATTTGTAATACCACCAGAATATAGAGTAGCACCCTAACTGAAGCATTTCTGTTTTGTTTATAACAACTGAAAACTGTTGCATGTCTCCCCTTCTATTGAAAGGAGCTCTACACACTGGTACATCTCTGCAGTTGTCAAAATTACCGTTCACCAGTGTTGCTGGCTCTCCATTTCTCGAGGACCTGGTAGGATCGTGGCATTGGGGTACCATGTAATTGATTCTGACCAGTGAAATGTGACCAGAAGTACTTGTATAGCTTTTGGACAAAACATGTAATTGCTGGCATCCCCCAGAACTCCCCTTTCCCTGTGACACATTTGAAATGGTGGCTGCTCCATCAGCCTGAGTCCCTGAGTCATTAACATGAGCAAAGTCTTCTATACTTCATCAAACTTCTATGGGTATGTGGCATGAGCAAAATATAAACCTATGTGAGGTTGAGGGAGGGGGTATTTGTTACATCATTACCTAACCTACTTGTCTGACATTAACTGTGACAAATGACATGATGACATTAGAAGCTGGTCTCTTTTTGTTTTCACTCCTATGTGGATCCTGAGAAACTTAACAGAAGACCATGGGGGAGGGGAAGGAAAGAAAAAAATGGTTAGAGAGGGAGGGAGCCAAAACATAAGAGACTCCTAAAAACTGAAAACAAACTGAGGATTTATGGGGGGTGGGAGGGAGGGGAGGGTGGGTGATGGGTATTGAGGAGGGCACCTGTTGGGATGAGCACTGGGTGTTGTATGGAAACCAGTTTGACCATAAATTTCATAATAAAAAAAAAAAAAGAAGCTGACCTCTTTCACTGCCCCCCTGCCCCCAAACTGCATTCCAGAACACTCAGTTTTCTATGGGGCCATAGATGGTAAATAGGAATTGCTATGGTTTCGACATGGCCTGTGATTACTATTGTGCTTGGGGAAAAATACAGAAACAAACTAAAATTTGGAAAGGGGAGTGACTATATTTAGTTCTTAAATACATTCTTCATTGCATCCTTCATTTTATAGAGAAATGTGTTAGTAGAAAAAGTTGCAAAGAAAATCTATTCTTACATAGAGAGTTTACCTGCTAGGACTAAGAAGAAATGTAAGGAAATATAAAAATGGTGAACACTCTTATATAGAAAATTTCTTAATATATTTGGGAAAATTTTTAGAATCTTAAAAATGTTAATTAGTTTTTTGAAACATTTACTATTTTAAAGTGCTTTTCAAAGTTAATTAAATCCACTTTATATTTCTTGATTACCAAATCATTCCTATTTTATTTCACATCAATTGCTTATCAAAACTGCATTCTAAATAATTTCAAGCATTTACTAAAGATGCAGATAAACAAAAAAAGGATCCTTCATTCCAATTTCCAAAGCTTGGATGTAACATAAAATCTAACTAGTAGAGTGTAGCAGGTATTTATTGTCCCTCCCCTCCCCCCCCCAAAAATCTATTCAGTCCCCTGCCAATGGCCAGTATTTCAGAAAAGGCTGGTTTCAGTCTCAACACCAGAACCAAAAAGTATACAACAATTTGTTTAAGTCAGTCAATGGGGTTCCATTTCCCAACCTGTGTGGTTTAGACATGTGCAGGTATTGCAAGGCTGATGAATGAGAGGTGAGGAGCATCTTATGCAGGGTTTCACAGAAGGAATTTCTCATTCTTCAGGAGTTCACAGGAAGAGATGGTCTCTTCTGAATGTTGCCAGGTCTGAACATGATGTCCGGAACTACTGTAGCCATCTTGCCACCATGAGTGGATTTCCATTTGTGGTCTAGGCCAACATGTGGAAGAGTTTCTAGTAGAGACCTAGAAAGAACCATTTGTGGACCCTTTGCGACATCACTGAGCCACTGAATTACCTAATTTAGGAGTGTCCATGCTTTTGGTCTTCTTGTTATAAAATAATACATTTTCTTTACTGTTTAAGCTATTTTGTGATTTGGGTTCTCTGCTCCTTATAGCCAAACGTATCCTGATCCAGAAATTAATCATGTTCTTGAGTTTTGTACTTCTGTGATATCGATAGATTGGTAGCATAGGTTTTTATTTCAAAATGATTAATACCCGTTTGTTTGTTTGTTTGTTTGTCTTTAAAGGGAGAGTTTCCTCTCTTGGTTGAATATACTTATTGTGCATCTAACAAAGAAAAGATGAACATTCAGAAATGGAACCTAGTAAGGCAACAATTTAAGTTCATAATGAATCTATTCATTATTTCTTGGAAAGCCAAAGTCATGTCTGAAGTTTCCCAAGTAACCAACAATTAATTGTAGACTCAGTGTCATGTTTAATTGTCTGAAGGGAAAGGGAGACCTAAAGCTTTCTAAGCCACTAGTCGGTGTCAGACTCATCACATAACTATTTTTACTTAGTCCTCACAGAAACTCTTAAGAGACATAGGTGCTGTTGGCCTCATTTAGAGATGAAGAAATTAAGGGGCATCTGGGTGGCTCAGTCGGTTGAATGTCCGACATCAGCTCAGGTCATGGTCTCACGTTTCGTGAGTTCGAGCCCCGTGTCGGGCTCTGTGCTGACAGCTCAGTGCCTGGAGCCTGCTTCAGATTCTGTGTCTCCTTCTCTTTCTGCTCCTCCCTTGCTCACACTCTGTCTCTCTCTCAAAAATAAATAAAGATTAAAAAAAATTAGAGATGAAGAAATTAAGGATCAGAAACCAGAGTTACTTGCCAAATTTCATACACCTCGTAAAAGGCAGGCAGAAGTCAAACCTGGCCAGACTAACTCATGAACTCAGGAGCAGACTGAACTATATCAAGGCCAGATTTATTTATTTTTTAATTACATAGTGGTTACTGTTGTGATTATAAAGAAGGCTGCCCAGGTGCCTGGGTGGTTCAGTCGGTTAAACAGCCCACTTTGGCTCAGGCCATGATCTCACTGTTCATGAGTTCGAGTCCCACGTAGGGCTCTGTGCTGACAGCTCAGAGCCTGGAGCCAGCTTTGGATTCTGTGTCTCTTGCTCTCTTTGCCGCTCCCCCACTCATGTTCTGCCTCTCAATACTGAATAAAAGTTAAAAATTTTTAAAATAAAGAAAGAAAGAAAGATGGCTGCAAATCATCTGACATTCTTCCATTGAGATGTCAGTTCTAATTTCATACCCTTGAATTCTGGCAGGCTT
Source organism: Panthera tigris (assembly GCF_018350195.1). NCBI lineage: Eukaryota > Metazoa > Chordata > Mammalia > Carnivora > Felidae > Panthera > Panthera tigris. The sequence goes on from NC_056660.1 coordinate 205,147,062, forward strand.
CTGACCGCTGCCACTAACGAAGTAGAACAAAAGCATGATGTGACTTCTGAGACTGTCCAAAAACAGGTCTTTATTCACTTGCTCTTAGTGCCCTGACCTGCTATGGTAGAAGTCAATGATGCTCTGGCCACTCCACTGTGAGGAAACCTAAGACACATGAAGAGTCCATGTGTAGGGACCCTGGGCAACAGAACAACTTAGCCCAGATGTTGAGACATCCCAGTCCAGACACCAGACATGTGAATGACGAATGTTGAACCTTCCCACTTGAGGCTTCAGACAGCATGAAACAGACGGAAACCATCTCCCACTGCAAATTCCTGATCCACAGAAGCCATAAGTAATACACCATGTTACACTATGAAGTTGGGACTAGTTTGTTATACAGCAATAGACAACTGAAATAGTTTTGCAAGACAATGTCTTTATTCTCAGGAAATATACACTGAAGCATGTAGGAATAAAGTAACGACACTTCCTTCAGATAGTGGAGACGTCGTTGAAATAATAAAGGATCCCCTGGTAGTGATTCCCAAATCTGGGAGTCATCAAAATCATTTGGAAAGATTTTTTAAAATATTGACTCTCAGATATCGTAATAACATTGTATGGTGACCTAGGTATACTTGTGGTGAGCACAACATAATGTATAGAGGTGTCAAATTACTATGTTGTGAACCTAAAACTAATATAACATTGTATGTCAACTGTTCTCAAATGTTTAAAAATTTTAATAAAATAAAATATTGATTCCTAAGTCCCACCCAGACCTACTAAACTAGAGTCTTCAGAACTTAGATAATAGCACACACTCAATAAAAACCCAATCAGGAAAATTGTTTCAGACCTGAGCTGAGGCAAGCAATTGAAATCAGGAATCATATACTGCCCACTCTGAGTCCTTGAACACAGGCCCTAGTCCTGACCCCATCCCTCACCCCTTTCCTTCTACCCACTTGAAGGCCTCTGTTCCCAGGCTTGTGCCCATATGATCAGACCATATGGCTACCCATACCTTTTTCGAAAGTTTTGCTCCTTGAGACACCATGCCCAAGTCCTCCAGCTTGGTTGACTGTGCTTTAGCCATAAACTCAGGAATTGCAGAAATCCACACCCACTTGTTCAATGAAGTGTTTCATTCCTACCCATTATCTCTAGACCATTCCCTGTCTGAAATAGTGAGAAATAGGGGCACCTGGGTGGCTCAGTCGGTTAAGCGTCCGACTTCAACTCAGGTCACGATCTCGCGGTCCATGAGTTCGAGCCCCGCGTCGGGCTCTGGGCTGATGGCTCAGAGCCTGGAGCCTGCTTCTGATTCTGTGTCTCCCTCTCTCTCTGCCCCTCCCCCGTTCATGCTCTGTCTCTCTCTGTCTCAGAAATAAATAAAACGTTAAAAAAAATATTAAAAAAATAAATAAATAAAATAGTGAGAAATGGAGGATAAACAAGGACAGAAAATGGCAGAAAGAAAAACGAGGGTACTGTGACAGACTGGGGTGAAAGAGCAAAGAATATGCCATGTTAAAGGTGGGCGATTGATCCTACAATCCCAGAGATGGTGCCACGGTCACCTGTCACCAAAGTCACCTCAGGTAGTATCACTCAGAGTGTCTGTGAATTATTCACTGTGGTTTCCAAGGAGATAAGGAGCTCGCACCAGAGTGTAAATCAACAAATTGCCTCCTTCATCCATAAAGTCTCGCCACAACAACAAAAAAAGTAGGCTGAACTAAGCAGGGTAATTAGTGATAAAGTTCATGCACATTCTGTCATAGGCTCCTTGTCCATCCGGAAAACAGTTCCCAGAAGGCATTTTAAGTATTCCTGACGTAGGGTGCTTGTCTAAATAACAACCACAGAAGCAGCAGTAATAATATACTTAACATTCACTAAGCATTTACTGTATGCTTAAGCATTGTGTCTAAAGGCTATGATAAGCTTTACTAATTATGTCTACTAAAATTGATCACAATATACATGAAGAAAGGAGCTATGTTCAAAATGTTCTTGGTATACCTCAAAGTAACTGGCACAGAGCTATTTACACAAGTGATCAAAATATATTTAATTGTTTAAAGTAAAAGCATAAGAGAAATAAAGAAAATACTGGATTAGAAATATAAATATGGGAGTCATCTACCAAGGACACAAAATCTATGTAAGTAAATAATTTCCCTAAGAGAATAAAGCCGATTTTCTTTTTTGAATTATTCATTCACTAATTCATTTCAGTATTTATTTATTCATTCAATTGAGAGCTTACTAAAAGCACTATTAGGGACAAACATGATTCTGATTCTCATGGAGCATAAATTATTATGGAAGAGACAAAAATAAATTATTAATTACTAATAAATAAGTTATTACAGACTGCAATGAAAACTAACTAAAGAGCTGGAAGAAGCTGGAGGACATGTGAAGTCTCAGGGAGAAAGTAGCAGGGGAGGCGCCTGGGTGGCTCCGTCGGTTGAATATTCGACTCTTGATTTTGGCCCAGGTCATGATCCCAGGGTCGTGGGGTCAAGCCCGTGTCAGGCTCTACACTGAGCTTGGAGCCTACTTGGGATTCTCACTCTCTCTGCCCCTCCCCCACTCGTGCGTGTGCGCATGTGTGTGTTTGTGTGTGTGTGTGTGTGTTCTCTTAAAGAAAGAAAGAAAGAAAGAAAGAGAGAGAGAGAGAAAAAGAAAGGAAGAAGAAAGAAAGAAAGAAAGAAAGAAAGAAAGAAAGAAAAAGCATTTAAAAAAGAAAGTAGCAGACAGTGCGAATAGCCCATGTAAAGACCCTGAGGTGAGAGTCTGGAACTTCTCTGAAAAATAAAGCTAGTTTGCCTTTAGGCAGCTGGGAGGCCAATGTGCTACTGAAAACAAAAGGAAAACCAAACAGATTTAAAAATCATATATTGAGGCATAAGAGGGCTGTAGCAGCAACAAGGACTAAGGGGGATTACATTTCAGAGAAGGAAACTTACAGAGGTGAGCTGAGGTTCTGCCTCTGCCCCTGGCGGCACCTGATCCTGGCCATCAGCTGGATAGAAGCCAAGAATCAGGGCTAGGCCCAGGCAGGGGCCACTGCTGGGGGAAGGAGAAACCAGTGGGCTCTTTAGGTTGTGCAGGACGCTGCTGATAAAACTAGAGAAGTGATTGGACTCAAGCACTTAGCCACTTCCTCTCTCAAAGCATTGACTGGGCTGGTTGTAGAAAACAGAGACAGAAGTTGTGAGATTCAAGATATATTTTGGAGGTAGAATCATCAGGACTTGCTGATATTTTGAATGGAATTGAGCAGAGAAAGATACAAAAGATGACCCTCAGGTTCTGATGAGCAAAACTGGGTAGAATGATAGGAGAATAGGTTAGGGAGTCAGGGCAAGTGTCACTGAAGTTAGAAGGTTTTCCTGAGATTACCAACTCATTAGGAGCAAAATGAGGACTAGAATGCAAGTCTCCTGATTCTTATCCCACTATTCCCTACCATACCAAGTTAACTTTTCCTTTAGGAATTTCTGTCAATAGTATTACTTCTGTCTGTATTACACACACTTTGCACAGACATATTTTGTGTTTAGAAGCTCAGTTTTCAGGAGTAGTCAAGTATTAATTTTGAGGCTTTAAACACGGGTGACAAAATGCAGATGCCTTCAAAGCCAGCAAATAAAAGAGGGGTGAAGAGCAAGTTTTATGATCATACAGAATGGGAGGGAGGGCTCTTTTGATGTACCCACAGGGCTCATCACCCCTAAAGGAATTCAAATTTGTTTTTAAAAATATTTTAATCACCTGCCAATTAGAACACATTTATATGCAGTGTTCCAACTCCTGCTAATTAGATGCAAATATGTTTGCTAATACCCATTAAAAAGAAACACCCCGCCCAAAATGGAGTCACTTCTCTTATGCTAATAACTTCCTTGTCCTATACCACTTCTGTCTACAAAGCCTCCCATTTTGTACACTTTTATCTGTTAGATGGGATGCTGCCTGATTCATGAATCTTTGAACAAAGCCAATTAGATCTTTAAATTTACTTGTTGAATTTTTGTTCTTTAACGCACCTTATTTTGCCTTTGAGTATAATCAAAAGATAAGTAAATCCTGTTCAAGGACTCTACTCTTGTTCAGCCACTTAGTGGAAATGGCAACATGTTTCTCATTGTACAAATATTTGTATGAAAATAGAAGTCAAAATTTTATTCCATAAACAAGGAAAAAAAAAGGCTAACAGAAGGCTATTCCTAAACCAATGGTGACAATATATTGTGATCCAGGGATTATGGTTAATCTAACATTTTACAACTAAAATCCAAATAAATTAATTGGATTATCTTGGCTGATACGTTTATTGTTCCCTTGAGATACGTGCCTCAACCTCATCACCTAAGGAACAGATAACAGAAAGAGGAAGAAAAGGATGATCACAAAATAGAAGCTGCCAGTGATGTACAAACATATGGGTATTCAACAAAAAACCAATGGGGAAAAAATGTGACATAAAAAGAACTATTCTGTACCTGTTTCCTAAAATTGCTTAATGCTTAAAGAAAATATTTATTTTGCTTATGTTTCAGTTGGGAAGCCATTCAACTTAAATGTTTCTTGCCAGTTTTGGAATTTATAAATGCATTAATATAGAAGCAAATTTGGCAGGATATCAGTATAGTGTGCTTTTGATAAAATGCCTGAATGTGTTTTATATGCTTAATTTTTGAAAATGTACTTAATGAAAGGATAAAAACCCAATCCATTATGTAACCCACAAAACAAAAAATTAAGTAACAATGAAATCTCTTGAAAGCATATGACCCACAAGACAATCAAGGGTAACATCTCAGAATTTTTACTATCACTTTTTTATTTGTGGTTTTCATAATATTTTATTTGTTTGTTTGTTTGTTTGTTTGTTTATGGCTCTCAAGATATCTGTTGTGACTTAGTTAATTTATTTACTTCCCTACTTCTTAATAAAAGTGGACAATTTGGTTGATCTATTTTTTCTCCCATTTTGTTATAAACAATAGCTTTAATGAGACTGTGAATATGGCTGTTTCCTTCCATCCACTTACAAAAATATATGAATGAAAATCAAAAATATTCTTGTGCATGTAGAAAATCAATTATTGACTTTGCAACAGTTCATATGAAAATATCTGAGGGTTTTAGATGATGACAAGCTTAATGTGAGCAGACACTGTAATAATTACTCCATTTCTACTGTTACTATTGCTACCCTTGATAATAATAGTTCATTGTAATCAAGGTAGTATTTATAAGATTACCCATTAAATTAAAAACTTTGTTATAGCTCATAGTAATGATAAATTATTTGCATATATTTTTAAAGTTATGTTTGTGCTTAAAATGGTCTTATCTGGCTATTCATGAACCAGAAAGAGAACCAAGTCTGGGTTAGGACCACAGACCTATATCGAGCTTCAGGATGGAACCAGAACAAACATCTAGATCAATTTTTAGGTGGCTGATTAGAAACATCTGCCACATACATTTTAGACAAATAGGGTCTAAATGAATTCAGAGATGAGCAGGGATTTCTTGCCATGAACAAAATCTTTCTTTAAAAAGCTCATCCCATGTAGAGAGACCAGCTGCATTTGAGATCCCAAACTTAGGTTGAGCCAACCTGGTTTAGGAAGTAAACCTTTGATATTCTCCCAGCATAATAGGCCCATGTTACCAAAATAATGTCTCATTCCACAGTGAGGATTCCAATATACTGGGTAAAGCCAACTGTTAAATACTAACACAGAGATATGTACGTGGCAAAAGACAAAGAGAAAACACATACAAATGCAAGCACCCATACACATAAAACCTACACAAGAGAAATTTTCAAATAAAAATTTCAAAGCACATGAGAAAAATAAATATCATAAAGCTCAAGAGATAGGAGGCATTACTCTAAAATAATGCCAAATATGAAAACATTCTTCTAAGGACTTTAAAATATCCATAAAGATGAGGAGGAAGGGGAAGCAGAGAAGGAGGAAAAGGAGGTGGAAGAGGAAGAGGAGGGTAGTAATATTAGTAACAATGTCAACAACAAAATAATAGCTGCTAAGATTGAGTACTTCTGTCACTATTTTAAAGTGGACAGATTCATTTACAACATATCAATGAGGAAAATAAAGGGGAAAATTCCCATTTTTACCTGGACCCCATTAATCCACTAAAAGTTCTGCTCAACTTCTCAACCTCTTGATTTTAGAATCATCAAATATCTCAGGAGGAAAAAAACAAAAACAAAAACAAAAACCAATGGTGCCAAATGCTGAACATTCTTCTGTGAACTTCCACTCTCTTCCCTGAGGCTTGCTCTCATGTCTATAAGGCAAAATCAATAAATAATTAGGTAGCAAAGACAGGAAGATGTGAATCAAGAGTAAATAGGGCCACAGGAAAACGTATAAAATGAAAAATACAACATTGAAACAAAAAAAGATAGAATGAGCATCTAACTGAGGACAGAATCGGCAAATTGGAGGACAGTAGTTAAGAATTTACCTAGAACAACATGTAGAACATAACAAAAGATAAGAACTTAGAAAATATTATGTGAGGAGAATAGATGAGAAGCTCCAACATATACCTAATAATTGTTCCAAAATTAAAGAATAGAGAACACGGCTAATAATTTTCCTGAAATAAAGGAAGACAGGAATTATCAGAAAGGAAACTCATGGTACACAGCAGAACAAATCAAGAAAATAAGCCCACACCTATGAGTTTTACTGTGATAAGAGTGATATTTCCAGAGTGGCACACTGTTCTGAATGTCTCATGTGGGAACTCTGCTCTTGGCAATGACAATGGGGTTTTATCAGACTAAACCTCCAACTGAGAACAGCTAGTACATCTGGATAATTTGTTAAGAAAATGTGCATAAAAGCATCAGAGAACTACCAAATGGAATGAGGATCTATGGTGCCCAGATCCAGGCAGAGGAGACAGGCACCAAGAAGTGAGCTCCTCCTTTTGGGGTAATGGCCAACTCTGAAAATGGCAGCTGAAAGGTTGAGAAACTGTGCAAAACTTTAACCAATTAGTGAAGTTACCACAAGTTGAGTTTCAGGACCACACAAAGAGGAGCCCTGAAAAGTACCCCAGGCTTGTGATTGAGCCTTTAAAGAGCTACATCCTAAGAATAATGCTGAATTAGACTGCATTATTTAGTCACTGCACGGTCAAGTGACTAAAGAGCAAAGGCAGAAAAAAATCTTGAATGTTGTTAAGAAAAAGAAAAAAAAGCCTTCAAAGGAGCAACAAGTAATCTTAGAGTTGACTCCTAAACAGAAATAATGGGAGCCAGTGATCTGACAATCATATTTTCAAAGGACAGAAAGAAAACATTTGCTTATATAGATTTCTACAGCAAAAATACCTTTTGAAAATGAAGGTGATATAAAAATATTTTCCAAGAAACACAAACTGACAGGATTCAGCATTAGCAGACCTGAATTAAAAGAAAAAACAAAAGTTGTTCTTTAGCTACAAAGAACATGATTGAGGTGGGAAGGCTAATGTGTGGGCAAATGAATATGGACTCTGTAATCACTTGTGTGAGGATTTAAATAAAATATGGAGAAAACTTGGAAGAAAAAGACATGAAAACAACATTACATAATTTGAGAGGAGGATAAATGAAGTTAAAATGTTCTAAAGCCCTTGCAGGGTCTAAAGAGAGGTAAAAGCATTAATATATATTATACTATAATAACTTAAGGATACAGATTATAATCTCTAAATCGATACTGACTAAATAATAGTAAAAAAATATATATAACTAACAAAGTAATGGGGGTGCAATGATTAAAACGATAATGTGAGAAGTTAAAAGGAACAAAAAATCAAGAATAAAGACAACTAAACTAAAGACAACAACAAGATCAATTTTAAAGCCTATCATTAATTACATTAGATAAAAAATAACCATGTTGTGTCAGTTTGGGTCCTCCAGGAAGCAGGCACCAAGAAGAAATGAGAGGTACTGAAGATTTAGTGGCAAAAATAAAAGGGGAGAGGAAATTAGAGGATGCAGAGAGAATCTGCTCACAGTACTGATCTGACACCTGTGAAAAAATAACAGGAAGGAAGGAGAATGCAGAGGAAGATCCGCTGAGGAAGTCTCAGCCAAGCTGATATGGGCCCAGAGCAGACTGCCCATTCCATGAGTCACGTATCGGACAGAACAGGCATGGCTCTTGTACCCCTGTCACACTTACCCGTGGCTGGGAGCAGCTCAGGTAAAGGATGATCTTAGGCTAAATGCAGTGACCGAACCCAAAGTAGTTGGGGGCTGTCTGCTAACTACATTCCTTCCAGCAGTTTCTAAAGACAGATTTGAGCAACGTACCCCTGAGATGCCGCAGTCCACCTCTCGTGGACTATATAGATCCACATTTCCATACATGGTCAAAGAGCAGCTTCTATGGGCCTCTTTTCCTGAGGTAAACATGGAAGGGGGACCAAGTGCAGCCTCTGTCATTACTGTGAATCTGGGACCATGCCCGGTGCTAACTGCCTCCCTCCTTCACCATCCATTTCAATTCCCCTCCCCCTCAGCCATCATCTGAAGGCTTTAGTGCTTACCTCCTAATATCAGCCATTCCTGAGAGGCCTGAGGCCCTGGCGATCAGACACTCCTCAACAGGTAAATGTATTAATGTATATTGTACTTCAATGACTTACGGATGGAGTCACTGTGTTTGTCCACTCACAAATATAATGGGGTAAGGGAGTAAAAAATGGACCCACTTGGATCACTTGCATCCTACACATATTTCTCCTGCCCCCATCATATGAGACCAGTCCCACCTAATCTATCTTGGATGCATCATTTGAGATCTACAGTCTCAGTTCCGGATGTGCCATTTCCATCTTATGACTGACTTCCACTGGGCCCCTCTGGCTTTAGACACTGCAGATCTCACAGAACCCAGACCATAGTAGGAAATGAGGGATGTTCAGTCCCTTGGTACCCATGGTCAAGTCTTCTATCAGGACTCAGTGACTCTACAGGAGCTGTTTCTCAAAAAGTGTATAATTCTCACCAAAGGCCTGAGTTATAATTCTTCCACTGGGGCTTGCAAATTCCATAATGAACACTTTTTTCACCCCAGACATTTCAAGGACATAGTGTTGGCTGGATCATATGGCCTGAGGGGCAAGAATGTCCATGTCAAAATTGGTAGGTTTCCATGTTACTGTATATGGGCTGAAGCACAATTCCTAGGTATTGAATACGCTGCCTCCAGGAGGCAGGAAGACCGTCAGGCATTGCACAGCAATTTGTCTTTTACGTTGGATACTCTAACATATCCCTGACTGCATCATCTACAAATCTTACTGAGGTGTCAGAACCCTGAATCCATATAATTCTCTCTCTCCCTCTGGAGTACCAAGGTCTCTCGCATGCCAGGTACCTCTCGCTACTCTTGGCCAAGTGGCATCACATCATCAGTGTAATGGATTAGTGTGGTGTTCTATCAAAATCCAGATGGTCCAGGTGGTCAAGATCTCTGAAGTTTGTTATGGCCGAAGATGGGAGAGTCAACATAGCTCTGAGGAAAACTTGGAATGAATTGTTGTCTACGTGGATGCAAATTTTTTTATTTTATTGAGAATGGAAGAGAACACATACCAAATGAAGGACCACACAGTATATACCAGCAACATTATTACTCTTCTTTCCCAGAGGTACCATGTCTGGTTGGCAGCTGCAATTAGGACAGCTACTTGAATGAGAGTGAAAAAGTCTACATTCACAAGCATCCATCAGGTTTCTACAAGGGCCAGGCTGGCTAATTAGAGGGATATAATAGGAACCACTACCCATGGATTTTTTTAGATCTTTAAGTTTTACACTAATATCCACACCCCATTCCCCAGGATTGTTTTATATTTAATATCTTATCTGGGATTTAACATAATTTCAGAGTCTCACATTTGTCCTTCCCCACCATTGTAGCTCTTAACCCACAGGCCAAAATCTCAATGTGAAGATTACTCCAGCTGCCAAGTGAGTCAACTCCAATTATACACTCAGTGACAAGGAAAAGACCTATTGTAGGGAGGGCTTTGGCTAGGACTCCAGTTATTACCCAGCACTTGTGTGTCTCTACTGTAACAGAGGATTCCAGTGAGGCTCCATGTTAACTCAGACCCTGTGTCCTATAATACTCAAAATATTTTGATGTTCTTATTTTCCCAGAATACAGTAATTCAAGTAAATTGCTGTCAGTACCATTGGGGAAGGACTAGAGGTTTTTTGTTTTTTCTTTTTTAAAGTTTATTTATTTATTTTTGAGAGAGAGAAAGAGCACAAGCAGGGAAGGGGCAGAGAGAGAGGAAAACAGAGAATCCAGAGCAAGCTCCAGGCTCTGAGCTCTCAGCACAGAGCCCAACATGGCGCCCAAACCCACGAACCATGAATTGCAAGATCGTGACCTGAGCCAAAGTCAGACGCTTAACCAACTGAGCCACCCAAGTGCCCCTAGAGGTATTTTTACAGTATATATTTGCTTTGACATTATAAGGTCCTTCCTTTCACCACCATCCTGTGAATTTGGATCTGAAAATTGGCACAGCAATGAAAAATCGGCTGAGCAAGGGATAATGATGACATTTTATTGGCCAACTGTCCCCAACCTCTTGTTCTTATATTCTTGTCCTCCTCTGAAGTTGGATGTAAAAAGCACTCTCATTGGCTGCCCTTCTCTGCCATAATTGGTGGTGTTAATGAATGGAGTGTCCCAGGTAATACAGTGGGTCTGCTGACCTCATATAATATATCCACTCCGAGACACTCACGTCCCTCAACCTTTTCGTTTTCTTTACAAACCGCCTCAGCAACTCAAGCATCTCCATTTCATTCAGCATGGGCTACTACTTTCTCCAGGCTTCTAACAACCACCCCAGCAGTTAAATTGCCCCATTCCCTGGGATCCTTGCCAGGGTGTTAAATTCTACGTTTGAGAAAGCGCCCCTAAATCGCTCAGTTCTTACTTCTGCCATCTTAACATTCCAACCACTAGATCAAATACCCTAAGGAATAACCCTTTAAAACTTAAAAAAAAAAAAAAATAATAACAGATACAAACTAAAATATTTACAACTAAAATGGTATGCTGTGATTTTCCTCAAATACTCAAACAGAAAAATGAGATAAAATGTGTGTGTGGAGAGTGCTAGATACAATTAGAATGCCAGAATGTTGATAAGAACTGAAGCTGGGGTTGCCTGGCTGGCTCAGTCAGTGGAATATGTGACTCTCGATCTCGGGGTTGCAAGTTCGAGCCCCACACTGAGTGCAGAGACTACTTAAAAATAAAATCTTTAAAAAAATAAATAAAAGGAAGAACTGAAGCTGGTTGATAGACTCACAAGGGTATGTGTGTGGTCCCTATTAAATTTCTCTTCTTTGTGTGTACATTTGAAAATTTCAATTAAAAGGTAAACAACAAAAAGAAATCAGAGAACTTCAGATCTTTTATTTTCTTCTGGACTTTCAAGGTGACAACGGTTTTGGATTTTTTATGGAAGGTAGAGAGGAATGTTTAAATGTAATGGGGTTGGACAATGTGAGAGAAAGAGAAAGCAAAAGAAGAGAAGAGGAGGAGGCAGAGAAAGAGGGGGCAAGAAGGAAAGAGGGAGTCTTACGTCTGATACGGCTGGTGGAGATCCAGACCTTAACTGTCACCTAAACACCATCCATCCAACATTTCTTTTTGGACAGAGCTGCAGTGTCTGGAAATCACGGGGCTTGGCTAGGCGCTGTGTGAGAGATCTCTTCTAAATCCCTTCGGTGGCTACATGGCCTTCGATAGATGAGAGACTGGTGTTCTGAAATGCCCAACAGCCTCAAGCCTATTGCCTTCGAGGTACTGTGCCCCTGTTGAAGGTGTGGAATAACTCCCTTGCATAAGGGATTCCAATACATAGTCAGGGGTGAGAACCACTGATAAAGGTGTAGGCCCTGCCCTTCACAGGGAGGCTGCATTGAATCATGATTAGGAGCAGGTTTCTTTCTCTCTTTTTTTTTTTTTTGTCAGACAGGCTTGTGTTTGGATGCAGTCCTGCTGTTCTGGTCATGTAACTGCTCTGGGTCTCACTCTTCTTAGTTGTGAAATGGAAACAGCTATACCCACCTCATAAAGGTGTGAGGAGTGAATATAATACAATTCACTATTGTTTGGGAAGCATCTAGTGTGCTGCTTCCCAGACAAGTGTCCTTGGAGGTAGATACTACTTTATAAAAGGTTTTTGAAGCCAAGAAAGCCTTCACATCCCAAAGAAATAAATCTCTAATTGTGAAACAGCATCACAGATGAGTAGGGGAGATCTTTTGGGATTTTCCTAGGAAGTCTCAGCTTATACAGGAGGAGACTCTCATCCACATGGTTGTGAGTCTGACATCCCCCTCTTACCACATCTGCCTGTATAAGATTACAGAAAGGGGCATTCATATATGTATGAGAAAATGCAAATCAAGATCACAATGAAAAACAAACAGACCTCATATTGTTAGGAAAAATTAAATCTGGCAATACTGATTATAAGGGAATAGCTGTCATTGGATCATCTATATGTTGCTGATGGGGTATAATTATGACACCAAGGGAAACACTGTGGAATCATATTGTATAGTTGGGCAGCCAGATACCCTTCTATCTAGCAATCCCACTTCTAAGTGTGTAACCAGGAGAAACTCTTGCACATTTTACCTGAGGACACGGGAAAGCTCATGTCATCTCTAGACTGCAATAGCAAAAAAAATTAGAAACATCCAGAATGCCAAAAAAAAAAAAAAAACCGTCTTATTGCATTGTAGAAAATTTGGATAATATGAGCAAAACTAAAGAAGAAAATATAATTACATCATCTACAGTATACATATAGTTTTATATTCTATCCATTTGAGTTCACATATGGGCTGATACTAAGCTGGGATGTTTACTCTAATGATTTCAGTTACTAAATTATGGAAATATTTCCATAGTAGTTAGAAATGGTTGCTGCCCCAAGCCTTCTATATACGCCTCCTGAATTTGCCTTGGCTTCCACATCTGGGGCCATTAGACTCCCTCACACTTCAGAAACTGGAGGAATATGTCTGACACTGCCAGAGGCTTCCAGAACTCTATACCAGCTTAGTGGTCTGCATCCAATTGTACATATTAGCACTTGTGTCATACCAGTTAAATTATTCTATTGTGCCATGACATTCATTTTTAAAATTATTATAATGTCTATGTTGTAAATATGCCATAATTTATTCAAATATCTCCTTCTTATTGAAAAATTGTGGTTTAAAAATTTTTTTTTATTTTGTAAGTACCACTGTGATGAGAACTTTGTTTTATTGCTTATTTATGAAATTATAACTAGGTCACACAAGGATGAATACCACTAAAGCCCTTGGTATATGCTGCCTAATCTTGGTAACTTTTTAAACATGGCATTGGGTCGACTTGAAATAAATACACAAGAACCTCAAAGACCAAAAGGTCCTGAAGATGTAAAAGCACTCTAGAATAAGGGTTTTCATGACAGCTTAAAGACAGAGGTATGGCGCTGAAATTAAAAGAAATTTCTCATGTATTGCTTCATTTGATACTCAAAACAACTCTGCAGAAGAGGTAGGACAGATTAGTAACTTGTCTAAAACCAGTCATTAATTTATATACATATATATATATATATATGCCTGTGAACCCACATGCACTCCCCTTATCCATAGCTTTCAATTTTATATAATATTGTATATGCACATTAATTAATAAAAATCCTTTTTAAGTGGATGTTGCTGAAATTTTACTCTCATCTTTGTGCTTAACTTTGATATTACAAAAAAAGCCGCTAAGAGCTCATTCTGACTTTCACCAGATAATGGCTATATACTCCTTAAAATCTATTCCATATTCATAAACATACTCTAATGGCTGGTGAGTTTAAACAAAATGTCATGGATAATTTTCATCTCTAATATAATAATAAAAGTGATTGTATCTCTCCTACTCAGCTTATAGGAATTAAAAATTTCAGTGCCTTAAGAAAGGAAAATATGATAAATACGCTTAATGATCTTAGTAGAGTGGATATACATCCTCAGTTATTTTTTTTTTCACTTTGAGTAGAACTTTCATTTGAGATCATCCTTCCATTCTGCCTCAAAAACACAAACTGGCATCCTTTCCTAGACAAAGCTTATATTAACACTAAAAGTATTCCTTCTAGAAAATGGTATTTATTTGTTGTTTGAGGGGAATTTGATGCAGCCCTTGACAATTCTGCCATGACAACAAATTTGTTTCCATCCAGTTCTGTAGTGTCAATTTGCTTTCAAACATATCACCTCATGCACTCTCAGCATGTAGCATCTCTCTGTTATTTTAGACTTCAATCTGCTTCAGGCTCAGAGAACGCCGTGGTGTGTCTGTAATTCATGTTTGTTTTTAGAGTTATGCGACTTTCATTAGAAATCACAAATCTATCTTAACCCAGTTTGTCTTGTTCTGACCAAAAAAAAAAAAATGATCATGCCAGGACAGTTTCAATGAACAGACTTTGAAAAATAATTGAAGGAACTTTCCTGGGGAGGTATGATGATGGTGGACTATATCTCTCTCTGTATCTCTGTATCTGTATCTGTATCTCTCATGCAAGATTAAAAGAACCCTTCAAGGTATTTGATTTATGCCACCAGACAATAGCAAGTAAGCGTTTCTTTAAAGATAGAGATTATAAAATGCTTCTGATAAATAAACCACAGCTCCATAAAACAAAATGAAAAGATATTTGAAAGAAAGCCTGTTTGAAAAGAAAGGGATTAACATTCATTAAGTGCCCACCAGATTCCAAGTACTTTCTGCAACATTAAGTAGGTATCGTTACTATCCCCCATTTTAGAGTTGACAAAATTGACCAAATAAAGAGCAGAGCCAAGATGTGAATCCAAGTCTGTTTAAATTTCAAAACCATTGATTTTTGTAGTGCATGTTTTGAATGAGCGTATGCTCAAGCTTTTAGTGGTAGGTTGCATTAGTGTTCCCAGTTCTTCACTGCTTCCTGCATACCCTTTGCCATGTAACTTTCTAAGGCCCTCTCACTGAAGGCAGAGTATCCCCCACATCCCAAGTCTAGTCTCAACCATGTGACTGGCTTTAGCCAATGGGATATTAATAGACATAATACAAGCAGGGGGTTGAAAGCATTTGCTTGATTAGGCATGGCCTCTTTCACTCCACCAGCACCATGAGAAAGACTCACTGACCCAGGTAGGGGATGAGAAACCCCCAAAACAAATCTACCCAGCCTGGATCAGCTGAACCCAGCAAGCTGCAGGCACATGAGGAGTATAGCCAAAAATAGCAGAACTGCCCATTCACGCCCTGCCTAATTCAGCTACCCTTAGCCAATACACAGATCTGTGCAAGTAAGTTCTGTTGCTTTAAACCACTGAGCTGTGGGATGATTTGTTACACAACAGTTTTGTGGCAATAGCTGACCAATCTACCCCCCATAACCTGCCCCAGAATGGAGCAGAGACGGTTGTGTTTTTCTTTTTAATCCTACAGGTTGCAAAATGTACAAAGGATTGAATATTGCTTCCGTACACAATGAAGGAAAAGCTTTTGGTCAATTAATCCTAGAAATATTCTGTAAGAGTTCTTGAAATATTAAAACGTCAGCCACAGTACACATTTAAGCAACATTTAAGTCCCAAGATCACCAGCTGGTTGACTTCACAGAATGTAATCACATTCCAGGAACAAAGGGGACATGCTTTTAAGAGACACAGGCAAGCCATCATTCTGCAAGAAGAGGACATATAAAAATTTCAATCTATAAAAATTACACTTTAAAATAACTGATAGAGGGGCACCTGGGTGGCTCCGTCGGTTGGCTGAGCTTCTGACTTTGGCTCAGATCATGATCTCACAGTTCATGGGTTCAAGCCCCACAGCAGGCTCTGTCCTGACAGCTCAGAGCCTGGAGCCTGCTTCAGATTCTGTCTCCCTCTCTTCTGCCCATCCTCTACTCATGCTCTGTCCCTCTCTCTCTCAAAAATAAATAAACATTAAAAATTTTTTTTAAATAAAATAACTGATAGATATGAAAAAAATGATAAAGTTTGATTAGTTTTTATCTTTTATTCCTACAATTTCATAGTCTCTCTCTTCCCCCAAAGCACTTACTTAATTGTCATTTACAGAAGAGAAAAAAAATGACAACATGAAAATAAACAGATAAGTTATAAGTGCATCTTCCCATTTTGCTTGTTATTGACCTTGTTCTAACACTTAGGACATGATTCTCTTTCACATATTCTTTACTATCTGCGGTCCACTCATTAGAATAAGACTTTTTTACTATATAACAAACTTATACCCTTGCTTTGAGACTCAGCTCCAATTCTGGTTCTTCAATAAAAAGTTCCATAAACTATTCTCTCTTTCTATCCTAATGACTTGCCACTAGACAAATGATCTCTGTCCCACGGTTCTCTCCTGGCAATTTACTTGTACTTTAAAAAAATAGCCCCTTGGGGTGCCTGGGTGGCTCAGTCAGTTGAACATCCGATTCTTGGTTTCAGTTCAGGTCATGGGCTCAGGTCAAAATCTCATGGCTTCCTGGGTTCAAGCCCCACATCAAGCTCTGCATTGGTGGCACAGAGCCTGCTTGGGATTCTCTCTCTCTCCTCTCTCTCTGCCCCTCCCCACTCACGCTGTCTCTGTCTCTCTCAAAATAGATAAATAAACTTATTTATAAGTTAAATAAATAAGTAATAAGTAACCCCTTAACACCATCCAGTTGGATTTTGAGGTATTTTTGTGCATCTTGATCCATCTGCTAAGCAATAGGTCATCAACTGAACTGCATCCTAAGGTCAGAGGGGTAAGGATCAGTAAAGAGGGCTGACAAATGGCAACTCTGGGGAGTGGAGATTCTAGCCAGCTGAAGAGCATCTGAAGAAAGAAAGCTGTACTCAGGTCCACCGACATTTTTCCAATAGGGGAACATACGCTCAGAGGTGATAGTCCAGTTTTTAAGATTCTTATATAAAATTTCCCAACCTTGTATGAAATCCTCCTTTTTAAATCCTGCTATGACAGAGATTTCATTATTGTTCGCAATTACATACCTGCTGCACAGAAGCAGAATATAATCCTCCGCCCCACCGAGGAAGGGCTTGGCTACGTGACTTGCGTCAATCAGCAACGGTTGCGCTCCATGTCTGACCAGAGCTTTCAATGCGTCACCGTAGCCTCTGACCCCAAAATGACAGATACATGGAGCAGACCCCAACCCTGACCTGCAACCTGAGGCGGAGCCACCCCAGCCGACCTGCAGATCCATAAGCAGGAAACATAGATGTTTGTTGGTGCATGCCCCTGGGATTTCTGGGCTTGAATTTCATACAGCATTATTGTATCTGAAATTTGGATACAGCATTTGCCCACACATCTCAGGAAAAAATTAAAGCATAAAGCACTCTGATAACTAAGTTGGGCTCAGAGGCCTGTAGGTTTCAACCTTCATTACTGGGCGTTTTTTGAGGAGCATTTGTAGAGAGTGTATTTCCATTTAAATTTCCTGTCCCCTATCAGGACAACATCTAGTATTGTCCATCATAGAATAAAAACAAACAAACAAACAAAAAACTAATTTCTTACTTGATAATAATCTCTTTTACATCAAAGCTCTTCTTTTTATTTATTTTTTAATGTTTATTTTTGAGAGACAAAGAGAGAGCACAAGCAGGGGAGGGGCAGACAGAGAGGGAGACACAGAATCCAAAGTAGGCTCCAGGCTCCGAGCTGTCAGCACAGAGCCCAACGCGGGGCTGGAGCTCATGAACCGTGAGAACATGACCTGAGCCCAAGTCGGGTGCATAACCAACTGAGTCACCCAGGTGCCCCAAATCTCTTCTTTTTAAAAATAGAAACCTCTTGTCCAGATTATGGGGAGGTCAAGCTATAAAGCATGCTGAGTCATCACTAAAATACACTAACTCACATTTCCACATCCTGTTCCATATATAAACCTTACAAAAGTAGACAGGACCCTTAAGAGAAATTTGAAAACACTACTCCCGGCACTGACAACTCTTGAGTATTCTGCAACAGACGAGAGCAGTCTCACATAGCAACAAGTGGATAGTTCAAAATTAGGTGCATCCTTAAATATGGATAATTAAAGATGTTATGCACAGAGTTTATTTCTCTCAATATAGGTTTTGTTTGGCCGTCCTGGTTGGTGCAACGGTTCACCGATATCTGTGACAAGCTCTTCTTACAATGCTCTTTTGTCATCCCTAGGTGATACCGTTGGCCTCAAGACAAACATAAGTCACCACCATACCCACGTTCCAGCTCCCTGGGAGGAGAAAGAAAACAAAAGTCAGCCTCCTTTCCTTCTAAGGCATGACCAAGAAATGGTACGTAGCACTGCTGATGCAAAATGAAAACCTTTCAGAATTTCCAAAAAAAAGAAAAAAAAAAGGAAGAGTTTTATTCAAGCCCATGTGAGAGCAGCTGTCCAGGATATACAATCTGGAGGAAGGAAAGAATACTACAGGGGCACCTGGGTGGCTCAGCTGGTTAAGCATCCAACTTCAGCTCAGGTCATGATCTTACAGTTCATGAGTTCAAGCCCCGCATCGGGCTCCGGCTCTGTGCTGACAGCTCAGAGTCTGGAGCCTGCTTCGTATTCTGTGTGTGTGTGTGTGTGTGTGTGTGTGTGTGTGTGTGTGTCTGCTCCTCCCCCACTCGTGCTCTGTCTCTGTCTCTCAAAAATAAATAAATGTTAAAAAAATTTAAAAAATACCTCAGAGAAGTAAAGTTTAATACATGGTTGTGTATGTTTTTTGTTACATCAAGAGTTACAAATCATCGTGATAAAGGACATTTCATAAAATTACAAACTTTATCTTATGCTTTCAGTGTGGTCAAGGTTGTAGGCTTCAGAGTTGTGAGAACAGAATTTAGGGAGACTTTTACTCTTATCTTTAGTTTGAAATGTTCCTTTTAGGTTATTTGCTAATGAAGCAGAAAGTTTCGAATACTATAGAAGAGAATAGGTACTTAAGAGACAACTAAGAATGTCTGTAACACGAAGATAAAGAGGAAACATTTTGACAAGTTTGTAAACCCTGATCCACTTTAGTCATTGCATGTGAGTTTACAAGTAAATCAGTGTCTATGCACTCTTCTTTAATAAAAACTACTTTGGGGTCACCTGGGTGGCTCAGCCGGTTGAGCCTCTGATTCTTGACGTGGGCTCAGGTTATGATCTCATGGTTCATGGGTTTGAGCCCTGCGTCGGACTCTGCACTGATAGTGGGTAACCTACTTGGGATTCTCTGTCTCTCCCTCTCTCTCTTTCTGTCTCTCTCTCTCTCTCAAATAAATAAATACACATCTCAGAAAAATACCACTTTGCCCCCTTAATTCCATCAAGTAAATATTGAAGAAAGATATTTAAAGAAATAAATTTAAAACAAGACCATAATTTTAGACTGCCTGAAATGACCAAAGGATTTGATCTAGCCTTTTCCTTGCTTAGCATATGATTAATATTGGGCTAACTTCATTTTGAAATGAAAGGGTGTGAACTTCACAAATGATACTCAAGCAGATGATCTGTGTTTATTCACTAGGTGGTTAGTGGTTACCTATTTATTGAGGTGCCATGGCGAGGCACTCGGCTAAGCACGGAAGACACGCGTGGATAGCAAAGCACACATGCTCCTCGTCTTCATGGAGAGAAGACGGACATCAATCACACCATCACACAAATAGAAGCATGGTTACAAATGGATGAGAGTGCGATTAAAATTGATACAGAGTACCGGGCAGTACATTGGCCATGGGATATGGAGATAAACAAGTCCTTGGAGAACACAAAAAGCTTCTCCTTTCACATTCAAGCACCAATTCTATTTCTCTTTGTGTATCTTTTGCTTTGAGGAGAGACCAAAGGGATTCCCCAAGAATATGCTACCCAGAAAGGTAGCGTATTAGCTTCCGGGCACCACAGTTACACTTCTTAGGAGTACTGTGTTGATACAGCAATTGATTTTTACTGTAGTCTAGTTTTCTACCAAAAAATCTGTGTAGCCTGTGTGGATAATAGAAAACAGCTCAGGGATGTGCTTGTCTCAAACCATACTCTCTACTTCTCCCACAGAAGTCTTATTGAGTTGCCAACATGATAATTGATCTCATTAGAAGCATCCCAACAGTCAGTGCTCAGCAGAAATTGAGGAGGATGCTGGGAAATTGCCATTGCTGCACCAAAGCTGGGCCTAAATTAAAAGGAGCAGGTTTTCCCCGACAGGAGACTAAGGTACAAGATAAAGTTAACACCTCTGGATTATCTATTATTCAGGAGTTTTTAGAGAACTGTGGTTTCTATTTTCATTATACACACAATTTCTTAAATTTTTGTTATTAATATGTTATGACTATGGCTTTTCCAAAACCCCTGCCTCCCGGGCTAATTGCCCCCTTCGTGCACTGCTGCGTCCTCCACGACATCCAGATGCTCCAGAAAAGCATTCGCTCAACTCTCATCTCTGCCTTTAAGCCCCCAGAAGCACCCTGAGCCTGTTCTACTCCTCAGTGTTCAGCAAAATAACACAATTTTTGAACACCCAATAATTCCACTCTCTAATACACAAGCATCTGCTGGTTTTAATAAGGAAAATAGCAAAGGGGATTATTCCTGAAGTCAGGCGATGTAAGTTGCTAAGTCTGTGGGAGACATGGTCTCTTCAACAGTAAAGTGTAGTTAAGAATAGCTGGCCTCCTTTACCTTGCGGAGCTTTGATGAGATGAAGGATATGAAAACATTCTGAAGATGACAACAAACGTGCTGTAAGCCAAAGGCGACAGAATCGGAATGTCCCCTGAACACACGGGATGTAGGATGTTTTGAAGACCCTGAAAATCTTGCTGTCTTCCTAACTTTACTCCTCCTTCACATCTCAATATAACTGTGTTTATCATGATACCAGAAATTTGCACTTCCACTGTTGTCCTTTTACAGTGAGTCTTGGGTCTCCGGAAGTCCCTCTGACAATGCATAGATCTACCTGGTGTTGGT
Organism: Panthera tigris; assembly: GCF_018350195.1. NCBI lineage: Eukaryota > Metazoa > Chordata > Mammalia > Carnivora > Felidae > Panthera > Panthera tigris. The sequence goes on from NC_056660.1 coordinate 205,168,182, forward strand.
AACAAATGAACCTCAAGGGCAAAGAGAGAAGGGTATCAGATTATTCCATTTTGGTCTTGCCAAATGGATGGGATATCCTAGAGGATGAAATGCAACATGAGTACATTTGGACTGACTAGAGAAAATTCAAGTTTGAACTGAAACAGAATATTTATGGACTTGGGTGGAACACAGGAGGATAGAAATTAAAACTGGTTCCAAAAAGGAAATGTGGAGACAAGTACTATAGATGAATTTCATCTGCTGAACTGCATGACTTAAATCTAGACAATAAAAACCAAGTGTGGCTCTAAAAACTATCTTTCTTTCTGCATCCCTTTCATTGCATCTTCTATGAGCCTCAGTTTCCTTATTTGTGAAATGAGAGTAGTAATGCTCACCTTACAGCTTTGTTGAAGGATTGGATACTAAAATAATGAAAAGCAATATGATGCAATGTCTGGAATATAATAGGTGCTCAGTAAATATTTTCCTCCCCTGTATTACCTGTGAAAATTTACAATATAACGTTTTTATTAGGGGTGCAGAAGGAATAATTAGCATAAAGGAGAGAAAACAACATTTAAATTCTCCTTTTGGTGGGATTTTCCCTCCCTTCTTTGGGAATGAAAGGGCCTAGAAACTAGTTCATGTACATAGTTCATGTAACAAAGGAAAAAAAAAAGAAAGAAGAGAAGACACAAGAGACACTAAAAGTTGCATAGAAATATTCAAAGTTAGAAGGTGATGAGGCATGCATCCATGAAAGAATACAGAACTTTCAGGGCTATGCAGGAAGGAAGGAAGTGGATACAGGAAATCCATCCAACTGCTAGTGGAAGATTCCAGGGTATCAGACAAAAGGGATAAAGTGGTGTGTCCCATTTCAGTGTACTAGGAGAAATTGCAGCTCTTGTCCTGAACCCACCCTCAATATTTAGAAATTTTGAAAGGGCAAGAGAAATGCAAAACAAAACAAATACTGCAGAGAGAAAAAGTCCTAATTTTTCAAATAGGGGAGGAAAGTGGAACCTGAGAACTATAATTTAATACCCCCCCAAAATGTTTCAGACAGATTAGTAAATATATAATTAATAAGCTGTTGGAAAAGAAAGATATGATTGCCAGGAATCTGAACACCCTTCTGAAGCTCTCTGAGTAGCCTTGATTGATATGATTCTCAGACTCATTAAGAGTACCATAAAGGGTATGTTTTCATTTTAACTGAGGACTTAGCAAAAACCTTCTCAATAGTGTAGTCAAGAGAGAGCACTGTGTGATAGATACACATGGAAAAATCCCTAGAATTAAAAAAGAAAAAGAAAAAAAGAAAAATCTCTAGACTTATGGAGGATCAGTGTTCAAATAGCTGGTTTCTCAGTGTCAATAAGGACAGAATAATCTAGGGTCAGCTACAGATTTCAATCCCTGCTTGATCTTTCCTTCCCTGAAACTGAGTCCCCAAATTCTCTCAATATTTAGGCTTGAACCAATTCCCTTTCCCAAGCCAATCTTGACAAAGCAAAATATACATCAAAAACCTCCCTAATCCAGAATAGGAGACCTTGGAATTAAGTAAGAATTCTAGTGCTACTCCCCAGAGCTCAGTTCCTTGGTCACAATCTCTGGGGGAAAAAAATTATTTTACTCATTGTCTTAGTTCGCGCTGTTATAAAAAAGTACAAAAGACTGGGTGGCTTATAGACAGAAGAAATTTATTTCTCACAATTCTGGAAGCTGAGAAGTCCAACATCAAGGTGCCAGCATAGTCAGTTTCTGGTAAGGACCTTCCTCCAGGTTGCAGACTGCCAACTTCTTGTTGTGTCCTCCTGCAACAGAAATAGGGAGATAGAGCTCTCTCCGAGTCTCTTTGATAAGGGCGTTAATCCCATCCATAAGGGCTCCACCCTTGTGACCTAATTATCTCCCAAAGACAACACTTCCTAATACCATCACATTGAGGATTAGGATTTCAACAAATATATTTCGGGAAGACACAAATATTCAGTTCATAACACTGGCATTCCCATACCTCAAGGTCTTCTTCAAAGCCATTTAGACCCAGATCTGATGAACCAGGAGCAAATCTTGGGCGCCTGGGAAGTAATCCTCAAATTTTAGTTCTAGGCCCATCCCCTCCATACAGATTACACTATAGATTTGTGTGATCCTAAGTGTGCATTAACTGTTATTTGACTTCGTTCCTTCTAGTAGCTGGGTTTTGCACATTTAATTGAAGTTGTAAAGTTCCTGAGTTCCTGATGTGCTCCTTTTGGGGAAGGACACACTCATTTGTCCTACCTAATGACAAGGATCTCTCTCCCCATATTATCATAGTGATGACTTGATCTATAATTGTCTGCCATGTGAAATCCCTAGATCTAGAACCCTGCTCACCTTCCTGAGCAAGTGAAAGCTTATTTTATTCGTTTCTTTAAAAAGATTTATCCTTCATCTCAGTAAATATGCCAATAAACATGCCTCTGGTCCTCTGATATTCTCTCTCTATTGGCTGGCCCTGTGTTACCAATTCTAAATATTTCTATGGCTGAGACCATCTAATTTACAGCCTCTGAACTAGTCAAAAACATATATCTTTAAAATTTATTTATTTAACAAATATTTATTGAGCACCTAGTATATTCTTAGCACCATTCTAGAAACTAGAAGCAGAGAAATACAAACAAGTAAAAATCCCCTGCCCTCACTGAAAATAAGTATGTTTTATTTGAACTTTTTCTAAAATCTAGGAGGTAAAATCAATAAGTTAGAATACAAAGCAACCCAAATAAACTAGAACGATAAGCCAAAGCAAGTAAGACTAACTTTAGCAGAGTGATACAATTTTCAATTGGCTTTAAAGACTCCTTTGCTCAACTATAAGCTGGGGAAGATCTGGTGTGTCGGCAATTCAAGTGAAAAGATATGTGCATTAATCTGTGAGTTAATTAGAGCATAGAAACCCAATATGGTAGAGCTATCTTTAAAAAAATCTGAATCTTAGGCTGAAGTAAGCACAGTTCAATGCACGCATTAGTATGGAATACTGTGATCAGTTACCGACAATATAAATGGCTTTTATTTTATTTTTTAATGTTTATTTCTTTGTTTTGAGAGAGAGAGAGAGAGAGAGAGAGAGAGAGAATCCCAACAGGCTCCCCACTGTCTTCGCAGAGCCCGATACAGGGCTTGATCCCACGAACCGTGAGATCATGATCTGAGCTGAAATCAAGAGTCAGATGCTCAACTGACTGAGCCACCCAGGCGCCCCAATATAGAGGGCTTTTAAACACTAGAAAGTATTCATAGGAATGTGAGAAAGATGGCAAGAGACCTGGAAGTCGAATTATTGGAAGAACTATTAAGAGATCATTTAAAGACTTTTTTCTAGAAAAGAGAAAAGCTGTGAGGTATAGAATGGGTCTGGAAATCTTTCCAAATATTTGAAGTACTATCATATGGATGTGAGAATAGAATTTTCCTACTACAAAAGACAGAACTGCACTCAAACATAGACTTTCCAAAACCAAAGAAATTGGCACATAAGGCTGGCCTTTTTAACAATTTGAGCTGTGTTGAAATAGAATAGTCTGTGTAAAGTGGTAGAGTCCCTGTCACTGAAAGTTTTCCAGCAAAGGCCAAGTTGGCACCTGCTAAGAACTGGAAGTGGGGTGAGGGGGAGGGCAGGGGCGTCTATAGTAGAGAACATATTGCCCTGTAGCACTATCTAACATCTCCTCCAATTTTAAGGTTCTGTCATCCATCCATTTTACCCCACCATGTACCAAAGGAAAGAGAGATATTCTAAGGCATTAAAAAATAGACAAGCCTGATACCCCTCCTGCAGTGGAAAAAGCTGTACCTAAAACAGTGCAGTCAGTACAAATTGAGACAAAATGGTCCTTGTGAAAATTGTTAATTCAATCGCTAAAATAAAACTGTCTAAGTGTGCATATGGTACTCATTTAATAAATCTTAAAAGTGACACTTCCTGACAGGCAAGGGAAATATTTAAGTGCCAACTTCAGAACCACAAATCTGTCTAAGTACTATAACTTGTAAATGAGATATTTTGCCAATATATAATGTAAATTAGATATACACACATGCACTTTTTAAAATATTCTTTCATGGGGCGCCTGGGTGGCTCAGTCAGTTAAGTGTCTGACTCTTGATCTTGGCTCAAGTCGTGATCTCCTGGCTTGTGAGATCAACCCCACACAGTAGGCTCTGCATTGGCAGTACGGACCCTGCACGGGATTCTCTCTCCCTCTCTCTCTGCCCCTCCCCAACTTGCACTCTCTCCCCCCTCTCATAAATAAATAAATAAATAAATAAATAAATAAATAAATAAGTAAATAATATTTTTTCTTACAGTAAGTTTGCCTTTATAAGGCAACTGCTCATAGCTGACATTGTATGGTATTGTTGTTTTTAAGCATATTTCCTTTTCCTTAATACCATTGTTTTCCCCCACATCCATATTTTGTAAATAGGGGTAAATTTAATTAGTCTAATACAGCCCACATGTTGTTAAGTTATGGTAGGTAATAGCAGCTTTTGCTTCATGCTAACCTTAAAACCATACGCAATATAGTGATTGCTTGACCATTCAGATGACCAAAATATATTTGTCCTATATATCTGGTCTTCATCCAGGGTTCTTGGTTCATAGTTCCCAAAGTTCTCGGAATTTCCTAGGTGTTAAGAGTCATAAAGGTGACTTTTGCTATGTTAATGAGGTAACTTTTGAGAAGGCAGTTTGCCTGTAGAGCCAACCATGTGATTAGAGGGTTGGAACTCTCAGTCCCACCTCCAAAACCTCCAGGGAGGGAAGAGGGGCTAGAGATTGAGTTCAATCACCAGTGAGCAACCATGACTGTGTAATGAAACATTTAGAGGGTTTGGAGAGCTTCTGGGTTGATGAACATATGGAGAGGCTGGGAGGATGGTGCGCCTGAAGAAGGCAAGGAAGCTCTGTGCTATTTTCCCATGCCTTGCCCTATGCATCTCTTCGTCTGGCTGCCCCCGAGCCAAGTCCTTTTATAGAAACCAGTGATCTAGTAAGTAAATTGCTTCTCTGACTTCTGTGAGCCACTCTAGGAAACTGATGAAACCTGAGGAGTTTGTGGAAACTTCTGGTCTATAGCCGATCTGTAGCCAATTGGTTGGAAGCACAGGTGATAACCTGGGCTTGCCACTGACATCTGAAGTTGGGGGTTGGGGGGAAGGTACTGAGGTTTTGTGGGACTGAGCTCCTTACTTGTGAAATCTGATGCTATGTTTGGGTAGACAGTGTTAGAACTGAGTTGAATTCTTTGACTCTGCTAGTGTCTGAGAACTGCCTGCTGGTGTGGGGAAGCTCCCCACCCTCCCACACAAACCCCCACATCAGAACAAGAGACCATATTTAGTATTTATTTCATTCCACCAAAAGCAAATATGTTCTAAATAGTACAAGTAAACTATGCAGATTTTATTGACTGTTCAGTTAGGATATGGAAAAGATTTACATCATTCTTCATACAGATCAAATTTTTGAAATCCCAATTAAAATGTAGAGATTAAAAGAAACTTAAGAGGCATATCAACTAATTGCAATGGATATATCATAATTGGTTCATACTAAAACAGATGAACTCAAAAAAACTCCAAACTCCTCAAAAAAAAAGAGGAAATTGAACTCTGAATATTTGACAATATCAGGAAATTATTGTTAATTTTTAAGTATAATAGTGGTATTGTGCTAACTTTTTCTTCAAAGACTCTTGAACCCTTAGTTTTCACAAAAACATTCTAAAATATTTGTGAATGAAATCATACACTGGGATTTGCTTCTAAACAATCTACAAATGGGGAAACAGAAGAGGATATAGAAGAAAGAGGTAATTCTGACTTGATAATTATTTAATCAGGTGACGAAAACACATGAGTATTAATTATACAATCATCTCTATTTTTACAAATATCTGATATTTTCCATATTTTTTAAATAAAAACAAATCTTATTTAGACTTTTATTTTCTCTCTGCAAAGTCCTTTTTCAACCACCACCAGCCAATTTTTCCTGTTTTCCTACATTTTCTAACTCCTGTATTTTCTCAAGCAATTCAACTCTCAAACAAAAACAAAAGCCTTGAAACTAACCACGCCCAGCCCTTTAAAGAACACATTAAAGATTGTTAATTATGCTCAGAGTCTATCCCTTGAGATCTTGGGTTCATGCCAAAACATCTGTTTAATTATCTAGTCTAATTGTAGTTCTTCTTGTATATCATTACACTGGAATTTTTTAAAGAAAGAAAATGTATTACCATAAGTTTCATCATCTTAACAGCATTAAAATTCATGAGCGTGTGCGTGCACATGTGCATGCATGTACTCACAGGTTTATCTCTGCCTTTGTGTGTGCTCAAGAGGCACAAAAGCATAAATAATTGAAGGTTGAAATTAATGATTTTGAGAACTTCTAAAATAAATTAAATAATGAACAAATAATAATGGAGTAAACCTAACAGATTAGGACAATGATATGAGGTATCATCTCCATTTGAACTTATCTTTTGTACCCTAATTTTACCATTTTGACTCTATTTTTATACGCTATTCATGATTTACATAAAACCAACTGACAAACACAGATGGAAAATGTTATCTAACAAAGGAAATAAATGGCTATATCTGGCTCCCTCACAGACCTCTAGTCATATTTAGGTTTACCATGTACCCTTAAATGTTTGGAACATAATAGGATTTTTGTTCTGGCAGACACTCTGGACTATCTATCTAAAAGATCCTCATAACTCCTTTCTTCCCTGTGTTCCTCTATTGAGAGGCATAGAAGCTAAAATACATGATTTCCCAGGCTGTGTTGCAGTGAAAAATGGCCATGTGACCAAATTGTTACCAAGAAAATGTGAATGGAATTCACTGTGAATGTCTTCTCTTCCCAAATTTAAAATATAAAGTCTTAAATGGAGAAAGGTTTGTACTTTTCTACCTTCTTCATTTCTGGAATGCCAACATGAGGTGCAGAAGTATAGCAAGGCCATCTTGCAACTAAGAGGTCAAAAACACATGCTAAAGATAGTAAAGCAGCAAAAGAAAGAGCCTCGATCCAGAACAACACTGCTAAACTGCTGTTTTATCTCTGGCTTCCTTTCTTCAGATGGATTTTTATATAAGAACAACAAAACACTGTATATTTAAGCCACTGTCAAGAGTGTTTTCCAGGTTTCTGTTTTGTTTGTTTGTTTGTTTGTTTGTTTGTTTTGCAAGGAAACATATTCCTAATTTACACACTAGTGTTCCTAGGAGCAAAACAGGTGGCAGCTGTTCACAATACAGAAACGACACAAATATATGTAAGAATGTGGGCAGACTTCTGCTTCTGGCAAAGATGATGAAGTGACAGGGACTGGATTTACCTTTCCACCTAAAACAAGTAAAAGAACAGACATAAGAAACAGTTTTCAGACCTGAGCACCTGTTAGTGCAGGACATTGATCTCTGAGAGAGGAGGAAAATCTGGGGTTAGTCCCAGTGATTGTCCAACGTTACTTCTGGAAAAAGTTTCTAAGCTCCAAAACAAGGTAGTGGAAACCAGGGAGAGCCTGGAGGTCTGTCTGATGGAAGATATGGAGCTAAGAGTCCAGGCAGGGCAAAGTGGATAGAGTGAGTATGGCACCGGGAAGGAAGGAGCTGCAATGGAGAAAGCTCCGGAGAGCTGCAGAGCGTTCACCTCTGGTCTGCAGCCGAGGAGTGAATAAGGGTTACACGTGGGGAGAACTAAGACTGGGGAACAAACCATGCCAAAGGAACGGAAGTAATGACCCCAAAGCTCACACAGGCCTAGGAATAGCTTATATTTTCAGCCAGCCAGAGTGCGAAGCTTCATAACTCACAAGACAACAGAAGAATATCACCTGAGTGGTAGGGCCAAATTTGCCCTTCGTTAAGGTTGTCTGGTCCTTATACCTTACAAGACATAAAAGAAACCGTGGAAAGGGTCAAACTGTTCCCCTGTAACTTAGCTGTGTCACAGAACAAAGCTTAAAAATATTCGACACCCAACAAAAAATAATTTACAATGTCTCACATCCAATGAAAAATATTCAAAGAAGCAGGAAAATATAACCAATAAGAGGAATAAAAAGAATCAATGAATAGAAACAGACTTAGAAGTTACATGCTTTAGGTGGTAAACCACAAAGAAAAGTTTATTTGCTTTTGTAAAATAATATACCACCAAGGCACAGTGAAGATATAAGGAATACTATTTTATGAGATATAATACAGAACAGAAAAATGCTTAAGAGGTAATTAACATGTAGGTAATTAACAATTGACTAATTAATAATTAGATTGATTATATCATCAGCATGATTATTTCATAGAGTTCAGGAAGAACACTTTCTCTTAAATTCAGAAACCATGCTCTTAAGACCACGATAAACTTAATGCTGCTGGAATGATTTGGTCTGGTTAGTCTATTTTTTAGTCAGGTCATAAAAACAACAAAAGCGAGAACAACCCAAACCAAAATAACAGATAGTAATAACTTAATGAAAACTCAGTGCAACATCTTCCCCTTGCATTTCCTTTTTCAACTAACCATTGTACAGAAGATAGAAACTTAGAGATTGCAACTTCATTGCTAAACATCTCCAATATTTATACCTACTTTTCTGGTTTAGTAATTACAAAATGCTGACATGGGCTCTAGATTCATCTTCTTGGACTTCTCTGTGCACTATGGAAGCAGATGGAGAATTATATAACACTAGGACCAGCCAGGAAGGTCAAGTTTTGTTTTTCAATCCTTGATCCAGTTTATGATCTTATGATTAGCCTCCTTTCCAACAAAAATCCCAGTTCATATCTGAGTGCTACTGGTAACCAGAAATTGTATTATTTGAAACTTAGCTAATTTTTTACCACCACTTCTTGACTAAAATGTTTTTGAATAGTTTCATTTAATAAGTTTTTTAAAACTTATTGAACGTCCACCAACTAATGAAAGGTTAAAGAAGATGTGGGGTGTGTGGGTGCGTGTGTGTGTGTGGGTGGGTGTGTGTGTGTGGGTGGGTGTGGGTGTGTGGGTGTGTGTAATGGAATATTACTCAGCACTCAAAAATAATGAAATCTTGCCATTTGCAATAATGTTAATGGAACTAGAGTGTATTATGCTAAGTGAAATAAGTCAGAGAAAGACAAATATTATATGATTTCACTCATGTGGAATTTAAGAAACAGAACAGATGAACATAGGGGAAGGGAAAGAAAAATAAGATAAAAACATAGAGGGAGGCAAACCAAAAGAGACAAATACAGAGAACAAACTTAGGGCTGCTGGAGGGGAGGTTGGTGAGGGGATGGGCTAAATGGGTGATGGGCATTAAGGAGAGCACTTGTTGGGATGAGCACTGGGTATTATATGTAATTGATGAATTGCTAAATTCTACTCCTGAAACCAATACTATATTATATGTTAACTAACTTGAATTTAAATAAAATCTTGGAGAAGAAAAAAAAAGAAAAGAAAAGAAACCCAACTCCAATGCAGCTATGAGGGTCAGGGTCAGGAGGAACAGTTTTGATAGCACTACTTTATTTTTTTTAATTTTGAATATTAATTTTTAATAATGTATGATAGTTAACCAGTTTATAAAAGTTGATTTGTGATGATTGATTTGATTTTCAATATGAAAATAGGTTGGATAAAAATTGCATATAGAAAAGGCTAGGACCACTGGCCTATGTACTTTTTTTTTAATATGAAATTTATTGTCAAATTTGTTTCCATACAACACCCAGTGCTCGTCCCAACAGGTGCCCTCCTCCATGCCCATCACCCACTTTCCCCTCTCCCCCACCCCCCATCAACCCTTAGTTTGTTCTCAGTATTTAAGAGTCTCTTATGGTTTGGCTCCCTCCCTCTCTAACTTTTTTTTTTCCTTCCCCTCCCGCATGGTCTTCTGTTAAGTTTCTCAGGATCCACATATGAGTAAAAATATATGGCGTCTGTCTTTCTCTGCCTGACTTATTTCACTTAGCATAATACTCACCAGTTCCATCCATGTTGCTACAAATGGCCAGATTTCATTCTTTATCATTGCCAAGTGGTATTCCATTGTATATATAATGGTATATATATATATATTCTTTATATATAATGTATATACAATATATATACAATATATCCATTGTATATATAATGGAATATATATATATTCTTTATCCATTTGTCAGTTGATGGACAGTTAGGCTCTTTCCATAATTTGGCTATTGTTGAAAGTGCTGCTATAAACATTGGGGTACCAGTGCCCCTATGCATCAGCACTCCTGTATCCCTTGGGTAAATTCCTAGCAGTGCTACCGCTGGGTCATAGGGTAGGTCTATTTTTAATGTTTTGAGGAACCTCCACACTGTTTTCCAGAGCGGCTGCACCAGTTTGCATTCCCACCAACAGTGCAAGAGGGTTCCCATTTCTCCACATCCTCTCCAGCATCTATAGTCTCCTGATTTGTTCATTTTAGCCAGCCACTCTGACTGGTGTGAGGTGATATCTCAGTGTGGTTTTGATTTGTATTTCCCTGATGAGGAGTGATGTTGAGCATCTTTTCATGTTGATAGCACTACTTTAAAGAAAAAACAAAACTTTTATTGTTAAATAAAAGAATTAGTAAACAAACAAAAAACCTCATTGAACATGGGGGATTCTGAAAATCTCTAAGTGTAACACGAAAATATTCACATTTTTAAGGCACATCTAGAATCCGTTGAAATCACCAAAATCATGAGTTAGAAATGCATTGTTAATCTTATAAAAGTAATCAAAACAGAGATGTGTTTCTTTCTTTAAAAAAAAAAACAGTAAAAGATTTTTCTTTCTAAATGTGAGACATTCAGCTGGAGGTAATAAAATTGTCTTTTAATCCTTAAAAATATAATACCGATGGCTGTTTCTTCTAAGAGTTGTTACTTAGGCAGTTATGTGGCCCAAGTAACTTACTATGAAAAGCTGAGAGAATGAAAGTATCCTACTTTCAATTATCTAGCAGCCATTAAAACTGAATTCTTCATTCAAAAAGATGTTCTCATAACATGACCTGAGCATACAAGAGGTAACTGACCGTTAAAACCTAGACCTTCTAAAAGCTCTGGGAAAGGCTGAATGAACTCTAGGTCACAGAAAGCAAATTCCCTCAGATGCCAGGCTGCTAAGCAAGGTCTTCCAGAGGTAAAGGACCCCCATTGATTCTCTCACTACTCAATTTATGAAGTCAGTCTATGTTCCTCTCCTGGCACCTGTTGGTAACAAAGCTAGAAATGCCTAATAAGAGAGGTATTTGCGAAACAATTTGCTAGAAAATTACTCGCCTGCAAGACCTTCAGTTATGTATCACTTAAGAATGAAACCATTTTATAAATCCATTTGACAATTTCCTTCCCTATCTTCAATTCTTAACTCCTTCTGAATTCCTGAAAGGATGACTATAAAACCATATTTTCAGTTTAAAAATGCATCATGCGTAGTAAAGCACAGAAAAGCAGCTGCTGTTTAAACATGCTTCAGATTAGCAATTCATGGCTAATATCTCTTAAGGATTATTAATCAAGAAGCATTAAATGAGGCTCAGTCATTATATTAGGCTGTGAGGTATAGTCACATGTCTGACCATGCTGTCCCCAGTGATGGCTGGCTTGCATTCAGTCCCTGGAAACTTCTCTGACCTCCTCCCTACATCACTAGCTGCTCCTATAAATTCAAGGTAGAAAGAAGTTTCCATGCTGGGTTTATGTGGTGCAGAATGTAAGAAATTCCCAATCCACAGAAGGTCCCAATTAAAAAAAAAAGTCACTTGTAAATTTGTTGTTTAGTAATTAAAAACATTGTACATTGTTTTGGTATTACCAAGAAAGTGAAAACAAAGTTGCTTCATGCACAAAATGATCCTTAGGTCAACTAATCTGATCCTTTCATTTTTTTGCAGTTGGGAACTCAAACTCAGTCTAGAGAGGCTGATTTTTTTCATAGTAATACAACCAGGTAGTTTGAATCAAAACTTAGACACACATGAAGTTTGTGAACTCCAAGTCTAGTCCAAGTCTAATGCTGTTTCTTCTTTTCCCTTTTATTTCATACATGAACCCTTCTCTGGGAAAAAAAAAAAAAAAAAAAAAAAAAAAAAAAAAGGAGAGAGAGAGAAAGAAAGAAAAAGGGAAGAAAGAAAGAATGAACTTTGAATATATATTTTGTGATAAAGACATACGCAAACATTGTATATTTGCTCTGAAAACAATAACAGCCTAAATCTCGGTTTAAAAAAATAGAAAAAGCAAGAAAATGCTATCATGTTCACTATTCATGCTGAAGAAGTTAGAGGATCTGCTGTCTTCTACTTAGAGAAGGACAAAGAGAAAAAGATTTCTCTGCATTTAGAGGACTCATCTCTACTTTCAAAGACCACCTCAAATGTTACCCCTGTCCTCTGTGCAAAGAATTCATAACTCGTTCTTTGTTTACTCCTCAGTCATAACAATCACTACTCTGCCTCATTGTCTCAGTTAGTTGTATCAGCAGAATGGCTTCTCCCCATGGACCATGAATTCCTTGAGGTTAACATGGCCTCTTTCATCATGGTCTGTCCGAGCAGCTCTATCATAGGGTTTCTTGCGTAAGAAGTAGTCAGTAAATGTGTTTCAAATGGAACTCAACTGAATTATGCTGAAAATTATCCACTTATTGTTACTGTTTACAACAAGTAGAAAAAGCAGAGTAAGAGAGACCAGAAAAGGGGGGTGGAGAGAAAATGACATGAGAGAATGGAAAGGAAGGAGGAAGAAGAGGAAGGAAAAGAAAGAAGCAAATGAGAGACTGCTAAAAAAGCAGGGCAACATTTAGCCCTGTATAAAATTACCATCTAATATTTCTTACCTTTCTATACACCAGGTGTAAGCAATTAGGCTTATGTTTTAAAACTGCAAAAAAAAAAAAAAAAAAAAAAAAAAAAAAAAAGCAGAGCCTAATTCCATTTTAAATATATTTTATAAAATCTAATTCTTCATTTAAAGAATAAAAGGATTCATGTCAACATTCAAATGAATTGTATTCCAAAATAAAACCATTAAAACCACAAAAATGTAAATTTCTATAAATTTTGATATTGGATAGATTGATTGATAGATACCCTCCCATAGTTTTATACTTCACCTTTACTGCCTTGTTAATATTCCTGCTGATAATACCTCATTTGGGCATAGTAGTTCTGGGATTGGGTAGTCTCACTTGTCAAGTTAAACTGCAAGGGAATGGTTATCATATACCCAGGGAGACTCCTCAGTTCTTTCTTCTTAAACTTCTTCTTAAATTCAGTTCTTTAGTAAGCTGAATTTAAACTTCCTTGCAAACATATATTCAGAAACAATACTTCATTTGTCAGCACATGCCATCCTATTAGCTTTGAGAGTTAGTGTTTAGCATGCTTCCAGGGCTTCAGAGAAATCAAACCCATACTGTGTTAACCTGGTGTAAAAAGAAAAACAGGAAATAATGGGGAAATGAAACGAGATGGCCCAGAAAAATGGAAAAAAATGACAGTAAATTTGTTGTTTTGAAGTTTGACTTTTTAAAAATCTATCTGCAATGTTACTATATGAAAAGAGAGATCAATGGGTAAATTTGCTATATCTGAAAGAATAGTTAGCAAAAAGATGTGTTTTGATTGCCCTGATGAATAAATTACAAAGTCAATATAAATCAATCATCTCCTAACCTCCCTAATCTCTATGAAATCAAGGAAATCTTGATATACAGACATTCAGAAAAATTATTTGCCACCATTCACAAAATGAGTAAGAAATTGATTATAACAATTACCTAAATAGCTCACTTTCTTATTATTGATTCTATTGTACGTTGTTCTTTAAGATTCTAAGAGCACATAATTTGCAACGTCTTTATTTCCCTACAAGATGTTAAGAGTTTCAGGCTACTTCAGTACCTCTCTGACCTACCAATTCTCAGCCTATTCTTCAAGGTTGAGCAAATCACGGCACTGGGGATGAGCAGTAGTCTTCTTGCCCATTCACAACAAACACCCTTCAAATAACTGCTAAATTTTCAATTATCCCCTAGTGGGTGATTGGGCAATGATCTTAGGCAGTGCTTCTCAGACTATAGTGAGCTCAAGAATCACTAGGGGTGTTCATTAAAAATACAGATTTCTGCCCCTCATTATAATTGTCCTGGGAATGGACATTTTAAGTAAGGACACCAGAGGATTCCTGTTACTAGGCACTTATGGACACAATCTGGGAAGTAGTGACGCTGACTTGGGAAGCTCTAGATGTTCTTAACTAGCAGCTTGCTGAGGCTCTTTATAATAAACACAATGCAAAATAATCTGTAAAAAGAATAATGCATTCAAAGATTTAGTTGGAAGCATTTGACTTAGGAGTCTGAAATAAACTTCACCAATAAAGGAAAAATAACTGAAAAGCAGCAGCAGATGAGAATTGTCATGTGCTCCTTTCCAAGGCCCCTTTCACATCCAGACCTATAGACAGCTAGTACCCCCTTACCTAACACCGGCCACATTAACATACAGTCAGCCTGGACATACACTGAAAATCGTGGTCATATAGATTTAGGGTCAGGGGCATTGGGACCAGATTTAGGTCCATACTGGTAAAGTTGAAAGCATTATAGTCAAGGGATGTGGATAAAAAATGATTTGAAAACAAGAAGAGAAAATGGAATCAAAGAAAAAAAGCCTGAGTCTGGAGTGAGGCCAAGACCTAGACCATGTGAATGGTGGAGGGAGAAATGGGGAACAGGAAGGGAGGCAAAGAAGGCTTTGCTTTGCTGCTGTCAGTTGGACATTCCATTCAACTGCCCCTGGTGGGCATTCCGGCCCACTGAGCATGCCCAGTTTGTGTGACTGACTTTCACCAAGTAGAACAATCAACAAGATCACCATAAAGGCTTTACCAACACCAGGCCAGTAAAGTCACCACTGAAAACCATTCCCAAATTTGTGATCAATGGACCCAAGTTTAGGGAGAGGAACTCCTTTGGTCTACAAAAATGGTTTGAGTCCCAGTCTCTAATTTCTTCCTTCTCAGATACTCTGGTCTCCACCCAAGGGACAGTATTCGGTGAGATGCAGTCATTTTGTTGGTCAGCAGGAGCTCAGAAGCAAGAAAATGTCATAGTGGTAGAATACAGCGTCATCCTCCTCAATAGCAGCCCATCGCTGGAAGCTTCCAGATCACTGTGCCAATCAAGTAGAGGAGGGAATGTCCTTTAGAGAACCTTATGTGAGCCTTATGTGAGAAACTTGCCAACTTTCTTGTTCAATTTTTTAGCCATACTATTTCTGATATTTAGGTGCTGTCTCTTAGAGAGCCTAAAACAGCCAAGACATGACTCAGGACATGGAAGAATCTGCAGGTGAGCATCACGGGATCCTGAGGAGCTAAGTGTTTTGTGTCTGTACAATCATATCTATATGTGGGGAGGGGGATAGTGTGGGTCATTAAGGAAGATCTGTACACCTTAAAGATGTTATGAAAAGGTACACCAAAATAAGGTTATTTCTCTTTTACTCTCCTTTTATTCAAAAATAATAAAGCCACATTGATTGTAAAGGGCCATTGATAGACTAGGAGCCTGAGAGATAATCGTGCCCTACCTTTAAAAATATGTAGTCTACCTGAGAAGAAAGTGGCTACAGCACAAAGAAAGTCTTTTGTTTAACCTTAAATACTGGAAGAGTCCTTTGAAATATTTTCCCCTAATTTTCAAGGATGGTTGCCTATCTGCTTTGCCAAAACAGACTGTGCTAAACGGCTCTGTGGCTTGATTTGGAGGCTCACCTCTAAGAGTTTCTGTCTTGCCAACTTACCATGTGGCCTGAAATTGCTTAATTCCTTGGACTCAGTTTTTTTTCACTTTTCCAATGAGATTTATTCAAATATAAATATGCCTTGAAAGTGCAAGTCAAAATAATTTAGGTCATTATCAGAAAAGAGAAGTTTCAGGTACCTGAGTGGCTCAGGTGGTTAAGCGTCCAACTTCAGCACAGGTCATGACCTCATGGTTCGTGAATTTGAGCGCCATGTTGGGCTTTGTGCTGACAGCTCAGAGCCTGGAGCCTGCTTTGGATTCTGTGTCTCCCAGTCTCTCTCTCTGTCCCCCCCCACCCCCAACTCACACACTTGGCCTCTCTCTCTCTCAAAAATAAATAAACATTAAAAATCTTTTAAAAATAAAAATAAATAAATAAAAGTGAAGTTTCCATGAGCTTGGGACCAGAAAAGGAACCTGGCAGAAGGTTAGACAAAGGGAAAGAGAGGTAGGCGAGAGGTGGCCAAAGTATGGAAAACAACATGGGGGAGGTGCTGAGGGGGAAGTGAAAGTAAACCGTTATACCACACAATTGCCCTCTCACATTCAAGGGTGTAAGGGTTTAATCTCATGGCATCTGAGAGCTGAGCCTTAATAGAGAGAATGTATAGGGTGATACCTACATGACAGGTGAGATAATTAGCAATATAGCATCTCTTATCTTCCCCTTCCCCTTTAATTTACATTTTGAAAAAAATACTAAGTATCTGCTATTAGCAAGAATGTCAAGTATATGAAATATGAATAAGACACAGCTCCTGCCATCAGAGTTGGCAGTCAAGAAGAAGAAGCGGGGGCGCCTGGGTGGCTCAGCTGGTTAAGTGGCAACTTCGGCTCAGGTCATGATTTTGTGGTTTGTGAGTTCCAGCCCCACTTTGGGCTCTGTGTGGATAACTCAGAGACTGAAGCCTGCTTCAGATTCTGTCTCCCTCTCTCTCTACCCTTCTCTCTCTCTCTCTCTCTCTCTCTCTCTCTCTCTTTCTTTCTCTCCCTGAAAAATGAATAAACATTAAAAAAAGAAGAAGGGTGATAGGGGGCAAAGGAGAGAGAGAGGGAATGAGAGAGAGAAGGCAACAGAAAAAAATATTTCTATAACTATTGCATTGGAATTAATAGGAGAGCATTTCAGCAGAGACTTAATTCTTTTCCTGTTCATTTTAGATACTTTTGGAGATATTAACCTCACTCTAGGCATGCTGAACATGGAAGATAATATGAGTAAGGTAAGGAAAATATAGAAAAGTCTCTTTTGCATTTATTTTCTCTAATCTAATTGCAACATTTCATATACCTCTTTCTTTCTCTTGACTTCCTCTTTTCTCTCTGGCTTCTTATGTGGCATTCAATCATTCAGAAAATACAGTTATAATGGAAATCATTATAATGTTTAAACAATGACATTAGTATTTGAGAAATCAGAGTATTCAATTATGGAAGCTAGCAAAAGAATGCCCCTTTCTATAACCTTATACAGGCAGATGTGGTAAGAGGGGGATGTCAGACTCACAACCATGTGGATGAGTCCCCTCCTGTATAAGCTGAAACTTCCTAGGAAAATCCCAAAAGATCTCCCCTACTCATCTGTGATGCTGTTTCACAATTAGAGATTTATTTCTCTGGGATGTGAAGGCTTTCTTGGCTTCAAAAACCTTTTATAAAATAGTATCTACCTCCAAGGACACTTGTCTGGGAAGCAGCACACTAGATGCTTCCCAAACAATAGTGAATTGTATTATATTCACTCCTCACACCTTTATGAGGTAGGTATAGCTGTTTCCATTTCACAACTAAGAAGAGTGAGACCCAGAGCAGTTACATGACCAGAACAGCAGGACTACATCCAAACACAAGCCTGTCTGACTTTAAAAAAAAAAAAAAAAAAAAAATTGCTCCTAATCATGATTCAGTGCAGCCTCCCTGTGAAGGGCAGGGCCTACATACACCTTTATCAGTGGTTCTCAACCCTGAAGTGTATTGGAATCCCTTATGCAAGGGAGTTATTCCACACCTTCAACAGGGGCACAGTACCTCGAAGGCAACAGGCTTGAGGCTGTTGGGCATTTCAGAACACCAGTCTCTCATCTATCAAAGGCCATGTAGCCACCTAAGGGACCTTTCACATAGTGCCTGGCCAAGCCCCATGATTTCCAAAGGTTAAGATCTGTCCAAAAGAATTCACGACTTTCTCTCTACAAGGCGGAACTAAAGCCAAGGGCATAGAAATCTCTCGTAGGATCTAGCTTCATAGCTTATCAGCCTCCTTGGGAATCACAGTGTGCTCCTTATTACCATAGTCACTCCCTAGTGGTAGGAGCAGTAGTTAGGGTAATGGGCGTTTCCAGTCCCCTGAGGGCCCTACAACAGTGATTTTCAAGACTTTGATATGTTAGCTAGGGTGCCTCCACCTTCAGTTAGATGTCCTTGAAGTAATGCTGTCAGGTTAAGATAGTTTTCAGAAAGAACTTTGCTTTACATATAAGCCTTCACTCCTAAAGTTGCATATTATGTTCAGGAAGCCCCAGTTAAGGTATATAAAATCCATTGTAAAGTAGGAATACATTGCTCAGTTTGATGGTGTTATTCACTTGGACTTAATCTGATTCCTTTAGTTTTGTAACTCAAATTTCTGTGTATACACTTGTATGTCCACAGGAAGACATTTATAGTCATCTCACTTCCATCATTCAGAATACCGACATCTTGGATGATGCAATTGTCCAACGGTTGATTTATTATGCTTCTAAGGACATGAGAGACACCAATGTAAGTTTTATTCTTGATGATGAATCAATGTCAGGGCCAGCAAGAGGTCTTTAACTGACCCAGCTGCATCCACGTGGACATTTATAAGCTTCTTGTATGTTGCTGTCTGGACCTCAAATCACTTTCATTTGTTCATATATTATTACAATACCTATTATTTATCCCTTCACCGATAAGGAAACTGAGGCAAAGCTAAAAAAGACTTCAGAGATCATATTTACATGTTGATGTACATGTTGATGCTTAGAGACATTTTATTTTTTTTCAAAGTAACACAGCTATTGACAGAACAAGTAACTAGAACCCAGGTTCCTTTGTCTTCCCATATGAATTATGATTTCTTCATGTGTCTACTTATCTACATACGCTAGGCATTATACCTGAAAAATTATTTCTAGAAATAATTTGAGTCCTAAGATGTTATTTTCTTCCAGAAAGGATTTTTACTTGTTATCTGTGAAGGGTACTAACAATCCATGATTAATTTCAGGACTTGAGATTTTGGAGCTGGGGGTGGGGGAGGCAGGGCACATCTGTGACTCCAAGTTGGGCTACAGTTCATGGAGGGCCAATTGAACCTTTCATTTAAATGCAGGCTTTTGGGGTCTTAGACCAAAAGATGAGAAGTGGGATGACCAAGGTCTTCCCGTTTGTTAGTACTAAATTCTGTTTATTCTTCCCAAAATACTGCAAAGCAATCCCAACTATAGAACTTATCTCTCCGGATTGCCAATCTTTTCCAGATCTTAATTTAATAATTCATTCTACCCTTGTTGTGATTTTTTTATGAGTATATTTTTTAATATCTTGTCCGGCTCTTTTTATTTTCCTCAGCAGGAGAGTTCATCAAATTTACCTAGTTGAGCATTACCAAAAGCAGAAGTCCCTCCAAATATCTCCAGTATCAATGATAACTGGATCAGGACAATACTAAAACCTCAAACTCTAGACTCCTGGCCCCATTTCCCTTCCACCATTCCCTTCAGTCTTTCAACCGTAGTTGATTCATCACTTAAACACAAAACATAAATCCTAGGTTCATAGTGCCTGGCTAATTAGCAAGAAAACATATATTAACCTCATATTTATAAGAACCTTATTAAAACATGGCTTTAAACATTCATTAAAATTACATCTGGAGGTGCCTGGGTGGCTCAGTTGGTTGAGCTTCTGACTCTTGATTTGGGCTCAGGTCATGATCCCAGGGACATATGGGATCAAGCCCTTCACTGGTCTCCATGCTGAGCATGGAGCCTGCTTAGCATGGAGCCTGCTTAAGATACTCTCTTTCCTTCTGCCCCTTTTCCGTGCTCGTGCTCCTCTCTTAAAAAAAAATAAATAACCTCCATTTTGGCAGCTACTGACCCCTACTCTAGAGGCTTCCCCCCCCCCCCCCGCCACTGCCCCCGCTGGGAGAGTAACAGCCTGTTCTCTCTATCCCAAAGATAGAGAAGGGGAACTCATAATATTAGCTAGAGTGTTACCTCTCTGCAAACTCACTCTGCTCTTCCTCTAGTTGTTATCGTTATTTTCCTTTTCTTGCTCAGATCCTCAGAGAAACCAGAATGCTGGCAGGTGAGGTTTTGGTGTCTCTTGCTGCACATGATTTCAACTCTGTGATGTATGAAGTCCAAAGTAACTTCAGGATACTGGAGCTACCAAATGAATTCATTGTGCTTGCTTTGGCTGAACTGGCAACAAGCTACGGTATGGAGGGAATAACCGCCACATTTTCCTGGGAAACAACTACCCTGACTAATTGTCTAAACCAAATGGGTGCAAACAACAGAAAGGAGAACATACCTCCCTTCTGCTGTGCTAAAGAATAACAATAGCAGGATTTAGGCAGCTGTTTCTGAGCATAGATGAGTCTGCTGACTCACCATGAGTCCATGCTGCCCTGGATTTGGCTGGACTCCCTCCCACCCTCACCATCCCTTTCATCTGGCTTTGTTTTTGCAAAAGCCCTTTTTCTGGGAGGCACGTTCCACAAACCACTGGACATTTACATGAACTAAGGGTTTGTTATGATTTTTTTTTCTACACCATTTTACTTGACAGATATTTATTTGTTTGCTTGTTTACTTATTTATTGAGAGCCTATTACCTGTGCTAGGCCCTGGGGATGCAGGAAATTTCTGGTGGGAGAGATGGACATTAATAAAATAATTATCCACATAAGCAACTGCTACCAAAAAACAGGTACAGGTGACTTTATAGCTAGCACCTTATTTTAAACCGACCACTCCTTGATTCTCTAACTACAGACAGGCATTATGGCAAGAGAAGGATAGAGGCGGATATCTTCCTGCTGCACCTCGTCCATGCCCCCCATGCAGCCTTGAAATGCTGACATGAAGAGTCACAGAACATCCCAGTGTGAGGGGTTAATGCTTTTCTCCTCTTGTGCCCCTCTTGGCAGTGTCCCAGAGTATTCCCTTCATGATGATGACCCTGCTCACCATGCAAACCATGCTCAGGCTGGCCGAAGAGGAAAGGATGAAGGGAGTTTTCTGTATTGGTGGGTATCCCTATGGTTCCCTCTTTGTGAAGACCACACTATAAATCGAGCAAATGCTTTATTTTTCCTTTCACTCTTGTTCTGTTCTTTCTAACAATAATAGCTACCATTTATTGAGTGCCTACCCCATGGAAATTTCTCTCTCAATCCTCACTGCAATTATAATTCTATCTCTCTCCATCCTCAAAGCAAGGTAAGTACTATTACCCCATTTTACAGATGAGGAACTGAGGGTCATAGAAATTAAGGAATCTCCTTAAAGTGGTGACCGTCAATGAGATGGAGAGGTAGCATTCATGTCTAGGTGACCGCCCAGTCCATACTCTTTCCACTGCCCTAAAAGGCCTCCATTTCTACCCTCCTTCTTTAGTTCCATCACACTTTCCCCACAATGGTTCTAGGAGCTCACCAGCTCTTAGCAGCAGGCTAAATTTTGGCATTTCCTTATAACACAATATTGTAGTAATGATAAGTAAGCAAACTAATCAAAAATACAAACAATCATAAAATTAAGGAAAATAGGTAAACAAACTGTGGGTCACAAACCCCCTCTCCCCCCAAAACTAAAATACATCTACAGTAATCAAGAGTCTACAAAGAAGAACATGCCCTGGAATTCCTAGGAAAAAACATTTCCAGCACAGTGAGGGGCTTCTTGGAGGAGTCTGGAGAACTGGGCTCTTCTCTCTGATCATCCACTGAACCATCAGGTGACTCTGCCCTCTTTCAATCTCATTTTTCACCCGAAACGCATCAAGTAAAGGGATTACTAAGATCCCTCTCACCTCTGACGCCCCCAACACTACTGTTTTTGTAATATTTAAAAGCCCATGCTGTCAGGAATGTCATCTTGACCTATCAACCAAGTCTTTTCAGTTGTTTTGTCAATTTCTTCTTGTTTTGTCCTCAATGAAGGCAACATTTGTATCTGATACGTACTGAGAATTTACTATGTGCCTGAGTACTGCCTTGGGTATTTTAAGATTATTGTTTCCTTTAACCTTACAACAACCTATTAGGTAAGTAACATTTTTCCTCCATTTCACAGATGAGAAAATTGAGACGTAGAAAGGTTAACTGTTTGCCTGCGGTCACAGCTAGCATGCGACAGAGCCAGGATTTGAATTGTGACAGTCTGGCTCAATGACTTGAGCAATTACACTAGATTAGCCCACTTTTCAATGCCTTTAATTTCCTTACTTACTATCACAGCTAACATTGTGTTCTTGCAAATAAACTTTGGTGTCTGTAATAGCATTTCTACCTACAACATCAACAACCAACAGGGAAAAGGAAATAAAATTAGAAATCATCATGGCATTGAATAAGGGATTCTCTGTCTTTGTGTTATAAAGTTATCTAGCACCCTTTGGTCCTAAAGCAAATTTTGCCTGACTGCCACTACAGAACAGGTATAAAGTTTTGTAGTAATCCATCCATTCATCTAGCTCTTCATTCAACCAATCAGCCAATAAGCAGACATCGTGCTTGTTGTTTCAGATACCATCAATAGATAAGACATCCTTTCTCTCATGTTGTTTATAGGCCAGTGCAACACAAACATACATACACACACATACACACACACACACACACACAAGATTATGACAAAGCATAGCAGGGGATTATCAGTTTGAAGAGAAAATGAATTAGCCAGTTAATGGCCAGCTCTAAGATACTCAGGATGTTTCCGGAGTATTCTTTGCATGTGAGGTATCGTTAAGGAGTAAACTATGAATTTTCTTTGTCATCTAGTGAAACATGAGGGCTGAAGGAACAAAAACTATTATTTAATGCAGTTGATATAAGTATGTATAGGTTGGTGGTGCAAATATTTTTGCAGGCCCGACATTTTTTTAATTTTATTGAAGGGAAACAGACACATGGAAAAATACAGAAATCAGAAGTGTACAAGTTGATGAGTTGTCACAAAATGAACTTACTCATTTGACCACCACTCAGGTTAAGAAGCAGGACATTACTAGTACCCCAGAAGCCACCTCATCTTTTCTCCCAATCATCACCTTCTTCATCCTTTCCAAGGGTAACCACAACCTTGACAGCCATAGATTAGTTTTGTCAATTTTTGAGATCCTACACGTTGTTGTGTGAAACTGTAGTCCATGTTCATTTCTCTGTACTATTACGTGTCTGTACTACAATTTTTCCATCCTACCTGTTGGCAGATATTTAAACTGTTTCCTGTTTGAGACTATTACTAAAAAAAAAAAAAAAGTGAATATGAACATTCTTGTATAAGTTTTTTAGTTCCTAAATACTTGTGTAGCTAATGACTATATAATTAGGAGTGGAATTTCTGGGTCATGAAGAGCACATATTCAACTTTGGTAGATCACGTAAAACAGCTTTCTAAAATGTTTGTATCAATTCATGCTCCACTCCCCCCCACTCCAGGCAGTATGTGAAAATACCAACTGCACCTTAGTCTTACCAACATTTGAAATTGTCTGAAATTTTAGCAATTCTGGATGGTCTGTTGCAATATCTCATTATGGTTTTAATTTGCATTTCACTAATGTGGCTGAACACTTTTTATATGTTTATTTGGTACAGTCATAACATTTTACAGAAATTATTACACATTTGCTAATCACCAGTGCACTCTTCTCAAATTATTTTACGGTCCCTCCCATCTTTAAATTTTTCTCAGTCTGTGGTTGTTCTTAAAATGCAGCCCTTGAGAAGTTCAGCAAGGCCATTTACAAGTATGTCAACCACTGGAGAGACTTCCCCTATCCCAGATTGGACGCCAACCGACTATCTGACAAGATCTTCATGCTGTTCCGGTATATAATGGAGAAGTGGGCCCCCGTTACCTCACCCGTGCAAGTGAGTGGCGGCCTCAACATGTCTCAGGCTAGCTCTCTGTCCATGCTGGTTGAACTTGCTCCATTCTTTCTGATGTGATAATGAGTCTCAGTTGTTTTGGAATGCTCTGAGTTGTGATTTATCAGGTTTATCAAATATTTTGTTTTTCCTGTTTCAAATCACTGTTTATTCATTCCTGAACTAATATTTATTGAGTCCCCATGATATGCCAGACACTGTTCCAAATTCTGGGGATACAGCAGGGATTAAACAGACCAAAATCACCACTATCATGGAACCGACATTCCAATGTATGGAAAGAACAATAAATAAGTGAAAATGAGTAAAATATACAGAAAGTTAATTATTTCATGCCTTATATAACCCATAGCCCATATTTGGGATGAGCCATTGACTGAGAGAAACAACAGGCCACAGAAATTTCCTATGTCTATGAAGATGACAATGAAATAAAATAACATCTAAAGAATGTGCATGACTGCTTCAAAATATTGTAATGTCTTGCACAGAATAGGTAACAAAGTACATTCACATATAATCCCTTGCTTATCTTGCTTAATTGGTATAATTTTTTAATGTAGTATAAATTAAATCCTTTTTAGGTCCTTTATTGCTATATTATAAAAGATGCAACACATAGCCTTCTCCAGTTCAGTTTCTTTTCTATACTTTAAGCTACCAAAGCATTTATTTTTTTAATATGCTGGGGTAGTTAAATCATTAGCAAACATGGAACTTTTAAAATATCCTGTAGAAGTCTTCTCTTTAGGGCCCCTGAAAATCAAAATTCAATACAAATTTGCCAAGCACTTTCCTAGCTTCCCACAGAAAGAGTTAGACAAGTGACTAGAAGGTACACAAAAGTAATAAGGGAACACAGAGAGAGAAGCACTTAACTCCTGTGGTGAGTACTGGAAAGGCCATGACATTGAAACTGAGCTTGCAGCCTATAAAGACATTCACTGCAGGCAAGATGCATTCCCTAAAGAGGCAATAAAACCCACTGAAGCATAGGCTGAGATGAGATAACATGCACACTTGAGTGAGCCCAGTGGGAGAAAGAGAAGGGGAGAAGAGAAAGGGGAATATAAAGGGGCAGAAATAAATGAAACCAGATAGGTGGTCTTGGCCATACAATGAAGGGCCTTGAATGCTACACAGGAGCTTGGACTTTTTTTAAATAGGAAATGAGAGACCTTTGAAAGGGTTCTAAGCAAGGAATAATTTTCAAGAAGCAAAGGGAGATCTATGGAGTATTGTTCCAGTGCTCAAGCAAGAATAATCTTGAAAAGTGTCCATTGCTTGGAAATGTCCAATTCCTTAAAAGAATCGTCCAGCTGACACACAGTTGGGTGAAATAAATGGTTGTTATCATGAGCCACTAAGTTTTGAGATGCTTTGCTGTATGACAAAACTTAGCAGGCAGAAAAAAATTCATCATATAATATTAGGTAGAAAAAGCAGAATGTAGAACTATAAAGAATAACACTAATTTTTTAAAAAATTAAAATGTATGGAGAAAGTATAGAAAAGAAAATTTCAAATAAATAAAAATCATATTAAAATACACCAAACAGTGTATAGTCATGAGTACTATAGATACTATTAGCAATGTGAATACTGTGTTTTCTTCTTCATCATAACTTTTGTGATTTCTAAACTTTTATAATCAACCTATTTACACTTATATTTTATACATGTTCATTTTTTGTGTCAATAGAAGCCAGATTATAATGGATTGAGGAATAAATGAGAAGTGAGAAGTGGAGATAGCAAATGCAGACCTCTCTTTCAGAGAGCTTTGCTTTTTTTGCTTGTTTCAAGTTTTTATTTAAATTCTAGTTAATTAACATATAGTGTAATATTGGTTTCAGGAGTAGAATTTACTGATTCAGCATTTCCACTTTTTTAAGGAAAGAAACAGAATCGGGGTCTAAGTAATACGGAGTCAAATAATTTTTTTTAAACATGAGGGAAATTCGGGGCGCCTGGGTGGCTCAGTCGGTTGGGCGCCCGACTTCAGCTCAGGTCATGATCTCACAGTTCGTGAGTTCGAGCCTCGTGTAGGGCTCTGTGCTGACAGCTCGGAGCCTGGAGCCTGCTTCAGATTCTGTGTCTCCTTCTCTCTCTGGCCCTCCCCTGTTCATGCTCTGTCTCTGTCTCAAAAATAAATAAAAACATTTAAAAATTTTTAAAAAAATAAATATGAGGGAAATTTTAAATCTGTTAGCATATTGAAAGAAAGTGACCATTAGAGAAAGGTTTAAGAAATCTTTTTTTTTTTAATGGTTATATTTATTTTTGAGACAGAGAGAGACAGAGCATGAACAGGGGAGGGGCAGAGAGAAAGGGAGACATAGAATCCAAAGCAGGCTCCAGGCTCTGAGCTATCAGCACAGAGCCCCACGCGGGGCTCGAGCTCATCAACCGCGAGATCATGACCTGAGCCGAAGTCCGACGCTCAACCGACTGAGCCACCCAGGCACCCCAAGAACTCTTTTCTTAAGAAAGACATAGGGAGACAGGGAAAATACTAAAATGAGTAATAGTACAGATATACGTGTAGATATAGCTATAAATACAAATATAAATATAATTGCCTCGTGCAATGATCTTAACCTAACCATTTTTTGAAGGAATCTTTCTTGGTTGAAAACAGTGAGGAAAGTTTTTGGGGGTTGTCTGAAGCCCCTGATATTCTGAGAAATGTACAAAAAACATAGTGAAATATTAGAAACGGTATTTGTTTGCTGCCTCCGCAGACTTTGGCCATTGTTAAGGCGCATGGCCCCACAGTGAGCCTGCTGCTTCATCGGGAAGACCTCTGCGAATATGCCCTGGACCAGGTACCCTGGCTCCTGAACCAGTATAAAGACAAAGAGATTGATTTCCACGTCACTCAGGTAAGAGCCATGCCCTAAAGGAACTGATTCAGAGTCTACTGGCAACCATCCTGAAACACAGTAAATCCCAAGAGGTCCAAGGGAACTGAAATACTGGTTTGGGCAGCTGAACTTAAATATTTTTTGAGGAATAGGAGGTAGAGAAGAGGTTGGCATAGCTGGGTGATGGAATCTCCAAAAAGAGATTAAGAATTTTCTTTTCAAGCTGCTGAGGCACGAATCACTAAAGAAAACTGGTAACTGCAGGAAGGTGATGGGTTTGTTTGCCTCACAAAACATAATTATTTGTCTTCCACATCCTGTGCTGCTGCTTCACAGGCAGCCTCCAACTAACGTTTGAGAGCTTTCATTCTAGAGTCTAAAACAAATATTGACCGCGGTGGTCCTTTATGATGCTGCCCTTCCAAAGGGCTTGAGAAAAACCATCTTTATCAATTTACTCCACCAGGTAAGAAAACCCTGCTGTCAGATCTGATTGTTTCACTTTCACTGGTTTTCTGTTGTTAACATCTCCCTCCTGGTTCTTCTTTCTCATTCAGGTGTGCAGAGTTTCAGAGCCTCCAGTAAAGGAAAATGAAATTGAAGCTTCAAGCTGTTTCCTCATTCTAGGTAGGACCCAGCATCCAGAGGGTTTTCAATAAAAATGTTTCCCAGGGATGATGACAACAATGATGAAGGGTGTGCAAACTATCACATTAGTTATTTCACACACACACACACACACACACACACACACACACACAACAAACTCACAGTATTCTGTGCCTCTCCCTATCCTACCCATTCCCAAGAGAAGCGCAACAGGTAGGGGAATCAATTACTCTGGTTTCCCCGGAAGTCCTTTACTTCTAGTTCTAAAACCAGAAAATTTCCAGACATACTTTGGGGATTAACCTCTTTCCAGATATATGGTTGGCAAATACTTTTCCCATCCCATATATTGCTTTTTCATTTTGTTAATTTTTTTTTTTCTGCTGAGCAGAAGATTTTTGGCTTGGTATAGTTCTGCTTATTTATTTTTGCCTTTGTTGCTTTTGGTGTCAAATCCAAAAAGATCATTTCTAAGACCATTGTCAAGGAGCTTACCACCTATGTTTTCTTCCAGGAGCTTTATGGTTTCAGGTCTTACATTCATGTCACTTTTTTTAATTTGATCTTTGTATATGGTATAAGGTAAGGATCCAGTTTCATTCTTTGACATGTGGCTGTCCAGTTTTTCCAACACAATTTATTGAAGAGTCTATCCTTTCCCTGATATATTTTTTGGCTCCTTTGTCAAAAATTAATTGACCACATATGCATGAATTTATTTCCAGGCAAACAAGGGTGAATTGGTAATCCTAGGGATACAAAATGCTTTTTTTTCTTGGTATTTGAGTTTATTTGAAACTGTGTCAAACCCAAAGTCATGCTTTTTTTCTCCCTGGTTATCTCTTAGTACCTATTCCTTCTCTCTATCTCTCTCTCTCTCTCTCTCTCTCTCTCTCTCTCTCTCTCTCCCTTTACTCTTTCCCTTTCCTTCTTGCTTTCACATCACAATACCACTCGTTGTCTGGTTAGAATAACAGGAATGAGTGGTAGAGGGAGCACAAAGCTCTCAGAGTCAGTATACAAACTCTGTTCTGACATAGACCCTAAGAAGTAAGGACAAGAACAATCCCATACCTCCCAGACATCCTCCCTCCCCCAAAAATGTCATTTCTATTACTTCACTACATACCTTTCTATTATATCCTAGGTCTTTCCTAATTGATCCCTCTGTTTTTATTCTTTCCTCTGTTCTATGCTCGATGTAATTAACTGTTTCACTTTATCTCTGATAATTGTGAACCTAAACTGCTCTACTCACATCAGGCCTTCTCTCTCTTCCCTGCTTCCTCCCTTACTCATGTAGCTCTCTAGTTCCACAACTGGTGAAGCATCACTCCAACCTTTGCCTCCATGTTCATAAGGCATTCTCCCCCTGTCTCCTCTCCTTTCCTCCTCTCATACTGAATTAGGGTCAACCCTAGTAACCTTATCTTAATTTGATTCCATTGTAAAAAACCTCATTTCCAAATAAAGTCATATTCACAGGCATGAACCGATGTGGACCTAAGTATATAAATCTCTCTTAGTGACCAAACTGCCTAATTCTGTGTTGCTAAAGATGCACCAATATCATAAAATCTAATTACCAACCAAAGAGTGACAATCTTCATGGAATCCCCCTTTTCCCATTTGCAAGTATTTTACCTAAGGTGAAAATGAGTTCTGTGACCAGCATTTCTTCAACCTTCAGCCCATTCCAACCCTGCAGACCTGCTGGAATTTTTTGATGAACAATTGAGAAATAATAATGAAACCTTTCGAACGGGAATCTTGACTTTGTTAAGATCGGCTATCAATGCTGAGGGTAAGCAAAGGGATGAAGTCACAGTGGTTTATTTTGTGCCAAGAAGAAAACTGAAGCCTATGCATTCTCTAACTCTATTCTATGTCTTTGGGGTGTTTATAGAGGATCACATTCAAGTGAAACTCTGTCTTCTCTGTCATCTACAATCTACTAATTTTAAACAGGCATTTTCAATCACCTCTCTTCTTTCATGATATTTAGAGATATACCTAGGGGAGAAGGACAAGTAGAATTAGAATTTAAAAGATCTAGTAAGCTGGTTAAGTGGCCCAATAAATAGAGAGTAGGTGGGAGGATGCACCCTAGAGATTAGTACATTTAGAAAAGAGCAGAATTTAATGAAATATCATATTTCATTAATGCCAAGAAGCACATACTTTCATGATATTGGAGTGCATCTCATAATTGATACCATCTTTAATTATAATCAGCCACTATAAGGGGTTTTTTGGTACAATATAAAATAATGATGTCTCAAAAGTTGATGATATCTTGGATTCAATACAATATGAATTATATTACATTATAATATTTTTAAAAATTAAGTTAACCCTGGGATTTACTGAAGAATCAGCAGACAAGAAACATAGTCTCACAAAATTTAAAGCTAATCCATTGGGCATGATATATTGAGTCCACTTTGGAACCTAACATTTTAAACAAGACGAAACCAAATACAATAGGGAGCAAAGAGAGCAATTAACATCTTTTAAAAATTGGAAAAGAAGAGAGTAAGAGAAACTGAATAACATGAAATGTTACGGACAAAAGACTTTGCAGTTATGTGCCATAAGTCTAATAGGTTTTCATCACTCCTAGAACATACTGTACTCCTACTGAACCCAGTCTCTTAATTTCTCTCCCTGTCTTTCAGAGCCCAAATTGAGGGATTATATCACTTCAATTGAAAGAACAGTCAAAGTTGTCATGGGCGACCTCAGTATAAAAGTAAGAGAATTAATGGGGACTTTGATTTTTGATGATGTTTTAATGAATTAATGAAATGGTTTTGATTCTTTAAAAATATACTTATGAGATTGCTTTATAAAGAGCTCAGTGATGAATTCTATTTTTAGTAGAATTCCATCTTTCCCTGAAAGATAAACGATATCAAGGTAAATTCTAAAGTACACTCAGTTCAAGGGCTTATTAGTATAAAAAAAGATTTTTGCCTAGAGCATCACAGAGCTATGCTCCTCAAATAGTTTTAAAATTGTTAATTATAAAAATAACATATCTTCCTCCAAAAAAATAATAACCCCTAAACCTGTTTTTTTTTTTTTATTTTAGCTTAGATATCCTATTTTCCAACTAGGAAGCACCTACAGCAAGTCTTGAACATAGTAGGTTGTGCAATATTTCCTGATTATTTGATTAAAGCATTCCATATCAGAAAAGATATATAACTTGTACTGAAACAAATATAAGAAGTAGAAATTATTGTATTTTTTAAATTAAAACCATATTTTGTTTGGATCAAAGTCCTATACAGAAACCAATGAAAATAAGAAAATCCCCCTAAGAGGCTTTGGTCTACAATGATTATAACAAAAGCTATGCAGTAAATAACAAAAATTATGTTAAGCGAACTAAGTCAGTCAGAGAAAGACAAATGCCATATTATTTCACTCATATATAGAATTTTAGAAACAAAACAGATGAACATAAGGGAAAGAAGGAAACAGACTGTTAACTATAGAGAACAAATTGAGGGCTGAAGTGGGGGTGGGTGGGGAAATGGGCTAAATGTGTGATGGGGATTAAGGAGGTCACTTGTTGGGATGAGTACTGGGTGTTACATGTAAGTGATGAATCACTAAATTTTATTCCTGAAACCAATATTACACTACATGTTAACTAACTAGAATTTAAATTAAAAATTGAGGAGCACCTGGGTGGCTCAATCAATTAAGCATCTGACTTCCGCTCAGGTCATGATCTTGCAGTTCATGGGTTCAAGCCTTGTGCTGGGCTCTCTGCTGACAGCTCAGAGCCTGAAGCCTGCTTCATATTATGTGTCTCCCTCTCTCTCTGCCCCTCCCCTACTTGCACTCTGTCTCTCTCTCTCTCAAAAATGAATAAACATTAAAAGTAATTTTTAATTGAAACAAAAAAATAAATAATAAAAAATAGTTAATAAACAGTGGAGTGATTACATATAAAAAACCTTGTCCAGTAAGTGGCCAAGCCAACTGAAAAAGTTGAGCCAACTAAAAGAGTTTAGGGTAGAATAAAAGAGGACAGAAACTTTAAGAAGTCCAGCTCCCCAGGCAAAAATAGAAAATTTGTAACTTTTTTTCTCACTTAGGTAGACTACTAGTACCTTTATGCTAATTGCTAATTGCTACCATGTGGCCTAACTCCTTATTCAAAATTATTCTTTTTTTTCCAACTCTCCATTAAAACACCCATTCAGTAAAGAATTAGATCTGAGCTTTCATTCCTCAGGGAAGCAATCCAATAAGCAAAACTAATTATTTAAACATTGTAATACAGGTTCATAATCCCTTGTTCTAATCCCTGGGGCCAGATATATTTCAGAATTCACAACCTTCCTGATTTCAGAAAAACATTTCTGTGACAGGAGTCACAAACTCATTAATATCTCTGCAAGAGAACATATGCATATTCACACTACATTGAATAAGTAAAGACCATAGTTTTAAAACAGTTCAGTTGAGTTTTGCCACCAAATGAGTTAGTGCCAAACTCAAGAAACAGAATTCCAGTTTCCAGCGTTATTTGGGTTTTGAAATTGTAGGTAAAAGATTGTAGATCTGTAGTTCAACTTGTTATCTTTCATTGAGGATTTTAAAAGCAAGGCAGTGTTTTTTTTAGCCCACAGTACCAAAATTTCATCATCTATAGTAATAGAGGATATGTTTTGGGAACTAGGGAGAAAGATTTTGGCTGTAGAGAGCTTTTCCCAAACATTAAAAAAAAAAAAGCAGAAAACAAAAAAGAGGTGCCTGGGTGGCTCAGCCAGCTAAGCATCCATCCCACTCTTGATCTCAGCTCAGGTCATGATCTCATGTTTCATGACATCAAGCCCCAAGTCAGGCTATGTGCTGACAGCACAGAGCCTGCTTGGGATTCTCTCTCTCCCTCTCTCTTTGCCTCTCCCCTGCTCACGCACTCATGCTCTCTTTCTCTCTCCCTGTCTCTCAAAATAAATAAATAAACACTTAAAAAAAGAAAGAGATGCTTTCCTGTAACCCCTTAAATCATAAACTATAGCTTTCTTCCTCCTCCATCTATTTATAGTACCATCATTCAATTTATACTCCTTTTTGGAAAGGTTCCCACTAAATGATCCATGAAAGTTAAAGGACAGGAGAAGCTAAATTTATATTCTGCCCATTGTAGAAGAATGTTGCAAATACATTTTTCTGATTCTAGGTAAGGAATTCCACTCTCCTCCTTATCCAAACCATGTGTGAAAAATGCTACATCGAAGCCAGGGAAGGATGGCCACTGATTGATTACATCTTCTCCCAGTTTGCCATGTCCAACAAGAATCTGGTATGATGAAGAGGGTGCGGTTTTGAAAGCTACACTGTAACCAGGACAGTTGACTCAACTGGTTTGTTTTTTTTTTAAATGGCTGAGGTTCAATTCAATGACTGATTTAGAAGTTATATTTCAATCTTATCACTTTCATTGAAAGATTTTTCAGCCTTTATTGTTCTCCTCAGTTTTCTTTCACTGATACCACTTTCAACTTATGATAAACCCCAGGTAGGTGAAACTATGGTTTTCCCTAAGGAGGAGACAACTTTCCTCAAAGGCTTGGGACAGGGGTAGAGAAAATGAATTACTTCCGAGAAAACAAGACACATCCACTCTTGCTGCACTGGGGTTGACTTCCTGAAGACCATGTGGGTAAGAACTCTGTGATCTTAGTAAGACCATGACAGCTGAAATTACAGTCCACTCCACTAGGAAGCAGTGTCTTTGAAAATTTTGCCCCAGAGAAAATGGCAAAGGCCTGAGGGAGAGAGAGAACATCTGCAGTTCAAGGATCCTCACAATTTTTGCTTTTCTGCTTTATCCAGCAGTGTGTGTTCTAACCCATTCCTCCAAGGAACACTTTAAAACAGAAATCAGATACTGAAGACCAAGATTGCTGGGTTCCTTGAGCCCCTTAATTTGAGTGACTACATCCTCCACCCCAGAGTCTGAGAACGCATCCAAGTAAGGTCAGAGGGGATCAGCAGGAGGGACTATTAACAAGTCACCTGTTTCATCTTTCTTGAAGGAAAAACCAATGAAACCTAATTCCCATGAGGATGAAAAGGGAGAGAAATCTGTTCGGGAACTAAGCCTTGAGGTCTTAAAAACCCTAGACCCACTGGTCACTGGCATGCCTCAGGTAAGGGGTCTTTTGTCACCACTGACAGTTACTTTGATCATCTTTCTGAAGCTCTGCCCATTTAGGAGTAAAGACAAGAATTTGTCCTTCATGTGTCATCAGCTTTTTGATGCTCTCATGAGAGGAAGTGCATTACCGTGCTCAGTGCCCCAAACATGGTAGTTTCTCAAAAACAGGTGTTGAATTAATTCGTGATCTCTTATATCTGGATAGCCAATGAGAGTTTACAAGCACCTTAATATATTGTTTCTCTTCTTCCCCTAACATATCTAGACATAACAGTAAGTGATGTGTGGAGATATTGATTCAGTGAATGCTAACCTTTTCCCATTCATCTGGGAAGGTGTTGAAAGCACACATTCTCAGACTTCACCTAAGGGTTAAAAATAATCTGCACCTTAAGGGGAATAAGCCTCAGAAGCTGTATTTTCCCTAAGCAAAAATAACCTGAGAAAGGATTAACTGACTAGAAATGCATAGCACAGACAGGAGAAAATCAACAGACCAATTTAAGTGGATCAGAGTTTCATCTAGGATGGCATTTTAAGATGTGGTTCTTGGATTATCTAAAATATTTCTTTAAAATGCAGATCTCCATACCCCAGACCTCCTGAATCAACGTTCTGAGCAAGGGGCCCATGAATCTGCATGCAAATAAGTACCAATATTTCTGATGCATACTAAAGTTTGAAACATTTCAATCTAAAGATAAATGATGAAAAGAAGTCTCAGACCATACTCTTGTGGGCCTGAAATGCCAAATCACTACCTTGTGTTGGATAGCCATTCAAAATTTGAAACAAAAGCTAAACATTTAAAATGATAACTTTAGGGGCACCTGGGTGGCTCAGTTGTTTGAGCATCTGACTTCAGCTCAGGTCATAATCTCGCAGTTCGTGGGTTCAAGCCCCACACTGGGCTCTGTGCTGACAGCTCAGAGCCTGGAGCCTTTTTCAGATTCTGTGTCTTCCTGTCCCTCCACTACTCATGCTCTGTCACCCTGTCTCTCTCTCTCAAAAGTAAATAAACATGAACAATTAAAAAAAATGTTTTTCTTAATGTGTATTTATTTTTGAGACAGAGAGAGACAGAGCACGAGTGGGGAGGGTCAGAGAGAGAGGGAGACACGCAATCTGAAACAGGCTCCAGGCTCTGAGCTGTCAGCACAGAGCCCACGTGGGGCTCGAACTCACGGACCGCGAGATCATGACCTGAGCTGAAGTCAGATGCTTAACCGACTGAGCCACCCAGGTGCCCCTACATTAAAAATTTTTTAAATGATAACTTTAAGAGATGAGTGTATTTACATAAGAATAGATTAAGAGCAAAAAGAGGGAGCTTGAGATCAGCTCCAACTTACAGGAATGGGAGCAGGGTCATGAGAGAAGGAAAGAGATATGGAGGGGCATGGAAGATCTTATAATGATAAAAGGACAGGGCTTGGTGATTAAGTCTGCGTGACAAGACAAAAGGAAGAGTCCATGTTGACACCTAGGTTTCCATCAGGGCAAGGGAGTTTTCCAGAGAACATGAAACAGACTGACTATAGACACAGGTGTTCCAGAATTTCAGAGCAAGAAGGTCAGCACCTGGAGCACAAACAGTAGCAGCAGCCCACTCACTGTCTGTGCCCAATCATCCTCTCTCAGAGCAGTCCATTCCAGTCTTTGAGTTTGGGGATGTATACAACTTATTTTGGGTTGTCACATTGATAAGAGGCTTTGTGGCACTTGGTGAGTGGAGCCCAGGGATGCTAGACTTCCTGCATTTTGTAGAACTCATCTTCACGATGAAGGATTGTCCTGCCCCAAATTCCAGCAGCAAACCCATGCAGAAATGCTGAGTAACACTCACTACAACTAGCACCTGAAAATGAATGTGCTGTGCAGAGATTTTATATGATGACTTCATTTTGATTTGGCCTGAAGAGCAAAAAAAAAAAAAAAAAAAAATAGCAAGTGAGAGAACCTACTCTAAATCAGAGGGCAACACAGAGTGAGGACCAAGGAGAAATCATGGAAAAGAACAAGCAATCCTTGTCTTGTGCCTTGTTTCCACAGGTGCTATGGCCAAGAATCCTGACTTTTGTAGTACCTGCAGAATACACAGGAACTTTGGACTACCTGTTTAATATCATCAGAAGCTTGATTATGGCAGAGGAAAGGAAGAAGAATAATGCACAGGAGTCAACAGCACTTGTCATCTCTACAGGAGCTGGTGCGTACATTCAAAAACAAAGCAAAACACTTCTCTTATGAGATGTTCATTTCCAGAAAGGCTACAGTACCTTGACCATACACCCAACTCCAATCTAAATTTTTCTAGCTGCCACAGCAATAATGAAAATCGCTTTCTCTTTCTAGTGAAACTTCCTTCACCACAACAGCTACTGGCCAGGCTTCTGGTGAGTGAGTTACAAATAACTAATGCTGGCTAAATTTAAGCCAATATAGATCATTGAGTTCTTTTTATTTTAACGTTTATTTATTTTTAAGAGACAGAGAGAGACAGAGTGTGGGGGTGGGGAGGGCAGAGAGAGAGGGAGACACAGAATCCAAAGCAGGCTCCAGGCTCTGAGCTGTCAGCACAGAGCCCGATGTGGGGCTTGAACCCACAAACCGTGAGATCATGACCTGAGCTGAAGTCAGACGCTTAATGGACTGAGTCACCCAGACACTGCATAGATCATTCAGTTCTAAATAAATGTTAATAAAAATTACGCAGCAACTCCAAACCAAAAGAAACACTAGAAAGGCATAATAAATGTTCTGCTAATAACACTCATTAAGATTGCTGGCAAGATTATCTTCTCACTCTGAAATGCTTGTTAAACTTAATTTATTTTAAAATAAGCATAGACTGAATTTGATCCCTAAGTACCATTCAAACAAATTCCACATCTATTATTTAGATTTCCTTCTTTCCCCCATAGATTGGGGAACTTAAATCTAAATCTATTATTTAGATTTCCTTTTTTCCCCCATATGTATCATTTGCTCAAATACCATTTCTACAGGCCCTTAATTAATAAATATATCTAAGTGTTGGTACCCTCCATTTATTTTTGGTTGATGGTTTCTATATATTTTTTCACCTTTATCCTCAGATAAAAATTGTAGAGTATTGTCTAAGTATTAGCTTTGCTCTAAAATAAGTAAGAACAGACTGATGATTTGTTAAGATTGTCTACCGTAGGAATCAAGAGAATCCAGGATAGTGATAAATAGAAAAGGCAAGTAGGACTTTTAAATATACCTCAATTTGATTTGCCTTTTATCTTCCATTTTTTCAGGTAATATCTATGCTTGCCAGTTTAGGGAAATTATGTGGCGCTGGTGCAATAGGACTTCTGAAGATATTGCCTGAAATAATTCACCCAAAATTGGTAGACCTATGGAAAACACGCTTACCTGAGCTCCTGCAGCCTCTGGAAGGTACAAGCATTGGGATCAGGTCTTTATCCAACGAGGCAAGAACACAAAGAAAAAGGCACCACTTCTCTGTCTAAAACCATTATTGCTCATTCTAGGCAGTTAAAACAATGAACTTGATATGAAAGGTAGACAGCTACATTTTTTCCTTGACTCCTTATGTTCTATTTCTCTACCAAATACTTGTACTACAGGAGGATCTGGGGGTAACATTCTTAACAGGAACTCTTACTTTCGCTCTGGTCTTTTCCTTATATTTAGAGAAACTCCTTTTTGGTATTGTTCTAAAAATTTATTACTATTTATGTTAGAATATTAAAATATGGTCACTTCAGTAGTGACTGTTGAAAGTAGCAAAAAGCCTAAATTCTTATCATGGATTGAAGACTTTCTGCCCACCTGACTAGCACTTAAAGTTGGCAACATAGTAAATTACATCTGAAATAACCATCCTGTGTAAAGCTTGAAATGGGGCTCCAGCATCCACTGGGGACCTGGCAAGGGAGAAACAGAGTCCTGAACTTTGTTTTGCAGTTTATTGCATCAATTTCTATTTCTAGGAAAGAACACTAGCATCGTGCTATGGGAAACCATGCTGCTTCAGGTAAGGGGAGCTTCTAGACTAATAGTTCATGATGGGGTGATGAAATCCTCTAGAGTTACCCATCTTCACTATAAAGATCTGGATACCAAAGGACAGCAAACAACATTTCCTTTCCTTAACAAGAGTACTAGAATGTTAGAAGTGATCACTTCAGAAGTACAGTCTTTGTATCACCATAATTTGAACAATAATCTTAAATCTTTGACTTAAGAGTTTCAGATAGTTTTTGAAGATATCACTTACAAATATTTGTGTCTTTCTTAAATCTACTCTAATTTTCAGTTTTTCCTCTCCTTATAATTGCATTCTTTTACTGTTTATATAAAGAAACACAAATCGACATAATTTCCACTTTTATGCTTCTAAATGTAACTGTTTCTTCCTCTTTCTGTTTCTCACCATATTTTTCCTGATTTCTAAAAATTAGAGGGCCACATTACACCATTTTTCCAGAAAAAATCTCTTAGCTATAAATTTGTTGGACCTTTGGAACTGAACAGTGCCACAGACAGTGCCAAATCCCCCAAATGGTAAATTGCAGGTAGGAGTTGGATATTGGCTCTACAGAGAGGATTCTGATTTCAAGAGCCTACAGGAGGTCAAGGGGTTTGTGGGTAGGAAGCTTTTAATCAAGCAGGGTCTCCGTTCATAACCCACCTACATAGAAATTAACTATGGCTTCTTAAGAATCTCAAGTTTTAGTGACCTTTCCACATCACCTCCATGTGCCATCACTGCCCCTTCCAGAATCAGAATCTCTAAGACTGGTTCTTGAGAACTCCATGTTTTAAAGACTCCCACAAGGGATTCTTATCCGGTATGAGATTTGAAAGCAACTACTCTATTCTCCTGGTCCTTAATTCTAGGATCTACCTCTCCTAAATTCATGCTTCTTTTATCTTCCCCCTTCTCTCTCTCAAAATTCCTGCCTTATTTCCCCCCCACTACCATTTTAAAGTAACTTTTCTTACTAGGAGAGAAGGTTCTTTTTCCAGAGGGAAGCCTCGAGAACATTCTTTTCCCTCTTCCAATCTTGGGTGTGCTTCCATTTAGTCTTCTTCTTCCCAAACTGCTTGCATGTGCCTTCTTCTCTTAGACTTCCAAGGCTGTTTAATTTCTTCTCATCAAAGGACCCACTCACTGAATGAGTTCTTATTAAGAAAATACATAGAAATCTTCATTGGTTTTGAAATTAAATGTTCTTTTCTAAGCTTAAAGTAGGGAAAACACAGGAGAAATAATTGGCTTTAGAAATTTCAATGGCCTTTGTTCTCCAAAAAGACAAAAACACAATTTTATGTATTGTTCAATGAAGAAGGGCATGGGTTCAGATGACTGAGGCCCTGGCTCAGAACAATTGGTGAAACCAGGAATATTTAGTTATTAGAGTTGAAGTTAGCAAAATGTACTTGTACATTTAATTGGTCCTTCAAGACATTTTAATTCTTTATTCAAAAAATGTCCCTTTCTCTTAGTATATAATAAAACAAACTAACATTGACAAATGGAGTTTTCCAAATCTGATTAAAACTTTAAAATGTTAACTTTAAGTTTCAGAATGGATTAGTTTCTATTTTAATCCTTTCAGCAATTTTTATTAAGAGGAAAAAGGAAGGCATTTACATGGAGTTGCTTCCACATTCTGTGTAACTTGTTCTTAAAGGGAATTCAGAACATAACAGAATATGGCTATTAAAATAAACTAAGAGGGGTGCCTGGGTGGCGCAGTCGGTTAAGCGTCTGACTTCAGCTCAGGTCATGATCTCCCGATCTGTGAGTTAGAGCCTGGTGTCAGGCTCTGTGCTGACAACTCAAAGCCTGGAGCCTGCTTCAGATTCTGTGTCTCCCTCTCTCTCTGCCCCTCCCCCGCTTGTGCTCTGTCTCTCTCTGTCTCTCAGAATTGAATAAATGTAAAAAAAAAATTTTTAATAAATAAATAAATAAGATAAAATAAGAGGGGGGACCTGGCTGGCTCAGTCTGAGGAATGTGCAACTCTTGATGGCGGGGTTCTGAGTTTGAGCCCCACATTGGGTGCAGACATTCCAAAAAAATAATAATAATAAATAAATAAATAATCTTTAATAAAATAAGAGGAAAACTTCCAAAATGACCAACTTTTTGAATGGGAAAATGAATAATCTCATTCAATATGTATCTATTCTTTGAAAAACTAAGGTAACAAAAAGTACCAAGAAAGTACATTAACCAGTTGTGTTCATATCTAACTTCCACTTCCTGCAACAGTTGCTCAAAGAATCTTTATGGAAGATCAGTGACATAGCCTGGACCATTCAATTGAGTCAAGATTTCAACCAGCAAATGAACAGTTACAGCAACACCTCCCTTGAGAAGGTTGGTTTTTCAACTAAGGGACTTTACTTCCTACTTTATAACCTAAAATGGCTGTTTAACTTCCAATTTGTCTGTACTACCACCAAAAAGAGGGATAAATTACTGGAAAAATGCTATCTTCTCTTCACCACGAATTGGACCAAAAATTATTCATAGGACTGCACCTACTGCAAGGAAAACTGAGTAGTACAATGCCTTTGAGATAAATATGTACCTAGCTGAAATTCAGGTGTTCTGTTTTAAAGAAGGAAGAAAAATAGGTAATGAAGGAAAATAGTAGTCCCTGTCCCAGTACTGATTTAATGTCAGCTTATGTATTGGTGTCCTTTGGGCCAGTTTTGTGAGGCAGGCCACAAGAAACCATCTACTACAATTTAACAAAAACTTAGAACTAAAAGAATGCTCAAAGACTAGATCTTTCCTTCCTCTATTCCCAGATGGCTTCTACCTAACCCTTTGAGTTGTAGTCATCCGTTTCAAAAGGGATTCATTCCAGCTTCTGCTACTTACTACTGGTGTAACTTTAGGTAAATTACTTAACCACTCTGGAGCCTCAGGATATTCATCTAAAATGAAAGTTATACCCTGTTCTGAGGGTTGTAGTGTTATAAGGGTTCAGTGAGATAAAGTATATAAAGTCCCTAGTGAAGTGCCAGGCCCAAGACTTGTGCTCCATAAAAAAGTAGATCAAGGTTATCATTATGGTTATATCATTTCTAATGATATTCCTAAGTCATCAGTTCTAGTATTAAGCATCTATTCCAACAAATTATTTATTATCAACTTCCAACTCTCCTATGCAATATTCAAAGTTCCTCTGATTGATTCTCTAATTTGGGAGAGGACTGATTCTCCAAATTGGTCTAACAAGCCTGCAGACAAACTCATCAGGAATATTTGGTGAGCAATGCCTCATCTTCTCATATACGAACTACCCTTGTGCATCTCATGTAATACCATTCGTCTGATAGCTTCCAGACTTACAAGATGAGTCCAAGGTAGTGGTGGTATGGGTAGACAGAGTAATTCAAGCAATGCGCTGCTTAAATGGCTCTCAGCCATTATACTTAACAACAAGAAAGTAAGAGTATACCAATTAGCTTTAGCTGCATAGCAAACTACCCCTAGTGGCTTAAAATAATAGTTTCCTACTTAGCTTACAATTTTGCAGATTGACAGCTTGGGCTGAGCTCACGGGAGGGGGCAGAGGGCAATCATCTGATATCAACTAGTCTCACTGGCATATACTGGGCATTGGCTGGTCTGTCATGATCTCAACTAGGACAAGTTTCTGATCCTTGTGGTCTCCCATCCTCCAGCAGGCCAGCCCAGGCTTGCTCTCATCATTGTGGTAATGAAGTATACAAAGTCTCTTGAACAGGCACATTATTACTTCTGCCACATTCTATTGGTCAAAGCAAGTCACAAGATAGAGGTGGGATGGAAAGGTTCTGGCTGTTTTTGCAATTGAACACATTTTTCCCCAGTTCTGAGATCCTGATTTCTGGGGTTCTTTGCCAAGTCTCAAAGGAAGAATGCACAATACACCGAATCTGACCAACATCAGCAAAGAAGCAATAAGTCAATATTACTGGGAGGCATCAAGGCCAACCCTTTACACATAAGTCCCCTTCATAATATCATTTTTTTTCTGTAGCATAGGACTTTTGCAGACTCCTTCCTGCCCTTCCTCCAAGGTAGAGTTAAATGCACTCTAGCAGCTTTGGCTCTAATTAATATTTGTTCCCCTGTGGTATACAGTTTTTCTCATTATAGTTCTATTATCATGGGGGACTTTTGCCTGGAAATCCAAGAGTGCAAGGGGTGCTGCATCATCAGATTCTTACTCAGTCAGTTGTCACCTCATGTAGCCCTCTCATCCCTAGTTGGACTGATCTGTACAATTTCTCTTGAATGTCCTAATTTAACTCTATTGGTTACTATTAGTTTTTCCTTCTCTCTAGTGCCATAAGTTCCTTTTGATCCATAATGATGCCTCAATCACTACAATCCTTCAAACCCTACAGAGTCCTTAGAATGAACCTTCAACTCACCAGTTTTCTCTACTGTATGTGACAAGATGGAAATTTTAAATAAGGAGATGGCAATTTGATATTATTGTTTATTTTTTTGAAAGAGAGAGAGAGAGAGAGAGAGAGAGCGCGCGCGCACGTGCGCGTGCGCGTTAGCGGGGGAGGGGCAGAGAGAGAGGGAGACACAGAATCCGAAGCAGGCTCCAGGCTGTCAGCACAGAGCCGGACCCGAGGCTCCAACTCACGGACCATGAGATCATGACCTGAGCCAATGTTGGAAGCTTAACCAACTGAGCCACCCAGGCAATCCTATGATATTATATAGCTGTAGATAATTTTAGTCTTAGAAAACAAATTAAGACTTCATGACTTCATTTTTCTAGCCATTTGGCAAGTATCTCCTCTTGTGAATTTTTTCCTTGTATCTTACCTCCACAATAATATAGATCTATCAATATGTGTACACACACACACACACGTATACATACATACACATACACATATTTACATTCAGGCATGTGTTGTGGTGTTCAAACAGAAGGCACTCTTGGGCTACCCTCTTCCCTCTGCCATAGTTCTAAATCTAATATGGCTTAAATGAACGAGAACAGAAAGTCATGTCTGTCTTGCTTGTCTTTTCTACATCTAGACATTACAGAAGTATCCATGTTAGGGCTAGCATAATGAATCCAACATTCTCATCAACTCAAGGGACGTGGAAGCCACAGAATTATGTCCCACGTGCTCTCTTGCTCTCCCAAACTTGCACTGGGAGTTTTCCCTCTCTAATTCACTCAGAATCCCTTACTAAAAGATATACTATGTACATGAAAGTTCTGTATGTATTTTCTCCTTCACCCTGGACACGTTCTACAGCACCTCTAGACAACTCACCCTACTCCTGAGAGATAATAGTAGAGCTTACAAAGTATTATTTTCAAAACTATATAGATTAAATCTCCTAAACTATAAAGTAAGTTAATATACTTTGAAAGTTGAGAATATCTGATGACATCATCTTTAAATAACTCAGTTTTCACTGAACATGTGTATTTTAAAAGCATTTATTGAGCATTTATTAGCTACCAGGGACTGCACTGAAAGCAATCAATAAGGCCCTCTGTTACCAAAAACTGAAATTCTGAGCACAAAGACAATCAAGAAAATTGAACATTACAGTAGGGAGTAAAAAGGTATTATAATGGCACATCACAAGGCATAGAGGAGTACAGAAGAGCACAGGTAAGGACAGAGCCTGGTGGGGAAGAAAACACTTTCAGGAAGAAATAATACTTGAAGTGCATGTTTAGTAAGTAGTCATTAAGTAACCCAAATTTCTGTCCTTTGGATGACTGTGTAAACTCTTTCCACTTTTCACTGGAGTTTTGCTTTCCAACCGTTAACATTCTGTTCCTTGTTGTCTTTTGTTTTCCAGAAATTTCTTTGGAAAGCTTTGGG
This sequence comes from Panthera tigris, assembly GCF_018350195.1. NCBI lineage: Eukaryota > Metazoa > Chordata > Mammalia > Carnivora > Felidae > Panthera > Panthera tigris. The sequence continues at coordinate 205,211,758 of NC_056660.1, forward strand.
AACCACCTTAGCATCCTGCCAAGATACAGATTTTGTAAGCTCACAGATTAAGGAATTTCTCATTGCTCCCAACCAACTAGGAGATCAGCGGCAGGTAGGACTCCTTTCTCTCAATTTGCTCGTGTAATGACGAAAACTAATTCCATTCAGACAACCACTAACAGGTCTTATGACAATGTCTTACTTGCCCAGAATCCATGGACACATTCAAAATAATGCAACAGAATTTTTTCAGAAAATTCTGCTTTTCTGTTTAAATATCAATGTTCCATTATTTTTAAAATTTTAATTCCAGTATACTTAATATACAATGTTATATTAGTTTCAAGTGTACAATGTAGTGCTTATCATGATAAGTGTATTCCTAAACCCCTTCGCTTATGGAACTAAAAAGACCCCAAATAGCCAAAGCAATCTTGAAAAAGGAAAACAAAATTGGAAGCATCAAAATTCTAGACTTCAAGTTATATTACAAATCTGTAGTGATCAAGACAGTATGGTAACCGGCACAAAAAAGACACCTAGAGCAACAGAACAGACTAGAAAACCCAGAAATGAACCGATAATTATATGATCAATTAATCTTCCACAAAGCAGGAAATAATATCCAATAGGAAAAAAAAAAGATACTTTTTCAACAAATGGTTTTGGGAAAACTGGACAGCAACATGCAAAAGAATGAAACTGGACCACTTTCTTATACCATACACAAAAATAAATTCAAAATGGATTAAAGGGGGAGGAGCCATGATGGCGGAACAGCATGGAAGTTTTTTGTGGGTCTTGTGTCCATGAAATACAGCCAGACCAACACTAAACCACCCTGCACAACTAGAAAACTGATCTGAGTATTAACACAACAATCGGCACAATCTGAACCACAGAATTCAGTAGGTACGCTGTGTGGAGAGGTGAACTTGGGGATAGAGAAGCTGCAGAGGGCAAGAAGCTGCTTTTATGTGTGGAGGGAAGACAGAGACGGGGGGTGGGGGGGCAGTGGAGAATACTGGAAAAGCATCCCTCCCCAAAAGCAGCTGGAGAGAAAGTGGAAAATTCTAAACAGCGCAGGGACTCAACTAAAAAGGGAGAAAGGAGAAAGGAGAGGGTTTAAATTCCATTAAGACTGTAAACAGGGAGAGCACAGAGTCTGAAACTCCGCAGCTCCATACCTGGTGGTGCTCTGGTGGGAAAGGTGAATCCCCAGGAGCTGAGTAGGGTCCAGGAGGTTCTCAGGCCACACAGGGAGAAGAGGTTCCACTGCTGGAAAGACATTTGGTAGAGGCTGTGAGGCCACCTGGTCCCAGCAGACCCCGGAGGGCAGCCACATTCGCTGGTGCTGGGGCAATGTTGTTGAGGGTGAAGCCTGGTGCCAGATGTGTGTTGCGATTTTCCATGGTCCCTGAAATGCTGAGGCTACACTGTCTCGCGATTTTTGGGGAGAGGCAGGCTGGCACCTGGCCGCAGTCTTGGGGCACTGGCAACAGCAGCATCCAGCAGGCATTCCTGGGTGCAGCCGACATTCCGCCACTGCTCATTCAGCCATTGCTCAGTGAGACCCTCCCGCAGAGGGGCAGAGCGGGTCAAAGCCGCAGTCCTTCGGAAGTAAGGGGCTGGGGAAAACAGCCGCATCTGAGACAAAGCTCGGGAGAGAGGTACTGCCTGGGGCCTGGTCACGGAGAGTGGAAAAGCGGGGAGTGGAAGAGAGCTGAAGACGGAGGACCGGTGCGCGTTGCTGATCCGGGAGAACAGACTGGGTGGCTGGATGGCGCCATTTTTCACTGCTCCCGCGCATGCGCACCAATGAGCACCGCAACAATCCACCCCAGTAGGCTAGCAGCGCCATCTAGAGGAGAGCAGAGCTGTTGCACCGAGCCCCGCCCAACTGGGCCAACTTTGCTCTTCAAGAACACAAACCTCACCGCCGGCTTAATCTATGGACTATAAACAGCTACATGGACTGACCTCTAGGGGAAAACGAAGGAATTTCAGTCCGACTTCAATCTGTTAGCAGGTTCATCTATTCCATTTTTTTCTCTCTCTCTTTTTCCTTTTTCTCTTTTATAATTCTTTTCTTTTTCTTGAATACAGAAAGAGAAAAAACTCATTTTTATTTTCAATTTTTATTAAAAATATCTGTCTTTAATTTTTATTACCATATTTTTTACTTCTGTGTAAATTTTTTCAAATTCTACTTTACTTCCATCATTTTATTTTAGTCTACTTCAGTGTACTCACCTTTTCAAATTTTCAAACAATTTCCTTTTTTCTTTCTTGTTCTTTTTTTCTCTTTTTTATTTCTTTTCTTTTTCTTGAATGCAGAAAGAGAAAAACTTCATTTTTATTTTCAATTTCTTTTAAAAATATTTTTATTTAATTTTTATTACTATATTTTTTGCTTTTATGTAAATTTTTCCAAATTCTATCTTACTCCCATCATTTTATTTCAGTCTACTACAGTGTATTCACTTTTTCAAATTTTCAAACGATTTCTTTTTTTGTCTTTTCTTTTTTCTTTTTTTTTAATCTTTTTCCTCTTTTTTGTTTCTTTTCTTTTTTCTTAAATACATAAAGTGAAAAAATTCATATTTCTTTTTAATTTTTATTAAAAATATTTTTCTATAATTTTTTTCTACCATATTCTCTACTTTTGTGTATTTTAGTCTACTTTAGTGTATTCATTTTTTCAAATTCTCAAACGATTTCCTTATTTTTTTCTCTCCTCCCCCTTTTTTTTTGTTTGTTTGTTTCTCTAGTCTGTCAAACCACTTTCTACACACAGACCAAAACACACCTAGGATCTAGCATCATCTATTCGATTTTTGTGTGGGTGCGTTTTTAATTTTTAATTTTAATATTTTTTAATTTTAATTTTTTAATTTCAATTTTCTACTTCATTAATTCATTTTCTCCCTTCAAAATGACAAAACGAAAGAATTCACCCCAAAAGACAGAGCAGGAAGTAACGACAGCCAAGGATTTAACCAACACACAGACACAAGCAAGATGTCTGAACCAGAATTTAGAATCACGATAATAAGAATACTAGCTGGAGTCGAAAAAAGATTAGAATCCCTTTCTGCAGGATGAAAGAAGTAAAAAATAGTGAGAATGAAATTAAAAATGCTACAACTGAGCTGCAATCACAGATGGATGCAGTGGTGGCAAGGATGGACAAGGCAGAACAGAGAATCAGCGATATAGAGGACACACTTATAGAGAATAATAAAGCAGAAAAAAAGAGGGAGATTAAGGTAAAAGAGCACGATTTAAGAATTAGAGAAATCAGTGACTCATTAAAAAGGAACAACATCAGAATCATAGGGGTCCCAGAGGAGGAAGAGAGAGAAACAGGGCTAGAAGAGTTATGTGAGCAAATCATAGGGGAAATCTTTCCTAACCTGGGGAAAGAGACAGACATCAAAATCCAGGAAGCACAGAGGACTCCCATTAGATTCAACAAAAACCGACCATCAACAAGGCATATCATAGTTAAATTCACAAAATACTCAGGCAAGGAGAGAATCATGAAAACAGCAAGGGAAAAAAAGTCCCTAACCTACAAGGGAAGACAGATCAGGTTTGCAGCAGACCTATCCACAGAAACTTGGCTGGCCAGAAAGGAGTGGCAGGATGTATTCAGTGTGCTGAATCAGAAAAATATTCAGCTAAGAATTCTTTATCCAGCAAGGCTGCCATTCAAAATAGAAGGAGAGATAAAAAGTTTCCCAGACAAACAAAAATTAAAGGAGTTTGTGACCACTAAACCAGCCCTGCAAGAAATTTTAAGGGGGACTCTCTGAGGGGAGAAAAAAGGAAAAAACAAAATATTAGAAAGGACCAGAGAACACCAACAGAAACCCCACCTCTACAAGCATCATAATGGTAATAAATTCATATCTTTCAGTACTCACTCTAAACGTCAATGGACTCAATGCTCCAATCAAAAGACATAGGGTAACAGAATAGATAAGAAAACAAGACCCATCTATATGCTGTTTACAAGAGGCCCACTTTAGACCTAAAGACACCTACAGATTGAAAATAAGGGAATGGAGAACCATCTGTCATGCTAATGGTCAACAAAAGAAAGCCAGAGTAGCCATACTTATATCAGATAATCTAGACTTTAAAATAAAGACTATATCAAGATATGAAGAAGGGTATTATATCATAATCAAGGGGTCTACAGACCTAACAATTGTAAACATTTATGCACCAAATGTGGGAAAACCCAAATATAAAAATCAATTAATCACAAACATAAAGAAACTCATTGATAGTAATACCATAATAGTAGGAGACTTCAACACCCTACTCACAACAATGGACAGACCATCTAATCAAAAAATCAACAAGGAAACAATGGCTTTGAATGACACATTGGACCAGATGGCCTTAACAGATATATTCAGAAGATTTCATCCTAAGCAATGGAATATGTATTCTTCTCCAGTACACATGGAACATTCTCCAGAATAGACCATATACTGGGACACAAATCAGTCCTAAGTAAATACAAAAAGATCGACATCATACTGTGCATATTTTCAGACCACAATGCTATGAAACTCGAAATCAACCGCAAGAAAAAATTTGGAAAGGTAACAAATACTTGGAGAGTGAAGAACATCCTACTAAAGAATGAATGGGCTAACCAAGCAGTTAAAGAAGAAATTAAATAGTATATGGAAGTCAATGAAAATGATAACACCACAACCCAAAACCTCTGGGATGCAGCAAAGCCGGTCATAAGAGGAAAGTATATAGAAATCCAGGCCTTCCTAAAGGAGGAAGAAACATCCCAGATATACAACCTAACCTTACACCTTAAGGAGCTGGAAAAAGAACAGCAAATAAAACCCAAAACCAGCAGAAGACAGGAAATAATAAAGATTAGAGCAGAAATTAATGCTATAAAAACCAAAAAAACAGTGGAACAGATCAATGAAACCAGAAGCTGGTTATTCGAAAGAATTAACAAAATCGATAAACCACTAGCCAGTTTGATCAAAAAGAAAAAGGAAAGGACCCAAATAAGTAAAATCAAGAATGAAAGAGGAGAAATCACAACCAACACAACAGAAATAAGAATAATAACAAGAGAATATTATGAGCAATTATATGCCAATTAAATGGGCAATCTGGAAGAAATGGACAAATCCCTAGAAACACATACACTACCAAAACTGAAACAGGAAGAAATAGAAAATTTGAACAGACCCAGAACCAGTAAGGATATCGAATTAGTAATAAAAAGTCTGCCAAAAAATAAGAGTCCAGGGCCAGATGGCTTACCAGGGGAATTCTACCAAACATTTAAAGAAGAATTAACGTCTATTCTCTTGAACCTGGCCCAAAAATAGAAATGGAAGGAAAACTTCCAAACTCTTTCCATGAGGCCAGCATTACCTTGATTCCAAAACCAGACACTCCACTAAAAAGGAGAACTATAGACCAATTTCCCTGATGAATATGGATGCAAAAATCCTCAACAAGATATTAGCCAACCGGATCCATCCATACATTAAAAAAATTATTCACCATGACCAAGTGGGATTTATACCTGGGATGCAGGGCTGGTTCAATATCCACAAAACAATTAACGTGATTCATCACATCAATAAAAGAAAGGACAAGAACCATATGATCCTCTCAATAGATGCAGAGAAAGCATTTGACAAAATACAGCATCCTTTCTTGATAAAAACCCTCAAGAAAGTAGGGATAGAAGGAGCATACCTCAAGATCATAAAATCCATATATGAACGACCCAACACTAATATCATCCTCAAGGGGGAAAAACTGAGAGCTTTTCCCTAGGGTCAGGAACAAGACAGGGATGTCCACTCTCACCACTGTTATTCAACTTAGTATTGGAAGTCTTAGCCTCTGCAATCAGACAACACAAAGAAATAAAAGGCAACCGAATCAGCCAGGCGGAGGTCAAACTTTCACTCTTCGCAGGTGACATGATACTCTATATGAAAAACCCAAAAGATTCCACCAAAAAACTGCTAGAATTGATTCATGAATTCATCAAATTTGCAGGATATAAAATCAATGCACAGAAATCGGCTGTATTCCTATTCACCAACAATGAAGCAACAGAAAGAGAAATCAAGGAATCGATCCCATTTACAATTGCACCAAAAACCATAAAATACCTAGGAATAAATCTAACCAAAGAGGTGAAAATTTATACACTGAAAAGTATAGAAAGCTTATGAAAGAAATGGAAGAAGACACAAAAAAATGGAAAAACTTTCCATGCTCCTGGATAGGAAGAACAAATATTGTTAAAATGTCAATACTACCCAAAGCAATCTACATATTCAATGCAATCCCTATCAAAATAACACCAGCATTCTTCACAGAGCTGGAACAAATAACCCTAAAATTTGTATGGAAGCAGAAAAGACCCTGAATAGTCAAACCAATCTTGAAAAAGAAAACCAAAGCAGGAGGCATCACAATGCCAGACTTCAAGCTATACTACAAAGCTGCAATCATCAAGACAGTATGATACTGACACAAGAACAGACACTCAGATCAGTGGAACAGAATAGAGAACCCAGAAATGGACCCACAAACATATAGCCAACTCATCTTTGACAAAGCAGGAATGAATATCCAGTGGAATAAAGATAGTCTCTTCAACAAGTGGTGCTGGGAAAACTGGACAGCGACATGCAGAAGAATGAACCTGGACCACTTTCTTACACCATACACAAAAATAAACTCAAAATGGATGAAAGACCTCAATGTAAGACAGGAAGCCATCAAAATCCTCAAGGAGAATGAAGGCAAAAGCCTCTTTGATCTTGGCTGCAGCACCTTCTTACTCAACACATCTCCAGAGGCAAGGGAAACAAAAGCAAAAATGAACTACTGGGACCTCATCAAAATAAAAAGCTTCTGCACAACAAAGGAAACCATCAGCAAAACTAAAAGGCAACTGACAGAATGGGAGAAGATATTTGCAAATGACGTATCAGATACAGGGTTAGTATCCAAAATCTATAAAGAACTTACCAAACTCAACACCAAAAAACAAATAATCCAGTGAAGAAATGGGCAAAAGACATGAATAGACACTTCTCCAAGGAAGACATCCAGATGGCCAACAGACACATGAAAAAATGCTCAACATCATTCATCATCAGGGAAATACAAATCAAAACTACAATGAGATACCACCTTATACCAGTCAGAATGGCTAACATTAACAACTCAGGCAACAACAGATGTTGGTGAGGATGCGGAGAAAGAAGGTCTTTTGCTTTATTGGTGGGAATGCAAGCTGGTACAGCCACTCTGGAAAACAGTCTGAAGGTTCCTCAAAAAATTAAAAATAGAACTACCCTACAACCCAGCAATTGCACTACTAGGTATTTATCCAAGAGATACAGGTGACTGTTTAGAAGGGATATATGCACCCCCGTGTTTATAGCAGCACTATCAACAATAGCCAAAGTATGGAAAGAGCCCAAATGTCCATTGATGGATGAATGGATAAAGAAGATGTGGTATATATCTACAAAGGAGTATTACTCAGCAATCAAAAAGAATGAAATCTTGCCATTTGCAAGGAAAATGGAAATGGAAATGGAGGATGGAAATGGAGGGTATTATGCTAAGTGAAATTAGTCAATCAGAGAAAGACAAAAATCATATGACTTCACGCATCTGAGGACTTTAAGAGACAAAACAGATGAACATAAGGGAAGGGAAACAAAAATAATATAAAAACAGGACAAAACATAAGAGACTCTTAAATATGGAGAACAAACTGAGGGTTACTGGAGGGGTTGTGGGAGGGGGGATGGGCTAAGTGGGTAAGGGGCATTAAGGAATCTACTCCTGAAGTCATTGTTGCACTATATGCTAATTTGGATGTAAATTTAAAAAAATAAAATTAAAAAAATGGATTAAAGACCTAAATATGAGACAGGAAACGCTTAAAATCCTAGAAGAGAACACAGGCAGTAACCTCTTTGACATCAGCTGTAACAACTTCTTACTACATGGGTCTCCTGAGGCAAGGGAAATAAAAGCAAAAGTGAAACTATTGGGACTACATCAAAATAAAAAGCTTCTGCTTAGCAAAGGAAACAATCAACAAAAGTAAAATACAACCCACAGAATGGGAGAAGATATTCACTAATGACATATCTGATAATGGGTTCGTATCCAAAATATATAAAGAACTTATAAACTTATAAAACTCAATACCCCCAAAAAACAAATAATTCAGTTCAAAAATGGGCAGAAGACATGAAAAGACATTTCTCCAAAGGAGACATCCAGATGGCCAACAAACACATGAAAAGATGCTCAACATCACTCAGCAATCATCAAGGAAATGCAAATCAAAACTACAATGAGATATCACCTCATGCCTGTAAGAAAGTCTAAAATTAACGATACAGGAAACCACAGGTGTTGGCGAGGATGTGGAGAAAGGGGAACCCTTCTGCACTATTGGTGGGAATGCAAACTGGTGCAGCCACTGTGGAAAACAGTGTGGAGCTTCCTCAAAACGTTAAAAACAGAACTACTCTATGATCCAGTAATTGCATTGGGTGTTTACCCAAAAAATACAAAAATAATAATTAGAAGTGATCCATGCACCCTGATGCTTATAGCAGCATTATTAACAATAAGCCAAATTATGGAAATAACCCAAATGTCTATCTGATGAATGGATAAAGAAGATTTGGTATATATACATAATGGAACACTACTCAGTCATAAAAAAAAATGAAATCTTGCCATTTGCAGGAAGGTGGATGGAGCTAGAGAGTATAATCTTAAGCAAAATAAGTCAGTCAGAGAAGACAAATACTATTGGGTTTCACTCATATGTGGAATTTAAGAAACAACAACAAAAAACATGGGGGGTGGGGGGAAGAGAAGCAAACCAAGAAATAGACTTAACTATAAAGAACAAACTGATGGTTACCAGAGAGGAGGTGGGGGGTGGGGTGGGTTAAATAGGTGATGGGGATTAACAGGGCACTTATAGGGGCACCTGGGTGGCTCAGTCGGTTAAGCATCCGACTTCGGCTCAGGTCATGATCTCGCAGTCCATGAGCTCGAGCCCCGCGTCAGGCTCTGTGCTGACAGCTCAGAGCCTGGAGCCTGCTTTGGACTCTGTGTCTCCCTCTCTCTCTGACCTGTCTCTGTCTCTCTCTGTCTCAAAATATGCTCTGTCTCTCTCTGTCTCAAAAATAAATAACCATTAAAAAAAATTAAAAAAAAAAAAAAGAGGGCACTTATAGTAATGAGCACCAGGTGTTGTATGTAAGTGTTGAAGCACCAAATTATACACCTGAAACTAATATTACACTGTATGTTAACCAACTGGAATTTAAATTATATATATATATATATATATATATAAAATATATATATATATATATAAAAGCCCAATATATATATATAATTATTTCGATGTAGTCCTAATAGCTTATTTGTGCTTTTGTTTCCCTTGCCTCAGGAAATAAACCAAGAAAAATGTTGCTATGACCGAAATCAGAGAAGTTACTGTCTATGCTCTACTCTGAGATTTTTATGGTTCCAGGTCTCACATTTAAGTCCTTAATCCATTTTGACTTATTTTTGTATATGGTGTAAGAAGGTGGTCCAGTTTCACTTTTTTGTAGGTAGCTGTCCAGTTTTCACAGCATCATTCTTGCCTCCTTTATCAAAGATTAATTGACCATATAATCAAGGGTTCATTTCTGGGCTCTCTGTTCTGTTGATCTATGTGTCTATATTTTGATACTACAGCTTTGTAGTATATCTTGAAATCTAGGATTGTGATACCTCCAGTATTATAACTTCTTTTTCTTTTTTTTTTTTTTAATGTTTGTGTATGCATTTGACAGAGAGCATGAGCAAGTGAGGGGAGGGGCAGAGAGAGAAGAGAGAGAATCCCAAGCAGTCCTAACGTGGGGCTCAATCCCACAAACCATGAGATCATGACCTAAACTGAAACCAAGAGTCAGAAGCTCAACTGACTGAGCCACCCAAGGGCCCCAGTTTTATACTTCTTTTTCAGGATTGCTTTCGCTATTCAGGGTCTTTTGTAGCTCCATACAATTTTTTTTTGAAGTTTAGTATCTTTTATAGACACGGGACAACTGTGAAATAAGCATAGGTTCTTTTAATTTGTTAATGTTTATTTATTTATTTTGACAGAGAGGCAGAGAACATGATGAGTGGGGGAGGGTCAGAGAGAGAGAGAATCCCAAACAGGCTCCGTGCTGTCAGCACAGAGCCTGATGTGGGGCTCGATCTCACAAACCATGAGATCAAGACCAGAGTTGAAATCAAGAGTTGCAGGCTTAACTGACTGAGCCACCCAGGCACTCCTGTAGTTCCAATACAAATGTTAAGGTTATTTGTTCTAGTTCTGTGAAACATGCTATTGGTATTTTGATAGGGATTTCATTAAGTCTGTAGATGACTTTGGGTAATGTGGACATTTTAACAATATTTGTTCTTCCAATCTATGAGGATGGAATAGCTTCCCATTTGTGCTGTCTTCAATTTCTTTCATCAGTGTTATAGTTTTCAGAGTGCATGTCTTACATGTCCTTAGTTAAGTTTGTTCCTAGGTGTTTTATTATTTTTGGTGCAATTGTAAATGGAATTGTTCTCTTAATTTCTCTTTCTGCTACTTCATTATTAGTGTGTAGAAATGCAACAGATTTCTCTATACTGTTTTTGTGTCCTGTGACCTTACTGAATGCATTTACCATTTCCAGTAGTTTTTTGGTAGTCTTTAGGATTTTCTATGCATACCATCATGTCGTCTGCAAATAGTGAAAATTTTATTTCTTCCTTATCAATTTGGATGCATTTTATTTCTTTCATTTGCCTGATTGCTGTGGCTAGGACTCTCAGTACTATGTTGAATAAAAGTGCTTAGGGTAGACATCCTTGTCTTGTTCCTGGTCTTAAGGGAAAAGCTCTTAAGTTTTTTACCATTGAGTATGATGTTAGCTCTGGATTTTTCATGTTTAGGTATGTTTAGGTATGTTCCCTCTAAACCTACTTTATTGAGGGTTTTTATCATGAATGGATGTACTTTGTCAAATGCTTTTTCTGCATCTATTGAAAAGGTTTTCACCCTTTCATTGATGTGGTATATCACATTCATTGATTTGTGAATATTGAACCACACTTGCATCCCAGGATCAATGCTTCATTATTTAACCAGGTTTGTGAAAGTATTGAAAAATGAATTTCAATTATTCTTACTTAATAAAAAGTATTTTTAGTATATTTTGGCCTTGATTTTTTAACTTAAATCATAAATATCAAGGGGCGCCTGGGTGGCTCAGTCGGTTGAGCGTCCGACTTCAGCTCAGGTCACGATCTTGCGGTCCGTGAGTTCGAGCCCCGCGTCAGGCTCTGGGATGGCCCAGAGCCTGGAGCCTACTTCCGATTCTGTGTCTCCCTCTCTCTCTGCCCCTCCCCCGTTCATGCTCTGTCTCTCTCTGTCCCAAAAATAAATAAATGTTTAAAAACAAAATCATAAATATCAAAATCATTGAATTTACAAGCTGAAAATAACCTTAGATGCTATTGATTTTCAACCTAGAGAAAACATAAGCATAACCTAGAGAGCTTTTTCAAAGCACTTTTACCTATTCCCTACCCTGGCCTAAGCTGCAGAGTATATGTGAATGTGGAGGAAGGAGAGTATGTGTGTTAAAAAAAATTAAAAATAAATTTTAAAAATTCCCAGGCTAATAAAGACCACCTAGTATAAAAAAAATTTTGTAGTGTATTTTGTTATACATTGTCCTCAGAAATTTTAAGATGTTTAGGATTCTCTCTTCCATATTAAATGGTCAGAAACCACTAGACTTACTGAACTTTTGAGACTGCTTTTTTATTATTTATCTTCTCCTTGTCTGATGTGATCATTTATTGCTCTTGGAATTATTTCTAACACCATTTCCCCCATCCTGTTTGGAACTCTCCTTCCCACCCAGTCCAATGGCTTGCTCCCTCATTCATTTCAGAACACTACTCAATGTTACCCTGTTAATGAAGACTTCCACCCATTTAAATTGAAAATGCCCCAACCTACAGTGCTATTCTCTTTTCTTGTTTTCCTTCTGTCCATAGCACTTCTCACCATTGAAATACTATATATTTACATATTTAGCAAATTTATGTGCTTATTTAATGTTATTCCCCTGTCATTTCCCCCTGGTTGTGTGCACTACAAGGAAAGGGAGTTCAGTGTGTTCTGTTCACTGTTGTCTCCCCAGCACCTAGAAGAGTGCCTGACACATAATAGGGGTTCCATAAATATTTGTTGAATAAGTGAATGGTTAAACTCAAAACTCCTATCTTTTCTGACTTTAGGGAATAACATCTATTTTAGGATACTGCGCTGAGACTCACTTGGATACTGTCTTAAAAGTTCTTAAGACATTCCAAGATCGGGAAAAGTTTTTCATGAATCGATGTAAGGTAAAAAGAACAACTTTCTGTCCCAAAGCTTTTGGTCACTGCAAGGGCAAACGACACTGATCCCATCACTGAACAGCCTCTTCCTGTCCCCAGGTCTGTAGTCCAGGTGAGAATTGCCTGAGCCCAGGCCCTGTAGCATGACCAGCTATCTGACAGATCTACTCCATTTTCTATCACTATTGCTGACTCGAAAGGTCCTAAGGAATTCTGTGTGTGCCTAGGTTTGTCCCTCTACCAACTGTTCAGGCCTCCTGGTCAGTTTCCATTGTGTACACTCTGCTTCCCCTGAAGGAAAGAGATGTAATAAGTAAAAATTAACACACGCTTTCCCACAGGGACCTCTTTTTTAAAGGCTGATAGATCCACAGCACAGTTTGGGGTGTTTAAATTTGACCAAGCAAGGGTATCAGTTTTAGACTAATTTTCATCATCGCAGTCTCATTTCTTAATCCCTGTAGTGGTCCATAGAATTAGGAAACAACATGGAAGGAAGGCGACACCTTCCATCATAGTTTTTATGTCTCTCTTTCAGGGTATTTTTTCTGGGAAAAAGAGCCTCACCAAGACTGATGTCATGGTAATCTACGGAGCTGTGGCCCTCCATGCTCCTAAGGGTCAACTCCTCACCAGGCTTGATCAAGACATCGTATCCCAAGTCCTATTTCTTTATGGCCAGTGCTCTCAGGTAATGGCTAGCACAGGGCTGCCTGGATTTCTAGTCTGGGGTTCCCAAACCTTGGAGGGGCTCACCTCTTGGGAATATTCATGCTCAAAAGATACAGGCCAAAGGCAAGACAGGACCTGGTATATTTGGAAGATGAGAATGTAAGACAAAAAAAAATTTTTTTCATAACAAAACAGGGTCAGGTAATTTGTTTCTTTCCAAAACCTTGGGCAGTTCATGTCCCATGATACCTTCCTAGGTAAGTACCCATAGCAGTCTCCCTCGAATCAAACTTAAAATAATTACTCCAGTACCTCATTAGGGCATTACAGATTCATTACTTCCCTGCAATAGTCTCTGAAGTGTTACTAATGGTAGTTGTTCAACCTTTTACGTGGTATAGATAAACCACCTAAAACAGTGCCTCACAAATAGTAAGCGAAATACATGTATCTTTTCAAATTTGTTTAATGTTTATTTATTCTTGAGAGAGAGGGGGACAGAACATGAGCAGGGAAGAGGCAGAGAGAGAGGGAGACAGAGGACCTGAGGCAGTCTCTGTGCTGTCAGTGCAGAGCCCGATGTGGGGCTCAAACTCATAGAACTGAACCGTGAGATCATGACCTGAGCCAAAGTCAGACACTCAACCGACTCAGCCACCCAGGCGCCCCACAATACATGTATCTTTAAGCGAATAAAAATATATCATTAACCAATCTACGCAGTCTACATCATTAGGTACTATTTCACACGCACCCCAACACACACATTCATACCAATCCCCCGGGCTGTCGCTGATGCTCTTCAAACATGCCAGGAATATTCCTGCCTCAGAGCCACACATCTGAGTTGGAATTCATCTGATCATTTCTGTCCCCCATAGTACTTTTTATATCTTTAATAAAGTACTTTATATATATTGTCAATTTAGCCATTTTGCTAACTAGTGCCAGGTCAGCCACCTAAAAATCACCTTGGGATCATGTGTGAAATACGGCTTCCCAGAACCATTTTTCAGGGAGATTGATTCAGTAGATCTGGGGTGGAGTCTGACAGCTGTAATTTTAAAAGGTTTATAAATGATTCTTATCCACAGCCAAGTTTCAGAAGCTTCTGCCGATTACGTGCACATCTGCTCCCACATCAGACTGTCAGCACCTTGATGTTAGGGATGGTACCTTATGCTGTCTTACCTCCTCTTCTGTGCTCTCCACACACCACCTGCTTGATAAATCTGTACTCTTGATATTTATTCATGTGTGTATGTGATAAAAATGGAATCACAGGGAACTCATGATATCACAGATATAAGTATACACCAGTGAAAGGGATTAGGGCAGTGATCCTCACCCTTCAGTTGCATGACAATTACCTGGAGAGCTTGTTAAAAATAGAGATCTCTAATGAATCACAGCCTTTAGGGATGGATCTATGAATCTGTATTTTTGCCGTGCTCCTGAAAAGGTGATTCTGATGCACTCAAAATTTGAAAAGCAATGATGAAAACCAAAAATATGATTTAAAAAAAGATGTTTTCTGGGGCACCTGGGTGGCTCAGTTGGTTGGGCATCCGACTTCGGCTCAGGTCATGATCTCACGGTTCATGAGTTCAAGCCCCGCATAGGCTTCTGTGCTGACAGCTCAGAGCCTGAAGCCTGCTTCAGGTTCTGTGTCTCTCTCTCTTCTCTCTCCCCACTCATACTCTGTCTCTCTCTCAAAAATAAATAAACATTAAAAAAAATTTTTTGAAGATGTTTTCTGTTACATTAATTTTTAGTCAGTCATTGAGGAAAATTAGGATAAAAATAAAAGAGGAAAAGAGATAAAGATGTTTTAGATAATGATGACTGTACATTTTCAAGGTACAGTCAGTTCTGCTGTAACACAGCATAGAACAACATAGTACAAAAAACCACAGGATTGTGGGGGAAATGGGGTAAGGGGCACAACATTCAAGACCCCATCAATGACACAGAAAAAAATAGGAACCTAATTTTTAAAACCATTTAAGAAAAAAAAAAAACATTTAAGAAATATCTAAGTACTATAAAAAAAATTATGTCACTTTTCCTTTAAAAACACATGAATTCAATTGTGAAAGTTGTGAGTTATTATGAAATGGTGGTATAAAGAAGGGTCGTTTGAAATCAGCCGGACAGCTAGAATGCCAGATTTGTATGGGAAGCAGCTCTTACCATGGTAAACTGAGGCAGCTGGCGTGTTTGAGGTGTTGTGTGAGTATTCCTATGCGGTTCAGTTCAGCTAGTTCACCTTTTGCTGTCATGGACCAAACTGTGCATAAGCAAACACAAAATTCAGAATATACCAGAAGTATTTACTCACATATCAATTTCACTGGAACAAAACTGCATTTTCAATGCAAGCATCATAGCAGAACTGACTATACCTCCTTCCAAAGTCAGCTCCCCTATTACTTTCACTCTATAGCTTTTCGCTGGTCTTTCTGCCAACAGCCTCTATCCTTTTTCTTACGAAAATCTGGTAGAGTCTCTTTAAATTGTGAGGCTTGAAACCCAAACGCCTGATATCTTTATGCTGCGTTCTGTATATTAGACTCACCTGGGGAAAATGTCTGCCAATGTACAGGACCTCACTTTGGAAATAGGGGAGGGAGTGAACAGCACCCAACTCCTTGGCAAGACTCCGTGTCCTGCTTCACTCTTGTTTTCAGATTGGTGGGTGGGTCTTTTTGCTGGTGTAAGGGAACTCTCTAACTGCGGCTCTATATCTGCTTTTGCCTTTGGTTTTCAGGTTCTGGGCATGTCTGTGATGAATAAGGTATGCAATATATTTGATATATTTGAATACAAATACATTTGAATACCAAGTAGGCTCCCTGGAAATGCAGGAAGCATATATGTCCTCTTGATTTGATTCCAAAGGAAAGGATCCCAATATATAACTAATTAATCCAATTCTGAAGCCAGGATCCCTGAGCTTAATCTAGGACAGAACATAGAGCTATATTTGGTTACAGGTGGTTTGAAAGTTAGACTGCAAACTAGAACAGTATTTTTAGAACTAGGGGCTGTGACCCACCAGTAGACTATGATTTCAATGTAATAGATTTAATAGACCGCACCAGCAAATTTTTTAATGAAATAAAAGAAATAGAAGAGAACATTGTACATAGCAATAAGTATCATAAAACTTTTATTTCAGTTATTATATACATTATATTTAGATAGATAGATAGATAGATAGATAGAATGTAAGTACAGAATGGGATTGTAAACTGTTTCCTACTGTGTGGTTTATGGTCCAAAAAGTTTAAAAGCCACTGCCTTATAGAACCTCAATCTATGGGGGGTGGGGGGTAGGGGTGGAAGGAGTAGAAATTGACCTTTGTTTTTTTAATTTCCCTGCAACTTTGATCCTAAACTGAGGTAGAGAAGGAAAAAGAAACAGATTCTCACTTCTGTCTGGGCACATAGTTCAACCCTAAGTCAAGAACTGGGTTTATAGAACCAGGTGTGGTACCCAAGACTTTGGCTTGCACTGTGAATCCTTCCGTTTTTAGGACATGGATCTGCAAATGAGTTTCACAAGAAGTATCACTGAGATTGGCATTGCTGTCCAAGATGCTGAGGATCAGGGGTTCAAGTTCTCCTATAAGGAGGTGCTACTGGGTTACATGCTGGTGAGTGGGCAGAGAGGACATGGGCAAGGCCATGAAAAGTCTGTTACCAAGAGCACAGAGCTGTCTTTTTTTAGTGGGTAAAACTTGCCAGTCCCAGGGAACAAACAGATTTCTGCCATATTTTGGACCAAGGGCACCCAGTGGTCCAATGGGATTGCAGCTGCATGTGGAAACTCCCCTTTCTAAAATATTTCACCTCCTTGTTTGTGTTACAGGACTTCATCAGGGATGAGCCCCTGGATTCCTTAGCTAGCCCTGTTCGGTGGAAAGCTTTAATCGCCATTAGATACCTCAGGTAGAGAATTTTAGAGAATTTTTCTTGCTCTCATTGAGAAAAATATTTCCTTCCCAATATCCTCCTTCAGATCAACTGACTTCTCAGTCAGTGGATACACCAGTGCACCCTTCCCAAAGTGAACACAGCTCATCGATGGGCTATTTCAAATTGGGGCTTCTCCCTCTTTTCAGACTTACAGAACTAAGAGCCCGACCATTTGATAACCAAGAGGGAGAAAGAGCCACTTAGAGGAGTCAGACTTAGATACATAAGGATTGAAGTTTTGGTGCAAAAGGAAATTTCTTTTCCTAGACTTTGGTCTGTAGGCAAATTTTAATATTCCCATTAAAAACGTATGAAGCCCTGGGGCACCTGGGTGTCTCAGTCGGTTAAGTGTCTGACTTCAGCTCAGGTCATGATCTCAAGGTTCATGAGTTCGAGTCCCACGTGGGGCTCAGTGCTGACAGCTCAGAGCCTGGAGCCTGCTATGGATTCTGTGTCTCCCTCTCTCTCTGCCTCTCCCCTACTCATGCTCTGTCTCTCTCTCACACAAAAATAAACATTAAAAAAAAACTTACGAAAGCCCTAATCATATTTTAGTTGGTTAGTAGAAATAAACCTAAAGAAGAAAATAATTTTAATCAAAATTTTATTTTATTTTTAAATTCTTTTTTTAACGTTTATTTATTTTTGAGACAGGGAGAGACAGAGCATGAACAGGGGAGGGTCAGAGAGAGGGAGACACAGAATCTGAAACAGGCTCCAGGCTCTGAGCTGTCAGCACAGAGCCTGACGCGGGGCTCGAACTCACGGACCGCGAGATCAGGACCTGAGCCGAGGTCGGCCGCTTAACGGACTGAGCCACCCAGGCGCCCCTTAATCAAGATTTTAAAATAATATTTTCCCCCTGCAGTAAAAAAATACAAATTCATTGTTAAATTTTAGAAACTATTGAAAGTTTTTAAAAATAATAAAAACTTTGGGCTCCCAGGTGGCTCGGTCAGTTGAGCAGCCGACTTCAGCTCAGGTCAGGATCTCACAAGTTTGTGAGTTTGAGCCCCACATCGAGCTCTCTGCTGTCAGCACAGGGCCCACTTCAGATCCTGGATCCTCTGTCCCCCTCTCTCTCTGCCCCTCCTCAGCTTGTGCTCTCTCTCTCTAAAATAAATAAACCTTTAAAAATAATAATAATAATAATAATAATAATAATAATAATTGCCCCCTATTTTCAACATTTTGGTATGTGTCCTTCATTATACTCTATTCTTCATTTTAAGTAGAGTTGAGATCGTGCTCTACATACGATCGTGCATCCTGTCTTTCCTTATTTCACCTTACATATTCCCATGTTATTACCATTCTTTACAAACATTGTTCTTTTTTTCATTGTTTTTAAAAAATATTTTAATTGTGAGGGGTGCCTGGGTGGCTCAGTCGGTTGAGCAACCGATTTCGGCTCGGGTCATGATCTCACAGTTTGTGAGTTCGAGCCCTGCATTGGACTCCCGGCTGTCAGTGCAGAGACCGCTTCAGATCTTCTGTCTCCCTCTCTCTCTGCTCCTCACCACATTGTGTGTGTGTGTGTGTGTGTCTCTCTTTCAAAAATAAATAAGCATAAAAAATTTGTTTAAAAAATATTTTAATTGTTGTAAAATACCCCAAAAATGTACCATCTTAACTATTTTTTAAGTGCATAGTGCAGCAGTGTTAAGTATAATCATATTGTTGTGAAATCAACCTCAAGAATTCTTTTCATCTTGCAAAACTGAAGCTCTATACACATTAAACAACTCCCTATTCCCTCTTCCCACCAGAGCTGGCAAACACCATTCTACCTTCTGTCTCTATGAACTATGTATTTTAGGTACCTCATATAATGGGATCATGCAGTATTTGTCTTTTTGTGCCTTTCTTATTTCACTAGAATAATGTCCATCCATATGATAACCTGTGTCAAAATTTCATTCCTTTTTAAGGCTGAATAATATTCCATTTAATATATACACCATATTTTGTTAATCCATTCACCCAATGGATGCTTGGGTTGTGTTCATGGTTTGATTCTTGTGAATAATTCCACTAACAAACATGGGTGCCTAAATATCTTTTCCAGTCCTTGCTTTTAATTCTTTTGCGTATACACGTAAAAGTAGGATTGCTGGATCATACGAGAATTCTATTTTTAATTGTTTAAGGAAGCACCATACGGTTTTCTGTAGCAATGGCACCATTTCACGCTCCCATCAACAGTGCATAAGGGTTCTAATTTTTCCATATTTTTGCCAATACTTGTCATTTTCTGGTTTATTTTTAATAGCAGCCATCCTTAGAATCTCATTGTGGTTTTGAGTTGCATTTCTCTAATGATTTAGCAACTTTCAGCATCTTTTCATATGCTCATTACCTATCTTTATATCTTCTTTGGAAAAATGTTTACTTCTTTTGTCCATTTTTGTAATTGATTCTTTGTTTTTTGTTATTGAGTTGTCAGAGTTCTTTGTATATTGTGGTTATAAGCTCCTTACCAGATATGTGATTTGTAAATATTTTCTCCCATTCCATAGATTGTCTTTTTACTGTATTAATTGTGTCCTTTGATGCACAGAAGCTTTAATTTTTGTCTATTGTCTATTTTCCATTTGTCTATTTTCCCTTTTGTTATCTGTGCTTTTAGTGTCATATCCAAGAAATCATTGCCAAATCCAATATCATTAAGCTTTCTCTCAAAGTTTTCTTCCAGGAGTTGAAGAGTTTTAGCTCATACATTTAGGTGTTTGGTCCATTTTGCCTTGATTTTTGTGTATGGAATAAGGTAAGGGTCCCAACTTCATTTGTTGTATGTGGATATCCAGTTTTCCCAACACTATTGAAAAGACTTTCCTTTCCCTCACTGAATGGTCTTGGACCCTTGTGACCATGTATCCCAGAGTTTATTCCAGGGCTCTCTATTCCATTAGTCTATATATGTCTGTCTCTTTATGCCAGAACCACACTGTTTTGATTACTGTGGTTTTTGTAATAATCTTTGAAACCAGGAAGTGTGAGAACTCCAACTTTGTCCTTTTTCAAGATTATTTTGACTATTTGGGGTCCCTTGAGATTTCATATGAATTTTAGGATGGATTTTCCATTTCTACAAAGACTGGGATTTTGATGGAGATTACATTAAATCTATCATCTGCTTTGGGTAGTATGGATATCTTAACAAAAGTAAGCGTCCAAATCAATGAACATGGGATGTTTTTCCATTTATTTGTGTCTTTTTAAATTTCCTTTAGCAACCTTTTGTGGTTTTCAGTGTACAAGTCTTTCGCTCCCTTGGTTAAATATTTTATTCTTTTTGATGCTATTGTAAATGGAATTGTTAATTTCCTTTTTGATTATTCATTGTTAATGTAGTAACACAACTGATTGGTATGTATTGATTTTGTATTCTACACCATTGTTGAATTTGTTTTATTCTAATAATTTTTTTTGTGAATGTTGGGGTTTTCTAATTTTTTTTTACTGTTTATTTATTTTTAAGAGACAGAGAGAGATAGAGCACAGGCAGGAGAAGGTCAGAGAGAGAGAGGGAGACAGAGAAGCCAAAGCAGGCTCCAGGCTCTGAGCTGTCAGCACAGAGCCCAATGTAGGACTCGAACTCACAAACTGCGAGATCATGACCTGAGCCGAAGTTGGACGCTTAACCAAATAGGGTGCCACCCAGGCACCCTAGGGTTTTCTATATATAAGATCATATCTTCTGCAAACAAAGATAATTTTGCTTCTTCTTTCCAATCTACATGGCTTTTATTTCTTTTTATTGCCTAATAGCTCTGGCTGGCACTTTCAGTGTTATGTTAAATAAAAGTGGCAAAAGCAAGCATCCTTATCTTGTCCCTGATCTTAGATTTTCCTCTAAATATTAGAGGAAAAGTTTACAGTCTTTCACCATTAACATGATATTAGCTGTAGCCTTTTCATATATAGCCTTTATTATGTTGAGGTAACAAACAGCATTTTTAATGGCTGTTTAATGACTTACTGTATAGATATATCTCATATTATTTAATCAACCTCCTCTTGCTATAGTTAATTGTCAGTTTGTAAAACTATAAATAGGGGCGCCTGGGTGGCTCAGCTGGTTGAGCATCAGACTTCAGGTCATGATCTCACGGATTGTGAGTTCGACCCCCGCGTTGGGCTCTGTGCTGACAGCTCAGAGCCTGGAGCCTGCTTTGGATTCTATGTCCCTCTCTCTCTCTGCCCCTCCCCTGCTCATGCTCTGTCTCTCTGTCTCTCTGTCTCTCTCTCTCTCAAGAATAAATAAAACATTAAAAAATAAAAACTATAAATAATATTTTGGTGAACACTTTATGCAAAAAGTGCTCTCTGAACTTTTAATTATAAAAGTTGACAATTTAGTTCAATAAATAGTATTCAATGTCATCCATGTACCAGGCATTGAGCTAGATTCAAAAAAGATAACCATTAACAAAATATGGCCTTGTATACTGGGGAAAATAGATGCAAAAACATACCCACATAATCTCCTAAACTGTAGCAAGAAGCAACTAAGAGAAGGCACAGGTTGCCATGTTTCCAAAGATACGTGAAGTTTGAAGAAAGCTCAGATAAATAAATGTGGAAGATAAACTAAAAGTTAGCTAAGCACTAAAATAATGTTGTCAAGTAGAAATATAATGCAAGTCACATATGTCACTGAAAATTTTCTGGTAGCCACTTTTTAAAAGAGTGAAAAGAAACATTAATTTTAATAATTTTACTTAATCCGATATATTCAGTATATTATCATTTCAATGTGTATTTGATATTTAACAAATGTAATGAGATAATTTACATGATTTTTCATACAAAATCTTCAAAATCCAGTGTGTTTTAGAATTACAGCATGTCTTAATTTAGTCTAGCCACAACTCAGGTATTGGATAGCTGCCTGTCGCTAGAGATTACCCTCATTTGGACAGCACACTTATAGAACTGGCAAACCAATCTCTAATGACTGAAAACCAATCGGTTTTCAGGGGCTAGAGTGAAGGAAGAGATGAACTG
This sequence comes from Panthera tigris, assembly GCF_018350195.1. Taxonomy (NCBI): domain Eukaryota; kingdom Metazoa; phylum Chordata; class Mammalia; order Carnivora; family Felidae; genus Panthera; species Panthera tigris. The sequence goes on from NC_056660.1 coordinate 205,233,910, forward strand.
TAAAGGGGCATAAGGAAAAATCTAGGTGTTCTATATTGATTATAGTGGTGGTTTCATGGGTCCAAAACCCATTTAATTGCACACTTTTAACTGGATGCAGCTTGTTGTGCATAAATTTTGCCTCAATAAGTTGATTTTTTTTTAAGTCAGCCAGACAATAAAGATGAAAAGACTGTTCAACATATTTAACACTTTCAATTGACCTGCCCCAGCTGGTACTGACTTTTATTCCCCTGTGAGAGAACCAATTTCACCCTGCCCCAACCGTGTCATCATTTTCAATTTCTTTGCTAATTTGGTAGCTGACAAGTGGCATTTTATTGTCTTTATTTACATTTATTAAATAATAAATGGGGATTTTCATGTTTATTGAACAATATACATTTTTCCACGTTATGTCTAGGCTCACACCTTCGTGATGTTTATAGTAAATACCTGAAAGAAAGAAAGAAGGGAATGAAGGAAGGAAGGGAGGGAGAATAGAAAGGAGGGAGGAAGGGAGGGGGAAGGAAGGATGATTACAATGTCATTACTATAGGTACATTCATGAGTACCTATAGTATGTGTGACACCAGTTATAACCTGAGAAGACATATGAAATGGATAAAAATCACTGCTCCAAATTTAGAATTCCCCCCACCCAACACACACACACACACACACACACACACACACAACCCATGAGCACTAGAAAAAACAAGTGGGTTAATGTTATCACAGATCATATAATAAAGGGTTAAATACCACAGAGCTAGGGATGATTTGTTCATCACTCTAATAAATTAGAAATGAGGCATGTTGACTATGCACGCCAGTACAGTCTGATTCCATGTGCCCAACCTCTCCCTGCTTCTGTCACCACCTCCCTCAACATTCCAACACGTCGGCAAACGTATCTGACCCCTTCAGGTATGGTTGGCAGTTCTTGGGTACTCTTCCGGGCTATGTTTTGTTTGTCATCCTAACGTCCATCCCTCTACATGGTTCTCGTTTCAGCAAACTGAAGCCTCAGCTCTCACTAAATGACCATCTCAATATTCTTGAAGAGACTATTCGGAGGCTGCTTCCCCTTCCACCTCTGGAAAAACTCAAAGATGAAGGCGAAACAGATAAGGACAAGGAGCACATCAATGTACGTGGGGGTGAGGCCTGAGTAAAATCAAGAACTACAGTGGGACTCTACTCTCCCGCTGGAGCCTGACACTCATGCTCACTTTGGATTTCAGTTTCTCTACGAACGATCCATGGATGCTCTGGGAAGGCTGCTGAGGACCATGATGTGGGATAATGTGAAAGCGGAGGACTGTCAAGAAATGTTCAATGTGAGTAGGGCCACTGCTCAGACTGATTCCCACATCCCCTCATCTGTGCTGCAAGGTGACACTCCAGACTCTACCTCATCCTCTTCCCAGGGAGATGTCCAGCCTGACCCATTTAACCCACCACATAGAGCCAGTCCTCTTAAAATTGTTTGTGGGATGGGGCGCCTGGGTGGCTTGGTCGGTTAAGCGTCCGACTTTGGCTCAGGTCATGATCTCACCGCCCGTGAGTTCGAGCCCCGCGTCAGGCTCTGTGCTGACCGCTCAGAGCCCGGAGCCTGTTTCAGATTCTGTGTCTCCCTCTCTCTCTGACCCTCCCCCATTCATGCTCTGTCTCTCTCTGTCTCAAAAAATAAATAAAAACGTTAAAAAAAAATTTTAAAAAAATTGTTTGTGGGAGGTGAGCACCGTTACAGAAGAGGCAGAGACAGCAGGAGCCAGAGAATGAGAATGAGTGAATATGAGGAGTGCTAAGGAAAGGACATTTATTCTTTGACCAACAGCTTCTCCGAATGTGGCTTGTTTCACAAAAAGACTGGGAAAGAGAAAGAGCCTTCCAGATCACCGCACAAGTGCTGACAAATGATGTGGAGGTAAGTAATCCCCAGCAGTGAATAGATTTCATCCTTTGCTGACAGTAGGGATCAGCTGAGGCCTCTGGAATCCCAAACTTGTGAATGATGGATCTCCAGTCCCAGAATGGAGTGCTTTCCAGAGAAGCACCTGAGAGGTGTCGCCTGACCCCAGAGTGAGGCAAGGACCCTAGGATTAAACTATCTGGCTGCCTTTACATGCTTGCCGGCTCACTTTTCCACTGCCCTTAAAGGGAAAGTCCAAGATTCAATTTCATTCTAAGGACCTTTAGGGGAAAATAAGGGACTTCATCTCCAGTGTTGTTGGGAATATCCTGGGATGTCAAGCCTCCCCATCACCTTGCGCCCCATCTCCTTTATCCTCCAGGCTCCAGAACACTTTAAGATCGGCTCACTCCTCGGCCTCCTGGCTCCTCACTCCTGTGACACCCTGCCCACCATCCGTCAAGCAGCTGCCAGCTCCACGATTGGTCTGTTCTGTATAAAAGGTGAGGGAAAGATGAGAAACCCACAAATGAAGAGCAGATACCTGTTTTCTTTTGTTCTCAGTTTTCCTCTTTGTTCATCGATGTCTCTCTGTCCCTCTCTTTCCGCTGTTCAGTCGTTTCTGCATTCTAATGCATTAATTATGTCTAGGATTTGTCTCTCTTTTGGATCTTTTTTCCCCAATGGCTCTGTTTTTTGCTATTTTTAGAAATAAAGATAATGACACAGATGCATTATAAAGGTCCATTGGGGTAGGTGAAAATGTTTTGAGAGTGTCCAGTTTAAATCACTGAGCACTTAGGCGTATTAGCAATGCTTCTTCTATCACAAGGTTTTCTTCAGGAAGAAATAGCACTATTACTAAAGTTCTCTAAGAGAGACAACTTTGTGGAGGTTTTTCCAGCTTCCAGAACAGAAACTCTGCTCTCCAAGTGCATGTGGAGTGTCAATATCAGGAAACGTAAGGAATTTTAAAACCTCAATCTCGGGCTGAAACCAACAAGCAGGGCCTCAGGTCCAGGTTCAACCAGCAGTGGCTTCACAGAGGATGGCCTTGCACTGCACATGCGCAGTTCTGTACAGCCCAGGCGCAGCCAGGACCATGGGTCTAAGTTTTTATTATTTTTTTAAATTTACATCCAAATTAGGTAGCATATAATGCAACAGTGATTTCAGGAGTGTATTCCTTAGTGCCCCTTACCCATTTAGCCCATCCCCCCTCCCACAAAAAATCATATGACAAAAAGATGAACATAAGGGAAGGGAAACAAAAATAATATAAAAACCGGGAGGGGGACAAAACAGAAGAGATTCATAAATATGGAGAACAAACTGAGGGTTACTTGTGGGGTTGTGGGTCTAAGTTTTAATGCCATCTCACACCTGTGTTCCACTCCTCTTTCTTTTAAGTACTCAGAAAATGTTTATTAAGCACTTTCCATGTTTCAAGCATTTTCTGATGCTGGAGACACAGAGATACTACAACTATAAAATTCACATAAAAAATGTGTTAAAACTAAAAGGTGGGATTTGGCTTGGGGGAGGAGGGGTGGTTAGTCAGTGGAGAAGAAAAAATAATGTTCAACAGAGTCAAACTAGGTATGAAAGTCCCTTGGGGTATGGGAAGATAATTCACTAAGGATATATGCTTGTACCAAGCCACAAAATAAAAAATGAGTTAAGGAGGTAAGAACTAAGAGGCCATCCCAGGAAGAGAAGAAACGTACCAGAGAGGAACCTCGTAGGAAGATAGGAATTTCAACTCTATTATTGTTCTACCTATTCTTCCTTTAGGGTACTTTATTTTCCTGAAACATGCAAAATTCAGGTTCTCAAGTACTCTTTGTTAATAAAAAAAATCCCATACTTCATTATTTACTTTAACTCTTTTCCTCAATGGATTGAATAAGCATGGCAGAGAGAGGGAATATGATTATGAAACACCCGTTGAATACAAGTAACAAGGGTGATGCTAAATTAAATACCCATTTAATAATCAGTTTTGAGATGAAGAGACCTGAAGTTAAGAAACATAGCCATCCACCGTGAGCCTGGATGGCTCAGTTGGCTAAGTGTATGACTCTTGATTTCGGCTCAGGTTATGATCTCATGGTTCATGGGATCAAGCCCCACATTGGGCTCTGCACTGACAGTGGGGAGCCTGCTTGGGATTCTCTCTCCCTCGCTTTCTGCCCCTCTCATTCTCTCTCTCTCTCTCTCCAAAAATAAATAAACTTCAAAAAAAGAAAGAAATGTACCCATTCCAGCAAGTAGTGGAGCTGGGCTGTGAGCTCAGGTCTGTCTGACTCCAAAGTCCATGTGTGTTCTGTTGGGCTGGGATGCCCGCCACAAAATGGTTTAGGTGGTAGTTTCCACAATTACTATACATTCAAACAACAAGCAGAAAATCGTTACTGCTTAGGTCTGGGTTTATAAATTGATTCCAACAATCATTTACAGAGTTGCTGATGTTTTTATTGCAATAGTTACCTTTCCATTTTCCCCAAAGTGGCTCACTGCAAAATGGAACCTCAACAAAGAGAGCAGCATAGCAGAGTAGTCAGAGCCTAGGCACCAATGTCAGACAGACCAGGGTTCAAATTCTGACTCTGCTATTTTTAGTCGCTAGATAACCATGGCCAAATGACTTTATACCTTTATGTCTCATCTTTCTCATCTGCAAAAACAGGAGTGTCTACCTCAGATGATGTTTATGAGTAATAGATGAGATCATTGTATGCAGAGTATTTAGCATGGTACTAAACCACCTGTACGTGTTTGCTTTTACGCCTGCCCTTTCAATATGGCCAACCTCTTCAACCCCATCAGGTCTTTAAACTCTTGCATCTGTCCCCCCTTGTGGATTTTAGGCATTCACCCAGAGGTGGAAAGACTGCAGGATTTGCAGGAAGGGCTGCAGTGTGATGATGTACAGGTCCAGATCAAGATTTCTTCTAAAATAGCAAAGGTAATAGATATGGAGGACTGGCCAAGGGATGTAAAGATAGTTCTGGGTTGATTTCCAAATGAGTAAGCTGTGTATGCCCCACCACCAAGGAGAGCAGTGGTCTAGCCATTCTCTTAGGCTATCATGCATTGACCCTGGGTGCATGTGCCCTGTCAACACCTGCTGCTTATATTTCATTCTCTGAGAAATATTGTGAACCAAGATTCTTCAGGGTAAGGGAGGCAGTGGAGTGGAGTAGAAGAAACAAGAGCTTTGGAGTCTATTGAACGCATTCTGTGTGCACTGCTTGAAACCCATTCTCCTCATCTTAAAAAGAAATGCATAACCTACCTCTCAGAGTTGTTCTGAGAATTGGTCAATGAATTCATTCGTTTATTTAATCATTTATGCATTCGCCTACTATGTTCTGTGCACCTATCATATGCCAGACTTTGTTCTAGGCTCTAAGAATAGAAAAAGACAAAATGCCTGCCCTGGATGACCTTGTATCCTGGTGGATGGAGTCAGCCAAATAAATATGTCAGGTAGTGATAATTGAGAAAAATATAGTCAAGTAAGGGAATAGAGAGTAAGGGAGGGGCAATTTCTTAGAAAAGGCCACTGTGAAGGGGAGACCATGAAGACTGAGGGAAAAGAACATTCCAGGCAGAGGAGAAAGCAAGTACAGAGGCCCTGAGGTAGAGAAATAAGGAGGTAGTGAGATCCAAGAGATAGCTCAGGAATGATTCAATTGCCTTCCAGGTCTTGTTAAAGACTTTGACTTTTTTTTTTAGTTTATTTACTTATTTTGAGAGAGATAGAGACAGCACAAGTTGGGGAGGGGCAGAGAAAGAGAGAGGGAGACAGAGAAACTCAAGCAGACTCTGCACTGACAATGCAGACGTGGGGCTCAAACTCACGTACCTTGAGATCATGACCTGAGCCAAAACCAAGAGTCAGATGCTTAACCAACTGAGCCACCCAGATGCTCCAAAGACTTTGACTTTTACTCCAGTTGGAAATAAAAGCCAGCACAGGGTTTTGAGCATAAGTTGGAGCACTATGTCCAATTGTGCCAGATATGAGATGCACAAGGGCTCTTCATGTGAGGCAGCATCATTCCTAATGTAAACATTGTAGATATTTATGTATTTTAAGGTAGTTATCCACAGATGGCAGTAAAAGTTCCAACAAAATCAGTCATTATGTCCATATATTTACAGAGAGAAGTGAACTGTCTTGAGGACAGGTGTCTTTTCCTAATTTGCACAAGCCCTGTATGGGCTAGGTGTGTTCCTGCAAGAAGGAACATGATCAGACTTCTATTTCAGAGGGTCATCTGGCTGCTGTGTTCACACTACAATACAGGCCAGCAGGAGTGAAATTAATGAGGTCAGTTTGGAGGAAACTACAAGGAGGTGGCTTGGACTAAAGTGACAGCAGCAGAAACAACAAGAAAGTGTCCAGAATAAGGGAGAGAGGCCAGTTGAGGGGCACGGAGGAAACATAGGTCAAATGCCTAAGAAAGTGTCTGATGCATGATAAGTACCCAAAAACATGAGTTCCCCTCCTTCCTTTCTTGCTAAACCATCATCCATACCAATATGAGGAAAAAACAGATAACCATTGAGTTTGGAGCCCAAGCAGGTATTTGGTGTTACATAGAACAGATGCGGCAGTCTGGTCCCTTGATCTTGGAACAAAAATGACTCAGAAACTGTTGAGACATGCAACTATTCATGAAAAGGGACTCATTTCCTTTCAAGAACATTACTATTAAATATCCATCATCAGGTCACTTAATGCAGAGGGAAGTCAGTTGTAAATAGTAATGTTTTCATACCTACAAACTCATAATCACAACCATCTTGCTTGGTTAAAGCCCCAGACAATGTTCCTGGAATTCATTCAAACTGCTAACTTTTCACCTGCCAGCCTGCATTTTCATAGGACTCATGCACGCATGCATATGTGTTCACACACACACGCACACGCACACGCACACTCATACTCACACACTGCTATCACCCATTCTGTATAGTTCTTGTACTTAGAGACCAAATTGCAAAGTTTTTATTTTCTAGAACTTTTGACTACTCTTAATTTTGAAACATGAAAGAGTAAAAGACAGGGATCATAACAATTCATACTTTTATGGAAACTGTGAGACACCTGTTATTCAGCATGGCACTTAGTACCTGGTGATAGACTTTCCTAAATTCCCAAGCCTTAGCTATTCTTTGGCATACCCCAGACATATTTCTGTGATATATGAAATGTATGCTGAAGTAATTTATATCATATAAATTGTTATACAAAATTTATACATTATTTTTCCCTTGTGGAGTACACTATAAGTTTGGAGAAGAAATTGCCTCAGGAGGCTTGGGATTCAATAAATATAAAATGATAAAAGGACAACTGTAGGAAAAGTTTACCTAGAGGTTGTAGGGTATTGTCTCTATCTGTTTTAGTAGTTTCTATAGTTCCAATCATGTGCTGTTTGGAAATTCCAGTGGTTTCCAATATCTTAAAACAAACAGTAGCAGCATGTTGCATGAAGTGAGGTGATTGATAACATGAATCTTTCTGGGTACATTCTCAGATTGTCAGTAAACTCATCCCAAATGAAGAAATTCTAATGTTCCTGGAGGAAACCCTGGATGGTCTGGAGACCCTTAACCCCACCTGTACAAAGGCCTGTGGCATATGGATGGTTGCTGCCCTGAAGGAGCAGGGAGCTGCTTTGGAAGAACAGGTGAACTGACAGCCAGTTTGACCATCGAGCAGAATTCTAACACTTCTGAAGTGCCAAGTTGATTGCTACTTCCCAGTTTGTCCTCTGTTGGGAAATAAGCAAGAGCATGCATAGCCTCGGGAGGCCTCAGCAGAGACCCAACTTGTGTATTAACAACGAGGCTCATGTTGTCTCAGCCTGTCTCAATTGCCTCGCTAGTCTGTGATCAAAAAGTCTTTCCCAACTGTCACTCTTTGGCCAGAGACAGCAGCTCTCTACCAAGGGCATTTGGGTTCGGGAAAACTGGACTGTTAGATCTATAAGGATGAGGGTGACTGTGTGGATCACCTTTGGGATGACCACTGAGGATCAGTAGAGTTTCTAATTCCACTGCCTCTCTTCAGGCTTCTCTTCCACACACCTTGGGGTTTGTTTTCTGGTAAGGAAGGTGTCATTGAAGAACTGATTGAGGGAAAGTCCTTAGTCCTTACTCCCAGCTGGAGAGTTAGGCAGAGTGAAAAGGATTTGAGCTCAGGAAGCTTGGTTAAGAGCTCCAAATGGGGATGCTCTAGCCTTTCTCTTGAGGTTGGAAACAAAATTCAGGCAATTCAAAGATTAATAAGGAGGAAGAGAATCTTTAACTCAATGAAGGCACCTCCTATAGGTGAAAGAAGTTATGGTCCCCATGTCCCGGGTCAACCACCCTAAATTAAAGAATTCTCCAAAGTATGACCTTTAGAAATTATTTCTGTGCTAATTACTCTCCAATCAGTTTTTTAAAAAATTTCCTGAGTGTGTACTATGTGGCAGGCATTATACTGGACATGGGAAGATCAAAGGTTCATAAATTTGGAATGTTGTTGTATTTGTGTGTTTGGCATTAAAAGGGAGCAATAGGGACCTAAATCCTCTCCTAATGGGACTCTGTGGTAATCATATTTGCCAGATATTTATGTTTAAAGAATTTTAATTCAGAGTAAATGTCATGTTTAACCTAAAAATATCTATCCAAAATAAACAAGAGAAATATCTACTAGAAGCAAAGCTACTAGCAGATAGATATGCCCTTCTCCATGTCAAAAATCCAAATGTATAATATCATTTCCTGCTGCCCACAGATTCACATCCAAATTTGGAAGGTGACCTTCAGTGTTCTCTAGGATCTGGCTTCATCTTTTCTGTCAAGTTATCTTCTCTTATCACCCTCATTTTCTCTGTGTTCCAAACTGGACCATTCTCTTGTTCCAGAAATGTTTGCCATATTTGCTCGGGGCCCATGCTTTCATGCTAGTGTGTATATATATATATATATATATATATATATATATATATATATATTTTTTTTTTTTTTTTTTTTTTTAGAGAAGTTTTAGGCTCACAGCAAAATTGGGCATAGAGCCCTGTACCTCCTCTCCCCACACACATGTATCCTCCCTTACCATCAACATCCTACAACATGGTGGTACATTTGTTACAATCGATGAACCTACATCAACACATTATTATCACTCAAAGTCCACAGTTTCCCTTAAAGTTAACTGTTGGTATTGACAAACGTATAATTGCACATATCCACCATTGCAGTAACATACAGAATACTTCCACTGCTCTAAAAATCTTTTGTGCTTCATCCATTATCATGCTTTTTTATTTTACATCTTTATCTATATTCTTCTTTGGGATGAGGATGACTTTCCCCACCATCCCCACCTTGCCTTTTGAAATTTCTATATATCCTTCAAGACCCACATCAGGTGTCCCTCCAAAGTGACCTCAGTTACTTCTGGGTTCCCTCACAATCTTGTGAACCTCTTGTGTACATTTGCCATATACTGCCTGGTGCACAGGCCTTTGGATATATGGCTGGTATTCTTTCTTAGAACATTCATTCCTTTTGAGAAAGGGCTACATCGTATTCCTCTTTGGTAAATCCCCCACAATGCCTAGCACAACACTTGGCATAATGCAGTCTTTCACTAAATATTTGTTACATTGACTTAGGAATAAATAGCCAATATACCTACAATCCTCATGAGTAAGAAATAGGCCATGCATAGAATTAACTAGTGTTTCTAACATGATTATATAATTCATCAACTACCCATGATTAATATGCTGACTATATGTGTCCTAAGCCATATAGTAGAGGGAAAATGGCAATTTAATGTTTGATTTGGACTTTTTTTTTTTTAGCTGTTGGAGATCTTGAACATGATTTACTATCACATGCCAGTCCTCAGACAAAAGGAAGAAAGTTTTCAGTTTATGCTGGAAGCCATCTCTCAGATAGCCAGCTTTCACATGGATGCAGTTGTTGCTAACCTTTTACAGAAGCCTCTGCCCTTTGACAGGTAGATTCTAACGGAGCTCATTCCTTCTCCCAGGAAATGCTAATCCGCACTGAGGAAGAATTTGTGGTTTGAGAGAAAGAGAGTAAAAAGAAAGGTTGAGAACATCTCACCTAAATAATAAGTTCAAAAATGGTGTTTGAATCATAAATAATGTTTTTCCAAGTGTTTTTCATATACATATCCTCCTAATATGATAAGATTTCTTTTTTTAAAAAATACATCATAGGAATAAGTGAATATTAGAAAATGAGTATTTCTCTTCTTTCTGGTTGCCTTGAATTTCACCTATGTGAGAGGTTTGTGCCTTAAAGGACATTAACAAACCTCAGTAACCCAAGTCCAGAATGCTGGACTGTTAAATAACACATCCTTATCATCTCCGGGCATGTTAGCATCGCCATCTGTCCTTGAAATTTTGATTAGTCATAATGTGGTTTTAGAGGGGAACAGATGAAAAAGCTCATATTCCAAAGAGTTGTTTCTTATCAGCTTCCTGGCTTACCACCCTAGGGACACAAAGACATTGTGGAAGGCTCTGGCTGAGAACACAGCCTCCAGTGGTAAGCTCTTGAGAGCCTTAACAGACAAACTTGAGAATGAATTAGAAGATGACGTAGCTGGGCTGGAGGCGATTTCAGTGAGTTGGACAACCCATCGCATACCTGGAATTGTGTCCCACTCCATGGTCTGTCCCCACCTGAACCTTGATGATGTAGCATTAATCATACTTCTTCCCCTCTTATACCCTGATTTTAAATCGGCTCCAGTTAATTGGAGTTAGTTGGACAAATATGGCAGCAATTTTGTCTGTGGCTGATCGCTTTTAGAAGCAAATTTCTCATCATCCCAAAGAAAATCTGTGGGTCCGTATTTACAAATTAGTCTTAAGATATCCAAAGCACCCCTTTGCAAGACCTCAATGCTGGAAAAGATTTCATTTCACCTGACTGGTGCCCCCTAGAGTTTGGAGTTGCCGAACATAACAGTCCTGAGAGAGAAACACAGTATGAGCTGAGAAGTTTCCAAACAAATACACCCTCTTTTCTGGCATTTTTTTGTGTTTTGTTTTGTTTGGTTTGGTTTGGTTTGGTTTGGTTTGGTTTGGTTTCGTTTCGTTTTGAGTATGAGTGCGGTCAACTTGGAAAGCAATCCTTTGGGGAGAAAACAACTTGAAGGTCAGACCAGGGAGATGTCCTTGGAGGAAAGGAGCCTGTTTGACCACGAAGTCCTTTCTCCCCTCAGGTGGCCTGTGCTATGTATGAAGTGGTATCGGCAGGCACCCCTGTCACAAGCTTGTACCCAGAGGTGTTCACTCTTCTCCTGAAGTTGGCCAGCTGCACACTGGGCCAGAAAATGCCCACTTCCACCTTCAGCCGCAGGCGGCGGGTGATGCCACAGGGAGAACGGCAGCAGACCGCAGACCCCTGCAGGTAAATGGCCAGGCCAGAGGGCCTGCCAGAGCTGTCTGGACCCCAGACTCCAGAGGAGGGGCTCTGTTAGTCAACGCCTATGCCTCCTGGCGTGGCCTCAATTACCCATGAGGCAACGAGTCTCCACACTGCCCTTGAGCCCTGTTACTCTTCCTCCCTGAGCAGTACCCAGTACAGTTGCCCAGAATGGTCACATAACAACGAATAGCAGCTCTGTTTGCTTCCATAGAGAGCCTGTTCTGCTCCATTTGTTTTCTCTCAGTGAGACCCTTCAAAGAAAGCTGGAATTCTGGGATAGTCAACACCACCAAGGAAAGAAGAAAAATAGAAATAAATACCATATTTTATTAAATTTAAGATATCACCAATTGAAGGAAGCAAAATTATTTTGTGCACTATTGAAAAAGAAAGAAAGAATCCTGATTAAGCCATGAATCAATGCTTTGTTATACTTTAAATTTTTTACTATGTATTTATTCAAAGAGCTCTTTGAGAATTATTAGCTGCACATTTTGATCCTACATCACAATGCTCTGTTTCTGTGCCCTTTTGCATAACTTTTCATTCCAATGTCAAATCCACCTTAGTTTTTTTTTTTTAATTTTTTTTTTCACATTTATTCATTCTGAGGGACAGAGTGTGAGTGGGGAGGGGTAGAGAGAGAGGGAGACACAGAATCCAAAGCAGGCTCCAGGCTCTGAGCTGTCAGCACAGAGCCCGACGCAGGGCTCAGACTCACAGACTGTGAGATCATGACCTGAGCTGAAGTCAGACGCTTAACAGACTGAGCTACCCAGGCACCCCTCAAATCCACTTTGTAAAGACATTTTAAACAACGGTTAGACCCAACACATGTAGTTCCAATAACACAATGTTACCAACATGACAACAGTATAAACAACCATGCCTAAATCCATGCATGTTCGTGTGCACGCACTGGTAATAACAACTACACCACAACCACTGTCTGGCCAACTGTCATAACACACTATCCATTGCAAGCCGCATCCTGCTTCTGAAGGGCTGTTTCAGAATCAGTGAGATATAGTATTTGGCACTTTCCATCTTTAGGGCTTTATTTTCTCATGAGAGGTTAACAAAATTTTGTGGCATTATTTACTGGTCCAAATCACCTCAGTGTCCCCTTTGGCCCCAAAACTGAAGTGTGAGATCAGGCTGTCTGGTGTTTTTCCTCACACAACATCCATTCATCCAGGGTGAAGCAGCCTTGTGGGGAACAGAAAGAGTGAACTTGGGATTCACAACTCCCTGTATGGGGTTGACTTACTTTTGTGGTGCCCACTGTCTCCTTCAGGCTCTCAGTCACAACTCTGAAGTGTGTGCAAGCCCAAGCCATGAAAGAGGGCCTTGCCAAGGAATCTGATGAGGGGGACAACCTATGGACCCTTCTCAGCAGCCCCAGTACCCACCATGTAGGAGTATGTGCACTGGCCAGGTAATGTGTAGACATTTAAGAACTGGATACAAAGGAGAAAAATTAAAAACAGAGTAAAAACTGCCATGTAGGCAACTTTACTGGAAGCAATGGACTCACCAAGGATCTGTAGTCCAGGAGAAAAAATAGGGAAGAAAGAGCAAAGGCAGATGGGAAGGGATGGTGGCAAGAGCCCAAATCCTTAGTGCTCTTTCATGGAACATTCCTTTTTAGATCATTTATTTCCCTGAGAGAGAAATAGACTAAAATCTCCTCCATTGTTTAGAAAGAAAAAAGTCTCTGCTACAATTGGCGCCTTGCATTTTCTAGGAGCATGGCGCTGTGGCAACATGGAGTCATACTAGACATCATGGAGCAACTGTTTGCATCTCTCACCTCCTCCTCGGAGAACTACCGGATAACCGGCACAGCTTTCTTCTCTGAGGCAAGAGAGAACAGTCATGTCACTGCCCAGCAGGCTCTCTGGGTCCCCTTGGGGGCATTTCTCTTAGGGTCAGCAGTTCAGTGGGAGCTGGAACCACAGAAGAGGGCCCTTCAGGAGAGCTTTGGTAGTACAGAGATTCAGCCGCCGCCAGAAATACAGTACCTGAGAAGGGAACGAGAGAGGAAAAAGAACTCACCCAAACCTCTTCCTTCGCTCCAGTCTGCCGGAACCAACCTCCCAGGACAGAGAAGGGTGGACGATAGATATGACAGGGACAAGACAAAAAGTAACCAACAAGTATATTATTGTCCCCTCACACCCTGCCATAAAGGTTGCCCCAGACAACCCGGAGAAAGAACATTGCCAGTAACTCCCGTTTTCCTGTTTTTCCATTTAGATTAGAGACATCCTACTTAACTGGGTAGTGTGGTTCTCATCACCATGTAACCTTGGCCTGTGGGCTGCTCAAATAGAGAGATTCATTTCTGCCACGCTTGCTGATTCACCTGAGGGCTTTCTCCCCTGCTCCAAGAGCAGCCGGGTGCTAGTCTTTAACTGTAGTTATGATGCACTTATCATTCTCCTGAAGAGAGGCCACTCCTTTAACTAAAGGGGTGAAGTGGTTGTTTTCAGCTCATGAAGGAGCCGATCCTTTGGAAGCATGGGAATCTACGGGAAGTGCTGATCCTGATGGATCAGAGTGCCTGGGACTCCAACGCCATTTTGAGGCAAATGGCCATCCGAGGGCTTGGTAATACAACTTCTGGAGCCCCTCACAAGGTAAAGGGAGTTGGGGTAGGTGCGGGGGACACTTAATCAGAGTTTAAAATAATTATTTACTAACCCACACCTCGTGCTTGTATAGCAATTAAGTAAAAATCCAAAAGAAATTGCTACAGTGGTATCTCTCGAGTTGAAGTATGTGACCCTAACAGAATTCCAGTTTCCTTGGGAGTCTCCTACCCTATTCTAGATGCACAGAGAACAATTTCCAAGATTACGAGACCTTATTTCCAAATAGGTGAAGAAGCATAAGCAGATAATACTGGAATCTATCATCAGAGGCCTGTATCACCTGGCCCGCACCGAGGTTGTCTGTGAAAGCTTGAAGGCTCTAAAAAAGATCCTGGAGCTGCTCACAGACCGGGATGTGAGCTTCTACTTCAAAGAAATAGTGCTGCAAACTAGAACCTTCTTTGAAGACGTAAGTGAGTCTGTTCAGAATTCTGCCCTCCCAGGAGCGAGTGAACAGAAAGAGATTCAGGTGGTGCTGGTAGCAGGCAATGCTGGTGTCCCATCCATATTCCTTGGCCTTCCCCTGTGGTCACCCGCACACAGGTCACCTGCACAGAGGTCACTTGTACAGTTCTTATGCAGGCTGCTGGCTTCTTGCCTCTCTCTCGGCCTGAGGGTACTCTCTGCCCTGGGAATCAGGATTGCTCTGAGCAGGGTGGGCCAGACAAATGAGAACAAACAGGAAATAAACAATAAGAAACAAAAGTTTGCAAATAAACTTCCCAGCTTCCTCACCCATCACAAGGATTGAGCTCCACTTGCCCATAAGGGCTATTGCCCTCACGTATATTCCCTTTCACAGCTTTCCTCTCTGTCCTGTGTCATTCCCAAAAATTACCGCAGAACTCAACACAGAACAAGGGCCCCAGTGAAGACCTTGTCATCTCCAACACTCTTTTCCACATCAAGATTCAAAGGTTCAAAATGCTTGTGTGGTTCACTTCTTCGAGGAGTCAGTATAAACTATAGCCGGTGGGCCAAATCCCGCCCCGAGCATCTTTTCATAAATTAGGTTTTATTCGGAGCACAGCCACGCTCACCGGTTACATATTGTCTACGGTTGCTTTCACACTTCATCTGCAGAGTTGATTAGCTGTTACAGAAACCATATGGCCCCCAAAGTCTAAATTAGTTACTGTCTGGCCCTTTACAGAAAGAACTTGCCAACCCCCAATCTAGTCAATAGCCTAGAAATAAATTTCAAAAAAGATCAGTTGGTGACCCTAGAACAGAGGAAAGTCATTTTCCTTTATACCTTCCAGAAAACTAGATTTTATTATTATTTTTGGCTTATTCACCGTCATCAGTGTAAAATCTCTTTCACCTCCAACTTATATCTGTTTTTTATAATCGAAAACTGTTTCCTCATGTTTGTTGTCAGAGGAGATGGAAAACTGCTGGTTTCCTCCTCTTAAACATTAAGCTTGATTAAATTACCTTTCTACCTTCTAGTCTCCAGACTGAAAAGTCTTCATTTCCTTCATTATTCATAATAAACCTAATTTTTCAGCTCCTTAAATATTTTACAAGCCAGTGACTGTGTTGTATCTCTAGATGTGGCCTGCAGAGTATTGAATACAACCTGAAGAAAAATTACCTCTCAGGTCTGATTTTTTTATTTATCCACTCCAATTTTTTTTTTTAACTCTTGCCCTTTCCTCCTGACTCTTTGACAATCCGTTAACTGTATAGACTTCTGGATTTTAGTCTGTAATATATACCCACAGTCAATAATTCTCCAGTTTTATATTTTTTAGTTTCCTTTGACAGCAGCTTTCTGCTTGTTTCCAGCTACCTTCTCCAATGTTATCAACATTACTTTTTAATTCTCATCTTGTCCTCAAAACTGCTTTCTTGGCTCCCACTCAATGCTGTATCTTCCAATGATGTATCTTCTGTAAAATAACAAAGATGTTCTTTTCTCTTTTTTTTTCCATTACACAGATCATTGATGACAATCTTTGACAACAAAGAGCTGAAACAACCCCTTCAGGGCCCCCACCTGTTTGTTAGGTTCCCCAGGCT
Source organism: Panthera tigris (assembly GCF_018350195.1). NCBI lineage: Eukaryota > Metazoa > Chordata > Mammalia > Carnivora > Felidae > Panthera > Panthera tigris. The sequence goes on from NC_056660.1 coordinate 205,249,972, forward strand.
GTTGTTGGTCCAGTGATGATAATTCTCTTGGATCTGAGCCTCCAATAATCACCTATGAGTTTTGTGGTCAACATAATGTTTCTCAGTCTTATGCAAAAGAAAAAAAAAAAACAACTAAAGTCTTGCTGGTTGTTAGGTTAGCACTTTCTCATCCTTAATAGGTATTAATTCCATCATATTTGTATAAAAATGAAGTTTGATAAAACTTAGATCTTAGTAATGCCATGCTATTTTTTTCTCTGGCAATGCTCTCTTCTCACAAATAAATTTAACTATACTTTATGATACCTTTTAATCTATATATTAAGCATACCATTCTATAATCTATATATTAAGCATACCATTCTATAATCTCCAAACTTCTTTCCCCCCTCCGTTTCTTTCAATATTTAAGCACTTTCTTGGAATTCTTAAAACATGGTGACACTTCAGTGAAGGGGCAGGACGGAAAATATGGCTGCCATGCCATGCTCCAGTCCCTGCTTGCGCCCATCCCCGTCCCTGAGCAGCCACCTTACTCTCTATGACTCCATTCTCTCAACTCGAAACAAGGACACTAAACTCTAGGATCTTTCCCAGCACCTACAACAGGTTCATTGCTTCTTTTCTGCTTTTTCATCATCCAATTGGTTGATCATTCCTTAACCTATCATTAGGTCCTATTATTTGATTTGGGAAAATTTTAAAGATTTTGCAAAAAGTAAATACCTTTCTAGGTATTTTGTTATTGGTTTGCTTTCTTTTTTCTAAAGAGAGACCTTTTAGGGAGCATAGCTGGTTCAGTCAGGAGAGCATGCAACTCTTGATCTCAGGGATATAAATTCAAGCCAATGTTAAGTGTGGAGATTACTTGAAAAAAAAACCTTTAGGGGCGCCTGGGTGGCTCAGTCAGTAAAGCGTCCAATTCTTGATTAGGTCATGATCTCACAGTTTGTGAGTTTGAGCCCCGCATCGAGCTGTCATTGCAGAGCCTGCTTGGGATTCTCTGTCTCCCTCTCTCTCTGTCCCTCCCCAACCCTCTCTCTCCCTCTCTCTCTCTCAGAATAAATAAACTTAAAAAAATTTTTTTTTCTAGTACATTGAAATTTCTACTTCTTTTTCCATTATATAAGGTCACGTCTCATGTAATCATTTAACTTTTCTGGCCTTGTCCCAACCAGCCGTCTTTCTTTTTTCTGGAGATCTTTATCAACTTCCTTTTTTCTGTCATTTTTGCTTCTGTGCCCACTTCTGATACATCCCATCTTGCCACCAAAATTAATACTTCTCTATCTTCTCCCCCTCATATTCGTGGGGATGCTTTTCAAAAGTTGGCCCTTGTTTATCGCTAATCCAAAATATAATATTCTGCTACTCAGAACGACTTTTCCCTTCATCACTCTGCCTTTATATGGGTATCTTAAACTACTTTTCTGGACCCGGGAGGAAAAAAAAGAACCTCCAGAAAATCCATCAGTGTTTGTTAGAGCTGTGAACAGTATCAGCAAGGTTTGGGGGATGATAGAAGACCATCTTTCTCCACCACCTCACCCTTTGGTTCTTAAAATCATTGTCTAACCGTCCTGGACAACAAGCAAGGAAGTTCCAGAACTTCTTATATGCAAGGGTAGGGCTAAGCACTATTTGTTTATTCTCTGTCTCTGAGACCAAGGGTCTTCCGAGTTGCCTTTCATCACATTGGAAAGTATTTGGGACCTTGGAGAAGAGCCTCAGGCCTTGGGCAATTTAGATTTGAAGCCCCATAAGTCTAGGCTAGTGGTGCAGTCGGGCTAATTTGTATAAAATACATAAGCAGGAACCCTCCCTGGCCTGTTTACCGTCCCTGTGGTCATGTTTCCCCAGTAGCTACTCAACTGACAGAAACCAAGTCCCAGACCCACGGTCATTTAAACTCGTGGAGTGTGAGTGCAGAGCTTCTGGAAAAGAAAGAGTGTTCTTGGCACACATGAGGGCAGTGACTGGAGCGCACCAGTGCCCGGGGCACAGCCTCCCTCTGCTGAAGTGGGACAGGGCAGGGTGGGGGGTGGACACAGGCCGGGAATAGCCTGTGATGGGGACTCACCCATGACATGCATCTGTCGTCACAGGAGCAGGATGATGTGAGACTGACTGCCATCTTCTTATTTGAGAATCTGGCATCCCTAACAGGAAGAAGGTGGAAGATTTTTTTTGCGGAAGAAATAAAAAAGAGCATGATTTCATTCCTTCTCCACCTCTGGGATCCCAATCCCAAGATTGGAGCTGTAAGTGGTGCTTGCACAGACACCCGAACCTCCACCCCACCCCTTCGACCCCCCACCCCTTGGCCAGAAGTGCCAGGAGAGCTGGTCTAGCTGGACCAGAAGCCAGATCTGAGGCCACCACTCCCAACTAGACCTGAAAACTGCTTCTCCAGCCCTAGGTTCTTTCTTGCCCTCTCAGATTGTTCTTCCATCCTTGAATCTGGGAAGGTGCCAGCATAGATCGTAAGCCCCTCACATTGCAGGCATCCACTGCCACTCTCCCAGCCCTAGGCAGCACCCCACTCTTCCAGAAGACAATCCAGTATTCTGGACTGTGACTCAAAGAACTCTGTTTCTTAGGCTTGCCGTGATGTCCTGATCATCTGCATCCCTTTTCTGGGCCTTCAGGAACTCTATGGGGTGTTAGATCATCTCCTCGATGGTCAGGATCTACCAAGGGCCAGAGATTTCTACCGGCAACTCTGTGTGAAACTGGTGAGCATGCAGTAAATGCTGCCTGCAAAGCCATAGCCAAGAGTCCAGGCAAATCCCAGACAAGCAAACAACACAGCAAGGATCTCTGGTCAGAGTCAGACCTGTCTTGGAGGGACAGCAATGATTCTTGGTGTCCTGCCACATTACTCTCTGCTCTTTTCCAAGTCCTGACTGGGATCTGTTCTTCAAGATTCCTGAAACCCATCTGTTGATTAGTCCCAAAAGCCCCAGGACTTTTCTTTTTTATAAGTTTATTTATTTATTTTGAGAGAGAGAGAGAGAGAGCATGCCTGTGGGAGGGGCAGAGAGAGAAGGAGAGAGAGAATCCCAAGTAGACTCTGTATGGGCCAAGTAGACTCTGTATGATGCAGGGCTCGAACTTATGAACCATGAGATCACGACCTGAGCAGAAATCAAGAGTTGGATGCTTAACTGACTGAGCCACCCAGGTGCTCCTACCCCGCCCCCCCCCCCCAGTACTTTTCTGATTAAATTCAGGTTTGAAATGGCCAGAAGACATCTTCCAGTAAAATAATGGCTCTGTGAGTGTTCACTGGTCTTTAGATTTCCCTTTGCAGGACCTACAGAGTGCCAAATTTCACACAGAGTCACTTTCCCTCTTTGTCCTCTTTGTAAAATACATCTCTTTTAGGCAAAGAGAAACCAGGAAATCCTGTGGATCCTCCACACACACTCTTTCACCTTCTTCAGCAGCAACTGGGAGATGATCCGGAGTGCTGCTGTCAAACTCACAGGTGAGGGCACATCTGCACTCCCTACTCAGTTATGTTGCTCCTTCCCATCCACTTTTGCTTTGACTGGAAGCTACTCTAGCATGAACACAAGTATGACTGGTGTGACCAAAAAAGAAATGCCAGAAAGGAATTCATTTTACCTCTTGGAACATCTTCCCTCAAAGGAACCAACTTGTTCTCTTTTGCAAACATCTTCTGACTTCCCAACACCTCCTCTCCTCCTACTAGACCCTCCTCCCTACTGGGCCCTCATGCTTCTCTGGTTCCAAGTCATCACTCTTTCTTTTGCCTGAGTCTTTGCTCCCAGCCGGCTGCCACTGCCTAAATGGTGTCCTTTGCCTTGTCCCTTAACATAAGCCATGGTAAACCTTTTAAGCTCAGTTGAAGCTGAGAGTTTTAGCAGCAACATGATACAAGTGGAAAGTGTGTGGGTCAAGAGGCCAGCAGACCTTGGCTCTGCTCTGTGATGCTGGACAATTCACTTAAATTCTCTGTGTTGCCTCTTTGTCTGATCTATAAAATAAAAGGAAGGTAAGTGAATCCCTCAGGATCCTTCTATCATGAAATTCTAAAATTTATCATGAAGCCAGTTCCAACTAATCCAGCCCACTGTGAATGGGCCACCTGTAAGACCGAGTTAAAACATAAGGATTCCTTATTGGATCATGTATATGATCCCTCCAGCTACACTGTAAACTTTTTGAAGACAGGGATCATATCTTACACACGTTAAAACTCTGACAACAACCGGCATGCCCTGCGAGGACACCGCGTGATCTTTCCCAAATGCACATTGGCCGAGGGACCACTTCCACACATGACACTTAACACCCAATAGACATTAGCCCAGCATCATTCTGGGGGCACAAAGGGAGTCATAGAGTTTGCTCATTCACTAGCCAGACCATTTAACTTCTGACCAGGAGCAGAGCCTAACCTGACCAGTTTTTCATGGCCTCTTCCTCTATAACGAAATTAGCACCTGTTTCTCCTGTTGATTTTAGATGCCATTGTTCTCAATCTGACCAACCAATATGTGCAGTTATTAGACAAAGAGCAACTGACCACACGTGAGTACCAACCCTAGTTTCTGCGCAGCCTGTTGTCAGAGAAATATCTGTGAGAAGGAGAAGTTAATTATGCACCAAGTTCCATGTGAGTCCAGAAACTGAAAATCATAGTACCTCATTATTGTCTCTAATGCTCCCTAGATCCTGGGATTTCTCCAGAGTATAAAGCAACCCCCAGCTCCAGCTCTTTGCAGGCATCATTCCCAACAGACCATTATTTTCTGATTGTCTATAAACCTACTGATCACAAGGTCAGGATCTCCTCTTCCCCTATGTCAGTGTTAAAATAGATCCTCAGCTTGCAGATCCAAATCCTACCTGTTGGCATGGAATGTAAGCATGGACCCAGGGCTCTGCATAGAGCTGACCCTGAACAATGGAGCCTCACAGGGAGGCAGAGCTTGAGCCTTGGCTTTCCTTGTTCACTGAACTTTGCTATTCTTTCTGTTTCAGGGCTCCAAGCACTTCGGCAAGACCCCTGTATCAGTGTCCAGAGAGCAGCCGAAGCTGCCTTGCAGACGCTCCTGAGGAGGTGTAGAGAGATAAGCATCCTTCTGTAAACCACCAGGAAATAAACTGCTAGGCTTTTTCTACAACTGACTCCTGTCTTCATCCTCACAGCCTACAAACTTGCAGCATTTTGAGGATAGAGATGGCGCCTAGCATAGGGATCTTGGAGTAGTGATATATTCCTTACCCTCCATGGTCTCCCTGCCACTTTCCATTAGTAAAAAGTAAACCCCACAAATTCACTTGAGGGATAACCTGTGATTTCAGTAGTGACAGCCACATAGCTGGAATATTTTGTCCCAGCAGATATCAAAAAATGACAGAACTGGAAACAATTCTGCCATTAAGAAAAGGACTACTATTATTGCCACACATAGCCCTGTTCTGTATTATCTCTGCCAGCCTTGAATTACTACCCACACGCTTTACTTTCTAAAAAGCAGTCTTACAATAAACTTGAACCTGTGCGTCCTTTCTCAGGTTGTAATTTCTGTGTCGAGGCTATGCCCGGTACTTTTCTACAAAAGACCCATTCTGGCATTGTATTAAATCTCATGGTTTTCTTTCTGTCGTTATCCCAGAGCATTCCTTCCTTTGAATGGCGTGTGTGTGTGTATGTGTGTGCATGTACGTGTGTGTGTGCATGCATGTGTTAATCTTCTTCACAGCATCTGAATCATAACTCCTGACCCTTTTTCACAATGCCTACATGAAAGGTTACATACATGAAATCATGTACATAACAAGAAGTTTCTAACACAGAGGCTGGTACTCATTGGACACGACCAAACCATCACGATCATTCATTAGCAACATTATTCAATTGATGCATCCCTTTCCAAATTCCTGTTACCTATATTCTAATCTCTTCTTCAACCTCTTTGGGGAAGGATCTTTTGTTCCTACCAATCTTCTAGGGGCCCTAGGAATTTTTTAGGTCAGATATTTTAGGCCAGAGTCCACTTATTCATTCATTTAACAAATATTTATTGAGTGCCTAAAATTTACAAGGCATTGTTATAGCTACTAGGGCTACGACTATGAACCAAAAAAATAGAAAACTTCTACCCTCTTGGAACTTATATGCTATGAACTCTGTGTCTAAATTCTAGAAGATGGAGCCAGCATCCAAGATGGCCCCCAGCAATTCTTGTCTCTGATATTCATATTGTCCCCTCTCACAATGAATAGAGATGACCTGTGCAATCAATACAATATTTCAGAAATTACAAAGTGTGACTTCCCGGGTGAGATCACACATGGTATTGAACTCTCTTGAATCACTTACTCTGGGGGAATCCAGCTGCCAGGTGAGGGGGATACTCAAACAGCCCCAAAAGAGTTCCATGTGGCAAAGAACTGATACCTGCTGCAAACAACGAGAGCTAACTTGCTAGCTATGTTAATGTGCAATCTTGGAAATAGATCCATGAGCCCTCCCCGGGTCTGAAGGTCTTCAGACGATTAAAACCTCAGCTGACACATTGACTGGATTATGAGATAAGATATAGAATGCCCAATTAAATTTGAATTTCAGGTGAACTGTGAATATTTTTTAGTAAAGTATGCCCTGATTATTACATGAGACATACTTATACTGAAAAAAATATTTATTGTTTATTTAAAATTAAAATTTAACTGAGCATCTTGTACTTTTATTTACTAAATCTGGCAACCCTACTACAATCTAATAAGAGTCCTGAGGCAGAATCACTAAGCTGAACTCCTGAATTCCTGAACCACAAAACCATATAGTATATCTCTGTTGTTTTAAGCCACTAAGTTTTGGGGTCATTGACTAAGCTCCAGGGGGTAAACATTACACAAAGAGTCCATGATACCACCAATGTTGTATGCAAATTTCTGTGTATAATTGTGTAGGTGCATTTTCAGGGTAATGGCTTTCATTAAATTCTTAATGAAGTCAGAAGCTGTTCCCAAACATAACATATATGAAACAGAGCAAGAAAAAGCAAATAAGAGGTATGGGTTTAGTCGACGTCTTTGGGCAGGTTATTTCAAGTCAAAAGACTTTTCAAAAGAGCACCGTCCACTAGAACTTTCTGCAGCGATGGAAACGTTCTATATCCGCACTAATATGGCAGCCACTAGCCACATGTGTCAACTGAACTCTTGAAATGCAGCTAGTCTATCTGAGGAATTAAATTTTTAATTTTAAGCTTAAGTAGCCATGTGTAGCTAGTAGCCACAGTATTGTACAAGACAGTTTTGAAACGTGGGGCAAAGAGTCAGAATTTGAGCTGGGTCACCTCAGAATTGTAGGATATTCTCAACATGAGTATAAACTCACTGACACAGGCCTTTGATACTAATTTATATATCTCCACCACTATTCTCCATCCCGCCTAGCATCCAACAAAGAGCCTTCCTCATCACTGATCGATAGAAATTAGGTAGAACATGGTACTGTAATAGTGTTGCATGATGACAAATGGTAGCTATGCTTACGGTGAGCAAAGCATAACATACAGACCGATCGAATCGCTATGCTGTACACCTGAAACTAATAGAACATTGTGTGTCAACTGTACTTCAATCTAAAAAGAAAAGAAACTAGGTAGAATGGGCACGTGAAACACACGTTGCCACTGAAACTTTATCTCTCTAAACCCTAATCTTAGGATTCTCTCTTGACAAGAATTCCCAACACATTTTTTCCTCACATCCCAGCAACTCTCCTTACAAGTTGTGTACCTTGGGAGAAAACATCTAACCTCTCTGTACTTCAATTTCCACATCTGTAAAATCAGGGTACTGATATCTACTTCAAGGTGCTATTGTGGGGATGAAGTGTATTAATGTATATGTAAAGCATTTAGAAACCTAGAATAGAATCATTGTTAAGTAAATGTTACCTATACAAAATAATGTTTATTTTTATTTTTATTTTTTGGAGAGGGAAAGAGAGGGCACAAGTGAGTGAGGGGTGGAGAGAGAGAGAGAGAGAGAGAGAAGCAGGGCTTACCAGAAGTGGGGCTCGAGCTCACCCGAAGTGGGACTCAAACTCAGCATGAGGTCATGACTTGAACTGAAGTCAGATGCTTAACGACTGAGCCACCCAGGTGCCCTATACAGTATAAGTATTAACAATATGAATAAATTTATCATTAGAATCACAAATGTTAATGTAAACTCAGCAACTGTCATATACAACTAACTGATTATACCACCTCCGTGGGGCTGTGTTCCTGATCCTGTGAATGCTGCTGCCCTCCTTGGGGGGCTGAAAAAGAGGCGACCTCTCCATTCAGAAGATCCCAGCTCAGCAGCTGGCGCTCCTGCTGTGCCTGCCTCACAGTTGAGCCACAGTCGGGTTGTGTGGCAGGAAAAACGTAGATCTCTTTGTTCTCCCCAACAATTATTTCTATTAAGCCCTCCCAACGACTACTATTCCCTCTCAGAATTGCCACCAGCCCCCCCCCCCTCCCCCGGAGGCCTCTCTTGATAGTCAGTCCTCCAATGGCCCTCTGTGGTTCATCTTTATGATTCAAACGCAGGCATATCACCCAAGGGAGAAATATTTGTGGAGCGGTCTCAGGGAAATAGAGTTACAGAGGAAAAGCATGTTCAAGTACTATTGAAGAAATCAACAGATTCCTCACTCCTGTTGCTTGCCTTACTATTATTTGTACATTTAATCATTTCTCAACTCATGTTTACTTTACGATAGAGTGCTTCAGGGACTAGAACTGCTTTAAAGGGCTCAGGATCACTGTTTTGCAATTCTGTACCCTGCCCTTTGACCCCATAGTGAGAGCCAGGGCTCTGCTGGTAAATCAGGGACATTTAGCTTGGCTGACCCGGCTAAAACAGTTTTACCAGAAAAGAGGAGAACAAAGATCACAGATGGGAAGAAAGAAATAGGCTTCCAGGGAAAGAAGCCAGGAGGATTGCTTAATTGGAATTGTCCCTGCACAGCCCTAGTTTTAAAGCATAAAATACAAGACCAGGCACTTTTTCTGGAACCCTCAAGACACTTTGAGATTGTAACAAAGATTTTCTAATAGTGTTTTATTATTACTAGATTTAGTCCCCAATCCCACCATTATCCTTCAGATTACCTAAGTGTGTGACTAGAGAATGCACAGTCAGCTGGATATAGTGGTAACCTGTGAGCTAATCACGAGCTTTCCTCCAGGCCCCTGACAGAGAACAACTTTCTGATAAGCAATTTTTTATGGCTGCACTCTGGGAATGATCACTTGTTGTATTTCTCTTTCTTACTCATTTTTTACAGGTATCCCTAAAACTGGGACAATAGAAAACATGGATAGAGTCAAGAACAATATGAGAGAAAGACAATGGGATTCATTGTGTGTGTGTGTGTGTGTGTGTGTGTGTGTAAACATGCCAAGTCATGACATGAGAAATGGCATTTGATTCTTCCTTTTACTTTAAATAAAAGTCAAACTTTATTTTCTCAACAAAACGTCCTTACTTATTTGTATTTCTTCTGGACAAACTGTCCTGGATTTTATTTATTGAATTATGTGGTTATCCTGAAAGCAAGATAAATTTGGAGAACACAATTTTATAAATACATGTGACTCATAGCTTCTTTTTCAATTTGGGAGCCACCAAAAAACATAAGATAAGAAATCCTTCTACATTACCTATCACTTCCTCCAAATAGTCTCAGAGGTAAATCCAGAGGATTAAATTGACCAATGCCCTAACACCTTCCTAAATGCACAGTGGTCAAAAAGAATCTCTACCTTGGAGCTGGAGAGGCTGGAAAATTGCTTATTATTAGCCTGAAGGATAGGTTAATGAGGCCTTGTTTTTCAGAGAGTAGAGGGGCAGTAGGAATTTATCTTTACCCTGATCCCAGTGGAATCATAAGAAAATCATTAATTACCTCACATCCAACGCTCAGAGGTTCTGCACAGGCCTGTGGATGAGGGTAGACAGGCCTATGGCAGGACTTGTGGCCTAGCCAGTTTCCAGTCTATAACATTCTGTAATGTTTTATTCTGTAAAAGAATAAAACCCTATAGGACTATAACAGAAATGTTTTATTAAGAAATAAAGATGGCTAAATAGCAGAGGGCCAAATGTTGAATGACAAATCAAGTTATACTGTATCTGGAAGATAGTGGGTAGCCAAAAGAAGTTCTTGATCAAGGTAGTAAAATGATAAAAGCTGTACTTTGGCATGTGATTAACAGAGTAGATAAACTGGTAAATCAGATAGTAGTGATAGGCTTTTGGACTAAGGAAATATTATGAGAATAAATGACAAGACCAATTACTAGTAAGAAGATTGAATTAGTCATCAAAAACCTGCCAACAAACAAAAGTCCAGGACAAGACAGCTTCACTGGTGAATTATACACAACATTTAAAGAAGAATTAATACCAATCCTTTCAAACTCTTCCAAAAAATAGAGAAAAGAAGGGAACACTTCCAAAATCATTTTATGAAGGCAGAATTACCCTGATACCAAATCCAGAAAGGAAGCCCCAAGAAAAGAAAATTACAGACCAATTTTCCTGATAAACATAGATGTGAAAATCTTCAACAAAGTATTACCAAACCAAATTCAACAGCACATTTAAAGGACCATATACCATGATCAAGTGGAATTTAGGTTGTAATTTAGTTCACCGAGATCTCAATCACCTTTCTCTTCCATATCACACCAACTCATTGCGTTGATGACATTACACTGATTGGACCAAATAAGAAAGAAATAGCAGCTAGTCCAAACCTATTGGTAAGACATTTGCATATCAGAGGGTGGGAAAGAAATCTGAATAAATTCAAGGACCTCAGTGAAATTTTTAGGAGGCCAGTGCTAGAGCATGTCGACATGTCCCATCTAAGGTGAAGGATAAGTTGTTGCATCTGGCCCCTCCTACAACCATGAAAGGCACAATGCCTACTGGACCTCTTTAGATTTTGGAGACAACATGTTCCTCAATTGGGGATGTTACTCTAGTACATTTACTGACTGACCCAAAAGCTGCCAGGGCTGAGTGGATCCTAGAACAAGAAAAGATTCTGCAACAGGCCTGGGCTGCTGTGCTACTTGAGCCATATGATCCAGCACATCCAGTGGTGGTTGAAGACTAGCTGCTCTTTCTCTCTTATCTGGTCCAATCAGTGTAATGTTATCAATGCCTCTCTGGGATAGCCCTGAAGGACAGTGGTGAAGGGAAATCCTCCCAGAGGGCAGAACTTTGGGCAATGCGCTCAGCTGTTCACTTTGCCTAGAAGCAGAAATGGCCAGATGTGTGATTATATACTGATTCATGGGCTATGTCCAATTATTTGGCTAGAGTCACCTGCCATCTGGCCACTTTGGACTCCTTATGCCTCTGAGTCAACAGGAAGAGAAGAAATAACTGTGCTGGATGGGGTGATTAATCCGGATTGCCAAAGGAAAATTGGACTACCACTCCACAATGAAGGTAAAGAAGAATATGTCTGGAATACAGGAGCTCCCTTAGGGCATCTCATAGTATTACTATGCCCTGTGATTAAGGTCAATGAAAAACTACAACAACCCAATCCAGGAAGGACTATTAATGGTCCATACCATTCAGCAATAAAGATATGGGTCACTCCATCAGGTAAAAAAAACCACAACTAGCTGAGGTGCTTGCTGAAGGTGAACGGAGTACAGATTGGGTAGCAGAAGAAAGAAGTTATAAATGCCAGGTAGAACCACATGACCAGTTACAGAAATGACGACTGTGACTGTCATGAGTATTTCCTCCTTATTCTGTTACAAGGGTGTGTTGTGTATTTGCAAATATCATTATTTTCTTTGCTATCTCTATATCACACAACATAAAATTATTTACTTTATATCATAGTATTTAAGTATTATTAATTTTACATCACAGTACTTAAGTTATAGAATATCAGGAAGGAGAGTCAATATCACTCAATTTCTTTGCCTCCTCTCTGAGGAAGGAGTTACTATGTTTTCAGTTATATTACGTTAGGTAGAATTATGACCTTGTTATTATCCTTCTTTGGAAACTAAGTACATTTTGGAGATGCGTATAGGTGCCACGTTTACCAGGAGTGGACCTGTGAGTTAATTTTATGTGTCAACTTGACTGGGCCACAGGATGCCCAGGTATCTAGTTAAACATTTGTTCTGGGTATGTCTGTGAGGGTGATTCAAGAAGACACTGGCATTTGAATCGGTGAGTTGAGTAAAGCAGATGGCCCTCCCCAGTATGGATGGGCACTGTCTGACTGCTTGAGCTGAGACATTGGTCTTCTCTTGCCCTTGAATGGGACTTACATAATTGGCGCTCCTGGCTCTCAGGGCTTCAGACTCAGACTGCAATTTATACCAGGGTTTTCTGGATCTACAGCTTGTAGATGGTAGATTGCAGAACTACTTGAGCTCCACAATCACATAAGACAACTCCTCATAATAAATATATAATAAGCATATTTTATAGATAGATGATAGATAGATACATAGATAGATACATAGATAGATACATAGATAGAGTCTGTTTCTCTGGAGAGCCCTGATATACTCTACTTATATATATATCACTTATATATGTTATTTCTATACTAGTCAAAGGAAAACTCTTATAGCTATATTAATCCAAAGTAGACTTCAAAACAAAGGATACATCAGAGATAAGGAGACACTTCATGGCAATAAATGGCTCAATTCATCAAGAGGACATAATGATTCTAAAAGTTTATGTGCCTAATAACAGAGCTTCAAAATACATAAAGCAAATGAATAAATCCACACTTACAGTTGGAGATGTCAACACTCTCAATAACTGATAGAACAAGCAGAAAATCACATTTAATGAATTCTGTGCACCATATCCGTAGTACTTCAGAGGGCCCCTTATTATCATACCAAACTATTTAATCCAGTAGGGCTGTAATCATCCACTTAGTTGGCTTGTCCAGTTTTACATCATGCCTGACCTCAGGAGTTTCTCTTAATACTTAGCATCTGTGCAGAGAAGAGTTTCCAGACTTAGAGTTCTATTGGAGCCATTTATTAAATACTGTCATAATACACTCATGGATTGTATAATAGTCTAATAACACATCAATGCTGAGCCTTTTGTGTTAATCACTTTGTCTGGAGGATGCCTGGGAAACTTACCTTTGATGAGAAAATTCCATTTCACAATTATAGAAAATTCCTTGACCCCTCTGTGTTCCCAGCCGACTTGATCAGCTGATTATTACATAATGGACACTCATTCTGCAGCACATACACTTTATGCCTCAAATCAATGCATCTCTGTCTTAAACATCACTGATGTGTTGTGTACCTAAAACCCCACCCTTGGAATTCAGTGCAAGTCTCTTCTCCTAAGGACGTGCACAAATGGCAGCAATAACAGGACAGTTCTTTATGTTTGTCCTTTCACAGGAAATTGTCCTCAGCCTGTAAATCAAAAATAACATTTTATTGTCTTTCTTCTCCTACGCATCTAGTCACCATCAGCCCATTTCTTCTCAAACAACGACAGTCTTTCTATACAGTCTTGTTAACCCTTGGCTTGGAAAAGCAAATTTCCTTACATGATTGATGTTTTGAGTGTAAATCTGGAGCTTTGCCTGACAGGAATAAATAAAAAGACAAATTGTAAGTGCTTTGGTTGTCACAGCAGGGATTCCTATCATGCCATCAGCTTTCCTGTCCCCGAATGTGTGAGCTGCCTGAAAGACCAAGGTAATTGAAAGGCATGCATATACCTCTGGTTTCTCAGATATTAACGGAAATTGCCTCCTACTGTGGTTGCTTTCTGGCTCGGTGTTCTGAAAAAGAAACAGGTCATTCCATTTCTAGCACAAGTGTTGAATACACTTTAGGCCATCCAGAAGGAAAAATCTCAGTGGACTGGTAGGTAGCAAGGCAAATGTGGCTGCTCATTTCTGCTAATCCTGTACTAAAAATGATTCTCTCTCTCTCTCTTTTCTCTTGTCTTGTCCCTTCCCACCCCTCTCCTACCTCAGAAAAAGAACAGGTACACTTGAACACCTACTTCATTTTGTACCCAAAGTACATAGCATTTTAGTTTATCTTCAAGTTTATGATGACCACTTCCACTAGCTATTAGAAATAATCTAAATGCCAGGGCACCTGGGTGGCTCAGTTAACTAAGCATCTGATTTCGGCTCAGGTCATGATCTTGTGGTTCATGATTTCCGGCCCTGTGTCGGACTCTCTCCTGTCATCACCGAGCCAGCTTCGGATCCACTGTCCCCTCCTCTCTCTCTGCCCCACTCCCCTCATATTCTCTCTCTCTCTATCTCTCTCCTCTTCCCTCCCTCCCTCTCTCTCCCTCAAAAATGAACATTTTATTTATTTATTTATTTAAAAACAATTTTTTTAACGTTTATTTATTTTTGAGACAGAGAGAGACAGAGCATGAATGGGGGAGGGTCAGAGAGAGGGAGACACAGAATCTGAAACAGGCTCCAGGCTCTGAGCTGTCAGCACAGAGCCTGACGTGGGACTTGAACTCATGAACCGCGAGATCATGACCTGAGCTGAAGTCAGCTGCTTAACCGACTGAGCCACCCAGGCACCCCAAAAATGAACATTTTTTTTACAAAATGAAATAACCCAAATGCTTGTGGTGGGTTAGTGAGTGTGTGGGAGTAAGAAATTTTGGTATCCACAGAGAGAAAATATAGAACAGATGATAAGCTATGGGGTTCAAAAGTATTCCTTAATACACATATTTATCTTAACCCAAAGGTAAAGGCACATAACAACCTGTTTTAGGGAATGCTGGGTACACCATCTGCCCAGCACCTGCAGCTCAAAGTGACTACTTCACAACAGAATGGGATCACAATTCTCACATGAAGCTGAGATTAGTCATGACCTTCCCAGCTGAAGGGGAGTCCTCGATCCAATTAACCACTTAGCTGGCCAGTTGCCAGGTAACTCAGAGGTCCGGGGTGCATTTGTCAGATACTTCTGCTTGCCACCCCACACTCCCAGTACCCCGCACCTGAGTATAAGAACCTTCCTCTGTTTCAGGAGATTACAAGTGTCCCAGATTGTTGGTGGAAGGGAGGGAGGTTATATGCAGAGCAGTCTGGACGAGGTTCACTAAATCTCAGGGCATTGATAGGCAGCACTACCATTTGGTCAGTTATTAGGAAATGTCACAAGAAGACACTCTCCAATGTGATCAGATCTTCCAATGCAGCTTCTCTGCCTGGGTGACTTGCTGTGTCCACTTAAATTGTGAGTGATGATGTGGAGGATGAGGCTTAGCTCCCATGTACCTCGCTGAGGCTAGGGATACATAATGCACCTGCCAATTCCCTCCTCTTCTTCTGTCCTCCTCCAGAGGCTTTAATGCCAGCACTTTCTGCCTTCTCCTCTAAGGCTATAACCCTCTCTAACCCAGATGACCCTCACCTGGTCCAAGGCAGCGGGAAGGGCAAACGGAAGGAATTCTCACACTCCCTCTCTTCTCTTTGCAGTCAATTTTCATGGCATAAACAGTCCTCCTATCTTTCCCCTGAGCCTTCTATTTAGATGTTCAAGAGCTTATTTTCAAGTTTCAAAACACTTTAAAAGACTTAATGTTGAAAGTTACTTTCTCCTTGCAGATTCACTGCAATGATCCTAATTCTCTTATAAGCAATCATGAACATCTCTAACTAGAAGAAAGGTTGAGTGTAAGAATGTTCAGAAAAGAAAGAAAGTACAAAATTTAATACTTCAAGATGGCATCTCTCTACCTCATTCCTGCTCCCTCCTTCTCCACCAACTATTCACTAACTCCTTACTTCTCCTTCACTAAGTCGGTGAAACTTCTTTCTCAAACCTTAGTTGTCAAATCTGCTCATTTCTTTGCTTCAGACCTCATTTGACCTCTCCTATAGCATTCGATAATGTTTACCATATCCTCTGTATCAATTAGGAAGGGAGGGTGGTAGAGCACAAGTAGTAGAAATTTAACCCTATACTAGCTTAAGACAAAAGGAGAAGTTATTGAAAGGATACTGATCTCTTCCTCCCAAATAAATTACTTGTTCAACTTGGTTTTTGGATCTGCATCTGGGCCTGCAATTTCAAATCTGTCCCCCTACCCAGGGTAGAAATTAACTCCCTTATAACCTCTAACAAATGCAGTTGGCCTCAATTAAGCATTTCTGAACATTATTGTTTTCAATCTATTTAAACCTGCCTCCTTATAACTTCCATATATTCTATCTGACTCTTCACTCAAGGGACAATGTGGTATATAAAGCTAGACCTGGATCCTACGTGGATTTCCAGTAGGAACACATTGAGACAGCCATTGTGGAAAACAGCATGGAGGTTCCTCAAAAAGTTATAAATAAAACTACCATGGGATCTAGTAATTCCACTTCTGAGCAAATATCCAGAGGAATTGAAATCAGGATCCCAAAGAGGTAGCTGCACTCCCATGTTCATTGCAGCATTATTCCCAACAGCCAAGATACAGAAACAACCTAAGTGTTCATCCAGGGATGAATGAATAACGAAACTGTGGTACATTTTCCATACACACAATGGAATATTATTCAGCCTTTCAAAAGGAAGGAAATCCTGCCATTTACAACAATGTGGGTGGGCCTTGTGGACACTACGCTAAATGAAATAAACCAAACAAAGAAATACTAGATGATCTCACGTATAGGTATGATCTAAAATATTCAAGGGACGCCTGGGTAGCTCAGTCGGTTGAGTGTCTGACTCTCGATTTTGGCTCAGACCATGATCCCAAGGTCATGGGATTGAGCACCACATAGGGCTCTGGACTGAGTGTGGAGACTGTTTAGGATTCTCTCTCTCCCTCTCTCTCTCTCTCCTCTCCCCCCTCCTCTCTCTCAAATAAATAAAAATTCATAAAGCAGAATGTAGAATGGTGGCTGCCAGGGGCTGAGGAGAAGGGCATTCGGGGATGTGATGCTTAAAGAGCGCCAAGGTTTAGTTATGCAAGATGAATAAGTTCTGGAGATCCACTACACAGCATTGCTGTAGCTACGTGCTATAGTGCCTATAGCTAACAATCCTTTCACATATACTTAAGATTTTCTAAGAAGAAAGATCTTAGGTGACATTTTTAATAAAAATAAGTGAGAAATAAGAATAAATAAGAAATAAGAAAGATAATAAGAGAGGTGGGAGAAAACTTTGGGAGGTGATGGATAGGTTTATGGTCTTGATTGGTATATACTCATCCCCAGACGCATCCAGTTGTACACATTAAATCAGTACAGCTTTTTACATGTCAATCATACCTCAATAAAGTAGTTTAAAGAATAAAAATATATTTAAAAAGAACACATTAGCCATTCTTCATGGGAAGATTCTTTAAAATTAAACATGATACAGATCAAAAAATTCCAAAGGATAGTATCTTTAATGAGATTTTAATCACTGTCATTTTAACTAAGGTTTTGCTGAAATGTCTTTATCAGTATCAGAAAAGTACACAGATATTATTTGTATATAAAAGCATATTTTAAATTCCATTTAAGCCCACTCATGTCATCTCCCACAGCTACTTTTTTGTTTTGATGAAAGATGAATAAGGAATAAATAGAAGGCCAATGTCTCACGCTGATGTACCTGTATGGCCCCCTGAAAAATCCAAGCATGTATTCACATTAGAGAAAACTATTCTGTCAAATATATGATCACTCAACACCCCAGGCATGAATCGATGTTTCCTACAGAAGAAAAGGGGAGAAAGTGGGCAAATTACAGTCCTCGTGTTTGACACACACTAAAGAAAAGCCCCAAAGAGAAGACGGGATTGTGTTTGTTGTTCGACAAGAAGGCAGAAGGTACCACAATAAACTTGGTTCTGAAATTTCAGTGGTTCCATTTCCCAGTAAGATTTTAGGATCCTTACACGTGGTACTGGAGTCCACAGGGCCAGGCGAGAGATTACTCCTTGGGATGGATATTTGTATCTGTCTTTTTCCATTTAAGGTCCCGTTTGCATTCAGTTTCACTGAGGGAAGCCAACCTCTCTAATCTTACCGTTTTCCTAATCCTTTTGTACAGTGTTTCCGGCCCATGGGTGGAGTCCATCATACTTAAAAGAATCATAGGGCTGAAGGGAGTATCCCAGGTTCTCCGGTCTAATCCTCTCATTTTCAGATTAAAAAGTCAAGGTCCAGGCGTGTCAGCAATTTGTCCAGGAACACACAGCTCATGCAAAGGTTCATGCGTACTGTTCATCCTGACTGGCATTTTAAATAGGAAGAACAGGAGCATCTCGGTTCGGGTTTGGCAGAACGCAGGTCGGTGCTTCTACTGGTGGCTGGCAGTTGGGAGAAGTGACCGTATGCACGTTTTACCTCAGCCACGGCAGCTGCGGGATTCGCAACCAGCCAAGGGCCACGGGAGCCTACGGGGTCCCCGCTCCGCAGGGCCGCGTGCTGGTGACCGTGACGCCCTGCCCTCGGCACCTGAGCGCACCGGCCGCACACTCGGTCATCGTCTGCTCCACACCGTTCACTTCCACGCAGACGCTAAGGCCGCCTTCCTCGCACTCCGATGCTTCTCTGCAGACACATTTGCTGCTCTGGGCTGGAAAGAAGAGCGGCAGAGGCTTAACGGCACATGGAGGAGGTGGGAGAGTGAAGTCACATTACCTCCAAAGTCCCGATGCCCTGCGGAGATCTCTCCAAGCTCCTGCCTGGAGGCATCAACTGACCGCCCTGGGAGAGGGGGAGGGCCAGGGAAGTCCAGCATTGCGCTCCACTCAGCATGAGGAGGGTTCTAGGCTGGCGCCAGGCCGCCGGGGGAGGGGGAGGGGGGTGCATGGGCCAGCCCTCTCCAAATCAGGGGCACTCCCTCTCTCTCTCCCTCCTCTGGGCTGCTGGCTAGGGGAGCCAGAAGCTCAGTAAGCCCTCAACCCCTGACCAGATAAGGAGACCTCAACAAAGACCAAGTTGACTCAAGGCTCAAACAGACAAAGCCAGGTTCCAGGCTCTGAGCTGGGGCGCCTGGGTGGGATTAAGTGCCAACTTCGGCTCAGGTCATGATTTCCCAGTTCCTGAGTACAAGCCCTGCATTGGGCTCTGTGCTGCCAGCTCAGAGCCTGGAACCTGCTTCAGATTCTGTGTCTCCCTCTCTCTCTGCCCCTCCCCTGCTCACAGTCTGTCTGTCTCTCTCTCAAAAATAAACATTAAAGAAAATTAAAAAAAAAAAAAAAGCCAGAAATGAGTTGGGGGAGAATTCACAGTGTGCGCTTAGGTGTCAGGCTGGAATGCACCAGCCAGGTGTCTCCAAAAGGAGTGACAAGCTCACTGGTGACCGGCGATCCTAACCCAACCCAATGGTTTAGAGTTCAGTATGTCATCGCCTGGGTGGCCAACAGTCCAGGAGCGAGAGCGCAGGGGCCTGGCTGGCACAGGCCATGAGGAGGACCTGAGTTGCTGGCAGAGATCTCACAGATCACATAGTCCGGCTCCCAAATTTACAGATGGGGAAACTGAGGCAGCGACTTGGCTGCAGCCAGCCAGGCTTTCCCCCTTGATAATATACCTGAAACTGTGGGAGGTAGGCCATGCCAGGGGTGCTGTTCAAGATCACGGTAAGTGCTATATGGACACAGTTGACCGGCCAATCTTGAGCCACAACTTGAAAGAGTAACTCCTTTTTTATTCTCTTCAAATTCTTTTTATTACTTCTAGAAGAAAGTGTCACCTTGGCACTGACATGCTTTTAACACCCCCTAACACTTGCTGAACTCCCTTTATCCCAAAGAAGCAGCATCCCTCAAGCTTCCAGCAGCATCTGGCTAGAATCTACAACCTTATTTTGTTTCATTACATGTATTTTTGTGGTCATCTAATATTTATGGCAAGTGATGCTTCTTTTTAAGAAATGATAAAATTTCCTTTTTTAAAAAAGTTATTTTTATGTGAGTCCATTTTTTAAAATGTTTTTAATGTTTACTTATTTTTGAGAGGGGTGGGGAGGGGCAGAGAGAGAGGGAGACACAGAATCTAAAGCAGGATCCAGGTTCTGAGCTGTCTGCAGAGAGCCCGATGTGGGGCTCGAACTCACAAACTGTGAGATCATGACCTGAGCTGAAGTCAGACTCTTAACTGACTAAGCCACCCACGCACCCCTGTGAGTCTATTTTTTTAATGAGTTCATTATATGGATAATAGGAGGACAGAGCAAAAATCATGAAGGTGGAATGAGAATCACCAGTGTTTGGAAGGACATTCAAACCATCAAGAATGTCGTCTCCTTGTCTTCTTAGATACTTGACCTACCCCATTCCCCAAGGAGGACTGTAGATAAGGACAGTTCACTCTCAAACCAGCCTGAGACTTTCATGTCCTCAGGGATCTGCTTGGATCTGCTGCTAAACTAGAAACTACCGTTTAAAAGGCCTCAGTACTGGGGCACCTGGGTGGCTCAGTCGATTGAGCCTCCGACTTCAGCTCAGGTCATGATCTCACAGCTCATTGAGTTCGAGCCCCGCATTGGGCTCTGTGCTGACAGCTCGGAGCCTGGAGCCTGCTTTGGATTCTTTGTCTCCCTCTCTCTCTGCCCCTAACCCACTCACAGTCTGTCTCTGTCTCTCTCAAAAATAAATAAACATTTAAAAATAAAATAAAATAAAATAAAAGACCTCAGTACTACTACCTTAGCACTGTTATAGTTACAAATACACAATGCCCCAGTGCTCGCTTCGGCAGCACATATACAAATACACAATGCCCCTTACCATCGCATTTTCCCCAGAGCGGACAGGCACCACAGGCTTTCTGGGCTGGGACAGGTAGAGTGCAGCTCTCCCTATCAGCAAGAGTGTAATTTCTACCCTGACAGTGGAGAACGTGCAGCTTGCAAACTGTCAGAGGCAGTATCCTTTTGCTTCTCTCATCTCGCGCACATACATCCAAGGAGGATCTGAAACAAATTTTTTAAATTACATTATTTAGAAGACTTTCCTTCTTACAAGTGGAGGATGTGAAGTGAAAGGCGAGGCTGGGAGCTCAGTGCCTCAGATGTCACCACCCACAGGAAAAAGATGGAGCAAACACTCAAATCTCCTTCATTGCTGGGCTCACCCTCCTCAGATCTTCAAGATGAACAAATTTTACTCTGTATTTGTTCCCAATTTTTACAAGCTGAGATATCTAGTGTTGATCTTGTTTCATCTAGAGCAGATCAGATACAGCAACTTAGAAGAGAAGGCAAGGTCTGCTGGGGACGCGGGTGGGTTGACAAGCAGGAAGGAGACAGAAAATCAGCAAAGATCACACATTCAGAGATGGCAGTCGTGTGGGACCATTGAAGGCAGGAGAAGTTAGCTCGTCCCAGTCCGGTAGCCTGGAGAGTTCCTGTCCATAACACGGCATTGTGCAACACTTCATGACCGATGCCTCAAGGGAAGATGAAACTGTATTTTTCAGTAGGATTTTTTAAAGTATCTGTGTTTACAAAATAGTTTAGAAATAGTTCTAGAAAAATTATTACTTTTTTTCCTTAAGCATTGGTACTCAAATGGTGAGATTCAGCTTTGTAGAAATGTCACTAATAAAAACAAGGACATTTCTGAATGTTGATGGATAAGGAAAGCATTACTGTAGTGAAACCTTAGACAACAAAGTATTTTTGTATAGTAGACGGAGTCTATATTTATTTTTGTGTATGTTTAGCTCTAATACTTTCTTCAATGGCCAAGAGCTAAATTTACTTGGAGTTGTTTACGTCACAAAAACAAATCCTTATATCTTTCTTTTATCTGTTTATTTAAACCTTAAATCGAACTACTCAGAACAGCTTGAAGGGCAGAGACCTTGTAAAGCCACCTTGTTATCAGTATCTGATAGAAAGCTCACACCAAGTCTCTAAACAGCAGGCTGCAGATAAACTAAATGAATCAGAAAAGTTGGAAAGAGGATGAAAGTGAATCAAAGTCAACAATGATTAATAAAAAATAACACCACAGTCAGAATATTCTGGGCTGACCACCACTGCTATTTACACTATTTAGCTATATTTTTTTCTCACAAGAAGTTACATCTTATAAGATGCCACCAGAATCACCATTACTCCCTGTGAGTGGTCAAGGATTTGGATATGTGTTTTGCCGACAATAATAATTGAAAGCCAAGTATAGTTGATCTGTGAGCAACATTGGTTTTAACTGCATGCGTGGGTCCACTTATACATAGATTTTTTTTTAATGTTTATTTATTTATGTAGAGAGTGCGCACGCACTTGAGCAAGGGAAGAGCAGGGAGAGAGGGAGAGAGAGAATCCCCAGCAGGCTCTCGAAGTAGAACTCAATCCCATGAACTGCGAGATCATGACCTGAGCTGAAACCAAGAATTGAACGCTTAACCTACTGAGCCGCCCAGGTGCCCCTGGGTTTTTTGGATATAGTATAGTACTATAAATGTATTTTCTCTTCCTTATGATTTTCTTAATAGCATTTTCTTCTCTCTAGTTACTTTATTATAATAATACAGTAAATAATACATATAACATAGAAAATATTTATGTTATTGGTAACAGTCAACAGTAGGCTCTCAGTAGTTAAGTTTTGGAGAAGTCAAAAGTTATATGTGGATTTTTGACTATGTGAGGGGATTAGCACCCCTAACCCCCCATGTTGTTCAAGGGCCAACTGTAACTGGTCAGTAAATTTGTGTTTTGATTCTTAGCCTTAAAGATGACCAATAAACGCCTTAGCCTAGATATCTCCCATTTGTGTCTCCAGATTGGTTCTCCACTCTTCCCCCCTGCTGCCGGGAAGGCTGAAACTATGAGCTATATCCATAGACTTCCTTGTCCTCTAGCTTCAGGTGAATTTGAGCAATGGCAGGAGATTTAAGGGATGTTTACTGCCCTGGCTCACTCCAGGGCAGTGTCTGAGGTCCCTAAAATGAGGGACTCCACTCTTCCTTGGCTGCCATCTGTTCAGAATCTTCCTCTGTCTCCAGCTTTGCATAAAAGCTCTTCCTGTGGAGCACCTCTTCCTGTGAGCCTCTGACTCTTGATCTCAGCTCAGGTCATGGTCTTGCTGTTCCATGGGTTTGAGCCCCACAGTGGGCTCTGCAGTATCAGTGCTTGGGATTCTCTCTCTGCCTCTCCCCTGCTTGTGCTGTCTCTGTCTCTCTCAAAATAAAGAAATAAACTTTTTTTTTAAAAGTGTATCTTTCAAGGGAATTTCAGTCCTAATCTTTGTAAGCTCTAAATCCTCAAGTTTTCACGTTGCCCCATTTTATATAGAAAACTAGCAGTGCCCAAGTCCTTCAGCCTTTCTCTAGACAGAGTACAACACTGCTCAACACCACTGGTGTCAGCCCCAGAGACCCAGGCAAATAACAGACAGCAGATGGGCCAGATTAAAATGCAAGCAAAAATCTTTAACCCTTGGTAAGCAACACCCTGGATCAAACAGAGACACTAGCATCTACCAAAACATTTTTTACCTTGAATAAAACAAACCAGAGAGAGGTGAGCAAAGACAGAGCTTACCCACATTCATAAGGCATTTTACAAACACATCTTGAATTCTTCAGTTTCTCCCAGGGCTGACATTCAGGCACTGCCAGGGTTAAAGTGGTTTCTAAAAAAAAAAAAAGGATAAGGGAGATGCAATCATTGCAAAGAGCTTCTTTGTGGTAAACAAACTATTATTTTAATTGTTGAACCAGGTTCTGTAATATTCTCAACTGCTACAAATTTGTACAGTAAAAAAAAAAAAAAAAAAAAAAAAAAAAGCTGTAAAGCATTTTACAAACAACAGTGTTCCTAGGAGAAGCCTACAAATAATTTCAATGCTACCATACCTTGAGCATTTACTACTGTGGGAACAGTGGCTGTTGTGATATTTAATCCCCCTTAACAAATCCCCACTTCAGAGTTAAAGAAATTAAGGGTCAGATGGGGCGCCTGGATGGCTCAGTCAGTTGGGTGTCCGACTTCAGCTCAGGTCACGATCTCGCGGTCCGTGAGTTCAAGCCCCGCGTCGGGCTCTGGGCTGATGGCTCAGAGCCTGGAGCCTGCTTCCGATTCTGTGTCTCCCTCTCTCTCTGCCCCTCCCCCGTTCATGCTCTGTCTCTCTCTGTCTCAAAAATAAATAAACGTAAAAAAAAAATTAAAAAAAAAATAAAAAGAAATTAAGGGTCAGAAAAGTTAAGAAACTAGTGCTAGTTCACACATTTAACAAATTGGTCAAGCCAGGATTTAAGTCCATGTTTGCCTGAATTCAAGGCCAGTGGAGGAGGCTCCCTTTCATCAAGCAGTCGGTGCTTATAAACTGTTTGTTGTTTGGACTGCATGTTGCCCCCTCTGTCTATAGTGGGGCAGAAAGCGCCGTAATGTGATCTCCACATGGAGAACTCCCTTGTACCCCAAGATCTGTTAACAACCTCTAACATGTAAGTGTCTAACTGGTCTCCTTTCAACAGTGAGTAAATATCTAGAGGTACTTACATTAATTAAACCTTTTCCATTGCTTTGTGTTTTCTACAAATGGATCAAAAGTCAACCATCATTCCAGCTTTGACAGGAAAACACCTTAGGCCAGCTTACAAGAGCTTAATTTAACTGTCGTCTCCTCAGCTATACCTGATAACAAGGTGACTAACCTAAAACATCCTGTTATTCCCACCTCCTTCCTGCTTCATGACAATGGAAGTCAATGGTATATATACTTTCCCATCATAAAACTAGTTCTCTGTTGGATATATTTATAAAGGTAGTTTATCTGAAAAGCATATTTTTACGGATGCACAAACTATGCAATACTTCCTCACTTTGGAAAACCTAAGAGCTTTAGATAAGACAGTAAAATCTCGGGGACAATTCGTAACTTGTAAAAATGGTAACAATGTGAACTGTAGCCCGCCAGGTTCAGCAATGTGTATAATAAGTACTCATTCTTTAAATACTCCCCTTTAGAATAGTAGTATCCTAAATGCAATGTAGTATCCTGAATTGGATCCTAGACCATTAAAACAACATCAGTGAAGGGGTGCCTCAGTGGCTCAGTTGGTTAAGCATCCGACTCTTGGTTTTATCTCAGGTCATGATCTCACAGTTTGTGGGTTCAAGTCCCACATTGGGCTGTGTGTGGACAGCACTGAGTCTGCTTGGGATTCTGTCTCTCCCTCTTTCTCTCTCTGCCCCTCCCTCACTTGTGCTTTCTCTCTCTCTCAAAATAAATAAACATTAAAAAAAAAAGACATTCGTGGAAAAACTCTGGTGATATATAAATAAAGTCTGTAGTTTACTCAATAGTATTGCACTAATATTAATGTCTTAGTCAACTCACTAAATTATGTCAAGTTATATAAGATGTTAATATTATGAGAACATGGTAAAGGGCATATAGAAACTCTATTTGCAACTTTTCCAAAATCTAAAATTATTCCAAAATAAAATGTTTTTTAAGGTGGTGTTATCTAAATCAGTGCTTCTCAAGCAGGGGCAATTTGGCAATGTCTAAATATCTTACAATGCACAAGACAGACTCCCACAACAAAGAGCTCCCGGGCCCAAACTTCCAATAGTGTTGGGGTTAAGAAAAGTCTAATCTAAATGTACCAAAACTAAAGTTCTATGATAAAGCCATGCAAATGAGCTCTTCATTGTGCCTAGACGTTTATTTGCTAGAGATGGGGGGGGGGGGGGATGGAAGAAGGTGGCCGAAGAATACAAAATTCCAGTTATAAGAGAGATGAGTATTGGGGATGTAATGTGGTTGATGCTGCTCAATGATATACAGGTAGAGTGTTGGAAGAGTGGATCATAAGAGTTCTCATCACAAGGAGAAATTTGCTTTTTTTCAACGTTTATTTATTTTTGAGAGACAGAGCATGAGCAGGGGAGGGGCAGAGAGAGAGAGGGAGACACAGACTCTGAAGCAGGCTCCAGGCTCTGAGCTGTCAGCACAGAGCCTAACATGGGGCTCAAACTCATGAACCATGAGATCATGACTTAAGCAAAGTCGGACGCTAACCGACTGAGCCATTCCAGCACCCCTCTTTTTTTTTTTAATTGTGCTTTTGTGAGATGACAGATGTTAAGCAGACCTACCGCGGTCATCATTTCACAGTAGATGCAAATCAAACCATCACACTGTATACCTTGAACTTCTACAGTGATGTATGTCAATTATTTCCCAATAAAACTGGAAATTATATATATATATATATATATATATATATATATATATATTTTTTTTTTTTTTTTTTTTTTTTGGGACAGAGAGAGACAGAGCATGAACGGGGGAGGGGCAGAGAGAGAGGGAGACACAGAATCGGAAACAGGCTCCAGGCTCCGAGCCATCAACCCAGAGCCTGACACGGGGCTCGAACTCATGGACCGCGAGATCGTGACCTGGCTGAAGTCGGACGCCTAACCGACTGTGCCACCCAGGCGCCCCGGAAATGATATTTTTTAAAAGTTTATTTGTTAATCATTCATAAGAATGACAGTTTAGATTTTAAATGTTTTCTAGAAGTTATTACAATTTCTTTATGAAAAATCACAGGTAGAATCAGCTAGACCGAAGACCTTTGCGTTTAAGAACACAGCTTTCTTAATTTCCTATATCTTTATGTCAAAACTACATACTGATGGAGGGAGGGACAAATCAGTGGTTAGTGTTTAATGAGCACAGGGTTTCAGTTGGGAAGATGAGAAAGTCCTGGAGATGGATGGTGATGTTGGTTGCACGATAATGGGAATGCACTTAATGCATTGAACTGTACATTTAAAAATAGCTAAAATGGTAAATTTTATGTTATGTTTATTTTACCACAATAAAAAAAAAAGACTAAATACCGATACATCAGGTATTGAAAAAGCTCAACCTCGGAGGCTGACAAACCTGGAGTTTGTTATTTGTGATAGACATATTTTAAGGGTAGTTACTATTAATATTCATCATGACTTCTGAAAAACACACAGGCCTGAAAAATACCCTTAATTAAAACTTTAATAGAATTTGCTACTGTGTAGGAGAAAATACATACTGAATTGTGCTACAAAACGAATGAAGGAGACATTTTAGAAAGATAAGTATATAATATCTCATTCGGAATAAAAGAGCAACCTCATCAAGTGTACATTGTTCTCTTTAATTTTAGAATTCCTGGTAGAGGTCCATTACTTCAAACATGCCTGATAAATTCCTATTTATGCTTCAGCGCAGTAAAAAACAAAGCACTTGTCCCTGCCCTGGACCTCTGACTGCTAACGAGCACGAGCACGTGGGAACCAGCACAGCAGGCACACCATTGGCCATGCTGCCCTCCTGTTTTCTGTCATCAGCATCTAGGTTTCGTCCCACAGCCCATGCCCACCATCAGCCACAGATGGCTCTGTGCAGCCTGCCCTCTCTTAAGTTGTGACCATCTGATCCATCTGATGGTATCACTCACGAAATCTAGTACTTCATACTCACTGTAAAAGGCAAACTTCAGCATTGAATTAAATACAAGTCATACACTGGAGGGGCGCCTGGGTGGCTCAATCGGTTAAGCGTGCAACTTCGGCTCTGGTCATGATCTCACGGTTTGTGAGTTCAAGCCCCACGTCGGGCTCTGTGCTGACAGCTCAGAACCTGGAGCCTGCTTCAGATTCTGTGTCTTCCCCTCTCTGCCCCTCCCATGCTCATGCTCTGTCTCTCAATAATAAATAAACATTAAAAAAATTAATAAAAAATAAAGTCATACGCTAGAAAAATAAGAATACCATACAAAATTGAATGCAAGTGAGTTTTCCTTCTTTCCTGTTTGTTAATTGTCACAAACATATATTTTCCATTTATTTTAAAAAATGTAAGTAAAGAACAAATAGGAGGTTATTTAAAAAATAAATCCATCCCACCTTAAATATATCTAAAAAGAAATAGTTTGGCTTTTTAAATCTCTTCTTACCATAGCTTCTTTAAAGACCATTTTAATTTGCCTGATGTTCAAAATACTGGATTTTTGGATTTCCACTCTTAAAAACGGCTTCACAAGCCACAACACTTTGCTTTAAATAACTTCTGCTCTGCAGTGTTAAATGTAAATGCTTTGAAGTTTTCTATTTCAATAATGCCAATAAACCCTCTGAAAACCCAGAAAGGAAACATACAGAATGTTTTTAAACTCTGTACTTAATAAAAGTACATTAAAAAAATCAGGAAAAAAGCCAGAAATCATCCTTTGAAAATCCTTTATTTTCTTGGCACCAAAACAGATACAAAGCTAATCTTTGATAAGGATTTAAGTTAGTTTCAGAACCACAGGGCTCTTCTTGCTTTTCCTTGCTTTCCATGAATCTATCTATGCCACGTCAAACAAAGTCTGTTACCCCATCTATGAACCGACCTTCTTGTAGGGGGACAAGGACAGAGGAAATAACTCACAGTTATGGCCATCCAGTGCCATAAAGGACCGCCACAAGGACTCTCACTCACCTGAGTGCTGGTGTCCTTGGACAGACTTACAAGCTACTCACCTTTCTGCACACACTGAACATTCTTCATATCAGGACTCCACTTAAGGCTGGATCCACAGAGAAATGTTGAAGGACCTTTTAAGGACATGCCACCCGAACAGGAAATGGTCACTTTCTCACCAATTGCATAGAAAGGTTTGTGGGGATGACTCTGTATGCCATCCATCAAGGCAGGTAGAACACAGGCAATTTCTAAAGATAGAAGAAAACAGAATACAAAGGTCATTGCTTTCCTAAGCCACCTTTTTTTAAAAAAGACAACTTCGAATAGTGTTAATACACATGCTCTGCTTTTTCACATTAGAGGACAAAGAGGAAGAGGTAAGTTCACTCCTAGGATGCCCTGAAAGACATGTCCCACAGTGCCTGGCATGTAATTGACCAATAAAAGACTGAAGACCAAAACAGTTCCCATCCTCCACTCCTGCCCTCAAAGCAATGTGACAACATAAAATGAATCAGCCTTATAAACAGAGTCCTAAAAAGCCCAGGCTGCTGTCAAAACTAAACTTTCCATAGCTGCCACTTATCTCTCTGGTCTGATGAAGTCCCACCAGAATTTTCCCAAGAAAATGTGCATATCGTTTGCATACCATTAGCATATATCCAATTAGATATTTTTATTATTTGAAAGTTTTAAAGAACCACCTTTAACCTTGAAACCATACAAGTATTAAATGTTCTTTGGTTTTCCATCTCTAGTCTTTCTCAGTTACATTCATTACCTCAACTCTTCTGCTTGAGAAAACAGCAAAGAGAAAAAAGAGAAACATGTATACTTATGGGAAGCAAGTCAGAATTCATGATTTGAAAAAAAAAAAATTGGCAATCTCTCTCTAATGGACTTCGGACAATATTCTACAAAATACTGCTCTGTTTCTGTACCATTTCCATCAGAAATTCCATTCACTCATTAATTCAAAAACAGCATCTATGGAGTGCCTATATTTAACGAAGTATGTTGTATGCTGCTAGGGATTTAACAAGATACAAGTTACATATCCTGCCTTCATAAAGCTAATAATCTAGCATCAGATTTGTTTGTTTCTGGCCATGACACAATCACTGGCTTCACAATCATGCTCCCACAAAGACAAATAGAAAAGATATACAAAAGTAAAGGAAAAAGTACTTCCAAAAGCATCAGAGAGATACCAAGGTCATGAAAATTTGAAGGTACAAGATTCTAGCGAGAAGTCTAAAGGGGTGATTACAACATTTGGTAATGCCTTTCTCCTTGAGGTATTTGTTAAGTTTGGGAAAAAAAATGCTTAAAGGCTGCTAAACTAAGGAGGAACTACAGCTCATGGCTGAAAAGCTGAGTAGAGTTTTTAACAGTCTAATAGGGCTAGGGGACAAAGAGGTAGAGTCCAGTCCTGTCACAAAGGAGGGACCTAGGAAGATATCTCAGACCTTCCACTGGGATCCCTTAATGGTAACACCCTAGGAACAAAGGTAAACCGGACATAAAACAGCCTTACTGTTTGCAGGAAACAAAATCAAGTATCTTCTAGAGGAAGAGAACGTCATCCAAAACCTCAGACTATTCCATTATTTTTTCACACATAAAGTCTGGCATTTAATCAAAACAGGAATGACATTTAAAAGGAAAAGAATTCACCAAAACCCCAAAAAAGACAATAGAAACAGACCCCCAGTAGGTCCAGAGAATGGGATTAGCAGCCATGGACCCTGAAATAACTGTGATTTACATGTTGGGAAAAAATTAAATGACAAGGAACAGAATTTCAATGGAGAAAAGGAAAGTATAGAAAAGTGGACAAATGAAATATCTAGAATTGGAAAATGAAATTAAGAACTCAACAGAGTTCTTAAAAGCAGATTATATACAAGTGTACAGAGAATTAATAAGCTGGAAGTTAGATCAATTAAAAAATATTTAGGATGAAACAGAGAGAAGAAAAAAATTATGTAAAACAAAATAATGTAGTAATATATACAATCTAAAAAAATATATCATTTGTGTCTTGTGAGGAAAAATGGGCAAGAATTGGACAGAGGCAATAATTGAGGACACAATGGCGAAGAAGCTCCTGAAATTGACAAAAGACATAAATGCACAGATTCAAGAAGTGCTTCAAATATTAACCAGGGTAGAGACAAAGAAAATCACACCTCGGCACATCACTGTGGAGGTGCTTCTGAAACCCAAAGACCAGAAAAAAAGAGAAATTCTCAAAAGTGTCCAGACATAAGATTTCCAAACCAGAAGTGGTATGACTAAGAGTGAATGTCTCACTAGAATAAAATCTTTAAAGAGCTTAAATAAAATAACTGCTAACCTAGAATTTCTTACCCATAAAAACATCCTTCAAAAATGAAGATAAAACAAAGACATTTTAAGATGAACAAAGACTGGGTCAACTTCTTATCAGCAGATTCACAATAAAGGGGAAAAAATCTCTTCAAGCGAAAGCATCTTATTAAACGTTTCAAAGAACCAACTTTTGGCTTTGTTACTGTAAGCTAGAAAATGTTTATATTCTATTTCAGTAATTTCTGCTCAAGGACTCCAGGAGAGAGAGACAGAGAGACAGATAGAGACAGAAACAAAGAGGAAGAGAGGAGGTCCTACAAATAAGAAAAAGACAAACCAACAGAAAAGGGGAGCTAAAGATTGGACAGTCACTTCACCAAAGAGGATATGCAAATGGCAAATAAACATGAAAACAGGCATCATAACATAGTCACCAGGAAAAATATAAATTGAAAAGTCAAAATTAAAAAATAAGATATTGCTACACACTCATCAGTATAGCTAAAATTTTTTAAAGATTGTTGATATCAAGTGTTGATAAGGATACAGAGCAATCTTGGCTTCTCAGATCCTGGTAGGGATGTAAATTAGTACAACCATTTGGGAGTCTGGTAGCATCTACTAAGTCTAAATGTATGTACATCCTATGACTCAGAGACTTTATTCAGAGGTATATACCCAAGAGGAAAAAGATGTTCACGTGTACACTAGGCTTTTCTCCAAGGCCTAGACCAACTGATATAGCAAAAAAAATGTATCTCTACAGCTCTATCCATCTGCTGAACCAACTAATACTGCAGGACAATCAAGGAAGTACACTGATTTGGTCACATCCCTAGAAATTGAACTATATGGGATGTTCTGAAGGTCTTAGCCAGAATGGAGCTCCCTGGCCTATTCGAATTTGCACCAGAAACGTTAAAATTGCAGTGAAATGTGCCTCGCCTAACAGAAGCACTATCAACTAGAGACTGCTGAGGGCTTTTTCAAGACACAGCTGAAACTTGAACAGGAGCATATGAGCTTCTCAGGAAAGGAATGTCAAGACACGGGCCACACAGTGAGCGGTTATTCGTCTTGATTCATTCCCTTCCACATTATTCTCTCATCTTAAGTTATATGCTACAACCAAGTCCACTCACTCTGACAATGCATTTCCCCAACAAGCCACTGTAAATCTTCTCCACATCTGGCTACAGGGTCTCCAATTAGAGAGTAACCTTCATTGCAAGTATATACTATGTTTTTCCCAACAGGAAACATGGCACCTTCATCCTAAAGAGAAATAAAAGAGAGAGAGAGAGTATGTCTATTTTGCATTAAAAAAAGTTTCTTTAGATATATTTGGGCTATAAATGATGCCTTCTTTTAGTCATCAGGCAAACTAAGTTCAAATAACTAATTTAAAAAATTATCTGTAAAAACAATTTTCCCTGTATGGTCCTAGTCAACAACACTGGTACTACCATTAACTAAAATAAAGCTATTAATGCCACATATAATTTATTAATTGTCCCCAAATACCAAGCACTGTACTAAGCATTTTACCAAAATTACTTTTGTGGACACTGCCCAAGTCCCTTCCCCCCCAGCCCCTGCATGTTCCAGGAAAAGACAGTTGTTATCAGATCTCGGAAATGTACTTGTTGGTCAGTTCTTCATAGTAAGACGTCATGGGCTGCTCATTGGCCATACCGCCTAATAAAAGCTGGTAGGAACAGACAGAAATGTGCAAATCCTATCAGCATGTTTATGAAAGTTTAAGTTTCTCACTGACGACTTTTAGAGGGAGCGTAATGCTGATCTTCTCCCATCCTAAGCTCCAGCCCCTACCCTGTAAGGGAAGGGCCACTGTGGCTGGGCCAGATTCAAGGACATGCCAGGAGGTGAGCTTTCATGGTGAAGCAAGGAAGAATTTGAAGCTGAAACTTAAAGGGGTAATCATGCTCTTTTGGGATCTCTATTAGTTCCTTTCCTCATTCTTGGGGCTCTCTGCCACCCCAGGGGTGGTAAAGAAAATCGGCCTGGGGAAGGGCTGAGAGCTCGGCATTAGCACCTGGCTACTCCAGCCATTAGAACCAAATCCCAAGGTGCCTTCTACTATTCACTGTCAGTCCTGGTCCAGTCTGGCTCCAGTTGGTAGGAAACAAAGGACCCAGGTTAATACTTGAGTTTGAATAAATTGGGAAAGGACAGTTGATTTGCTTTGGTTCTAGCCAATAGGCCTTCGTCTGCCTGACAGAAGGGACTGTTATAACAGTGTCCAAACTTGGTTCTGTATCAGAACCACTAGTAGCAATTTAAAAAAAAAAAAAAAGCACAACTCTCAGGCTCTATCCTAAACCTACAGAATGAGAAAGAAAAAAAAAAAAAAAAAAGGAAGGTAAGGGGGCAAGCAGCAATCTCTATTCTTAAGTTCTCTGGGTGACTGTGATGTAGCCCGTCCATGGGGCAGTGTTCAGAACCCCTGCCCCTTACAGGACACCACATGCACTGGAGTTTGGGACAACAGTTCACGGTTTGCTGAAGTATATGAGTTTGTTTGGCCTTGTTCGCCAAGCCTGTGTTTCCTTCAGGAACTTAGTAGATTGTGGTGACTGTATTGGGACAGAATGAGTGTTAGAGATGCTGGGCTCATTCCCTTCTCTACACACACACACACACACACACACACACAGAAGCCCTCTTCCATTTCCCAACAGTATCTACATTTGGGGAAACTTCAGCAAAATGTCAGTGCGTGTGTTTAAGGGCCTAGAATTTCAAAGGCAAACCCTCTGAGAAAGCAAGGCTGGCAGCACTGAGAGGGTCCTGACGAAAGCCTCCTACGTGAGCCGGGAGGAGACTTCATTGGAGCTTGAGGCCAAAGCCTCATCATAACAAGCAGTGAGAAGAGCAGAAATTAATATGGCCACAAGGCCAAGAAAATTCCCTAGAATGACAAGTGGCAGGTAATTTGTGTTCCTTCCTAAACAAGAAAATCGCTCCAAGTATAATGACCCATATCTCACCAATGCTGGCTAAATGTCTTATTGGCTTCTGGAATAAACCCAATATTTCTTCCCAAACCCAATATTTCTGAAAAAAAAATTTTTAAAGACATTTCTCAGGACGCCTGGGTGGCTCAGTCAGTTAAGTGTCTGACTCTTGATTTCAGCTCAGGTCATGATCTCACAGTTCATGGGTTCAAGCCCTGCGTCTGACAGCACAGAGCCTGCTTGGGATTCAATCTCTCCTTCTCTCTCTGCCCCTCCCCTGCTCTCTCTCTCAAAAGTAAATAAATAAACATTTTTAAAAAATCTTTAGAAAGACATTTCTCAGTGGCAAGAATAGAGAAAGTCCTCTTTGTTGCAGAACTTGCTTATGGATTCTTATTTTAGTGTTAAGAATGGAAATGTTTAACAGCCTTCTGGCATGATTACATTTCTAATTTCATTGGGCAGCAGTATTGATTTACCTTACTGCAGAAGATATACTGCCTTCTGCAGAATTCTAATCACCTTGGCCAAAGAAGTACAGTCACAAACTAAAACCCTTACCACTAAAACTAAAATGCACATATAAACTATTTGTAGCACTATTTCATCATGGAAGAAGGAAATCGATTATGACATTAGGGAGAGAGAGAACTTGGAGCAAAGAGCATATGCAGAGGAAAACAATATATCTTTCATAACCAACTTGAACAAATCCATCTTTCAAGGCAGGAGGTGATGGACAGAATTCTTTTGGAACCAAAGACAAAGGAAAACAATGTGGTTCAAGCAATCTGAAAGGAAAAGGAAACAAAACATAATTAATGTGATGGATTTCCATAGCATAATAAACATTTTGCACCACAGTGAATTTTTCATTAACATCTGAAAGAACTCCATTCCTGTAAACATGCTGATGTGCTATTTTTGTCATTCTCGGGATCAATATCTGATCATATCCTGTGATAGAAAACTCAAACATAAACTACCAAAAAATAGCTACTAAGTCAGTAGTATGAAAAACAAAGAGAAAGAAAAGGAAATAAAAGTCTCTGGACAAAACACCTACTTCATGGGATTTCTAGAGGTCACCTGCCTCAGACCTACTTTTTCTTCGGCTGTCTGGTTCTGAAGTGTCTTTAACACGGAATTGATTCTGGATTAAAACTAAAGGAACTCCTGTTAGTGACCCTGCAAGAAAGGGAACATCTCCTCTGTGCTAGGCACCTTGGCAGTTGCTCTGTAAGTACGCAACATCTCAATGCACCTTCACAGTAACCCTATGAAGTATGCGGTGAAAAGAAAGTTTGAATGATTTGCCCAAGGTTATAAGGTAATAAATACCAGGGCTGCATTCATGTTGTAGTCGGTTCGGCTCCTAACGTCATGCTCTTTCACCTCCTGCAAGGCAGTCTCTAGAGGAAGCTCATAATAATGGTAATCCCAGTGACATCCATCATTAAACAATAGTTTTATGGCCTCTGAAGCCAACGTGCCACCAGTATTACCTCCACTCCAGAGACCTGAAATTTGAGGGAAAGCATTACAGAATAGCCCGTGAATGTCGCCTCCTTCTCAGCTGAGTTCCTTATACGCTTTCCACACTTTGAGGAAACTCAGAAATGTGAAGTATTGATCACGATTTTCCTCTTTGTACTGAGCAGGAGGAGGAGAACATTCTCTCCCTCCAAGCACCAAGAAGAGTGAGAATTCTTCCAGTGCCTCCGTAGGATGCTCCTTTCCTTCCAGCTTCATGTCTAGTGGCCAGGAAAAGAAGCCCAGTCCATAGAGGCCTCCTCTGCCGGAGACTCTCATCCTCCCAGAGATATGTGCCCCGAAGGTAGCTTCTCCTCCTAAAGTAATTCCATATGCTCGCCAGCTTCCTAGTCAGGAGACTTGATGAATTTGCAAGGTCCCGGCAAGTGGGAAGTTGGTGTCAGACAACTGGGCTAATCAGTGAAGATATTAGCCATCTAGAGCATCTGGCTTTATGCTTAATCATGAATAAATGAATGAATGAATGAATGCATGAATGAATACATGAATAAATGAATGAATAGGATTGGTATATCTGAAGAGTAATACAACTATTAATCAATGCTTACTATGTGCTGGGCACTGTGCTAATCACTTTCTATGCTGAATCTCATTTAATTCTGACATTTTACTATTGTTTTACCTTCTATGATTATACTAATTTTAGAGGTGTTACCAAGGTCACACAGCAAATTGGCAGATCTGCTTGATGCCAAAGCTGCTGCTCAGATCCCCTTGGCCAGATGACCTTCTAGTTACCCAGCCTTTTGTAACATCTGTATCAGAAAAACTTGAAACACACAAGTGCAAGCTGTCCACACATGCCTTCTTCCTTCAACTGATCCCACTGCTAAAGGCAAAGTCACTGATAAAAATCGCCATTTAATTTTTAAATCTTTTAATAGCAGCAATCACATATTCCACGCTTCCTGCAGAGGGCACTCTATTCTATGCAATTGCCAGGAGATCTGGTCACCATTACCGCAAATGCTGGAGTTCCTCCTCCTCGCATTGCCTGCTTTCTGTTGGCTCTCCAATACAGGACTGCCCGCCTCCACTGGGAGGTGGGTTATTGCATTCTCGGCTCCTTGATTTCTTCCCTTGAACGCAGGGGCCCCAAGAGGACCAGCAACTCCATCCTCCATCAACCCCTCCTGTAAGATAAGAGAAAGACTGTTCAGAAAGTACTTGGAGAGAAAGATTTCAGAGTCTAGTATTAAGCTTCGTGCTCAGGCAGTTATTGAGGGAGGGGACAGTCTGGGCACATACTACCTTCACTCTGTTCAGGAGGTCTTCTTCAATGACCATAATGTCTCTGCACATTGACTGGGTTTGGTGATATTAAGGCTGCATCAACGAACTTCTTGCAATTATATCTTAAATTTGTTTACTATTTTAGAACTGTTTCAGAGCATTTTGTCATACCTCATGCCATTCATTTACTTCTCACAAGAATGAATCCGGGTGGGCAGGAAATCTGTTACCATTCTCATTTGATAGGTATGGGATCTAAGGCAAGGGGGTTAAATGTCATGTCCGGTGCTGCAATGGCTGCCAAGAGTCCTGTCCAGGCAGCAACATGGTCTTATGGCCGAGTCCAGGCTCCTCTCATTACAGCAGTTCCTACTGTTAACATTTTTATTGGAAAAGCCATGGTTGGGCATGAGAAGAACATAATCTACTGGGTTCCAGACTGCCAACCTCAGAGCTGGCACTGTACAAAATGAAGAAATGCATAAGAAGGAGAAATGCTTTTACCTCCTGTCAACATCCTTCAGTCTGCAGGCACTTCCTCAACCCAGCCTGGCCACCTTCCAACTCAGGGCCGATTCATGACCAGCGGTGCTTTTAGAATTTTCCCCCATCATATACCTTGGGGTAGGCAAGAGAGAACTTGCACTATATTCTAAGAACTTGGCTTTCCTGGTTACAAACAGATCTCAGAGACCATGCTCCTGAAACATTACTTCCAATTGATAGATGGTTTTGTTTACTGCTCCTTACCTAGTTCTACCGTGTAGCCTACATCCGTCTCCCCTCCACTCGGCACCCACCCCTCAGTATCATACACACCAAAACTAAACTAATGTGATTATATCTTCCAATGAGTTTCCTTATGCTTTCTTCCATAATTAGAAATTGAGTTAATAAAGTAGTCCTCTGAGTATATTAACAGGGGGTAACAATAGCTTGATATATTATGATCGCTACCCCAATCCTTACCAGCAGGGGGAGCTTCCATTTTATCAAATAACAGGAAATCCAAGCCACAAAGGAATGAAATCAAAGTGGTAGAATTTCAATTTACCAGATAGGCTACTTGGGAAGACATTTGGAGGCAAGGAGGCTTTCCTGACGCTTGTCTACAAGCAATCATAGTTCAGTCATGTATTCATTCATTCATCAAATATTTGTTAAGTGACTTCTATGAATCAAGCCTTGTTGGGCTCTGGGAATAAAAAAAAGGAATCACAGCCCTGACCTTAAGAAATGAGTTTTCTAGAGGAGAGAGGCATATAAATAAATACAAAACTGTCCCACACTTTGTCTACTCATAAAGTCAAACTTCACACAGTTCTGTGTGAACTGACGTGCCTTTAAAGCACCAAGCATTCAGTTGAGCACATTCAGCAGATGTTCAGAAAGTATTTGTGAGTAATTGATTGATAAAACATAATACAAAATAGAAATAGAGATATTTCAAAGAGCTTGCGATTGGAAAGGTTAAGCCATGTGCACACTAGCTGCACAGACCTGTTAGGACAAAACCTCAATGAGCTGACTATAGCATAAAAGAGAGACGTGTTTTAGGCATTAATCTATTCTAATGGAGAACAGGGAATGGAGGGCATGGTGGGTCTATTCGTTAAGACAGGAAAACAGAGACAGCAGAGGGCCTTAATCCC
This sequence comes from Panthera tigris, assembly GCF_018350195.1. Taxonomy (NCBI): domain Eukaryota; kingdom Metazoa; phylum Chordata; class Mammalia; order Carnivora; family Felidae; genus Panthera; species Panthera tigris. Next base: position 205,288,187 of record NC_056660.1, read on the forward strand.
CTTGCTAGAACCCAGAAGTGCAATAGGAAGGGAGACACTAAATTAATACACAAAGAAGCATGATCTCAGGGATCAGCGGGAAAGAGTGATTCCTTTTTCACAGTGTCCAGCATAACTAGCAAAAACTCAGCACACTGACCTGCTTCATTTCCCACGAGGACTCCTTGCTCACAAGCCACACCAAAGGTGTATGGTTTGCAATGGCACTGACACTGGGTCCCCTCGACGGTGGCAATGCCGCCATTTTGACAAGGTTGACAATGGCAGGGGTCATATTCATCCAGATATTCCTCAAGAGCCCGCTTCAGGTATAGTCTTTTCACAGAGGCACAGGGTACTTCCTTTACCAGCTCATACAGAGGGGTCAGCTATACAGATAAAGACATCATGGTCAGTAAATCGGGGTTTTAGGCAAGAATATTTTTCTCCTGGCATTTAGGCTGAATCTCCATTAAAATAAAAATCAAAAGCCACTCTCATCCTAATTCCAATTATTTCTTGTTCAAATAAAAAGAAAGCAATTCACTTTCTTTGCAAGACAAAGGGAAAAATAGGAGTGAACAGGGAAGGAATATTTTTTGTATCTTGCATAAAACTTTTCAAAACCAACAGGACATTCATTTTCTAGTTATTGAAAGATTATTTTGAAGGAAGTACATTTCTACCTTGCAGAGGGCAGAAGAAAAGGAAATGCACTTAAATTACAGTGAAGAAGCAAGTGCAATTAAATTTAAGATTAAATACCCAGCTCTAAGAGACTTAATATGTCTCTTAGCAGAGACCATGACTCTTTCTTCCTGACAAAATTTAAAATAGACAGACATTACTTCTCTGTGTTGAATATGTCTGATGAAAAGCAGCTTGGAGCCCCTAGATGTGCTGGCTAAGCTTTAACAATCTGCTCTCCTAAGAACAAAAACGCTCTGATTTGTAGCATTTGCCAATTTCTGCAGCATAACTACTCTTCCCATGGCCGATTTCAGGTTGCCACTGGGATGCCAGTGACCATGGAGTCGGGAAGAGATAGGCACCTTTGGCTGTTATGAGGGTCCATCTTGAGCTGGCTACAGCATACCACTGGAGTAGGAGGATAACTTACAGACCCAGCCACATCTCCCTCCGTCTCTGCCCAAACTCTCTCACGCTGCATTATGAAAGAACTGACTGGATGGCATTGCGTGGACATATACCTATAATAAGTTAGCACAGCTATGATAGTGACAGTCCTATGTGGACAAATGCAGAGTTGAGAATGAGAAGGAATGTCTGATCCTCCCTAATCAACAACTTAGAATTTTTTAAGATTTGTAACGGGGCACTGGCATTGAAAATAGGTCATTGTGAGTATCGATGGTGGCACGTTATGATAAGACCTCCCAGGAAAACTGGACTCTTCCTTTTACCCTTACTTAGAGGCAAATGGGTGGATATGGTGTTGGGAGGGTGCTTAAGAAACTTTTGTAATTCGGAGGGGGGGGGCGGATTATAAAATGTGTCCAAGTTTCACCTGAGACATTTCTTGACTCCCATGACAGAGAATAGAACATAGAATCAGTTCTGCCATAGCACTTGTTTTGAAAGGCTAAATTTGTTCCATTGGGATGGATGTGTTAGGGAACACCATGAGCATATCACAAATTTCATACAATTTCATCCGTAAGAAAAACCAGGTGAACCCAGAAAAGTGGACACAACTGAACCAACATAGGAATACACAAAACAAACACACACACGCAAACACACACTTCAAGCATCCATGCAGTTCACCGCCTGTGTAATATACTACACCCATCCACATCTGATGCAGGAACCGTCTGTCCTCTGGCAGCTCTCCTCCTACCACTTCCCAATAATTCAAAGGCTCTAACCCACCCAGCACCCAGCAAGCTTCAAGTCTTTTTCTAAGAATTGTGCTACATTAATATATATGCGTTTCTTAACAATTTAACACATACAAAGCTATACTATTGTTTTTACTGATGCCTATTTTTTTTTAATGAGTGTCATAGATCAAGTTTTTGAGTATTGTGTCCTTAATCCATTTTCCCCATAAGCCAGGGGGTCTTCATTGCGCAATTCTGTCTAGCTGTCTGATTTTAGGAACACATACGTAGCATTATGACAGAAGTGACTGTATCAATAAAACACCCTAAAATTCTGCCAGTCAGATTTGTTCTATTTTAATTTACATGTCTCCAAGAGCCTACATGCCATGGCCAGAGGAACAAAGGTGATCTGATGAGACAGTAGACAAGCCTAAATGCCTTCCTCTTGCAAGAATCTATAATTCCTCTGAATTAGAGACCAAGGAAAACATAATCAAATTTAGGTCAAAAGCTTAAAATGCAAATTTTGTTACTAATTTCTCTTGGGATTTACAAGACATTTAACCTTTACAATTGAAATATGGACATGCAAGATAATGAATCTTCTGTTTCTTATTATTATGTATGCACTCATTTTGCTATACAAAACATAATTGGGATACAAAAATGCTAATTACAGCTGTCTCTGTTTAACCACCTTGATTTAATCTCATTTTCCCAATGCGAATAAACATGTCTGCTTTGTGTGCTTTCAACAGAGCAGGACGTACCTTTTGTTTTATGACTTGGGGAAGACCAGTCACAGATTCCGCCCACGAAGCATATCGCTCTTTGTTTCCAGCAGGATTGTCCAGCTCCAGGAAACTGAGGCCAGACACGAAGCCCGAACTGCCCCCCCTGACAAATGGGTTCCCTCGCAGAACATTGCTTTGAGTTCCTATACGAGGAGAAATCAAATGAAATAGGTCAGGATGCACAAAGGAAACAAAGAGAAGAATAAAAAAGTGAAACGTCTCTCAAGTACTAAAACACAACCCATCCCATTCTGGTAAAGGACAAACTATGGACACAATGAAAACATCAGTGATTGCCAGCAGTGGTGGGTGGGAGGAGTAAATAGTTGGAGCACGGAGGATTGTTAGAACAGTGAAATTGCTCTACATCACACTATCATGGTAGACACATGGCATTATACATTTGTCCAAGCCCATAGAATGTACAACACCAAGAAGGAACCCTAACATAAACTATGCACTTTGGGCAATGATGATACGTCAACGTAGATTCATCACTTAGAACAAATGCACCCCCGTGGTGGAGGATGCTGAGAGTGGGGAGGCCTTAGTTTCTGACAGGGGTATATGGAAACTCTCCGTACTTTTTGCTCGATTGTGCTGTAAATCTGAAACGACTCTCAAAAATATCTATTAAAAGGAAAAAGAAAAGAAAAACACAATCATTACCTGACAGTAGATGATATTAGGGAATTATTGTTCATATTCTTAATGTTCTTAGTATAATAAGAACATTATGTTATACAGGAGACTATCTTATTTCTTAGGAAATAAATATATATTTTGGGATGAAGCATCATGGAATGTGTTTCTAAATGGTTCAGCTAGGGGCGCCTGGGTGGCTCAGTCGGTTAAGCGTCCAACTTTGGCTCTGGTCATGATCTCGCAGTTTGTGATTTCAAGCCCCACATAGGGCTCTGTGCTGACAGCTCAGAGCCTGGAGATTGCTTTGGATTCTGTGTCTCCCTCTCTGACCCTACCCCGCTCACACTCTTTGTCTGTCTGTCTGTCTCTCTCAAAAATAAAATAAACATTTAAAAAAAATTTTTTTAATAAAAATAAAAATAAATGGGGGAGTTCATTGCATCTGGAATATTAACTAAGCAAAAAAAGCTATTAATTAACAGGCATACATTAACACATGAAAAGTGTTCTAAACAGTAAATACCAATTAAATTCTTTTCTGCATTTAAGTGCCTTATAATTTCAGAAATATTTTTGTCTCCATTTGTAATTGATTTTTATGCTGGTCATGACTGGAAATTCCTAACTTGCAAACCAGATTTGGGGTGATCTTTAGTTCATTTCTTTTAATGAAATTTTGCAATTTCATAAAATTTTGCAAATTCAAAAACTGTGCATTTATCAGAAATTATTAAAGCCTAGGGTGCCTGGGTGCCTCAGTCTGTTAAGCATCTGACTGGCTCAGGTCATGATCTCACAGTTGGTGAGTTGGAGCCCCGAGACAGGCTCTGTGCTGACAGCGCAGAGCCTGCTTGGGATTCTCTCTCTTTCCCTCTTTCTCTGCCCCTCCCCTGCTCTCTCTGTTTCTCTCTCAAAATAAATAAATGAACTTTAAAAAAAAGAAACTTAAAAAAAAAGAAATTATTAAAGCCCGGTGTTTTTGACAAATTGCTGGAGTGCGTCCTCATTGTCATTGTTAGCTCCAGTTTTGATATGCACATAGTCACCCTTTTAAGGCAGCTTATCACAACTAAGTTCAGTCCCTCCGCTACCTGGAGCCGAATCATCTGGAGTGACTACACATTTCTGAGCTTCAACACCCGCTAAGAGAACAGCTGGGAGGAGAGCCTTGGAACCAGCATCTTAACAACTTCCCGGGTAATCCCCGCGCATAGTAAACTTGGAGAAATCACCGCCTGCCCTGGCACACCTGTTTATGAATTACAGATTCTGAGAAATCCATTTTAATTTTATTTTTAAGCCTGTAGCCTCTCTCTCCATACCTCAGGGAGCTCTCTGCTCCCTCTGGCCCTCTTCCCCTAGACAAGCAGCATGGTGCGACAATCAGGAGCCCAGACTGTGAAGCCACACATCATGCCTTTGAATCTCATGTCTGACGCTTACCAAACGTGATCGTGGGCAATCTTTCTGTCACTCGGAGTCCCTGTTTGTATAATGAGAATATGAATAATACCTAACTATGTGTGCTATGTGTGCGTTAAACACAACATCAAATAAAATCAGTGAGCAGCTTCCAGTAGCCAGCCCAGCTGATAACTGATGTCTCTATCTTCCCAAAGCTCCCACTCATCTCTATTTCCAGATCACCATATTTCCATCTCTTTCAAAAGCATGTCCTCCTGGGGCACATGGGTGGCTCAGTCGGTTGGGTGTCCGACTCTTGATTTCGGCTCAGGCCATGACCTAACAGTTTGTGATTTCGAGCCCCACATCAGCGTTGGATTGGGATTCTTTCTGTCTCCCTCTCTCTCTGCCCTTCCTCTGCTCATGAATATTCTCTCTCTCTATCCCCCTCTCTCTCTCTCTCAAATAAATAAACTTAAAAAAAATTTAAAAAAACAAAACAAAACAAAACAAAAAAACCATGTCCTCCTCCTCTGTCATGCCAACTCCACGAAGACAGGCATTTTCTCCGGCATGTCACTGCTTGTACCCCAGTGCCTAGAACAAATCCTTGCATGTACCACAGGCTCCATAAACAGTTGATGAATGAAGGAAGTGAATGAGTAAATACACCTGGTTTCATTCCTCTGTCTTCCTCCTTCCTACAGTTATCTGCCAATATCCCAAGAATCCCCACTTCCTCAGTAAGAACTCTGGCATCTGGGTCAGTCTTCACCTTTGCCCCAATTTATGCTGTCACCGAGAATTTAAGCTCTAGTACCTGCTCAGTCCATTGCTACCACACTAAGAAGTTCACTGTAAGGCAAGTTAAGTTGTAATCACCAAATTCAATGAACAGTCTCCAGCCCTTCTCTTACTTAGCTTCTGTCTAGAATTTCTCTTTATTGACTTCTCTTTCTCCTTTATTTTTAATGTTACTGATCTTTTCTGGTTCTTCTTTTTTTTTTTTTTTTTTTTTTTTACAGTAGGCTTTTTGCCGAAACTCATGAGTTGCATGCTCTACCAAACTGAGGCAGCCAGGCACCTCTTCACTGATTCTTATCCTGTCAGATTATCCCTTCTCAGTCCCTCTTCTTTCTCTACAACTTTATCTTTGTAACCTTTCATTTAATCACTTCCTGTACTAAATCCTTTAAGGGTACCCCCTTGTTACCAGAATGAAATCCAAATTCCTTAACAGGGCATCTAGACACAATCTAAATCAGTTTTTTTTTTTTTTCCAGTTCCTTTCTAAGCACTCAAAGAATAGCACACCACCTTCCCCACTCCCTCTGCCATCACCACGACCACCACCACCACCAGCAGCAGCATCTGAGCATCCATGTCAGAGTGGAACTAAATCTCTCCTGTTGGTGTCCTTTTTCTAGGCTGGATTGCCAACTGTCACTGCAGGTGGAAAAGGTAGTCTATGCTGAGGACACATCTACAGTGCCCAGGAGATACCCAGTGAACTTTCCGTGGCAGTGTCTCACTGTCATGACATATGAAAGAGAGAGCAGAGGCAAAAATAACCAAATACATTTTTAAAAACACAAGATAGAACACCTGCTAAAATTTCAGAGGACCTTGAGGCCAGGAATTAACCACAAGAGAGAGGGATGGAGATTAAGCTTGTAATGCAAATTGCCCCCTTCTTATTTACCTGAATCTGATTTTAAGGCATCTTCCAGCTCCTTGCATTTGCCCTTTGATGACGAATACAAAAATTTGAAACTTGATGAAGTACATGTCTTTATATCTGTTGAACTAAGACCTGAGGGAAAAGTTTTAAAGGTTTTATTTCTGCATTTGTTAAACACGTCTTTTGAGATGCAGCCAGGTGGGAGGATAGGGATACTCTACTATTGTGGCCATCTAATCAAGAGTGATATGATAGGGACATTTTCAAGTGCTGTAGGAGGATCAAGGGTCAGAAAAAAGAATATCTTTTTTGTTATTAAACAAAATAACACATACATGCATACACTTAGGAATGAAGCATCGTGTGTCTGAAACTTACTTTCAAATGATTCAGCAAATTTTGGCTTCTATTTTCTTGGATCAGAGAGAGGAGACTGGGGTGATTTCTACATGAAACAGTGGAAGGAACACCCGGAACAGTGATATCTTTGACCCACATACAGTCAGCTTCTCAAGTATGAAGCAAACAGATAAAAGTAGGCATGTGATGGTCCCAGTCCACCTACTGGAAACCCCAAAAGCTGGGTTCTGATTCTATAGCAATTAATTCCTAAAACCTCAGATCTACTGCCTCAATCTCTTGATTTTAATATGTTTACTATCTCTAGTTTCTAACAATTCCTTCCCATAACTCATAACCTCAGAATGTAACAATTTCTACTCATTATCAAATGGAGTTTTGCCAATGCATTTTTTAAAGAAGGATAGAAAATAATAAGTGTGGAAATATATTTTTCTTATATAATTTTGCTAACTGTATTGTAATAATCTCAATATTTCTTAAGGAATAATGGGGGGGATCTATTACATCTCAGGAGTTTTGATTATATTTCAGTTAGAATTTTTAGGAAGGACAGAAACTTCTCAAGAGTAAAATTTTTACTTAAAAAATATGTTTTGACCAAATTGGAAAGCTTTAATAAAATTCTCCCCCATTTCTTTAAGTGCTAAGGAATAAATGGTTGGGAGGCAGTGAAACTAAGTTTAGATCAAGCCACTTGCTGGATTAATTTTCCAAAGAAATATTGTCCCTGTCATTGCTACAAAAAAACTTGTGCTTATACATCATTTCCAACCAGGGAAGTTAGAAAAGTTCAAATTCTAGTTAAATCTTAACTGGTAACAAAAAAACTAAGCCCATTGGGGGAAAAAAAAGCCAATGGAAACATAGAAAAATATTGTAATTCACCCACAAGGGAAGGTTACAAGATTTCCTCTGAATCTCATGTAGTAAGTGTTATTCTCCTCCAAGGTTGTAAGGGAGCCTTGACTGAAGAGAAAGACCCCGAAGAGGTGATTTGGAATGGAGAAGGAAGTGTGGACATCAGCTGAAGGACAAAGTTGGGAAGAAGTAGGTTTGACTTGGAATATTAGTAAACCAGCCAAAAGGTCTTTGGAGAGAAGGAATGGACACTAAGACACCACCCTCTACCCTCCCACATCGGGACACATGGTGAGGACTGTCCTCTTACTATGGGGTCTGAAAAAATCATGAACTCCGTGGTGTGCACTGATTCTAACAAAAATCAGGCCATTCTAGCAACAACATAGCATAAGGAAAAAGTTCAGCAGACTTGGGAGCAAGTTAGACCTCCTTACAACCCATATGCCCTTGGGTGAGTCTTATCTAACACTGACTCTCCATGTCTCAGTCTGTGGGACAGGAATTATAGTGGCCATCTGTCTGGGTAGCAGTGAGGATCATTGCTAACATGTAACTTGCCTCTTGTAAGAAAGGCATCCAATAAATTCAAGACATTATTATAAGACTTAGGTAGTAAGCAAACTTGTGATATCCAGAGCAGGTTTTTTTTTAAAGGAATGTGAGTGGCAACGAACAGAGGTAAATAAAATACTTCTTTAAAACATTTTGATTTCTGAAATATAATACCTTATTAGCTTTTCCTCAAAGAATATTACTTAAGCTGAGAAATGGAAAACATTAAAAAGTATTCTAAAAATCCAATCAATACCTCCTGGAGACAGCCAGTAATGATGATGGTTATCTCACATTTCAGGGTACTAGCCAAAAGAGTAGGCAGTTTGAAGAGTTTGAGTAGATTATAATGGATTCACACCACTTTGGATTCCTTTGCCATTTAATCTCTATTTGTCATACTTTAAATCTCTAAAAGTTTAAGCTAACTACATGTTATTTCCCCCATTAAAATTCCTGCAATGCTTGTAGTCAATAAATTTTTTTAATACTCTACCGCTTTCTTTGATTTTTTCTGGGTCCACATAAAATAGAATTTTGTACTCTCCTCCTAAGGACCCAGACTGCAGATAATGTGTCCCATACTGGTCGATTAATCTTCGGTAGGCACCATAGTCATACAGAGAGGGAAGGTAGGAGAGTTCCTTCCAGAAGGGCTCAGCAAGTTGTAAAAATTCTGGATTGTTATTGATAAACTGAGCCACTTCCACAGTGTTCTGGACAACCAACAATTGATGACTCTATGGGAAGAAGGAAGAATAAAAGGAGTTTTAGTTTGAAGATAAAAAGTCAGTGAAATTACTTTCCTGTTCAATGTCTCCATCAACTGCCACCTCTGACCCAAACTATATGAATTTTTATTTTTGATGCATGATGAGGTCTTTTCTGGGCTCACTCACCTGAAGCAATCTAAAGAGTTTTTGGAATGCCAAATAGGAAAATCTGAGTGATATGTAATTTCTTACATATATGGCCTTTAAAATCTCAACTAGAAAAAAAAGCATCATCTTCATTCCCTACTAAACAAGCTCACAAATAGGTATATAAAATAATGTGTCCCTAAGGAGTATACATTGACAATGACTTATAGGTAAGGTGAACATATAATTTATATCTCATACTATGGTTCCTCACTTTATAATGAGGCTTTTTTTTTTAAATTTTAGTGTAATTTACATACCATGTTATATTAGTTGCAGGTGTACAATATAGTGATTCAACAATTCCATATGCCACCTGGTGCTCATCACAAGTGCACACCTTAATCCCCATCACCTGTTTTACCCATCCCCCCCACCTGCCTCCCCTCTGATAACCATCAGTTTGTTCTCTACAGTTAAGAGTCTGGTTTTTTTGTTTGTCTCTTTTCGTTGTTGTTTGTTTTCTTTTTTTTTTTTAATTTATTTAAACGTTTATTTATTTTTGAGACAGAGAGAGACAGAGCATGAACAGGGGAGGGGCAGAGAGAGAGGGATACACAGAATCTGAAACAGGCTCCAGGCTCTGAGCGGTCAGCACAGAGCCTGACGTGGGGCTCGAACTCACGGACCATGAGATCATGACCTGAGCCAAAGTCGGACGCTTAACCGACCGAGCCACCCAGGCGCCCCTGTTGTTTGTTTTCTTAAATTCCACATGTGAGTAAAATAATATGGTATTTGTCTTTCTCTGAATGACTTATTTCACTAAACATTATACTCTCTTGATCCATCCATGTTGTTGCAAATGGCAAGATTTCATTCTTCCTTATGCCTGAGTAATATTCCATTGTATATATATAATATACCTTCTTTACCCATTCATCTATCAGTGGACACTTGGGTTGCTTCCATAATTTGGCTATTGTAAATAATGTTGCAATAAACATAGGTGTGCATCTATCTTTTCGAATTAGTGTTTGTATTCTTTGGGTAAATACCCCGTAGTGGATATGAGGTCTTTGAAACACTTCCTGAGCATCTTTTAATGATGTCCAAGACAGATCTACCTTATATCAAATCCTAATTTCTGTGAACAATAATATAAATACAATAAATGTTTATACAATTCTTATTCCCATAGTCAGCTTCTTAGTCATAAAACAAACAAAATCAATATTCCTTTATACCTCCCTGTGATTTATTAATCAAGTTACTGACTTCAAGAATGAGATGAAGTATGCAGATTTTGAATGATGGTCAACCTGAAAATTCATCAGCAGTAGGTACACATCAATTAGTACAAGTCATCTCAACTGTTCAGATTGCCCAAGATAAAAATTTTAGTATCTTAAGACAACAAACTATCTAAAAATAAGTTTTTTAACTTCCTCAGATAAAAATTTTGGTATCTCAGGGCACCTAGGTGGCCCAGTCACTTAAGCGTCCAACTCATGATTTCAGCTCAGGTCATGATCTCACAGTTTGAGAGATCAAGCCCCACATCCAGTTTTGTGCTGACAGCACTTAGCCTGCTTGGAATTCTCTCTCTCTGCCCCTCCTCTTACCCCCGTGCCCTCACATGCATTCTCTCTCTCTCTCTCTCAAAATAAACAAATAAATAAATAAATAAAATTTTTTTAATGTGGTATCTCAAAAGTAACAAAGTGTTTTAAAATCTTTTAGTTTTATGCACCTTCTCAGAAACATTCTAGCATTACTGTTTAGAAAGCATATATTAACAGGATTTTTTCAATTCTATAACACATATAATCATGTATAGCAATCATAAATTAGAAATTTAAGAAAATTTTCACTAGTAGATTTGAAAGTAATGCTTTTTAAGATTTTCAAATAAGTAAAAATACTTTAATAAGAAAAACAAAGTATAGGAGTGCCTGGCTGGCTCAGTCAGTGGAGCATGAAACTCTTAACCTTGAGGTCATGAGTTTCAGCCCCAGGTTAGTCATAGACGAAAGAAAGAAAGAAAGAAAGAAAGAAAGAAAGAAAGAAAGAAAGAAAGAAAGAAAGAAAGAAAGAAAGAAAGAGGAAAGAAAGAAAGAAAGAAAGAAAGAAAGAAAGAAAGAAAGAAAGAAAGAAAGAGGAAAGAAAGAAAGAAAGGGGAAAGAAAGAAAGAAAGAAAGAAAGAAAGAAAAGAAAGAAGACAAAGTATTAATAGATATATTATCCAAGAGAATTGACAAGATACAATGTTACCTCTTAAGGAAATATATTACATTGTCTCTTTGAAGAAGATGCTACTACCCTAATTTAAAAATGAAAGCTGATCCTTTTGGTAAATATACTTTTGTTAATGTTAGAAATACTTAAGCAGTAAAATATGGAAAAGTTAACTCATGTTTCATACTAACCTTTTGCTTTTGGATTTCATTGCTATGTGAAATATGACTATACGAAGAAGATGCTGAAGATCTAAAAAAGGAGCGTTTCTTACTAGATGATGTATATTCTGCTGAAGTATGTTTTACATAAGACCAGCTACTGTTGTAAAATTCATAATTAAAATCATTATTTATCTTCACCTATAAAGAAAATGAAAAGTTTTGTTGTGACTAAATCAAGGCCTTGGGTATAACCCAAAATCTTTTGCCATGGATCCTTTAACGTGAATACTTTCTTTACACAATCCTCTCCAAAAAAAGAAAGCTCTTCATTGACACAAAACAACTGTGGCTCTCATTGTGACCAGGCCCATATAAATATAAGGAATAGAGTCCATTCTATAATTATTCTTTGTTAAGCAGGAGACATGGTCTCAGTAATGGTAATCCCAAGTGATTCACAGAATACATTTGTGTACAAACATCTCCCATTTTGTTTAATGTCAACATCTAGGCCAGAAGTCAGAAAATTAACAAAACCATACTAACAGAGAACTGAAAAGCACTTGGCTCTTGATTTTTCATCTAATAAAAGGGAACAGAAATGCAAATCGGTGATCTGAAGCATGTAGATCTTTTGGACTTTGGGAATGTTCTATGTGATCCAGTAGTAGCTATAACTTTCTAATTAGTGCTGAAACTGGATTTTTTTTTCTGTGATAGATAGTAGAAGAAAAGGCCATCCCACAAGAATTTTGAAGCAGGCAACAGGATAGTCACATGTGGCTAACAGAGTCATGACAGCTCCAGCACTGATGAAGAAGATAATCATTTATTTATCCCTTACTTTATCCTAGATCAAGTGTCAAAATAAAATGCCTACAGGGGGCTGGCAAGTAATATAAATGTTGGAGGCATCCAGGGGAAGGCAGGGTGATGAAGTGAACACACGCACTGTGGAAAAGGGGTACCAACGCAGGAACCCATCATACAGTTACCGTGTGTAACTACAGGTGCTAGCACTGACAGGCGATCTGTTTTCAAGAAAGGAGATAAATCTGAATCTTGACACAAAAATCTCGAAAATTTTAAAAGTCATGGGCAATTAATTTGCTAACAAATGCCAATCACCGCGAGAATAAAACAAGACACGCACGAGGACTCCCTCTCACCGTGTCTGCTCCATATAAAATAGTCAAATCAGTAACTGTGTTTCCGCGAGCATTTGTGTTGTTAGCATATATACATACACATCTGTGTTTGAGATCGAAGTATAAAAAAGCACAGGGAAAATTAAAATGATGGGTATGATATACTTTAAACACAAACCTAAAAGGAAAGAAAATGACAGACTATTATGCAGTCATTTTCAATGATGCCTATGAAGAGAAATACTCATGTTAAATGAGAAACTGTTATAAATGTGATAATCCTGTTAATTACATCAATGCAAGTATATTCCCCAGTCAAAAAAAAAAAAAAAAGACTGGAAAGAAATTCATCAGGAAAATGCCAGAAAATATTATATTACTTTTATCATTGCCCATGTTCAAAATTATGCATGAATGTTAAGAACACACCACAAGATACGAAAAGATAGATTTATTCATATCTTTTATTAGGGCATTATTTTCATTAAATTATGAAATGGATCTATTTCAAAGTCAAATGCATAAGTTTAGCTCAAAGCTGAGATGGAGAATATATGTCTTATTATTGACTACAAAGAAGACGTTAATAAGAATGCTATTAGAGATTTCTGCAGCCACTAGATACTATTTTGGTCCTATTAGGTTTTAGATAGGCACACAATTTAATTTTTTTCTCTCTCTCTTAAGAAAAAGAAGTTATCTATCTTCCTTTTGATGTAAAAAAAAAAAAGAAAGAGAGAAAACCTATTTTCCCTCATCTTCAGATCTACAATTCAAATACTCGATTCATGCAAATAAGCCTCTTAGATGATTTAGTTCAGCACCTCCTCACTCTCGTCTGCTCTACATATGGCTGCCAAGTCATCTTTTTCAGGCTAATGTGATTTTCTTAAATGACCCTGAATTGATACTCTCTTTCCCATCTAACTTTGAATCCTGAATTCTCTCAGACTGATCCTTCCTCTAAAATCACAAACTCAAACATCCTACAGTTTGCCACCTATTACTCTTTTGACTCTCATACTATCATCACCAGAGCAGTTATTCAACTTCGTAGAGGCAAGTTCTTCAACTTAGTTTCCTTTCTCTCTCCCTGTCAGCACCTTCCTTTTTTTCACTTCTTTCTTTTTCGGATAGCCTTCATGGTTCATGACTTCAACAGTTTCTCATCAATGAACTAAACATCCTCGCCTAGATAGACCCTGCCATCATGCTTGCCAGGCAGAATTCCAACCTGGTTCAATGCTCACAGCCAAGCTACTTAGCACTACAATAGAAAAATCACACAGCTATAGATGGGTACCACTGTTAAGTCCATTCATGATTTCTGATCTCAGGGGAACTCTCAATGCAGTCCAGCAGCCCTATATTTCTTTAGTCCGTTCTCTTTCTTTCCCATTTTCTACAGTACCTATTTCAAAAGTTCAACCCCTACCTCAATCCCCCAATCTTAGAACCACTTTCCTCACTTTCAGAAAATGACCTTAACCTCTTTCTTTACAAACATTCCCATTACCAGACAGAGGATTCCTAAATTTCTGGCTAACAAATCGACAAACATATTTACATTTCTCCTCTTCCTTTCTTCCACAGGTGTCCCTCCTCCATCTAAAGCTAACTTCTCTGATTGATCCCATTTACAATTGCACAAGAACCATAAAATAGGAATAAACTTAGCCAAAGTTGTTTAAATATCTGTATGCTGAAAGCTATAGAAAACTTATGAAGGAAATTGAAGAAGATATAAAGAAATGGAAAAACATTCCATGCTCATGGATTGGAAGAACAAATATTGCTAAAATGTCACTACTATCCAAAGAAATCTACACATTCCATGCAATCCCAATCGAAATTGCACCAGCATTCTTCTCAAAGCTAGAATAAACAGTCCTAAAATTTGTATGGAACCACAAAAGACCCCAAATAGCCAAAGTAATGTTGAAAAAGGAAACCAAAGCAGGAGGCATCACAATTCCAGACTTTAGCCTCTACTACAAAGCTGTAATCATCAAGACAGTAAGGTATTGGCACAAAAACAGACACATAAACCAATGGAATAGAACAGAGAATCCAGAATTGGACCCACAAATGTATGGCTAACTGATCTTTGACAAAGCAGGAAAGAGTATCCGATAGGAAAAAAAACAGTCTCTTTAGTAAATGGTGCTGGGAGAATGGGACAGCAACATGCAGAAGAATGAAACTGGACCACTTTCTTACACCATACACAAAAATAAACTCAAAATGGATGAAAGACCTCAATGTGAGACAGGAAACCATCAAAACCCTAGAAAAGAAACCAGGCAACAACCTCTTTGACCTCAGCTGCAGCAATTTGTTGCTCAACACATCTTCTAAGGCAAGGGAAATAAAAGCAAAAATGAACTATTTGACCTCATCAAGCTAAAAAGCTTATACACTGTAAAGGAAACAATCATCAAAACTAAAAGGCAACCGACAGAATGGGAGAAGATATTTGCAAATAACATATCAGATAAAGAATTAGTATCCAAAGTCTATAAAGAACTTATCAAACTCAACACTCGGAAAATGAATAACCCAGTGAAGAAATGGGCAGAAGACACAAATAGACACTTTGCCAAAGAAGACATCCAGATGGCAACAGACACATGAAAAAATGCTCAACATCACTCATCATCAGGGAAATACAAATCAAAACCACACTGAGATACCACCTCACACTGGTCAGAACGGCTAAAATTAACAATTCAGGAAACAACAGATGTTGGCAAGGATGTGGAGAAACAGGAACCATCTTGCACTGTTAGTGGGAATGCAAGCTGGTGCAGTCACTCTGGAAAACAGTCTGGAGGTTCTTCAAAAAATTAAAAATAGAACTGCCCTATGACCCAACAATAGCATACTAGGAATTTATCCAAAGGATACAGGAGTGCTGATTCATAGGGCACATTTACCCCAATGTTTATAGCAGCACTTTCAACATTAGCCAAATTATGGAAAGAGTCCAAATGTTCATCAACTGACAAATGGATAAAGAAGATGTGGCTTATATATACAATGGAATACTACTTGCCAATGAGAAAGAATGAAATCCTGCCATTTGCAACAACATGGATGGAACTGGAGGATATTATGCTAAGTGAAATAAGTCAGTCAGAGAAAGACAGATATCATATGTTTTCATTCACATGTGGAACTTGGGAAACTTAACAGAAGACCATGGGAGAAGGGAAGGGGAAAAAATAGTTTCAAACAGAGAGGGAGGCAAACCATAAGAGACTCTTAAATACAGAGAAAAAACTGAGGGTTGATGGCGGAGGGGCAAAGGAGAGGGGAAAATGGGTGATGGGCATTGAGGAGGGCACTTGTTGGGATGAGCACTGGGTGTTGTATATAAGTGATAAATCACAGAAATCTACCCCCAAAACCATGAGCACACTGTATACACTGTATGTTAGCCAACTTGATAATAAATTATATTTAAAAAAAAAAACTGAGTTATCCTCCAAAAACAAACAAACAAAAATAATAAAGCTAACTTCTCTGTCTCTTCTCTGTATTGCATTCCTTCCCACCTCTTCTAAGGACTTATTAAATTCATTATTCATTCCCTCTCCCACAGCTTCCATTTTTCTCTCTCTACGGTTTCATTCCGTATATATCAAATTCATATATACTCCAACCCCACTTAACTATAGTGTGTTACAAGGGTTCTGGAGACACTCTTGGGTTCAGAATCCATGTGTGTTATCTATTACCTCTATGATTGTGGGTAAATCATTCAGCATTGTTTCTTTCAGTTTCCTCAACTGTAAAATAGAGATGACAGTGCCTACTTTTTTTAGGTTATTATAAAGAAAAGAAGATCCATTAAGCACTTGAAACAGTGAACAGTATATAATGTATGTGAGCTATTTTTTGATCATCATTTAAATTATTCCTGGTTTAAAAGGTAGATTTAGAAATCTCAGATATCCAGGGATGCCTCAGTGGCTCAGTCGGCTGAGCATCCAACTCTTGGTTTCAGCTCAAGTCGTGGTCTCACAATTTGTGGGATGGAGCCCCACATCTGACTCTGTGCTGACAGCAGGGAACCTGCCTGGGATTCTCTCTCTCCCTTTCTCTGTCCCCTCCCTCATCTGTATCTCTCTATCTCTCTCAAAATAAATAAATAAAATTAAAAACTAAAAAAAAAGAAATCTCAGATATCTAGATTCAGACCAACAGAGGAAGCAGAGGATCAGATCATTAATCATTAGTTAAAATGCCATTAGAATATAATTTTGTGATTCTTATTTGATATACACTAGTATCTCTTTTCCCAAAATATAATGAAGTGCATTCAAAACTAAATACAGGAGGATCCAGGAAGTAATTCATTTTCTCCACCCTAATTTTTACTCCCATCTGTGACTCATTCCAAGTTGACAATGAACAAAAAGTCTTTCGGCAGCCTCCCAGACAACTACAGGAGGGGCACCTTCCAAAGCGACCATGGAGCAGGAATGTGCTTGTGTGTCAAAGGCTTCCTTGTGGGATGAAAAATATGAGGAGACAGAGAAAGTGCATGGCATCAAAGAAAGTGGCGTAGTCAACAAGAGACCAGGTTTGCCCTGGATAAACTACGATGCTCAAAACTGAAACAGAGATCACAAGAGAAATTAACTGATTCTGTTCTGTGTTTACTTACTAATGTTTATGTTCCGACAAGTCAGAAGTCATCTTCCACTCAGAGGCAGCTGAACACCCAGTGGCCTCAGGTCTACCTGCCTGTGGAAGACACTTACCACCTGCATATCCACATGGGGTTAGCACTTCAGGGACTGACTCATTGCTTCCATCTCACTTCCCTCAGGCTGGATCCTCAAAACATCTCTATAATTTCCCTCTAACTCTGACAAACTCCTTCAAATTCAGTGACTGGAAAGGCATTTCAGATGTCAATCCAAAAACCAAGCCATGCTGAGGGAAATGAATGTCAGGATTGTGCTGTTATTAAATTATTTCTCTTCTTCAGAAACTGCAGACTTCCAGCATGTCTTTCCTCCAACTATGTCAGAAATTCTCTCATTATTTTCTCTGCTCTGTAACATTCTAAATTTGATCCAAAAATATATATGCAATTATCCCTCTTATAATTATGAAGAATTATCAACCCATCCTCCTAGGAATAGGAGAAAAAAATTTTCTACATATGCCTATGTCACATTCTCCCTTCTGGCCAATGGTTAAATTACAATACGTATTATACACCATATAGAATTTAGAGTTGAAAAAGCAGTTAAATACAAGATACTGGGAGAGTAAAACATACTAGAAAAACAAAGGGCTGTGAGGTCTGACAGGCTGGATCCAAGCTGTACTACTTACTAATTTGGCGATTTAGAGCAAGTCAGCTGGAGTCCTCTGAGCCTCAATTTCTACATATATACAATAGTAAAATATTACTTACCTTCCAAAGATGTTATGAGGATTAAACCTATACAAATTGCCTAAAACAGTACAGATGCCAGAGTAGGTCATCAAAAATTGGTACCTATCATTATTTTTCAGATCGGTTCCAGTTTCCATTTTCATGATACAATAACTCTTAAATATAACTTATTCTGTTGTAAGTCAGAGGATGATGCTATTTGCTGTTTATAATCAAAATTGCATTCTGAAGGGGGTTTATTTTGGTAAACGAAAAGCCCTTCTATCTGAACATCCCAATAGTTTTAGTTTACAAATTCGGGACTAAGAGGTAAGAAGCACTGAACTGGAAATTTTTAGAATTCTGGGAAGAAGGGAGGAAAGAAATGAGAGAGGAGATCCTGGAAGAAGAGAACAAGATGCCAAAATGAGATGAGACCAGAAATCTTGATCTGTTGAGGTTCTAGAAAGACAGATGTTTTGGGCGCCTGAGCAGCTCCAACTCTTGATTTCGGCTCAGATCATGATCCCAGGGTCATGGGATCGAGCACTGCATTGGGCTCCATGCTGAGCATGGAGCCTGCTTAAGATTCTTTCTCCCTCTGCCCCTCTCCCCTACTGGCACTCTAAGGACAGATGTTTTAAGACAGAGGATGTCCACCATTTTTGTGGAATGTGTTGGCACTACTCCAACAGAATATCCCCTTCCAATGTTCAGGATTCTCCCCCTAAAGCCATAACTGTTTTTTGTGTGAGTGGATTTTGTGCTGAAATCATGGAATAGAATGAGGTTAGGCATGTGTGACAGAAACAGCTTGCAAGAAGCAGAAGCCTGGAAAGAAGACCCTGAGACCTTAAGGAAAATTTAAAAGTCTAGCAATACAGACGTTCACAAGGATATGGAGCACAGGCCACCCTTCCACATTGCAGATCGGGTATTAATTGATGATATATCCATTTTGGAAACTTTACTGAGTAAAGTGTAACCTATGATAACCTGCAAGGCAGCAATCCAAGTACCAGGTGTATGCCCTAGAGAAAATCTAGTTCATTTGCATGGAACTCATGCACAAGAATGTGCAAGGCAATTTCATAAGAAAAAAGTAGAACCAGCAATAAAAAACGTCATCTAGATTAACATGAATAAATTTCAAAACTGTGATTTTTGAGGGGGAAAAAGTCATAGAAGAACATATACTATAAGATTTATTTACACAAATGGCAAAAAATAGATAAAACTAATCACAAATTTTTTATGTAGGGACAAATACATATGAGATAAACATATACAGAAAAACAAAGAAGTGGTTAATACAAAACAGAAGATGGTGGTTTGTCAGAGTGGGGAGGATGTGACCAGAGAGGGGTAGATGGGAGCCTTTAAGTCATTGGCAATGTTCTATTTCTTAAGGTATGTGGTTGGCATATATGAGTATTCATCTAATTAGTTTTCTTCAAACTGTATGTTTATGTTACTTACACTGTTTTGTATATATGAAATATTTTACAATTTAACAGTAAACGCATTTTTAAGTGAGCTGACACTGTGGCAGTGGCGAAGAGATTATCATGACCAGTCATGGCCAGGGCCTTGAGTTTTGACACTGTACAGGGACAGACCATCCTATTTGGGGCCCATGTGGTCCATGGACTTGAAAATGAGGCAAAAGAATATTTCAGCTTAAATGAGACAAATTAAAGTATCATTTCCCTGTACCCCAGAGTTAAAGAATATGTGTTCTTTCTAAGCCCATATAAATCATTTATAAGAATTGATCAAATATTAGGCCACAAATAAATTCTCAACAAATACCAAAAAATCAATATCATATAAATAATGACCTCTGGCAATAATTCACAGATTAAAAATAAATTAAATCAATGAAATTAAGTACCTGGAATGTATAGGAGAGGATATTTCCACTCAGTCTATAAAAATCTCTTCCATCCCCACTAAACACCTTTCTGCATTGACCACCAAAACTTTTAGTATTAATGACTTTGTTCCTAAACTGGCCAGTGAGTTCGTTGTAACTGTTTAAAAAAAAAAAAAAGGAAGGAAGGAAGAAAAGATGGTTAGAAATCAGAAATAGCAGTTTCTGAAGAAGAACTTCCAGAAATTTTTGAAATATAGTGAAGTATCTCTTTGAGAGAGCTCAAATAAAGAGAACAATGTCCTAATGCATACCATATATTATCCAACCTCCCCTGGGTGGTATAATAGCTAAAACTAATAACTGGAGAAATCCAACATCCTTCAGCCTAAGAACATGTTTGGAAAACATAGCCCTTTTGTATTTATGGCAACAGCTGGTTTTGAGTTGAATCTATAAATAAAACCAATACAATTAAGATGACTCTTGAGGAGAAAGAACTTTCTACAACAAATTTCAACTAATTTGCCTCTTAGTATACTGAATGGTATACTCTTTAGAGTAATTTTACCATTTTTCTGTTAATGAATTTTAAACTAGGATAGAAAAGCCACTTCTATCACTCTAAAATAGACTGTTTTAAAGTCTTGAAATCTTCAACTTGGATCTGACCCTCAAAATTCCTCAGAATTCTTTTTGGAAAGACAAACATGGGACTGTCCCAACTTCACTTGAAAATGAAAGTTCCCAGCCAGTTCAGACAATTACTTTTCAAGCCTCAATATTCCAATACGTTACTTTCTCTCTTCTTTCTCTGTTCTTACTCTATTGTCTCTTCATTCTCATAAGGAGCCTCACATCACTGTCATTGAATCAATTCTCTCCCTCTGTCTCTCTCTATTTCTACCTCTCTCCCATAGGGTGACCAACTATCCAGGTTTCCCCAGGTCTGAGGGGTGTCCCTGGACATAGGACCTCCAGCACTAAAAGCAGGACAGTCTAGGGACAATTGGACACTCTGCATTTACCACATACATTTTCAAGTATACAGGTATGAATGAAAAGTTTCAGGATGTGGCAAAGAGCTCTGAGCCAAAGGCTGAGCTATTAGGTGATTTGTTATCAGACTTACCAAACCATAAAATAAAACAAAACAAAATGAAAAGCTACTATCCATCAGTGTGCACAGAAAACTGGCCAGCACCTTACCCATTTCCAGTAAGTTCTATGTTGGGAGGAGGTTTATCAAGGTCACACGAAGGTCTGCTTTCTAAGTCCTCACATCTGTCTTCATCAGCGCTATCCTCTTCACAGTCAGAATCCCCATTGCAAACCAAAGATCTGCTGATGCACTGGCCTGTACACAAGATAAGCCCCATAAATGAATGAATGAATGAATGAATGAATGAATGAATGAATGAATAAATAAATAAATAAATAAATAAATAAATAAATAAATAAAAGAGGGTAGAAGGGAAAAACTACCTGGGATCGAAAGGGTTTTGCCTTTGATTCCCAATATTGTACTAATATTCTAGTGTGAATTTGAGATCAGTCCTCAAGATGTCCAGGAAAAGACTGGTGATTATTTGGGTCCTCATATTACAACACACAAAACTGATTCTGACCTCAACTGGACACAAAATTGAAAATAGAAGCTGAATTCAAATTCCAGGCTCTCACCCATAACCAAGCAGTTTGTCTGAATCTTCCAGAATCAAACAGTGCCGACCACTGGGAAGATAGATTGACATCCTGCCCTTCAACTTTCAGTTTATTTTTTGCCATCACTGACCAAGATGTCAAAGCTCTGCTTCTTTTGGTGATTTGATGTGTAAGCTTTTGAGAGCATAGAAACTGGATCAAAAGATTAACACTCATCACGTCTTTAGCATATACTCTGTGCAAGACACTCTTCCAAGTGTTAGGTACAAATATAAATAAAAATGGTATGCTGGGCTTTTCATATACTTTACAAGCTAACAGAAAGGACTATGAAGACATAGATCATTATAATTCAGCAACGTAATTGCTATGATAGACATACATCCCAGGAATCAAGGAAGCACTGGAGGATATCAGATGATCTAACCCTTGCCTACCTCCCCAGCATCATCTCCAGCCATTCTCCTACCAGCTTCTGATACGATAGTCACACCTGCATGAATAAAAGGCCAGGCTTCTGTCATCTCCACTGACCTTGCACTTACGGTTCCCTCAGACTAGAAGGGTTTCTCTACCTGTCACCAACCTGTCCTTCAAGGACCAAATTAAACATCATCTCCTCTTAGAGACCATCCCTCCTCCACAGGCTATAGTGCATGTCCTTCCTCTGTGTCCTCATAGTGTGCATTGCATGCAACTGTCCTGACGGTATAGCATGCATCCCACTATGCTCTCACTCAATCCGATCCAATGTTGTGGACAGTCTACTATGTACCAAGTATTCCAGATGCAAAAATTAAAGCAACAGGGGCACCTGGGTGGCTCAGTCAGTTACGCATCTGACTTCGGCTCAGGTCATATCTGGTGGTTTGTGAGTTTGAGCCCCCCGTCAGGCTCTGTGCTGACAGCTCGGAGCCTGGAGCCTGCTTCAGATTCCGTGTTTCCCCCTCTCTCAGCCCCTCCCTGCTCACACTCTGTCTGTCTCTCTCTTTCTCAAAAATAAATAAACATTAAAAAATTAAAGCAATATAATCCATATCCTCAAGGAGTTCACTGTCTCCAAGAGAGATAACCAGGCCAGTAAATTCTCCAGATCACAGATAGTACAATGTATGTAAGGAACACAGAGAAGTGATTTGTTAATTATCTCTATCAGTTGGGAAGTTAAGGAATGCTTCTGAAAAGAGGAGTCACCTGATCTGGGTTTTGAAAGTAAAATAGGAGTTTGACAGGTCTTGTTGAGGAGCACTTCTAACACAGAGATTAATTATGAACTATTCTGTGCATAAACTTTAATATTTTTCAGGGAAGAGACTAAGCATTTCATTTGTATATCCACAATCCTTACCATTGTATCTGGAACATAGTAATAATAATGAATATTTGGTAAACGTTGAATTAACTTCACTGCACAAATGATACATAAACACTAGGTCAAATAATACTCAATGCCAAAACTTGAAATTGTGTTTCAATCACCCAGTGTATAGAAGTGACCTGTATTACTCCTTGATTAGCTAATTAGAGTTGCTTCTCTTGTAAACATAATGATAATTTGGGCAGTAACATTATTTTTGCCTAATCTCGGTGTACCGGACTCACTCTACATCTCCGCCAACAATGCAATGTCAAGAACCGTTTGGGTCTGGCAACAGCCATATTTCTTTTCAAAGAAGGGAGGAGTATCCTTACCTTTCTTACCAGATGCCTCCTCTTGCATTCTAAATAATGATAGCTGAGTATGTAATTAATATGCCAATAAAAATCCTACTGATATTGGCCTGAAATTAATTTTAAGGCCGATACACATTCAGTAAAAGTCAACAAATACATACTGAGCAAGTTAACCAAATAGCATTTGAAATTACACCCTGCCTGCCAAGCCTATGAAAACATACCTGAAAAACACCTGAAACGCTCTCCACATCCCTCTTCCGTTGGACATCCTCGGGTAGGTTCACACGATTGTGTTTCAAATGCATTTCCGACACAGGGATGGCCGCCATACTGTCCGTAAACAGCTATTGACCGCCTGCGAGTCTAAACACAGAACAGGTAGTACTTTCTGATATCTCCTTTCCTTTATTTGAGAAACAAATCTGAGAGAAATTAATGCAATTGAAGAAACAGCGTTCAGGAAATTGTTCTGGTGTTCCACAGATGTAAAACCTCCCAAATCAATAAACCCACAGACCTACTTGTCCTGGAGTGGGTGACAAGTGACACTTGGATTATTATTTGTGACATTCTCCCAGCTATGTATTTATTCTCAGGGTTGAGTATTAAAAAAATAATAGTAATAAAAACAGTGGCTCTTAAAAAAAGCAACTTGAAAGAGTTAGTTGGGTAGACATATAAGCAAATAAGTTACGATATAGAACGTTTAATGTTTCTGCTCAAGCTGTGTGCCAACTAGAAAGGAGAAATGGATTTTGTCAGAGGGCGGGAAGGATACTGGGAACAATGGTTAAGAAGTAAAGTTAGAAAAACCTTTAGAGGGGTACCTGGGTTCAGGTGGGTTCAGGGGCCGACTCTTGATTTGGGCTCAGGTCATGATCTCAGAGTCGTGAGACTGAGCCCCATGTGGTGCTCTGCACTGGGCAAGGAGCCTGCTTGAGATTCTCTTTCTCTCTCCCTCTGCCCCTCCCTGGCTCGTGTGTACCCAGGTGAACTCTCATTCTCTCTCTCAAAAAAATAAAAAATAAAAAATAACTCTTAAAAAAAAAAAGGAAAAAAAAACTTTAGAAAAATGGTGGCAATTGATTTGAGCTGAATGGTAAGCCTTCTTCAGGAAGGCAATGCAAAATAAATCTGGAGAGAAAGATGCTAATATGGAAGTCAAATTTACAGCACAAAACCTCGGTCATCCAAAGGTGAAGCTACCTCTGCAACGGAATTTTACTAGATAATAAAAATCACTGGCCTCTGAAGTGGGAAATATGTCAAAGGCAAATCTCTGGGAGAGAAAGTATGGGAAAATTGAGGAAATCATCAAGCCAACTGAGAAACACCTAAGTCATCCTAAAGTTCATTTTATCAATGTGAACACATATATCTAATACTTAAACAAAAATTAAGGTCCACAAAATCCTTTTCCTGCCCAACAGCAATCAAAGATGCATCACTTAAGCCTCTTCCTGTACTCATCTTTTCCCCATTTAAAAAAAAAAAAAAAGAATCTGACATTCCAGAGAATTTAAACCTTGAGCAAAGATCAACAGGGAAGACTGGATCTACAAACTGATGTGGGGTCAGAAGCGAATGGTCAAGGAAGAATTCTTGAGCAACTACATGGATGGAACTAGAGGGTATTATGCTAAGTGAAATTAGTCACTCGGAGAAAGACAAAAATCATATGACTTCACTCATATGAGGACTTTAAGAGACAAAACAGATGAGCATAAGGGAAGGGAAACAAAAATAATATAAAAACAGGGAGGGGGACAAAACAGAAGAGACTCATAAATATGGAGAACAAACTGAGGGCTACGGGAGGGCTTGTGGGAGGGGGGATGGGCTAAATGGGTAAGGGGCACTAAGGAATCTACTTCTGAAATCATTGTTGCACTATATGCTAACTAATTTGGATGTAAATTTAAAAAAATAAAAAATAAAACAAAATAAAAAATAAATTACAAATTAAAAAAATTAAAAAGGAAAAAGAAAAAAGGAAAAAGTAAAAAAAAAGAAAGAAAGAAAGAAATCTTGAGACATTTTTGGTGCAAAAAGGTGCTTTTATTATAGCACGGGGACAGGGCCCATGGGGAGAAAGAGCTGCACTTTTACTGTGTGAAGATGGTGGTTATTATATTAAGTGCTCAAAGGGGAGGGGACGTGCAGGGAATATTAGATCATAAATGTCTTTTTCAAATTTCTACTCTTAAAAGTAGTTGCACAGGATTTCTCCGATGCTTATCATTCAGCTTGATATTAACAAGTGAGATGAACAGTCATGAGACTCAAGAATGCAGCAACCAGTACATATTTGATACTTATCGGAACTACGCAGCTATAGGTCAGCCTTCTGGGCTAAATGCGAACACATTTTTGCTTCTATCCCTCATCACAAACCAACGTTGAATCTCCTCATCCATCCTAAACTGGGTTAGAAGTGGGGACTCATTGGGACAAAGGGTCACGGTAATGCAGTTTGATCTCTGAGCAGCTGTGTGTCAACCTGGGCCTGGTGCTGGCACCTTCCATTGTATCTGAGCAGAGGAGCCATGGAGGAATATGAGAGGGGAATAGAACTCAGTGCAGTTCCTTCATAAGTTTCTAGTTTCTGTATTTGATTGATGAAGACGCCTCTCATAATGTGTCTTCTTAAATTGTCCTTTTCTGAAGTTCCAAAGCACAGATTGTGTTGTTCATCTAAGTAATGCTTCCCTCTCTCCACATACAAGGATGACCTCGACAGCTGCCCACTGTGAGCAGCCATATTCTCACCTGACAACTTCTGATCTTATGACCCCGTTTCCATTTTCACTTGTCTCTCTCTGGATGAAAATGTTGTCGTTACCATCTAGGGATGTAATCATTGCATGATGACCTTCATGCAAAGAAAAAAATTACTAATATGAAAAATACCTCTCATCCCTTTCTATTTAGTGTTCCTTCTTAGCTTGTTTTTAAATTATAAAAATGTTTTCTGTGGTCAGTATTTGATTTTTGCCTTGTTATTCATGGACCCATTTGCCTGTCTGTATTCAGAGTAGTCATCTATTTGCCCAAAGCCAAATTCCACATTCGAGTAACTGGTTTTGTAAATACCACTCATGTAGGTACTAAATGTTTGATGAAAATGATGATTATGATGATGCTTCAAAACAGAAATTATCAGGGCACCTGGGTGGCTCAGTCGGTTAAGCATCCAACTTCAGCTCAGGTCATGATCTCACAATTTGTGGGTTCGACCCCCTCCTCAGGCTCTGTGCTGACAGCTCGGAGCCTGGAGCCTGCTTCCGATTCTGTGTCTCCCTCTCTCTGCCCCTCCCCTGCTTGCGCTCTGTCTCTCTCTCTCTCAAAAATAAACATCTAAAAAAATTGTTTTGATAAAAAAATAAAACAAATTATCTCCTGTAATACAGTTCTGTTATTTTAAGAATTAAAAAGTGATTTTTAAATACACATTTTTATTCAAGCTGAACCACCTTTAAAATATTTTGCAACTATAGAATCATGCTATAGACCTGAAACTAATATAAATGTTATGTGTTAAGTATATCTCAATAAAAACACTTATTCATTCAAATATTTAGAATCTTTAACATGAACATTATATTTGTGGAAGTTGTCCTAAGAAAATTATCAGAAAAGAGGACAGATTTCTATGTACAAAAATATTCACTCAAGTTTCACTCAAACAAAAATGTAGGTAATCTAAATCTCAAACAATATGAAAGTGGATATATAAGATGGGTATATTCATATAACGGCAAATAATACAGCTGTCAAAATTCATGCTGAGAGTATCATGGTAAAATAGAATATAGGGGTACCTGGCTGGCTTAGTCTGTGGAGCATATGACTCTTGATCTCGGGGTCATGAGTTTGAGACCCACGTGTGGCATGGAGTTTACCTTAAAAGCAATTTTTTTAATAAACAAATAAAGGGGTGTCTACATGTTCAGTCGGTTGAGCATCCTACTCCTGATTTCGGCTCAGGTCATGATCCCAGGCTCGTAGGATTGAGCCCCACATTGGGCTTGGTACTGAGCATGGAACCTGCGTAAGATTCTCTTTCTCCCTCTGTCTCTACCCAGCTTGTGCTCTCTCTCTCTAAAAGTTTTAATAAACAAACAAACAAAAATTTTTAAATAGTAGAATATAAAACTTTAATCAAACAATTGTATTTTTAAAAATTATAAACATAGAGAAAGAAGATAAATTGAAAGAATAAATACCAAAATGATGGTATATTGGTTTCTTTTAAAAAATTTTTCTTAATGTCTATTCATTTTTGAGAGAGAGAGAAAAAAAAGAGAGAGATAGAGAGAGTATAAGTGGGGGAGGAGCAAAGAGAGAGACACACACAGAATGTGAAGCAGGCTGCAGGTTCCGAGCTGTCAGCACAAACATGTGCCCATTGTGGGGCTCAAACTCACCAACTGTGAGATCATGACCTGAGCTGAAGTCACACTCAACCAACTGAGCCACCCAGGCACCTCTAAAATCTCATGCTTTTTTTTTTTTTTTCAAGTGGGCTTCATGCCCAGTGTGGAGCCCAATGCAGAACTTGAACTCAGGACCCTGAGATCATAACCTGAGCTGAGATTAGGAGTCAGACGCTTAACCAACTGAGCCATCCAGACACGCCCGGTTTCTTTTAAATGGTAAAATTGTAAATAGTGTTTTCTTTATTTAGACCTTCCTGTTTCCTCCAATGAATAACTTATAAGGGGAAAAAAAAACACTTTTAGAAGTACTTTATAATCTCCAGATCAAGTCCAGTATTTTATTTGTATTACTCAGAAATTAAAGTTTAAAAAGTTTAAAAATACAGGGACACCTGCCTGGCTCAGTCAGTAGAACAGGTGATTCTCAATCTTGGGGTTGTGGGTTCGAGCTCCACCTTGGGTGTAGAGATTACTTAAATATAAAATCTTTTTTAAAAAGGTGCAAATGTTTCATTTTTCATGATCATTCAGCTCATTAGGTGAAACAAAGTTTTGCTACTTGTTAGCATTCCTTTCAGATAAGAAGAAAAGTTGAACCCAGTAAATATGAAACAGATTTTGAATTACCTACTATCTTCATTTCATGCTACTCTATTCCTCTAATTAAAGAGTTCTCGGGGCGCCTGGGTGGCTCAGTCGGTTAAGCGGCCGACTTCGGCCCAGGTCATGATCTCGCGGTCTGTGAGTTCGAGCCCCGCGTCGGGCTCTGTGCTGACAGCTCAGAGCCTGGAGCCTGTTTCAGATTCTGTGTCTCCCTCTCTCTGACCCTCCCCCGTTCATGCTTTGTCTCTCTCTGTCTCAAAAATAAATAAACGCTAAAAAAAAAAATTAAATTAAAAAAAAAATAAATAAATAAAGAGTTCTCTAGTTAAAGAGTTAGTGAATTGCTATATCCTGTGTATATTTCTAGGCTCAAATGTAAGATTTAGAAAAGTCCTGCAAGAAAAATAGGAAACGCAGAAATTACTTTATTACATTATTAATCACTAGAATCATACTTTTCTCCCTTTAAAACTACCAATTATATTTTCAACATAAAAAATAACATTCAAAAGCTAATGTCATTTTGTCTATATGTTAAGCTATTTCTGCATAGGAAACAATAAATACAAAGTTTTGTATGGTCCTACCTGAGTCTTGGTACAACCACTGCATTCTGACCACAGGGCATAGGAATCCCACTGGCAATTGACTGGAGAGGAAGCACTGCCAAATTATGATAAATCAGATAAAAAGATAATGGGGGGTAGGGGGCACAAAGAATAGTCAAAAATATTTCAAAAAAAAATAATTGCTTTACAATTTTTTAAGAGACATCAAAAGTATCCCAAGATCTATAAAAATACATGTGGAAGGAACCAACTTTTCTCAAGATTAACGCTTATCAAGCATCTACAATGTACCAGGCACTATTTAGATACTAAAGTTGTAGACACAATAACAGAGAGATCACTGACCATTGATAGAGGAGAGGACAAAGACACATATGTAAACAAATAATTATAATATAATAATACAAACATGATCCATAATGCAATGTACCTACTTTGATCAATTTCATAACAAAAATATATACAGTATAATGTGTTATGGAAATATAGATAAAGGAGTGTTCACAGTTGGAAGGGTAAGTGAGAACTTGTGGGAGGAAGGTATATGGTCTTTGAAAGGATTCTGAATAATGAACTAAAGAGTTATAACAGAAACTCTTAAGTGGAAGACAAAAGGCTCTAAAAAGACCCTATCAGAAGAGAAAAACTAAGAACTGGCAAAGATGAAATGGACAGAAATTGATTTTTAAATATTCCCCCTGTGCATTTAGGCTACTCCTCAAGAACACATCCAAGTAGTGTCCATTTGAGCTTAAACAATTCCACTCCACTAAAATACATGAAGAATGGAGAATCTGTTGTGTGATGCTTAACTCCAGCTTTGTAGAGAGCATATCATGACTTCATCCTCAGCGATTAAGGAAGTCTAACTTAAAGCATATTTTACAAGGGGTAAAGGAAATCAGAATCCTGATTTCTGGATTTTGAGCAGATTCCTAGCCTTGGGACACCTTCAGTCAAGGTGATTTGTGCTTATCTTAAGCCTGTGAGGTGATCCTGAAAGTAAGAAGTTTGATCTGAAGTGCATGTGCCTCTCATGTTTTTTTTCAAGCCAAACTTGCTAACTTGTAGTCTTGACATGGGCCAATGATCCAAATGCCTCACTGTTTTTGACCCTTAAACAATCGGAACTTGCTATTGTTCTATGTTGTGCCCCAGGGACAGGCAGAGACCTTCCCCAAACACTGAGGCTTGGGAAGGGAAGCCAGCTTGGTCTCATCTCTCTGTGCTCCCACAGTATCCCATGCAGGCCTCTCCCAGAGGCCTAGCACATTTATATTGACATCAACTGTTTCAAGATCTGTATCACCCTGTGTACTCTCAGACACTTGGCCCCCTTTGTGTCCCCAGTCACTAGCACAGCCCCTGACACATATTCTGTAGTTTGAAAACGTGAACTGACCTGGTCCTATCCCATCAAACTGACAGTGAAAGCAAGAGAAAGCCATGAGTAAATGATGGTGGCTTTTTTCCAGGTCTCAAGAGTCAGCACAACTATTTTCTTAAAAAAAAAAAACAAAAAACCTCTCAACCAGACGGAAGTTACCCTTGTGGGGAACACAGCATAATGTATAGACTTGTCAAATTACTATGTTGTACACCTGAAATTAACATAACATTGTGTATCAACTGTATTTCAATTAAGAAAAAAAAACTCTCAACCTTTAAAATCTAAAGAATGTTTTGCAATGACTACATTTAAAGATCACATTCTACTCCAAGATGTGTTAATTCTAAGGTCGGTGCAATTCTCTGAATTGCAGGTACAATCATGGTACTGGGACAAGAAGAAAACTTTGAGGTAGTTTTAGTCTTCAAGTTTCTTCCTTATGGGAAGTAAAATAAGAATGAGAATAAAACAAGCTTTTGCTATCATTGCCTTTTCTCAAAACGCAGAAAGATAAGTGTTGAAGGGAAAAAGATGTTCAGGCTGCAATGTTAAAATCAGGCCATATGATAAAGAACTTCCTAAAAATAAAAAAAATAATAATTTTTAATGATCTCCAATACAATCCAAAACATTCTCACCTTGAAAAAATTTGGAACTCTCCTGCAAATCCCACCAAGATGAAAAAACTTATTGCCTGGGGGGAGAATAAAGCATTACTTTAGTTTATATTTCTTTAATGAGTTGAAAGTGAATACATTTGTGCAAGTCAAGATTTGTGAGTTGTGAATATAAAGAAGGAAAGAAGCATGGAGAAGGCTCCCTGACTCTGTTTGTCCTTTAAGTTTCCATTTTAAATAAAAGTTTAATACAATTCTGTTGAGCTCACCTCTTACTATTCATTTCTGTAAAGAAGGCTAGGGACTGGGGAATGTCATAGCCAAGCAAATAGAAAATATAGCTCATTAGAGCATTTCTTTAAGGACCCATCATCTTTTCATTCCTTTCTCTACCCTCCTTCACTCTAACTTCAACACATATGAAGACACCCAAAGAGGATGAAGCCTGGAAGAAAGACCAGCCAAGAGTGAGAAGTTAGAAGGGAAGTAAGTTTCATAAATGAAGAGTCAACCAAAAGTTGAGGCACATCCCCAGCCAGAGGGCCCATGATCCTCACCCTGCCCGTTAGTTCTATGGGCAGCTCCTCTGGTTTTTTTTTGTTTTTGTTTTTTTTTTAACGTTTATTTATTTTTGAGACAGGGAGAGACAGCATGAACGAGGGAGGGTCAGAGAGAGAGGGAGACACAGAATCTGAAACAGGCTCCAGGCTCTGAGCTGTCAGCACAGAGCCCGACGCGGGGCTTGAACTCACGGACTGCGAGATCATGACCTGAGCTGAAGTTGGAGGCCTAACCGACTGAGCCACCCAGGAGCCCCACCTCTGGTTTTTAAAACACCTGTGAGGCCTGTTGCAATCATCTGTCCATGACAGCACCAGCCTAAATATTGAAGGTCACAAAATTGTATATAAAACGGGATTACATTTTGTTTGAAAAGTCAAACATGTATTAAAAACAAATCTAGAAAGAAATATAATAAAGGATAATAGTCCATTTCTGGTAATAAAATTATAGGTAATTTCTATTAACTTTTTTTTTACTTTTATGTATTTCCCTACTTTGACAACTGAGGGTGTCTGGGAATATCATTCAAATCTTTCCTGGAGATTCTCCAAGGATATCAATTGTATTCAATATATAACCCAGTGTAAAAGTCCTTAAAACCATCTTACTCCATATTTTAACAGGCCAATATTCTTTCTCTTCTCCCTGACCTCCTCAAACCTTTTCTTTCAATGTATTTGTGGAGTGGCCTCCCAACATTTTTTCCAGATCCTTCTCCCTGCCTTCCTAGATCACCTGCCATCTTATTAGGTATCTTCCTTTCAGTTGTAAAGTCCTAGTTGCCCACTTCTGTCTTTTATTGTTCTCAGAAGCTTTTAGCCTATTATTCTGATTAGCATAACCAAACAGCTGTGGGCATCCTGGAAATGAGTGGGGGAGGTATGAATACATATGTGATTTTTTTAATGAGCAGGTAAAGCACATAATATAAAGCAACACCTTCTACAGGTTTTGTTTTTAATCAAAAATTACAAGGATTAAAAACAATTAAAAAAAAAACCTACAAGGGTTTGGGTTAATTTTTCTGTTTTTCAACAATATATCTTTACTCCATGCTGTCAACTTCTTTTTCCGTCCCTGGGAAAGCCTATCTCCATAGCTTTATTAGTCACTCATAGGCACTAACAGATAGTCACATTTTTGGAAAACAAAGATTCTGAAACACTCTAACAGTCAAATTTCAATTCAATATCCAATTTTAAGTGTCTCTCCTACTCCTGGGTTCTGGATGCTCATAATGGGAGTGGGGTGGAGTCTGATTCCAAATTCCTCCTCCTTGTTCTGCTTTTCTTCCCCACATCCCCAGACTGCCTCTGTCTTCTTCAAAGTCACAGCAGCAGGAGAGGGACAAGAGCCAAAAAGGGTCTTGTGTGACTAATCCAGCTGGAGTCCATAATGGTGACCCAGGATGTGGTGGATATTTGAATGCCAAGTCTTTATCTCCCACTGTGTTTTTGTGGTTCTTCGGATGGCCCCCATTGGTGATCTACAACCACTATGCTCTTGGCAAAAATGATTCATCTCTTTGTTTATCACACTTGACTCTCCCCAGTGCTTGCCTCCTGGGACTGCTTTTCCATATGGATGCTGCCTGTTGGAGTTGCTTCATCCTGCAGGCAGTTTCTCAGGCAGAAGCCCTGACAACCCAAGTCTGGCTCCTTTCTAAAGGTCCACATTGTGTCCATGCGATACCTGCACACATCCTTATCCTGTCAGACTCTGGATGTCCAGAATGTAACCAATAATGCTGTGTTGATTAACTCTGCTAAAGGCAGGCTAGGGAACCAGCCTGTGCCTTTAGATTTTCCCAGACATGACTAGAGTATGATTCCCTACATCCCCTATACTCTAAAGGGCACGATCCTGTATATTCTGGAGGATGGGGATAGCCAAAGGTCACTAGACACTATCCTTTTGTAAAACTGCTTTGAATGTCCAGTATCTCACTTTAAAATGTGGGGATGCTGAGCACTTATTCTTCTTGGCCTTTGACTCTCAGCCAAAGCAGGCATCATGAAAAAATTCATTCTTAACATTCTATTATTACATGTGTTTTAAAAGAATTTCAATCAAGCTTTAGGGAATATACATTTTTTTCAGCAGTGCCTTTGCCAACACCTTCCCCATATACATACTCCTTATTGTAACTTCTGAAGATCTGCCTGATTACAAGGCAGTTCTGTTCATGAGTTACACAAGCTGAATCTATTAACCAAAAGAATTTCTTGAATTTGCTAGCTAAGTCCCTGAAAACAAGTCATCAAGTTATCATTTCCCACCTTCAGCAAGAGTATCTTAACAAATGGACAAGATAGAACAATCGTAAATTAATAATAAATGATACTTGGGGCACCTGGGTGACTCAGTTGGTTAAGCAACTGACTTCGGCTCAAGTCACGACCTCACAGTTCATGGGTTCGAGCCCCGTGTTGGGCTCTGTGCTGACAGCTCAGAGCCTGGAGCTGCTTCAAATTCTGTCTCCCTCTCTCTCTGCCCCTCCACTGTTTGTGCTCTGTCTTTCTCAAAAATAAATAAACATTTCAAAAACTTTAAAAATGATACAAAAATTGGGGCCCCTGTGTGACTCAGTGGGTTGAGTGGCCAACTTCAGCTCGGGTCATGGTCTCATGGTTCATGAGTTCAAGCCCCACATGGGCTCGCTGCTGTCAGGGCAGTGCCTGTTTAGGTCCTCTGTCCCCGTCTCTCTCTGCCCCTCCCCTGCTTGTGTGCTCTCTCTCTCTCTGTCTCTGTCTCTCAAAAATAAATAAAACATTTAAAAAATAAATAAGTTGGAGTTGAAGTTGCTGTCTTCGGTCCTATATTTAGTTGAATAGTAATTTTTCTAACATTTGGCTATATTGCACTGGGCCAACATGTACATTTGGTAAGCCTTTCATTGCATTCCTCTCTCTGTGTCTTCCACTCTCACATTCCTGACCCTTTGGTCCAGGATTCCAAATTCTAAAGTTCCAAGTTTCCGAACTCACTTTTCTATAAAGCTCTTAGATAAGTCAGATCATGGGGACTCATTGCATAGCTGCAAATCAAACAAACAAAATACACGACAGGGTATTTTTCCCTAAAAATAACAATGGCACTATTGTATTCCTTGATGGCTGTCTCAGGACTTTCATAAACATAGTCTCCACTCTCATTTCCATAACTTCGAACCACTAATTTTACTGCAAAACAAGAAAAAGGAATTCACTTTGTCTGAATTGTTAAATATATTTAAATAAGGATTTTTTTAAGTTATCCCCATATCTTTCTCTTTCCTATTTCCCCATGTCTTCTCCTTATTTGAGCCATTTCAGTTAAGCCTCACTCCCTTTTGAGATTGCTTCACTTATAAAAGTAATGAAATTATTATCTTACCTTCATGTTTGGGAAAACACTCAGGTCAGAAGAAAGGAAGAAAATTTCCGCTGAGCGCCTGGTGAATTTTCAACAGTGGGAAGAGCCCAGCAGTGGGCTCTGTCCCTGTCTCTTCCTGCTGGGGATTAACTTGGCACTCACTCATAAACACAGCAAGTGGTTCTGAGACTTAGTTCCTACCCCAACCAGATTCTCTAGGGACACAAAGAGCCTGCCCCTGTACTTAGTTGGTGTCTTGAAGCCAGATGCTTCTTATCAATTTACACAGGCCTTAGCTACAGCCAGCTGGGACTGTTTGGCAATGTAGTTCTAAGAAAACATCTGTAAATCAAGAAAGGCAACAAATGTTCTCAGTTCAATGTTTAAGCGATTTTCAACCAAAGGAGACCCTGTACAAGGCAAAGGATAAGCCTCCTTCCTGTTTCAATTTTCTAAATGAAATAGATGTTTTCATGATTCTCTTAAAGTGTGTTGTACACCAAACTTTGAGATGAAAGGATTTAAATGCAGTTCTGTCACTCAGGAGGTAAACGGAACATTCTGGAGTAGAATTTCCACACCTCCTCCAATAAAAAGAAAGGAAAACAAAACAAACAACAACAACAACAACAACAACAACACACACACACACATATACATATCCTAACACAATATTACATCCATGACTCACACTTGACTTTCACAGATGGTTAAAAAACAGCATCATATTTTGCAAACATATTTAAAAGCCTCACCAATTTTTCCCAAGTGCTTTCCTTATTCCATTGACTTGCAGATCATCGTTGGAAAGTTCCTATCATGGTCATTAACTGTCCATTTTCCCTTCTTCAGTTATTGTCTTGTCTAACTCTGCTAGATCCTTATTCCCCACAGCTTTGCATTTATTCTAGCAGTTCCCAACATCACTTCCAGAGGTTTCATGAATGCTGTATTTTATTTTTTTGCAAGATTTCAGATTTTCTATTTGTGAGAAGGTAGGGAGATGATTCATTTTCAGAAGTACCAAATAAAAGCTGTGCTGTCTAGGGGCAGCTGGGTGGCTCAGTTGGTTAAGCATCTGACTTGAGCTCAGGTCATGATCTCATGGTCCATGAGTTCTAGCCCCTCGTCAGGCTCTGTGCTGACAGCTGGGAGCCTGAAGCCTGCTTTGGATTCAGTGTCTCCCTCTCTCTCTGCCCCCACCCAGATCATGTTCTGTCTCTCTCTCTCTCTCAAAAATAAGTAAACATTAAAAAATATTTTTTAAAAAATAAAAAAGCTGTGCTGTCTAATTAGCAATAGGTTTACAACCTATTGGAAAATGTACAACACCCCCACCCCCACCCCCGCCACCATGGAGTCCCAAATCCTTAGACATTTCACTTCCTGGTTCTTTCCCTCTTGGTTTGGCAGGGTTATTTTCGCAGTCTTTGCAATTGAGCATGTGCCAAAGAACTGAAGTCTCTGCATCACCTCAAGGAATGTACATTTGTGCCAGACTACTTTTTGCCTTACATGGGCATAGGCATTGTCTGGGTAAGGCTGTAACCTCTGTAGTACTCAGCCAATGAGGAATCAGGGGAGGGACCTGCATAGTAGGAGATAAATTGTCTGCTGTAACCGCCCCGAGTGTGTCTGTCCATCAGACACCCGCTCTTGTAAGAACATTGATTAAAGCTTTGCTTCACTGTGCCCCGAGTCCCCACATCCCTCCTTCGATTGGAGCAGTGGGCTTATTTCTCACACTATTAAAGCTGAGCTAGGTTTTATTCACACAGTTTGGCCAAATATTCTGACACTTGCTACTAGGGTATTATGAGTGGGAAAGATGTAAGTGTTAAATGGGAAAGGATTTTCTGAGTTGAGTGATTTTATAACTAAACATTCCATTAGTGAATATTTCCCAGTTTTAATGATTTATTTCTTTCTTTATCCAAAGAGCTTGAAAATAGAGAACAACCCTCACCTTTCCCTCATAAATTGACAGTGGGTTTCCAAAGATAGTTTACACATCTTTTGTTAAAACCATTAGTAATTTGTGTGGAAGAAATTTTGCCACAGAGAAGATGACCTCTAATTCCTGAAAGTTTGTTTGTTTGTTTTATTCAACTCCAATTGTATGACTTCCAGATGTTATGGACTCTTCTTACATACTCAATGCGCAATTCCACATTTGGGGGCTTAGTTTGTGTTTGTGTTCCTCCTGAAAGCAGATTCTGAGAGAGGAAATCAATTGAAAATAGGGTTTTGGTTTTGTGTGTGTCTGAGTGAGTGTGTGTGTGTGTGTGTGTGTGTGTGTGTGTGCTTTGGTTTGGTCTTTTGGCTTGGGTTTTGGTTGGGTTTTTTGTGAGGTTTTGTTCGTTTTTGTTTTGTTTTCCATTTTGAGAAGTGATCCTACAAAGCATTGCTGGGAGATGGGAAAGCGAGACAAGGAAGGAGAGGTGGTCAGTAAATGGTACTTTATCATGCAAGATACCACTGTGGGAATTGGAACTCAGTCTCAATGTGGAAATATGAGAGATGTTGCAGAACACTTCTCAGAATTATTCTGACTAAAGGAATGTATCTACCAACATCCTATCATTGATTGAGGGTAGTTCCTAGACTCATCAACTCTCTGACACTTCAGTTTGCTCTGGGGGGTAGCTGAGCACACACCTGTAGCTAGGGGGGAAAAAGCCTTCAAGTAGATGGTTGCTGGTATTAGCAGTATTTGCAGACATTTGCCTTTGTCCTGTAGCAATGAGTGCTAAGGGGATATAAGCAGGATACCAACAGCACCTGCCACAGTAGCTTGTCATTCATGCATGAATGCATTCATTAATTTTTTATTCTAAATTCAACAAATATTTACTGAGGATGCATAATATAACAGGCTATAGATTTTGACAGAAGCTTTGAGCAATATCCTTTATTATTTTCATTCCTTACATGCCATAAAGATCATATGAGCCCATTTATAAAGTATCCTTAGTCTAGAGGATGAGTCACACGCATACAGTGTGTCTACAATAACGTAGAAATTGAATTGTCCAGCTCGCAGAGACTGTATGCCAGAGATCATTTAAAAAGTTAACAAAAACTTCCTTTCCCCAAGTGCTTTTCACTCTCCCATCTCCACCACATCTTTACTCTCACATAAACAATGTTTCTTCAACAGGAGGAATGTCAATGGGGAAGTCATTGGAACAAAGGCTTTAACTGTAGGTAGGAGCCGTACTGTGGCAAATTTGACTGCTGGCATGCGTTGTGTGTAATTTATTCAAAGGACAATGGAAACTCACTCAATGGAAGTTTTAAAGAAAGAATCAAAGTGATGTTTTCAGATGATCAAAACAGTGGTAATATGCAGACCACATAGGTAAGGACGGGAAGAAGGACATGTAACTTGGAATTCATTTCAGTAGTCAGACAAGAATGAATCAAGGCCTCCTCTAAGAAGGGATAGACAAAGAACCACAAGGCTGTGATTAAACGTGATTTCATGTCTGATTGAGAAAATTAGAAGAATGTAAACCAATTAATAAAGGACAGAAATAGGAAGTTGAAGAGGAAGAGGTGATTTTGGAGAGGGGACATTTTACTTTGGAGAAAATAACCAACACATAAGCAGAAATGTAGATCTTTTGGGAAAGAAATAAAGGAAATACCTGGGACAAGGATATAGGTAGAGCTAATGGCACGAAGACACATAAGTGAAATCATGGGAGACTGATCACAATGAAATATAAAGCAATATGATATGCCACTACTCAGGGAGCGAGCAGAAGGAAGGGAAAGAGCCAGAAAGAAGAGAGAGAGGTTACAGAAGGGGGAGGAAAACCAAAACGATGCAGTGTCCAGCCAATTCAGGAGAAACATACAGAGAGGTCAGTCAACAGGGACAAGTGCCATATGGAATTCAAAGAGAAACAGTATTGAGGGAAAACCTCACCACTTGGCAACTGAAACATAATTAAAACATTGTGGATAAACTGAGGGCAGAGCTTCCCCACATATTTTCCACTCTGGTGCTACAAGATATCTCAAGAAAAAATGATTAATTTTATGTTTAATTAATTGTAAGAAGCTGTATGTATTATAGAGAAGAGTTTCTTAACCTTTGAATTACTGACCTTTGGAGCATGATCATTCTTTGTTGGTAGAGGGGGTAGGCGAAGCTTGTCCTGTGCACGGGAGGATATTCAGCAGTGTCTTTGGTATCTACCCACTTGATGCCAGTAACACTCTTCCCTAGACAGTCAAAAATGTCTCCAGATATTGTCAAATGCCCCCTGGAAGCAGAATCATCCCTCCTCCATTGAGAACCACCATTATGGTGTCTACTCCTGGCCAGTACTCAGCCTTAGATTCACAAAACACATGCCACAATGCATTATAATGCATTAAATGTTCTATTAATTGTACACGAAGTAAAATTTCTTAAAAGTTTTTTCAAACCAGAATTTTCCAAATTCATGTGACCCCAGAGCTTGTATTTCTGACAACCTCAAAAACTGGTATAGCAGATGCACTTCAGCAAACGTCTAAGCCAATACTGAATCAGTGGAAGAGGAAAGCAGATTTCTGCTGACTAGGGAAGGGTCCACAGGGGTTCAGGCCTCTCCCTATCTCCTGCTATGACACACTCCCTATTCCCCATTAGTCTTCACTTCTCTTGGTAACACCTCAAAAACCTTAACATCCCCAGACTCTAATGAAACAGATCACTGATGATACCAAGAAGCTGTTATGGTCCACCTTGGGGATATATCTGAAAACATTTTAACAAGCCGATTTCATTCTGAATTGTTCCACTGACTCTAGCAGCATAAGAGGAATAAACTTGCTGAGGAAGGATGAAGCTTCCTTTTCTCTCTTCTGTTGAGTCTGAGAAGGTCAGAATTGAAACTGCCAGAAGTTAGAGCAAAAAGCAACAGCATCCCCTAGTGGCAGGCATGCTTCAGTCCCTTGAGTAAGAGAAGAGCATTAGGCCCTGGAGTTAAACCACTAAGGAGTGAAAAACATTGAATCTTAGTCTCCAAGTCAAGTGCTTGTTAAGCTAATAAGTACCCCAGGTAGTATCTCTTTTTCCATTAAAGTGTCACTGTGTGAATAGTTTGAGAATGAAAAATGGCTGCTAGGCAATACCTTATCTAAAGGAATTTTTCAGCAAAACAATGATTGTTAAATGCTTTATCATTATACCTAATAGGATGCTGCCCATCAATACTGATAGCACTGCATTAAATACTGTGACTTGTGCATTAATTTATTTATTTTCTTATTTTTTAAAAGAGAAGTTTATTGAATACACTGCAAGGAAGCAGTGGGCAAGACAGCGAAGGAGAGACTGTCTGCCTGCATTAATTTAAAGCGAGATCACTAGATTGGCATCCAATCCCTCATAAGAATGATGTTTAAGGTTTAAATAGATTAAGAAGTATTTCCAGGTCATCATACTTTCTTTTAGACCATTGTCCTTGCCCTTTACAACACTGGACAAGCCTTTGCCCTGGTGACCGCAGATGGCAAGGATAGCAAGGATCAAAGTACAATCAGGAAGTGATAAGACACTTTGTCGTTATGGTTTTCAATAGTGGCAGGCACTTGCTAAATTTAGGAGAAGGCCTGGATTTGTTCGGGTTTCTAGCTGTCAGCTGGGTTTTTCAGTTATCTGCAATGCACATTGTGGCAGTAGCCTGCAATTCAAAGATACATTTCATTTGGTTTAAATTTGAATTAAGTCAAGCAGCTCTGAGAAGGAAGACACAAAATGCAAAGATTCTCATGGTTTCATAACTGAATTAAGACCCACAGGGGAAGGGTGACTAGCAAAGGACATGGTCATTTATCTGATCTGCACAGTAAACTCGGAGTGTCTACACAGAGAGTTGTTTGTTGTTGTGTTGTTGTTTTTCCAGATCAAGAATCCAGCATATTATAACCATAAAATAAAAAGTAATTGCTTTCCCAAAATGTCGGTCTATGCCATAATTTTAAGCTTTATCTCCTTAAGCTGCCTTTACACAGATATATTTTGATGTCAGATTTATCATTGCATGTTCCAAAGGCCAAGGAAAAATAAAGAATAAGTGTGGAAATAAAATCCTGGTGCGCCTGGGTGGCTCAGTCAGTTAAGCATCCCACTCTTGGTTTTGGTTCAGGTCGTGATCTCACGGTTTGTGAGATAGAGCCCCAAGTTGGGATCCATGCTGACAGTGAGCAGTCTGCTTGTGATTCTCTCTCCCTCTCTCTCTGCCCCTCCCCCACTCATGCACGTGTGAGTGCACACTCTCTCTCAAAATAAATAAAATCTTTTTCAAAATACAATTTTTTAAAAAAGAAATAAAATTCTGAATTATACAACTCTTCAAATGTTTGTGATAAAGTTTTAGGAAACAGTAAAGCACAGTCACAAACACATAACTAGAAACTTCTTAAAAGTAGAAATTCCCCTGAAAGCAAAAAGGCACTAATTTGTGTACAAATATCTGCCCTAAGGCAGAGTCTGGGTTCAAATCTTGGGCAAGTTACTCAGCCTCTTTTTTCCTCTTGTTTCCTCACCTAAAAAGTGGAAATAATATTATCTAACTGATAGGATTGTTATATGAAATAAATCTAAGTAAAGCAATTAGCACTTGCTTGGAATGTACTAAGTTTAGTCCAATAAATGTGAGCTAGTATGCAAAAGATTAGAAACAACCCAGGGGTGCCTGGCTGGCTCAGTCAGCAGAACATGTGACTCTTAATCTCGGGGGTGTGAGTTCAAGCCCCATGTTGGGCATAGAGTGCACTTTAAAAAAGAAAAGAAAAAAAAAAAACAAAAAACAAGTAATCCAGTGAAGAAATGGGCAAAAGACATGAATAGACAGTTTTCCAAAGAAGGCATCCAGATGGCTAACAAACACATGAAAAAATGTTCAACATCACTCATCATCAGGGAAATACAAATCAAAACCACAATGAGATACTACCTCACACCAGTCAGAATGGCAAAAATTAACAGCTCAGTCAACAACAGATGTTGGCAAGGATGTGGAGAAAGGGGAACTCTTTTCCACTGCTGGTGGGAATGCAAACTGGTACAGTCACTCTGGAAAACGGTATGGAGGTTCCTCAAAAGATTAAAAATAGAGCTACCCTATGACCCAACAATTGCCCTACTAGGTATTTATCCAAAGGATACAGGTGTGCTGTTTCAAAGGGACACATGCACCCCAATGTTTATAGCAGCACTATCCACAATAGCCAAAGTATGGAAAGAGCCCAAATGTTCATCAACAGATTAATGGATAAAGAACATGTGGTATATAACACAATGAAATATTACTCGGCAATCAAAAAGAGTGAAATCTTGCCGTTTACAACAACGTGGATGGAGCTAGAAGATATTATGCTAAGCGAAATTAGAGGAAGACCAATGTCACATGACTTCACTCATATGTGAAATTTAAGATACAAAACAGTTGAACATAGGGAAAGGGAAGCAAAAATAATATAAAACCAGGGAGGGGGACAAAATCTAAGAGACTCTTAAAAACAGAGAACAAACTGAGGGTTGCTGGAGGGGTTGTGGGTGGGGGATGGGCTAAATAGGTAAAGAGCATTAAGGAAGATACTTGTTAGGATGAGCACTGGATGTTATACATAGGGGATGAATCACTAGATTCTACTCCTGAAGTCATTATTGCACTATATGCTAACTAACTTGGATGTAAATTAAAAAATAAAAAATAAAAAGAAATAAATAAAAAGAAAAGAAACAACCCAAACACTCATCCATAGTGGATTGGTCAACCAAATTACAGTGTACACATTACATTGAACATTATGCAGCTATAAAAAAACTGAAGTGGTTCTCTACACACTGACATGCAAATATAAAATACACTGTTAGGCAGAAAAAAGAAAAGTACAGAGCAGTAGTTACTTTGGGGTTGAAAGGAATATATATTTATATTGGTTTATATTTGCATGAAGAAACTCTGGAAGAACAAGAAAGAAACTAATAAAATTATCTCACGGGGCAAATGTATGAAAAGGGAACTAGGTGGAAAGATGGAAATAAGATAGAAAAAGAGATGAGACTAAGGCCTTTTACCTGACACTAGTTTATATTTTTAATACATTAATGAATGCATTACCTATTCAAAAAAGAAATTGTAGATTACTTAATTGTATTTCATTAGCTTCCATTATTTTATTATTCTAACTATAGAATAGCATCCTAAAGATTCTCTGCCCTTCGCTGGCTTATTTGTTTATTCATTTGTCTGAAAGAGCTGGGGTATATAGTAAGGATGTACATTGCAATAACAGAAACAAGAATTTTAATGAAATGCTTCATGAATACCAGGGCCGAAGGAATGGTCTGGATGCCAGAGATCTGGTGATTGATAGATCTTCACTTCAGTGCACTGTTGATATATTTCCACAATTTCTATGTGATCATGTTTAAAAATGTATCCTATTTCATTTCATAGTGAGCAGATAAAGTACACTGACCATGTATACTTAAATACACATGAAGATGTAATAAGGTACCCATACTCATAAAGAAGGTAGTTTCGCTCTCTCTTTGCTCCTTCTTCAGCTTCTGCTAGTGTGGGCCTGCTTCTTGGGAGAACATGGCTTGTCAGAAAGGACACCAGACAAGTCTGTGTCAAATTTAGGCTTTACCACTCACTGTAAGTGATATCCTCTTAACCCTCAATTTTCTTTTTTTTTTTTAAGATTTTATTTTTAAGTAATCTCTACACCTATTATGGGGCTCAAACTCACAACCCCTAGATCAAGAGTCAAATGCTCTACCAATTGAGCCAGTCAGACATCCCTTAACCCTCAATTTTCTTAAAAAAAAAAGAAAAGAAAAAGGATAAATGAGACCTTCTTTGTGGGGCTGATGAAATTCAAAATACATAAAATGCACACGAAATCATCTTGAGTACATATAGATCTCCACACCCTCCTCACCCATGAACAGTAAATGAGTTTTAAAATACATGCACTGGGCGCCTGGGTGGCTCAGTCGGTTAAGCGTCC
Organism: Panthera tigris; assembly: GCF_018350195.1. NCBI lineage: Eukaryota > Metazoa > Chordata > Mammalia > Carnivora > Felidae > Panthera > Panthera tigris. The sequence continues at coordinate 205,331,893 of NC_056660.1, forward strand.
AACTTCGGCTCAGGTCATGATCTCACAGTTCGTGGGTTCAAGCCCCGTGTACTGACATCTCAGAGCCTGGAGCCTGCTTCAGATTCTGTGCCTCCTTCTCTCTCTGTTCCTCCCCTGCTCACGCTCTGTCTCTCTCTCTCTCAAAAATAAATAAAGATTTTAAAAAAAATTTTTTAATAAATAAAATATATGCATAAACAGGGACACCTGGGTGGCTCAGTTGGTTGACTATCCAACTTCAGCTCAGGTCAAGACCTCATGGTGTGTGAGTCTGAGCCCCACATCAGGCTTGCTGCTGTCAGCACAGAGCTGGAGTTGGATCCTCTGTCCCCTCTCTCTCTGCCCCTCCCCCCTCATGCTCTCTCTCTGTCTCAAAAATAAACATTAAAAAATAAATAAAATAAAATAAAGTAAAATAAATACACAAACAAATATGAGCCAAAGAAAAATTTTAGCAAAACAGTTTATCTGAAGATATTCCTCCAATGATACACAGTTTGACTGACTTCCTGAGAACAACCAACTTGCAATTAATCAGAAGGTACCTGATTAATAATTAATTACCAGGGAAATCACCAACTATGTGACATTAGATTCTTAGGGGTCTGTAAAGATAGTCACCAGGAGACCAAGGGCTATTTTACTGACCAAAATTTACATGAACTAAAATGAGAATGTACAGATTTATCAAACTATCAAGATCCTTTTCTCTAGATTGAAATGATATCAACTAGCATTGTGAGTGACAGTGCAGTTCATACCAGTGAGAAGGTCCAGTTGACAGTTGCATTATTATAACTTTGGTTGAGCAAAAAGTGAAATCAGTTATGTTAACAAATGCTTTTATTGTTAAAAAAAAAAAAAAAAAAAAAAAAAAGTCTTCCAAAACATGTGGCCCAAAGCAAGGTGAAGAGAAGACAGCAGACAGCACCTCTTTGGGGAAAAGTTGGGAAGAACTTGACAGAACATCCAACACTTAATGTGGAGTCAACAGAGGTTAGTGCTTCTCTCATCAAGACTAAAATGGGGAGGGGTGCCTGGGTGGCGCAGTCGGTTAAGCATCCGACTTCAGCCAGGTCACGATCTCGCGGTCCGTGAGTTCGAGCCCCGCGTCAGGCTCTGGGCTGATGGCTCAGAGCCTGGAGCCTGTTTCCGATTCTGTGTCTCCCTCTCTCTCTGCCCCTCCCCCGTTCATGCTCTGTCTCTCTCTGTCCCAAAAATAAATAAAAAACGTTGAAAAAAAATTAAAAAAAAAAAAAAAGACTAAAATGGGGAAACCTCAAAATTGTCCAAACACAGGACAAACTTCTCTCTTCACAGGGGAAAATGAGCAACACTCTTGAATTGCATAAAGCAGACCCATGAAAATGGAAACCTTTGTTGATGTTTTATCTGAAGTGTGTCTGAAACTGCCACTTACTTCCCCTTCCCCATAGAGTGGACCCAATGTATTTAGCCAAGGTAGGTTGAAGAACATGTATTCTAATGGGATGGGCAAATACATAAATAAATCAATGAAACACAAGGTGATAAGGCACCTCTGAATCGCTTGATTTTTCCTCCTTCTCACTGCCTCCCACACCCAATCATTCAACAAGTTCTGTAGAATATTCTTCTGATTTATACCCTCTGCATTCATTCATACTGTCAGTGTATAGTCATGCCCTCCATATCGTTTGCTCCCTTATTGCTTGTCTGGTGTATTTGTTTATTGGGATATAATTCACACACCATAAAACTCACCCATTTAAAGCACATAACTTAGTGGTTTAAAATATATGTGTGTGTGAAGCCATCGCCACTATCTAATTCCAGAATATTTTTATCATTCCCGAAAGAAATCCTGTATCCATTAGCTGCCACTCCCCATTGCCCACAACCACAAGCTCCCAGCAACCGCTAATCTACTCTCTGGCTCTATAAATTTGCCTCTTCTGGATATTTCATACAAATGGAATTACACAATATGTGCCCTTTTTTGTCTGACTTCTTCACTTAGCATAATGTTTTCAAGGTTCATCCATGTTGTAGCATATATCAGTATTTCATTGCTTTGTATGGCTGAATAGCATTATATGGATATACCGAATATAACAATATTCTGTGGGTATATATCAACAATATTCTGTGCATATACCATTTCAACTGTTTTGAAAATATACAGGCATAGTTCAGTAGTTCAGAAATATTGTGGGTTCAGTTCCAGGCCATGGCAGTAAAGTGAATGTCACAATAAAGTGAATCAAAGTTTTTGGTTTCCCAGCGCATATAAAAGTTGTATTTATACTATACTATAGTCTTTTAAGTGTGCAACAGCATTAAGTTAAAAAAAAACAATATGCATACCTGAATTTTAAAATACTTTTATTGCTGGGGCACCTGGGTGACTCAGTTGGTTGAGCATCTGACTTCCAGCTCATGTCATGATCTCACAGTTTGTGGGTTTGAGCCCTGCATTAGGCTTCAGGTTCTGTGCTTCCCTCTCTCTCAGCCCCTCCCCTGCTTACACTCTCTGAAAATAAATAAATAAACTTAAAAAAAAAAAAAACAGAAACACAATATCTGTGAAGCACAATAATGTGATATGCAATAAAACAAGGTATGCCTATACCTAAGACTAGAATTACTGGGTCATATGGTAACTCTTTGCTTAACATTTTGATAAACTACCAAACTGTTTTCAAAATCAATTACACCATTCATATTCCCATCAACCATGTATGAGAGTTCTAATTTCTCTACATCCTCATCAGCACTTCTTACTGTCTATCTTTTAATTATAGCTATCTGAGAGGGCTAAAAGTGGCTTCTCATTGTGGCTTTCATTTTCATTTATCTAATAAATAATAATGTTGATCATCTTTTCATGTGCCTTTGGTTATTTGTATTTCTTCTTTGGAGAAATGTCTTTTACCTATTTTCTTAATTGAATTTCTTATCTTTTTGTTATTAGGTATAAGAGTTCTTCATATATCTTAGATTCTAAAGCCTAATTAGTCACATAATTCACATTTATTTTCTCCCATTCTGTAGGTTGTCTTTTCACATTCTCAATAGTGTCCTTTCATGGACAGAAGTTTTTAATTTTGATAAAATCCAATTTACCTAACTTTTTCTTTGTCTCCCTTGCTTTGGTGTCATTCCTAAGAATCCCTTGTCAAAATCAAGGTCATGAAGATTTAGCCCTGTACATTTTTCAAAGAGTTTCAAAGCTCTTTTTAAGACTTCATTCACTTTGAGTTAACCTTGAATATGGTGAGGTAGGGGTCCAACTTCATTCTTTTGCACATGGATATCTAGTTGTCCCAGTACCATTTGTGAAAGAGAAAGTTTTATTTACCCATTGAATGGTCTATCTTTGTTTAAAATCAATTGACTATATATGGGGCGCCTGGGTGGCTCAGTTGGTTAAGCGGCCAACTTCGGCTCAGGTCATGATCTCGCGGTCTGTGAGTTCGAGCCCTGTGTGAGGCTCTGTGCTGACAGCTCAGAGCCTGGAGCCTGTTTCGGATTCTGTGTCTCCCTTTCTCTGATCCTCCCCCGTTCATGCTCTCTCTCTGTCTCAAAAACAAATAAACATTAAAAAAAATTATCCGAAGCAGGCTCCCTGCTGTCAGCACAAAGCCTGACGTGGGGCTCAAACCCACGAACCATGAGATCATGCCCCAACCTGAAGTCGGACACCCAACCAACTAAGCCACACAGGGGCCTCTCAACCAACAACTTTCTTATTTCATTAATTTCATCAATATTTCACTTTCTTATTTCAATAATGCCATTTATTTCAATAATAAAATGGAATGCATTATAAGAGGACTTCCATATGCTCCCATTGTGCATCTGCCCACCAGCATCTGTGCCCCAATACTCTGCCTGACCCTTTGTTACCACAGGTGAACTCTGTGTGCTCCTAACTAAGCCCAATTCTTCCACTTATTGACCAGATCCCATCCTGTCCACTTGCAGTAAGAATCTAAGGATCCAGCCTTCATTATTCTTAAAACTCTGCTTGGAAATAACCCTGCACTCAGTGAGACTGTATCCCCATTCCCTTTACAATTAAGTATTGCATGATGGAGTGATTGCGTGACCCTTGTTCCAGGCGAGATATGTAATGTTTCCCCCAAACAAGTGCATTTCCAAGACCCAGTGACACTCTTCATTTGGGTTCATAGTAGGTGCTCAGAGTACTTTGCAGAGTGACAGTCATACATACACCCCAGATCCCAGGTCTGCAACTCCAGCCAGAGTTTCTAACCCTCTCAGGAAAAGTTTTGCCTAGTTCGTGTTTGATCAATTATTGATGAATACAAAAAGTATATTGATTAGGCCTATTTCAAGAAACAAAACTTATTATACTTTCTAATCCAATATGTTCCCCACACCTTATGCTGGGGGAGATATTTTTCATTCTCATAACCACTGAGTGCTCTGCTGAGTGATGTGCCCTTTTGGTTTAAAAAGAGAGAGGGGGCGAGAGATAAAACTGACCTACTGTTCACCCCAAGTCCCTTCAGCAAGAATATAAAAAATATGACGCTTCCCATAACTAAAATTGGTTTCTAAAGTATTTTATATTCCATCTGAGAGCAGCCTTCAAAAATATCTGGAAAGAATGCCACTGATGAATTATGCTCCGAGGTAATGAAAGGAGTTATTGAGCCTGACTCTTAAGATAGATCAAGTACAGTAAAGCAGTGTTTCTCCTGAGTTAGCAGCAACACTAGTGCAAAGACTTTTCCTATGCCCCAACCTTTGTCTTCTGCCCTCGCTTTTTTTCATTTCTCTTTCAACAACAACAACAAAAAATCCCCTGTGCCAATTTTCACGCACTTATTCAGGACACATTTTCCAGATACCTTTTACCCAAATATTTATCTGTCATGAGACCTGAAATTATAAGTTTACCAATTTATTCTTTGCTTAATATAATCCTTCTCCAGGGTGGGCCACTTGAAAGTCCTACTTGAAAGGGGAAAGAAAAAAGAAAGACAAGGAAAAGACAGAAGAAAGAAATTAAGCAACGTACTAGCCTTTCAGTCCCAGCAGTAGCAGGGACGAGCCAGCAAAGCCCACACTCCTGGCTCTCAAAGCACCCACTCTGTCCTCACCTCCTCCTCCAGCCCATTCTGCTGCCATGGCTACTCAGGTCATCTACTTCACCAAGGACTTCTTGACGACACCATCACCAGGGTCACCTCCACAACTGCAGGGTCCAATCAAGCAGGAGAAGTTGCTGTGGTGGATGCAACGTGTGAGCTACCAAGTGGCTGCTGACTCCTTGTACAAAGGCAGAGTGGATTGTATATTCCACCTTCCCAAAGAGCAAGAGGTGTTCTCCTTCTGGAAGGGCACGATGATAAGTGTCAACAGATCTTTCCTTGCTCAAGCCCTTCTCTTGGCCTTCTAGGGTAACTATGAGCAGGTGTTCTTAGGAAGAATAGGCAAGCACACACAACACCAGAAGTGTTTTCCTGGCAAGGTGATCTCTGGTAGAGCAGCTATAGTTACTTCAGTCTTTTTCACCTACCCGGCAGATTTTCCCAGAACCCATGTGGCAGCTGATGTTGGAGAATCTGCCAAGTAAGCACAATTGAAAAGACAAGGCAGTTTCCTACTCCTGCAATACTACAAGCCAATGGTTGATGTTGCAATGTGGGCACAAAGGAGCTGACATCATGTATACTGGGCCCCTCAAATACTAGAGGAAGATTTCCAAACATGCAGTGGAAAAGCCTTTTTCCAGGTACATGATCCAAAATTCTCAAAGGCTAGATGGAGCCCCTTTTAGTGTTCTGAGACTCAATTTGAAAATGGGGCTGGGAAAACTTTAGCCTCTACTACAAAGCTGAAATCATCAAGACAGCATGGTATTGGCACAAAAACAGACACATAGACCAATGGAATAGAATAGAGAACCCAGAATTGGGCCCACAAAAGTATGGCCAACTAATCTTTGACAAAGCAGAAAAGAATATCCAATGAAAAAAAGACAGTCTCTTTAACAAATGGTGCTGGGAGAACTGGACAGCAACATGCAGAAGAATGACACTAGACCACTTTCTTATACCATTCACAAAAATAAACTCAAAATGGATGAAGGACCTGAATGTGAGACAGGAAACCATCAAAACCCTAGAGGAGAAAGCAGGAAAAACCCTCTCTGACCTGCGCTGCAGCAATTTCTCACTTGACACATCTCCAAAGGCAAGGGAATTAAAAACAAAAATGAACTATTGGGACCTCATGAAGATAAAAACCTTCTGCACTACAAAGGAAACAATCAATAAAACTAAAAGGCAGCCAACAGAATGGGAAAAGATATTTGCAAACGACATATCGGACAAAGGGCTAGTATCCAAAATCTATAAAGAACTCACCAAACTCCACACCCGAAAAACAAAGAATCCAGTGAAGAAATGGGCAGAAGACATGAATAGACACTTTTCCAAAGAAGACATCCAGATGTCCAACAGGCACATGGAAAGATGCTCAACATGAAAAGATACTCAACGTCACTTCTCATCAGGGAAATACAAATCAAAACCACACTGAGATATCACCTCACGCCAGTCAGAGTGGCTACAACGAACAAATCAGGAGACTACAGATGCTGGAAAGGATGTAGAGAAATGGATGTGGAGAAACCCTCTTGCACTGTTGGAGGGAATACAAACTGATGCAGCCACTCTGGAAACCAGTGTGGAGGTTCCTCAAAAAATTAAAAATAGATCTACCCTATGACCCAGCAATAGCACTGCTAGGAATTTACCCAAGAGATACAGGAGTGCTGATGCACAGGGGCACTTGTACCCCAATGTTTATAGCAGCACTTTCAACAATAGCCAAAATATGTAAAGAGCCTAAATGTCCATCAACCGATGAATGGATAAAGAAGTTATGGTTTATATATACAATGGAATACTACTTGGCAATGAGAAAGAATGAAATATGGCCTTTTGTAGCAACATGGATGAAACTGGAAAGTGTTATGTTAAGTGAAATAAGTCATACAGAGAAATATAGACACCATATGTTTTCATTCTTATGTGGGTCCTGAGAAGCTTAACAGAAGACCATGGGGGAGGGGAAGGGGGAAAAAAAAGTAACAGAGAGGGAAGGAGCCAAATCATAAGAGACTCTTAAAAACTGAGAATAAACTGAGGATTGATGGGGGGGTGGAAGAGAGGGGAAAGTAGGCGATGGGCATTGAGGAAGGCACCTGTTGGGATGAGCACTGGGTGTTGTATGGAAACCAACTTGACAATAAATTTCATATGAAAAATTTTCATATGAAAGAAAGAAAGAAAGAAAGAAAGAAAGAAAGAAAGAAAGAAAGAAAGAAAGAAAGAAAGAAAGAAAATGGGTCTGGGAAAATCTTCCCATACAACACCAAGCAATTCTAGGACACAAGTAGGGTGTCTGAGAATTCAACTCAATTCTGACATTATCCACTAGGAGATAGCACCAGATTCCACAGGTTGAGGTCTTGGTCCCATAAGAATGCCCCCACACCCACCCCACTTCAGCCTCCAGTTGTAAGTCCCGGCTGTTACTTATGTTCCAACAAACTCACTATAAAATGGAGGTTCCAGGGGCGCCTGGGTGGCTCAGTCGGTTGAGCGTCTGACTTTGCTCGGGTCACGATCTCGCCATCCGTGAGTTCGAGCCCCGCATCAGGCTCTGTGCTGACAGCTCGGAGCCTGGAGCCTGCTTCCGATTCTGTGTCTCCCTCTCTCTCTGGCCCTCCCGCCGTTCATGCTCTGTCTCTCTCTGTCTCAAAAATAAATTTTAAAAAAATGAAAAAAAAAAAAAAATGGAGGTTCCAATGACCCCCTCTGACTTGGGATACCAACCTCAAGCCCAGGTTGTTTCCTATACTTATGACTGACTGGTTATAAATTAAAGGTTCCTATCACCCCTTACTCAGGTTCAGTTAATTTGCAAGAGAGGCTCACAGAACTCAGAGAAACATCTTACCAGATCACCAATTCATCATAAAAGCATATATGACTCAGGAATATCCAGATGGAAGAGATACATAGGACAGAGCATGAGGAAAAGACGTCTCCAGATGCACCACTCCCCCAGCACCTCCACCAGTTCACCAATCCGGGAAGTCTCCAAACTCAGTCCTTCCGGGTTTTTATGAAGGCTTCATTACATAATCATGATTGATTAAATTATTGGCCATTGATTCAACCTCCAGTCCCTCTCTCCTCCCTAGAGGTCAAAGGGTGGGACTGACAGTTCCAAATCACAGGGTTGGTTCCCCTAGCAACCAGCCCCCACCCTTAGGTGGGGTCAGAACATCACCGCATTAACATAACAAGACATACCTATAAGGCTTTCATTGCAGGAAATTCCAAAAGTTTAAGGACCTCTGTGCCAGAAAAGGGAAGAAGACTAAATACATATTTCGTATTATAAATCACAATATCACTGAGCCCTTGTGCTTGTCCTGTATAATAAACTGAAGAAAGTCATCTAGCTGCAGTCTAACTAGAAATAGCAAACAAGGGATTCGTGTAGAATACTCACCACACTTACCACATGAACCACTCTCCTTTGAGAAAATTCTGGTGTCTTTTACCCAAGGCAGCTCATATTTGTATGATGATGGCATGGAAAGCTTTAGGAAAAGGAACCAAATGTGATCACACCCAACCATTGGCCCTGATGCTCCCACATACTGGTTATTTGAGTTTGGCCAGGGAAAGAATGACTGTTATTTGGGATCCAGACCAATCAGATTTAGAAACCATCTAATCAAAGTACTATTTTGTAAGACCCCAAATTATGTCTAAGTATTTATTTGGACAAATTATGGTTCCATTTGTACTTATATCCTACATACCATGTTGCACAACAGAATATTTTCAGTTATGTTCTATGCTGGATATTGTGTTGTAAAATAATAAACAGAGAGAACACATTTTAGAAAAGACCTATGGAAAGGGAAAGCATGAGTTTTGAAAGAGAAACTGGCTTCCTTACCATTTTGCCAATGATTGGCCATGGATGAAAGAACTCTTTCTTCTTATCTCTCTTGCCCCTTCCAAATGAGAAAAAATATGTGAAAATCTCTAATCAGGTGCCTGGCATGTTGCCAGAAATAAACATTAGTTTCCTTTTCTTTTCCATTAAGCTTCACCTCCCCAGCCTACCTGGTATGCTTTGGAATATATTAAAACCCATAAGTAAGCTACAAAAATAGCAACCTTTGGAACACTAACTGGAAATTATAAGAGAGGTAAACTATACACAGAAGACTTGAAACAATTAATGTTATTCCAACTAATGTCATTGAATAACTGGATTTGAGACTGTTTTTGGTCCCCTTATGTTCATTCTCCCCTTTTTATGTAGTAATGGAAGTTTAATGTGGCAACTGGGCACCTGATGATGTGGCATAAAAACTGCATTTTATAATCTCCCTTGCGGTTAGGCAAGGACATGATGCTAACCTCTGGCCAAGGAGATTCCAGCAACAGCGGTGTGTGCAGCTTCCTGGAAGAGACCTCACCTCAGTCCCACCCCCAAATCACAATAAAGCCCCAAGCTGGCCTCTCTCTCTGTTCTCATGCCATTCTTGGGCCACCTGGGAAGCCTGCCCAGGAGGCTTTCTATCCCCCAAAACTTCAGTATGTATTTTTTATATCCTTTTGATACATACATGGCATATGTGTACCAAATTTTGGGGGTGCATTCATTAAGATATAAAAATATATAATGAAGCTTTCTGGGGATCTACTTTTTTCTGGTATCTAAATGTTTAACAAGAAGTTTTCATAACCACCAAGACTTGAGAAACATTTTTCTAAAGCATATAAATTATACAGAATGGTAGACCAGTGGTAGGCCAATGATGTCACAGTCAAAAGAAGAAAAGAAGAACAAGAAAAACTTCTGGTTTCTCAATCTAGTTACTAAATGTTTGCTGAGCATTTAGTCTGAGCTGTGACCTATGTCTCGGGGTGTAGCAGTAAACAGAACAGACAAAACTCCTGTCTTCATGGGTCTTATGCTGCATATTAGTGTGAGAACATTACAATACAATTGAGAGTTTTCAGTGGAAGGGTTGTGGGGGAAGGATGCTTGTCAGCGTCATTCGGGGAAACACCTACCCTTATTTCCTCTCAAATAATAATGACGACAAGAATTATCATCAATATTTTGTGAGCAATTATTCTGTGCCAGGCAGTGTGCTTAGCACTTCATACATGTCACCAGGAATTTCAGTGCAGGCATTGACACCGATTTGTTCCCCGTTTGACCCAGTTGGGCATAATACAAAGAGCACTGTATATGAATTCAGAATTACTTACACTCAATTCCTGATTTAACCATTTGCTGGCTGTGTGATCTTTGGAAGTCACTCAGCTGTCCTTACTCTCTATTTTATTAAATAGGAAGGAATATTGCCTTTACGCTGTCTTTCTAGAGTCATGGAGAGGACCAACTGACATCTCCCATGCTAACCACTTAGGCAGCACTCAGCACATAGAAAAGACTTGATAAATATCAGTCATTATTACTAAACTATTTAATATTTTATTATTAAATAGAGAGTAAGCAAAAAGACATTGCACTATAAAGTTAGCCTCATGGTATGGATTTCACAGGGCACCACGGTTTTCTTCGTGTTAGTTTAAATTTTTCCTTAATAGAAACCACACAATATAACTTACACTCAAATTATTTTTATCTTATTTATTGTATTAGATTATGAAGCAAAGATTATACTTTATTGCCTCATGTTCCATTCTTAAAACTGAGTGTATCATTCTTCTAGCGGCAGAAATCCAAATGTAGATTTTGCTACATAAATATCTGCTAGTAGAAAATTGGAAAAAAGGGATGGCTGGCTGGCTCAGTTGGTTAAGCCTCTAACTTCAGCTCAGGTCATGGTCTCACGGTTTGTGAGTTTGAACTCTGTGTCGGGCTCTGTGCTGACAGCTCAGAGCCTGGAGCCTGCTTGAGATTCTGTGTCTCCCTCTCTCCGTGCCTCTCTCTCTCTCTCTCTCCCCCAAAAGAAAATTGTAAAAGAGTACTTATTTTATGTAGTGTCTTCCAGCTCTGGGCCAAGATATTTTTTAAAAACTTCTTTTGGGGCACCTGGGGCTCAGACAGTTAAGCATCTGTATTAGATTATGTATTCAATTATTAGACTAATTGAATTTTTTCAATTAACTAAAGAAATAATTTTTTTAAATTTTTTTAACGTTTTTTATTTATTTTTGAGACAGAGAGAGACAGAGCATGAACGGGGGAGGGGCAGAGAGAGAGGGAGACACAGAATCCGAAGCAGGCTCCAGGCTCTGAGCCATCAGCCCAGAGCCCGTCGCGGGGCTCGAACCCACGGACCGCGAGATCGTGACCTGAGCCGAAGTCGGACGCTTAACCGACTGAGCCACCCAGGCGCCCCAAGAAATAATTTTAATTATACAAAGTTTAATATGTCAGCTCAGATCATGATCTCACAGTTTGTGAGTTCAAGCCCTACATCAGGCTCTGCACTGACAGGGCAGAGCTTGCTTGGAATTCTCCCCCTCCCCCTAACTCTCAAAATAAATCAATAAACTTTAAAAAATAAATAAATAAAACCTCTTTTAATATCAGTTATTATTACCAGCATAACTGCAACATTATTGTCAACCAACTTCATAAAATCACATTGCATAGGTATAATATCATATTTCCTTAAGTATTCTAGGTTTTTCTAGTCCTTTATAGACAATGTGAGATTGTACATTCTTTACATATATATCTTTGCACACATCAACAAGAATATATGTAGGACGATTTCATAAAGTAAATTTACTGGGCCAAAAGTTACACGTGTTTAATTTTATTTCTAATATATGTAGTCAAATGGCTTTCCCAGAGGTCTGCAATAATTTATACTCCCACCAACAGTGGAAAAGCCTTTTTACCTACCACCTCTATTAACATAATCTTAAAAACTATCATTGGAAGAGGGTGAAATTAATGGCCAAAAGGTGGCTGCCGAATTACTTGTAAATTTTAAGTATGTATCTTTGTTTCCATCCCCTCTATAAAAAATAAATAACTGATCTCTGAATATATGTAATTTTAGCCTCCACATTTGATATGTATTAAACTGTTAAAGAATTTTTTCAATTAACTAAAGAAATAATTTTAATTATACAAAGTTTAATATGTCAGCCCTAGATTGGAAAGAGCTGGACAGACCTGGTTTTAAATTCTCTGTATTGTTGCCCGGAGCCTGTTTCGGATTCTGTGTCTCCCTCTCTCTGACCCTCCCCCATTCATGCTCTGTCTCTCTCTGTCTCAAAAATGAATTAAAAAAAAAAAAAAAGTTATTAAAAAAAAAAAATTCTCTGTATTGTTGTTGATGTGTTAGCTTTCAAAAGGTCCAGAAGATGGCAGTATAATGATGTTTTTCCTAAATTTTAAAGAAAAAATTTAGTAGGAAAATCTGAAAATATATAGATTGTTCCCATTTTTATATTCTCTTTTCTTAAAATGATGCAAGATCACGAGTTTCAAGCCACTAAGAAATGAGCACAGGAGCCTTCACACATAGGAAAGAGGAAGAGTGACCAGGTGGGAAGGGTACCCAACAGGGAATTTGAGGACTCCTGCTTTAAATTTCGGCCCTTTGGGCAAGTGCCTTACTCTCTACATTTTTCGGGCATCTGGGTGGCTCAGTTGGTTGAACATCTGACTATTGATTTCGGCTCAGGTCATGATCCCAGAGTCATGGGATCGAGCCTTGTGTCAGGCTCCACTCTGAGTACAGAGCCTGCTTAAGATTCTTGTTCTCTCTCTCTCTCTCTCTCCCTCTGCCCCTCTCCCTTGCTCATGCTCTCTCTGTGTCTCTCTAAAATTTTTAAAAAAAATTTCTCGTAGGTAAAGTCATCTAGCAATGCCCACCTCACAAAACAATTGTGAAGGATTAGCTGCAATATATAAATGTGTGCATTTATAGAGCACTACAAATGAGTGAGCACTCTGGTTACAGTACTTTATAATTTTTTTTGTATTTATTTATTTTTGAAAGAGAGAGAGAGAGACAGAGCATGAGTGGGGGAAGGGCAGAGAGAGAGGGAGACACAGAATCAGAAGCAGGCTCCAGGCTCTGAACTGTCAGCACAGCTCACAGACCTCAAGATCATGACCTGAGCTGAAGTGGGATGCTCAACTGACTGAGTCACCCAGCTCAACTACTGAGCCTCTGGCTACAGTACTTTTAAAAATCCTTCTCCATTAGAGATACCTGCTGAAATATTTATGGTTGAAATGATATGGCTATCTTGGGTTTGCTTTTAAATACTTTTTTTTTTTAATGTGAAGGTGTGAGCATAGATAAAACAAGATTCACAAATTATTGACCACTTTTGGAGCAGTTGTGATGGGGTGGTTATACTACCCTGTTTGTGGGTATGATTTTACTTATTTATTTTTATTAAAAAATGTTTAATGTTTATTTTTGAGAGAGAGACAGAGCGTGAGTGAGAAAGGAGCAGAGAGAAAGAGGGACAAAGAATCCAAAGCAGGCACCAGGATCTGAGCAGTCAGCAAAGAGCCTGATGCAAGACTAGAACCCACAGACTGTGAGATCATGACCTAAGCCAAAGTCGGATGCTTAACTGACTGAGCCACCCAGGTATCCTTTGTGGGTATGATTTTTAAATGGCCATGTACATGCACACACCTCACTCTGGCTGAAATGCACAGAACAGGTTACAGGGAGGCAATGGCAGAGGCAGAGAGGGTGGTTGGTCTGTGTAGGAGGTGACAGTGGCTTAGGCTGGCCTGACGGTAGTGGAGATGTTACTCAAGTGTGGGGACTCAGAATACTATGGAGATCAAATTGACCAGACTTCTTGGTGACTTGGGGATGGGTGCAACAGAAGCACTTCCAGAAGTCCTGGAATTTTAGCTTTATTATGATGAGTGGGGTCGAGGGCGGGGTACAGCTTTGGGAAGAGTTCTCTTTGCCCAGTTTGAGATTCCTATCAGGCAACATTATGGAATTGTCAAGTCTGCAACTTGGTGGTGTTCATGGCACAGATCAGGCCCGGAAATGTAGATCTGGGATTCAGAGTCATGTGGATAACATTTACAGGGGCACTGAGTGATGTCACCAAAGGAGTGAAGACATATAGAAGGAACCTCAGAACAGATGTTTAGAGACTGAGCATCAATATTCCCATGTGTATAACAGAATCATCATAGCGCTATTGGAAAGATTACATATGATTTTGGTTTGCAAAACACGGTGAGTGAGTGTTCAATACCTCATTCATTGTTAGCAAATGACCTCTCCTACTTCCCTGTAAGAAGCAGAAAACAAAGGCCATCAGGAGGCTTCTGCCCTGCCTTCAAATCTGCTTGTAAGTCTATCATTCATTCTCTTTCCTTCCAATGTCATGAGGAAACAAATTCCCTTTCCTCTTCAAAGTCCATTTTTCCCAACAGGCTGTCAGTTCTATCCCTCCCACCACTTCTGGGACATTGCCCTACCAATTATGACATTCTGTTTTATACTTTGTATTCTTTCTCCTTTATAGGCTTTTCCTCTCAGTCTACAAGCATGAGTGTATTCCACCTTTAAAAAAAAAAGTCTTCCTTATTGCTTTTAATGATTTTTCTATAGAACGTGCTTCTCTGTTTTTATTATGCATATGAAAATCAGGGGATCTTGTTGAAATGCAGGTTATGATTCAGCAGGTAGAGAGGGAGTGCAGAGCTGAGATTCTGTTGAATGCTGATGCTTGTGCCACTGGTCCACAGACCACACTTTGAGTAGCAAAGTCCTGGAGCAGTGGTTCTCAACCTTGACTGTATACTGGAGTCACCTAGAAAGCCTTAAAGAATGTTCATACCTGGGTGCCATGTCTTTGACATGGGCTGTGGGCTTGGCATCAGGCTTTAAAAATAAGTCTCCCTAGAGGCCCCTGGGGGGCTCAGCTGGTTAAGCTCCGACTCTTTGATCTCGGTCAGGTCATGATCTCACGGTGTGTGAGTTTGAACGCCTCGTGCTTGGGCTTCTGTCTCTCCCTCTCTCTGCCCCTCCCCTGCCCTCACCTGCTCTCGCAAAATAAATAAATAAACTTCAAAAAAAAAATCTCCCTGGATGATTCTAATATGCAACCAGAATTGAGAACTCCTGCTTTCCAGAGGGTGGCATTACAAGGAACTTCCAACATCATATATTTCCAACAGTGTCTGAAATCTTTACCAATACTATGTTAACTTGGATGCAAACAAAACAAAACAAAAAGGAAGATGGATCAGAAGAAAATAAGGGGGAAAGAAAAAAAAAGGAAAGTATGGGAAGAAGGAAGGGGGAGAAGGAGGGAAGAGGATGAGAAGAAGAAAGGCTCTTCTTGGCCAAATAAGTAAAGCACTTTGCTTCTCAATCAAATTTCCTGAAGTGCCCACTTCCTCACTTCCCATTAACACCTTGACCCTGTTCAGCCTGGCTTCTGTGCCTTTATCTCCCTAAAACGGAACTGACACCGAGCACACAAGGCAAGGGCACATGTCTCAGTTCTTACCTTACTTGGTCTTGCTGAGGTATCTGACACTATTAGCCACCACTGGAAGAGATCCCACAGACCTGAAGCAACATGCTGGCACTCATCATATTACTATGCTGTTTTTCTTCTTTCTTGTGAGCTACAAAAGAGAATAGCAAATTGTGAATGAGTTTAGGTTATCTTTAAGCTTTTTCAAAGCTCTTGCAAAAAATTCTGTGTTCAAAATCAGTATGTCCAACCTAAAAAAGATAATTAAAAAGAGTCAAAGCATTTTTTCCCCTCTCTGAAGTAAACTCTCAACACTAGGGACAAAATTCAACAGGTCTGCTTTCTCATACAAGAGTTGAGGGGGGGAATAGGTGAGCCCACGACCAAACAGACACTTGTAAAAAAGAAGAAACATTTTTCACAAAGAACTTGGCGGCAGTTCAAGTCCTTCACGAAGCATAGGCTAAGATAGCATTCAAGCGCCGGGAAAGCCTGCGAAGCAAAAGGGAGGTAAGAGCAGGAGTGGGCAAGAAGGGTGTCCCACCACCCTGCAGGTCTGACATCTGGAAGGCAAAACGAGGGAGCAGGACTTGGTTGGGGGCAGCAGTTGGGGCAGGGTGGAGAGAGAGCATCAGACCACGGTGCAGCTCAGAGAAAGTCTCAGAGCCCAAAGCGGACAGAGGTGGCCCGCTGGAGCGCCCCCGCGTGGGGAGGACCCGCCCGGCTCTAGCTCGCCTGCCCCGCAGAGTCACTGGCTGAGAGCAGCCGGCCCGCGTGTGCTTTGGGGAATCCTGCAGTGGACCCTCAGGCAGCACAGGTGGATCCGCGGTGAGCGAAGAACCGAGCAGCACAACCTCATGGCTGCCCAGGACCGAAACTATATGGGCAGTTCTTTGGGTAGTTTTCAGTATAATTGGGATAGCAGAATAATCTTTGACAGGTCTTCCTCTCAGCTTCTGAAACTTTCAAGTCATTCCTGATCTTCTTAAAAGCATCCAAAGTAGGTCCAGTCTAAAAGCAAGGAAATTGGCCCCGATTTGATAAAATGCCCAAGACAGACAGTGCTGTCCTCTGGAAACACACCCCACACAGGGTTTAAACCACACCCCTCTTGGCTCTCCTCCATCCGGTCCTCCTCCTGGCGCTCTGTTCCTGTTGGGATGGGATTTGAAGTACTAATTAATATGCTTTTTTATTAATAGTTTTTCCTCCTCTCTTACCTCATCCCTTAACCCAATCCAGTCGTGAAAAGTGGGACAGACATTAAAGGTACACAGTATTCAAATCTCTCTTTGGGTTGTATTGCTCATCCGGCGGGACCCAGAGGTGGGAGTGGGGAATTTGCCAAGAACTGGGGGTAGGGAGCAAGGACCAGTCTGGGGGACACACATACAACATCTCAGTATCTTGACTATTCTCCTTTCTCTCTGCTTTTGCCATCCCAGAGAAGTTTATCTAGTTTGTGAGGCCTAGAGACATGGGAGTGTCAAATCAAGACCCAAGCCCAAAATCATCTGCATTAATCCCTAGCAAAGTCATTTTGCCATTAGTGAAAGAATAATATGATCTATACTGGTGACATTGGGCAAGAGGAAGAAAGGACCGAGGCTCGATGCGAAAAAAAGTCATGTCTTAGCCATGCAGCAAAGAGAAAGAAGCACATTTTGAAAAGTAAAAGGGACATTTTTAAATTTAATCAGGTACAAAACTTGCAGACAAAATGTGAAGTGTTAGATATAGAAACCTATAGGTAGAACAGAACAGTCCTGATCTTAAATGGCTAAAACTTTTTACCTCATTATCACCTCCTTCCAACAGCTCTTAAGTGCACAATTTTCCAGCAGGAGATGAACAACGAATTTAATGAGAATTATAAATGAAGGGAAATTACCCCAGACCGGATTCCTGGTCCAGATGAAAATTTCTTTCTCTGAGCACCTGAAAACAGGTTTGCAGCCTGGGCCCTCTCTGGGTTTTTCAGAATGTGGCCCCAGGATCTTCTGCCTCAGTGGGAGTCCCTGTTAAAAGGCCATTCCTCAGGCTTACCCCAGACTTACTGAGCCAATCTGTAATACACAATTTTATTATTATTATTATTTTAACGTTTATTTTTTTTTTGAGACAGAGAGAGACAGAGCATGAGTGGGGGAAGGCCAGAGAGAGAGGGAGACACACAATCTGAAACAGGCTCCAGGCGCTGAGCTGTCAGCACAGAGCCTGACGCGGGGCTCAAACTCACGGATCGAGAGATCATGACCTGAGCCGAAGTCGGACTCGTAACCAGCTGAGCCACCCAGGCGCCCCTGTAATACACAATTTTAACAACCACGTTGCGTGATTGTTATGCATGCTCATGTTATACAATCACTACTTCTGAATTTAAGGAAACTTGCCAGAAGAGTGTGAAGAATGCTAATACCTGGGATAAGGGAATAGTCTAGTTTGTATTTCTATTACAGAATAACAGAAAACATTATGGCCCTTGTGTATAATTTAGGATCAAGAGCAGACAATACCCAGATCACAGTAGCAACCTTATTTTATTTAAAAGTTTTTAAGGTTTTTATTTATTTTTGAGAGAGAGAGAAACAGACCATGAGTGGGGGAGGGGCAGAGAGAAAGACGGAGACACAGAATCTGAAGTAGGCTCCAGGCTCTGAGCTGTCAGCACAGAGCCCAACACAGGGCTCGAACTTGGGAACAGAGAGATCATGACCTAGGCTGAAATCAGATGCTATGCCGATGGAGCCACCCAGGTGCCCCTGGGCCTCTGATGTTCTTGATATTCTATGATATTCAGGCAAAGTGCTGCTTCTTCTCTTCTTCCTGGATGCATGGCCACCCACCCGGTGACTGCATTTCCCAGCCTCCTTTCCAGCTACATGTGGCCATATGACCAAGTGTGGGCCAATGGAATGTGACTGAAAGACAGTGCACAATTTCAAATCATCCCTAACTTAAGTCAGGCTACTCTCTGGAATATGGCTTTTCTCACATTCTGTGAATTGCATCAAGGTAACAAGAGTGACTTCAATCGTACAGAAAAGGACAATGTCCAAAGAAATGGAGTAACGAGGTGGTAGGAACTTAGTTCTTGATGAGCCCTGTGGAGAAGAGCTGCTCCATCAGCTTAGACAGACTGTATTGTTATATACATGAAGGAAAAATTAGCTCCCATATAATTTAAGCCACTATATTTTTTGCCTTGCCTTTGCTATCACAGCTTACTTAGGCTTTACCCTAACAAACACTAAGAACTACCCTTAACCAGTTACCACTTAGAAGCACCCATTAAATCAAATTTCTAAATCCTTGGCAGTCAGTGTCATGTTTATCTTCCCCAACAGACACTTTGCTTACATGGACCCTATATAGCAAACATCAGAAAGGGAGCTATACCTTACCAAGAAGGAGACTATAAAAAATTCTAAGACATAAAGAAATGCAGAAGGTCACCATGCATGTAGGTAAAACATAGATTTATGAGGCTAGTGTGATTTATGAGGCAGCTTTGTCCCTATGGCCAGACTTTGTATGACATTGGAATATACTCCTTTCCAGCATCTCAACAAAGAACACACTTTTTCAATGTTTTTTAAAAAAGGTAATCTTTATTGGTTTTCTTGTAAAAAATATAAATTGACTTAAGGTGTTTAAGAAAGGATTTTCAGGTGTTGAAAGAGGCGTCATTGGGTAGACTCTTCAATCTGCTAACAGCAACAACAAAAAAAGCCAAGTACAAATTGAATGCTCTCAATTTAGTAAATGACACACATATAAACAAGTGGTTCTGAATTTTTGCACATTTGACTTATAACACTTGAACTTGTGCATTATACAAAGATGCCCTTTAACTATAGTTCATGTCCTGAATTCAGACTTTCTTAAGTCTGGAAAACCAATATTTTATACTATTTATACTGCCTGTCCCAAAACAGACCATATTTATACTGCCTGTCCCAAAACAAACTAGACTATTCCCTTATTTGATTTTGCCACATTCAACCATAGCATAGACTTGAATATGTAACTGAGTGCTGTCTATAAATATACACAAATAGAAAAAATTTATGAAAATCTTATTAGTGAGTCAGAGGGCTACATTACCCTCTGAGTTAAGAGACTGCAGACTATTTTTATATTCCTTTGTCTATTTTTGCATTTTCAAAACTATATATAATTAGCTTATAGGTTTTTTGTGGGTTTTTTTTTCATTTTATTTATTTTAGAGACAGAGCACAAGGGTGAGAGGGGGAGAGGGGCAGAGGGAGAGAGAATCTTTTTTTTTCTTTTTATTTAAATCCAAGTTAGTTAACATATAGTGTAATAATGGTTTCAGGAGTAGAATTTAGTGATTCATCACTTACATATAATGTCCAGTGCTCATCACAACAAGTGTGCTCCCAAGTGCCCATCACCCTTTAGCCCATCCCCCCACCCACCTCCTCTCCAGCAACCCTCAGTTTGTTCTCTGTATTTAAGAGTCTCTTATGGTTTGCCTTCCACTCTGTTTTTATCTTATTTTCCTTTCCTTCCCCTATGTTCATCTGTTTTGTTTCTTAAATTCCTCATGAGTGAAATCATATGGTATCTTTCTCTGACTTATTTCACTTAGCATAATACCCTCCAGTTCCATCCACGTTGTTGCAAATGGCAAGATTTCATTCTTTTTGATCTCCGAGTAATATTCCATTGTGTATATATACTACATCTTCTTTATCCATTTGTCAGTCGATGGGCATTTGGGCTCTTTCCATAATTTGGCTATTGTTGATAGTGCTGCTATAAACATTGGGGGGGGGGGCATATGCCTCTTTGAATCAGCATTTTTGTATCCGTTGGATAAATACCTAGTAGTGCAATTGCTGGCTCCTAGGGTTGCTCTATTTTTAATTTTGTGAGGAAACTCCATACTGTTTTCCAGAGTAGCTGCACCAGTTTGCATTCCCACCAGCAGTGCAAAAGAGTTCCACTTTCTCTGCGTCCTCACCAACATCTGTAGTTTCTTGAGTGGTTAATTTTAGCCATTCTGACAGGTGAGAGGTGGTATCTCATTGTGGTTTTGATATGTATTTCCCAAGAGGGAGATAATCTTAAGTAGGTTCCATGCTCAGCACAGAGTCCGATGAGGGGCTCGATCCCACAACCCCTGGGATCATGACTTGAGCTGAAATCAGGAGTCGGACGCTCAACTGACTGAGCCACCCAGGCACCCCAATGAGCTTATAGTTTTATAATAAAGAGGAAACAGACTTATAGGGTCTCACAACTATAGTAGGATTTCTCATTCTCTTTCCATGTCTCCTCAGTTCCTGCTCCAATGCCTTACACATAATATATGCTCAATAAATAAGTGCAAGAGAAGGAAGAAGGGAGAAAAGAGAAAAGGAAGGAAGAATGAAATGGAAAGGGAGAAATCTGTTAAGTGCCATCTGTTTGCCCCTCCAGGTTCACTCTCCACCCTGCTCTGAACCCTAAGACTGATCAACATGAACTGCCTAAGTGGGTTCCTTGTTTCCTGGTTTCTGGTTGGCTTTGGCCAAGGGGATGCACCATCACATCGGGTGTGGAGTAAATATTTATTCCCCGGAATCACTCCCTGTGGGTCACTGTAGCCTGCTGTCCCCCTCAACCAGCCAGACCCAAGACCCTTCCCTACACAGCTCTTCTGACTGGAGAAAGCACTGCCCCCCTCTCCCTTCAGATCTTGGGGTGACAACGTGCCTCGCACTCACATCCAGTGTGCTGCCCTCTCTTTTACACTGTTTATACCTCTTGTCCAGCCCTTTATAAATAGTCCCATTATTAAACTCTCCTAAAGGTGTCCGATTTGAATGAACCACATATGTATTGTCATGACCCAAACTGACACAGAATCTGTTGGTAACAAAGAGCCCAACAAGTTCTCTCCTCCAATAACTAATCTTGAAGAAATGTTCAGAAAAACATTTTTAAAACATCACTAATATTGCTCATTTCAAAAGTTTGAACAACAAAAAGATTATTTTCATTGAGAAGCTCCACTTTAACATCAAAGATTTTGTAGTTATGATAGTTACGCTTTTTCTCTTGAAAAGACAAATAGAAAAATCTACATGCATAGTCCCTTCTTTCTTCATCCTTTCAATAACCTTAGGAGATTTAGCACCCTCTACATACTCAATATTAATTGCTTAAAACAGGCACAAATGAAGGATACCTATTATAGTATGAGAATGTTCTCAGAGATTAGTTATTCCTTTTTAAAGATCATTTCTTAACTATGCATCAATATGATTTTTTTCCCTTGGTGTCCTTGAAGGCAAAAAGAAAAAAAAAAAAAATACCCAGGAACGACAAGCAGGGTTATTTTAGTACTTAAAAATTAGTATTAATTTTTCAAAAATCAAAATCCAAAAACCAGAGGTCTTAATCCAATTTACAAATCTTATTATTTTATTTCTACATCTAGTGAATTTTAACATGAATCTTTAAAGTGACCTTTTAATAATATTTTATGTCATTTACAATTAAATTTTGCTTAAATATTCTAAATTTAATACATTCCTTTTACTTATCCTTCTAATTAGCAGAACTTACCTGTATGTCTAGGATAATAATGAATCCAATGAATTAAAATTGTAAATTTTGTAAATCTTAAGTTCTGTTAAACATTGCAATGCTTTTTACAAGCTTTGTAAACCTATCTTAATCTTTTCAACTTAAAAAGTCACAACTCTAAAATTAAAAACTCAAGTATACATTTTAAGTTGGAATCTTGAGGACAATGTATAAGATCCTCTAATAAGCCAAATTATCTTAACTATTACAAACATTTTAAGTATAAAACATAGTCAAATCATACCCAAGTTAATGCAAAATAATTTATATCATTGGTTGTTAGTTCATTATTTCTATATGTAAGGGTCAAATGAGAGAGTTATATTATCCAAGCAAATTGGAACTATTATCACAAGTAAGTTGATTTAAACATCCCCCAAACAAACAAGGTTATCTGCTTAGTGGCTGATATTGACCACAAACTTTTGACCA
Organism: Panthera tigris; assembly: GCF_018350195.1. Lineage (NCBI taxonomy): Eukaryota > Metazoa > Chordata > Mammalia > Carnivora > Felidae > Panthera > Panthera tigris. The sequence continues at coordinate 205,354,446 of NC_056660.1, forward strand.
AGACACCTCTGGAGCAGCCAACATTTAGAGCAATTTTTGTTGCAACAATCAGGCAGCCTGAGCCTTATTTTATGGGGTGGTCTCAACAGCCCCATTCCTCGGATTCAGGTTATATATCACCTAATACTCGAGGTTGGATTTAGTTCATTTATTTACTCCTCGATTCTACTCTTAATTGTTTCATATTTTTCCTGTTGGAAAAAATCATTCTTACAAATGTTTTAATGATACCGTTTAGGTTGTGTATATCTTTTCTTTTTCTGTGTCATGCTAATAATAGTGGTCTCTTACCATGACCACCACTCTTCTTCAGGTTACCACATGAGAGCAATGGTCTGGGTTAAGGATACGTTTCATAGGTCTCTAGAGTAAGCACTTTAATGTTTCCCAGCCTTCTTGGGCCCTGCTCTTGCATGGTATGCCTTAGCCTGTGCAGGACTAGTCTTAGATGACTTGGGTTGAGTGGCCCTGGGCTGAGAAGGCTTACACTGGGAGGACTGGGATGGGCATGGTTTGGGCTGAGTGGGTTTGGGTGGAGAAGGTTTAGCGTGGGAGGGGTGGCACTCAGTGGGTTTTGTTTGAGTGGGTTTGGGTTGAGAGGGCACAGGTTGAGAGTGTTTGACCTGGGATGGCTTGGGCTGACTCGGTTTGAACTGAGAGCTGGGTAAACATTTGCTATTGGACCTTTGGAAGGCTGGATTTAAAGGCCCATCCTGTGTCTTCAGTTTGGCTCCTTGATGAGAGGCAGGCCTTAAAGGTTTTTTTGTGGCTCCTGCTGGTTGAAAGGCCTGAGGGTAAAAACCTTCAATATGGGATGTTGTTTTCATAGGTTTCCCAGGTGCCCTTGGTGGCTGTGTTCTATGGGTGTAGCCTTGCTTAGGCTGTGACTTCCCAGCTGCTTCTGCTGGCTGCAGACCCAGGGAGTGGGAGTGACCTACCTGGGAGACCACTACCACAGACCTTTCAAGAGCTCCTGTTGTCTGTGGTCTCCTGGACCAGGCGTGTACATGCTGAGACACAGGTCTTGGTAGTCCTCCAATTGTTTTAGTCATAGGATGTCCCAAAGCAGTTCTTGAAAATTTCGTGAATCTTTCAGGTGAATAAAATCTCTGGGGCTGGAAGTACCGAAACCCAAAACTTTTACCTCGACCATAGGCCCTTGTTTTCTGAAAGGGCCAGGGACAGAACCACTTAGACCTCTGCTCTGACCAAAAGTGGGAGCCTGTAACCCAGGGGGCTTTCAAAGAAACATGGTTAAAGTTCCCTCCAATTCTGGTTGGTAAAGGACAGTTTTCCAGACGAGGCACGAATCCTGGGAGGAGGTAGAAATTCTGGAGATTCTGGCTAGCCCCAGATTCTCCAGACATCACAGCTGGATTTTCACATGAGCTTTCTGACTGACTGGGTCTTTGTTGTCTCTCATCTTTAGCTGTTCCAGACAAATTTTCACTAGGGGGAGTTTGAATCCCCTGAACGTTCTCAAAGTCTTGGTCTACCTGGATTCCCAACTCCCTGGCCAGGGAGCCCATGTCCTCCACAGACACACATCTGAGCGAAGAGGACATCACTTCCTGGAGAGCAGCTTGAAGACCCTCAATATTCTTCCCTCTCTCCCCAGGTGCCTCCCCCTTCCAAAACAGTAGCTGTGATGGCTTCAACTTCAGAGTCGTCTGGAAAAGCTGTGTCTCTTCACTCTCCTGGGCCTGGGGACTGAGGACAAAGTAGAATCTCTCGGCGGCAGCTTCTCCTAAAAACATTAGCAAGTCCCACTCCTTCTCACCTAGGTAGTCAGTGAAAAAAAACACAGCTGAGGAAACTTCCATCAAGAAACCAAACTGTGTCCAAAAACTTTCTAGATCTCCACGAAGGTTGGCCAGAGCAACAGGCTTTTGGAAAACACTAGGATTTTCCATTAGACCATTGCTATCAGGAAAATGCCACATTATCTCTACCAGGCCATCAGAGATCTGCCGGGGAAACACTGGGCCAGTAAAATCCTGATGGAGAAAGATTTTGTGTGATTTTAGTTGGTCAGAGACAAGCAGTGTGTTGAGGATTCTGGACTTGGAGAAGCTACAGTATCCTAGGCGCACAAAAGAGATGACAGGCATCTTCATGAGAGTCAGGCACTTTTCTGTATCCCCTATAGGCCCTCCTGAAGATTGTGCTGACCACTTCTTCACAATGCCCTTCATGGCCCCCAGCATTAAGATGCTTTTGTTGTTTTCTGCATCTGGCAGGAGCAGGGGAAGAGCAAACCGGCACTGATACATGTTTGACATGACCTCGCGTTGCAACGAGCTGTCTGAACAGAGCATAGATGCACAAAGAACATCAAAGGGATTAATGGTTTGTATGTCTCTAATTTCCAAATTCTCTACTCCAGTCAGCAGTTCCTCTTTGTTACCCTCACCCAGAACCTTGTGTCTGAGGATTGTATCTCTGGCCGTGACATCCAGCGCTTGAACTTTCATCAGGAAATTCCAGGCTAAGTCTCCTGGAGTCTCAGGTGTCCACATACATCCTCGATCTAAGGAGAATTGTTTAACGACATCTGGCAGAAGCTTTCTGCTCCTATCCATGTTCAAACATGACAGGACATCTTTAAATACCTTTTTTCTTTCTGTAGGGAAAAAGATATTCAGTGAATGTCACATTCAGAATCTAAGCTACCTTCACTGACTTTTAAAATTAAGTAATTGACTTTTTCATTGTAAGAAGATGGAATGATACAAATATAGTGAAAGTTCCTTTTTGCCAGTCTGCCAATTCCATTTTCCTTCTAAGAGATGCCAATATGTTACGTATATTTGCTTCCCATCCTTTTTCTATGCAAGTATATAGGTAATGCATGAACACAGAGAAATATATCATTTGGTTCAGTGGATGCTATTTTATTTTTACATAAATCATATTATCCTAAACAAATGATTCTTCGACTTCGTTTCACTTAATGGTATTCTTTGCAAATTCTTCTAAGTCAGTTCATACACAGATTGACTTAATTCATTTTTAGCTAATCCATCGTACTTCATGATTTGGATGGACCATTACTTATTTAACCATTGTCTACTGATGGTCATTTAGGTTTTCCAATTTTTTGGCTAATGTTTGTATGCAATGATGAAAAACCTTGCTAATATTCCATGATATGCACACGTGTATGAGGAATTCTCTAGGATGATACTGATTTGTTTTTTTAATATTTTTTAATGTTTGTTTATTTTTCAGAGAGAGTATGTACAGGGGAGGGGCAGAAAGAGGGAGACAGAGGATTCAAAGTAGGCTCCATGCTGTGAGCACAGAGCCAGATGCAGGGCTTGAACTCAAGAACGGTGAGATCATGACATGAGCCGAAATCAAGAGTCTGCTGCTTAACTGACTGAGCCACTCAGGCACCCCGAAACTGGTTTCTTTTTTTCTTTTTTTCTTTCTTCCTTTCTGTCTGTCTGTCTTTCGTTCTTTTTTTCTTTTTCTCTTTCTCTCTTTCTGGTTTTTAATTTCTTTTTTTAATATTTATTTATTTTTGAGAGAGAGACAGACAGAGGATGAGTGGGGAGGGCAGAGAGAGAGACAGAGAGACACAGAATCCGAAGCAGGCTGCAGGCTCTGAGCTGTCATCACAGAGCCTGACACTGGCTCAAACTCAACAAACCCCAAGATCATAACCTGAGCCAAAGCTCGACCCTTAACTGACTGAGCCACCCAGGTGCTCCTGATTTCTTTCTTAAATGTATCTCTTGCTACAGTTTGGAGAAATGAAAGTTTTTATGTCCATTAAAGTTTCCTCAGAATTTAGGTGCTGTACCTACTTTCTCCTAATCTCCCATTTCCTAATATACCTCCTAACCACTTCTTGGGAATACAGAGATAGTGCTTAGAGAAAGAAGGTCAGAGAGCACTTTTTTTTTTTTACTCCTGGTAGTATTTACTCCTGGCAAACGAGCATAAGCTTCTTGGATCCCCTATAAAATTAGCCTGGTAAGAAACAACAGAAGTGAGAGAAAGGTATGGATTTCAAGGATTAACAAAGATAACTAAGAAATCCTTGGACAGTCTAAAAGTTGCTTCAAGTGGAATATGTGTTGGGCTAAGAAGGTAAGGGAGGAGTTGGGGCTAGTAAAAAGGGTTCCCAGGGGAGGCAGTGAGAGGCTAGGTTGCAGGAAAGCTTTTAGGTCCTGCTCTTGCCTATCACCTATTTTGCCTTTGGACAACAATCCTCTGTTTCTTCAGCACAAAAACTGGTACCCACACAGCCCAGGCCAAGTACTGACAAGGTATGGACTTGTTAGTCTTTCCTGACTACTACAGAGCTGATCTGGATACCATACCCAGAAGCAACAGAGTAAACAAATCTTATACAGAGCAACAATGATACAATCAACAAGCACAAAAATGGATAAAAAGAAAAAAAGTTAAGAAGCAATAATATCTAGAACCCAATATATGTTTGTAAACTTAAAATTTATGAAAATACCCCAGCTAAGGCAAAAAGAAATGATTTTAGCTTCCACCTACTGAAAGGAGATTCTTGAATTTGAGTCCAATGTATAAAGCCTTAGAACCCATGGAAGAATAATAAAAACTTTAACATATATATACTTGAAGTGTCAGAAAGAGGGGCACCTGGGTGGTGCAGTCGGTTAAGCGTCCGACTTCAGCCAGGTCACGATCTCGCGGTCTGTGGGTTCGAGCCCCGCGTCAGGCTCTGGGCTGATGGCTCGGAGCCTGGAGCCTGTTTCCAATTCTGTGTCTCCCTCTCTCTCTGCCCCTCCCCCGTTCATGCTCTGTCTCTCTCTGTCCCAAAAATAAATTAAAAACGTTGAAAATTTTGAAGTGTCAGAAAGAGAGGAGGGAACAAGTGGGACAGAAATATATATTTAGATAAATAATGGCTGAAGATTTTCAAATTTGGTTAAAAAAATTTTTACAGATTCTGCAAATCCTAAGGGGGATAAAAACAAAGAAAATCATATCTAACTATATAAGAGTTAACTGCTAAAAAAAATTTTTTTTAAGTAAAAAAATAACACTTACAGGGAACAATGATAAAATAACTGTAGACTTAGCATCAGAAACAATGGAAGCCAAAAGACAGGAATGGCATCCATAAAGTGCTGAAGGCAGAAAACCTGTCAATCTATAATTCAATATCTAGCAAAAATATCCTTCTGGAATGAAGGCAAAATAAAGACATTTCTCAATAAGCAAAAAATAAGAGAATTTCCCACTAATGGACCTACACTAAAAGAAATTTAAAAATAATAATAATAAATAAAAATTCTTCAGGCTAAACGGAAACAACATCACATTAAATCTTAGATCTTCAGGAAGAAAGGGCACAGGAAACGGTAAATATATGGGTTCCTGCCACGGGATGAACTCAACTGTAAGCTGGAAGGGAAGGGAGCTGATTGCTATAGTCTATACACAAGTTGACCTTATACAGTGCAGAGCACACAAAGCAACACCATAAGCCTTCTTGAGACTTAGATTTGACACTGTGATTTTTTTTTTGTCATGAATTTTAACATAACAAAAAACATAATGATGTTTCCCCTTTGAATCAGATACATTTGGATTTTTTTTTTTGAGTTCCTAGCTGCATAGACAAACAAATATTACAGAGAAAAAGACCGAGTTAGCCTCATGACTCCAGCCAACTAGACTGGATTGGTTAGCTACTAGAATTACATTGCCAGTCAGAACTACATTATTACTGAAACTTTCCTTGACATGTTTTACTAAAGGTGCTAGATTAATTGCAAAAAATAGCCCCAATTAATGGCTTTCTGGATATATTTTGGATTTCTGCAATATTACTTTGTAAGAAGTGGTATCTATTTTTCCCCAACTCTTGAATCTGTTTTCCCCAACTCTTGAGTATGTCACAACTGTCTTTGTGTGACATACTCTGGCCAACAGAATGTGGCAAAAGTGATGGTGTTATGGGTTGAATTGTGCTCCCCCCCAAAAAAAAAAATTGTGTTGAAGTCCCCAGTACCTCAGAATGTGGCCTTATTTGTAAACAAAATCTTTACAGAGGTCAAATTAAAATGAGGTCATTAGGGTGAGCTCCCATCAAGTATGACTGGTGTCCTTACAAAAAGGGGAAATTTGAAAACAGAGACATGCACAGAGGGAAAGTGATTTGAAGACACACAGAGAGAAAATGGGCATTTAAAGCCAGGAAATAACTGAGGCTACCAGAAACTAGAGTACTGGAACAGCTCTTTCCCTAATGCCTGCAGAGAGCCTTGACCCTGGTAACACCTTGGTTTCAGACCTCTGGCCTCCATAACTATGAGACAATAAATCTCCCATTGTCCTAAGCTACCCTTGTGTAGTGCTTTCTTGAGCCCTAGGAAACTAATTCAGATGGCATGATAGTACTAAATCTAAGCCTTCTCTTCTGTCTCTTTCTCTCTCTCCCTCTTGCCTTCTCTCATACTCCTGTGTCCTCTCTGTAAGAATATGCCCCATCTAGTCCAAGAATAAGTCCAGACTAGACTACCAGAAGACGACAGACTAGTCTATAGCCAGCTGACCACAGACACATGAGAAAACTCAGGAAAGACCAGAGGAACTGCCCAGCCAACTACAGACACATGAATAATAATACACACTTATTGTTTTAAGCAACTGAATTTTGATAAGCTCTATTGTTACACTAAATAACTGACATAGAAAAGAAGATCATACAAAGTAAACAGTAACATGCAAGAAACACATCATAATATTAGAATGTTACCTATAGAATAAGGGGAATGGGGAATAAAGAAAAAGGGAATAAAAAGACATGGGGCTTTTCACAGTATAATGATGATACTATGCAGTGAATAATTAAGTCAACCCTATACGATAAGTGAAATATGTAAATAAATTTTAAAAATTAAGAATGAGGCCTAGGGCGCCTGGGTGGCTCAGTCATTTAAGCATCTGACTTTTGATTTTGGCTCAGGTCTTGATCTCAGTTTGTGAGATAGAGCCCCATGTCAGGTTCCATGCCAGCAGTGCAGAGCCTGCTTGGGATTCTCTCTCTCCCCCTCTCTCTGCCCATCCCATGCTCATGCTCATGCTCATGCTGTCTCTCTCTCAAAATAAATAAATAAATTTTTTAAAAAATGAGGCCTAAAAATGACTATGGATTGGGAAGGTATGAGTGAGGGTGGAACAAGAATTGTGTTGTAAATGGAATATTACTCAGCCATTAAAAAGAATGAACTCGTGGGGTATATGGGTGGCTCAGTAGGTTAAGTGTCCGACTTCGACTCAGGTCATGATCTCGTGGTTCATGAGTTTAAGCCCCACGTGGTGCTCTGTGCTGACAGCTCAAAGCCTGGAGCCTGCTTTGGATTCCGTGTCTCCCTCTCTCCCTCTTTGCCCCTCCCCCACTCATGCTCGGTCTCTGTCTCTCTCTCTCAAAAAGAAATAAACACTAAAATATTTTAATTAAAAAAAAAGAATGAAATACTGTAATTTGCAATGACACGGATGGAGCTAGAGTATATTATGCTAAACGAAATAAGTCATTCAGAGAAAGACAAATACCATATAATTTCACTCATATATGGAATTTAAGAAACAAAACAGATGAACATATGGGAGGGGAGAAAATAAAAAATAAAAAAGAGAGAGGGAAACAAACCACAAGAGACTCTTAACAATAGAGAACAGATTGAGTGTTGATGGAGGGAAGTGGGCAGGGGATGGGCTAGGTGGGCGATGGATATTATTAGTAGGGCACTTGTTGTGATGAGCACTGAGTGCTGAATGTAACTGATGAATCACTGAATTCTACTCCTGAAACCAATATTACATTGTATGTTAACTTACTATAATTAAATAAAAATTTGAAAAGAAAAAAAAAAAAAAGAATTGTGTTGTAGGTTAAATTATGTATCCCTCAAATTCCTATGTTGAATTCCTAACCCCCAATACCTCCGTGATATTATTTGGAAATAGGGTCATTGCAGATATAATTAGTAAAGATGAAGTATTAGGGTGAGCCCTGATCCAATATGACTAATGTCTTTATAAAAAGGGGAAATGCACCCCTAGAGAACCTAGAGACCTAGGGACCTAGAGAAATGCACCCAGGGAGACAAGAGGGATATTTTTACAAGCCAAAGAATGCCAAAGATGTCCAACAAACTGCCAGAAACTAGGAACAGATTCTTCTTTACAGCCTTCAGAAGTAACCAACCTTGATTTCAGACTTCTGGCCTCCAAACTGAGACGCCACATTTCTGTCGTTTATTGTTTAAGCTACCTCCTTTGTGGCACTTTGTTACAGCAGCAGTAGCAAACTAATACAAGGTGTGATGAGGAGGACATTACTCCTCTCCTACCTAGAACTGGATGATGGAGCCCCACGATTTGGACTGAGTGTGAGACAATAGCTATGTTTCTTTCCCTTCTCTGCTCAGAAGTTGGTGATATTTATTTTCATAGCCAATATCTCTCCAAATGAAGCATTTCTAACATTTTGAATTTTCATTCAGAAATATTCCAATTCAAAATACCAATATAATTTCCCTTATCAAGATGATAATTTATGACTGGATCAAGCCAAGTACCAATATTGGGATCTTATCCAATTATTATAAGCTCCTCTCTGATTTTCACTTGAGTAGTTAGGCCCATAATCTCCATATCCCTCTGACTGGTCACAAAGGCACTAAAATGACTTAAGAGGCTTAATTTGAACAAAGTTAGTGGTTAGCAACTTATATGTACCATGGAGGTAACTGCAGAAACCTGTAAGCTGACAGTCAGTATTTATTTTTGCTTATATTGTCCATCATTTTGTAGGGCCTAGGTCTTCCTCTCTGTCAAACCCACCCATAAGGAAATTCCAAATTAGAGAGGCATAAGGAATTTCTGAGTAGCTGCTTTTCTGGTGCCTTTCCTTACCCCTTCCCCCATTGTGTCGTGGAAACCTAAAAATAAGTTGTGGCCCAACTACCACATAGTATGGCCATACCTTCCATCCTTTTCTCCTCCTCCGCTGCGAATGACATGCCAGTTTCGGAATCCTCATAACTCTGTTCTTCATCAGAGAACTGTGTGGTCTCTGAATATGCAGCGCCCTCTTCGCCATCATAAATACCGTGCTCTGAGTCATTATAATCCTCTTCTTCCACAGAGGTTTCTCCATCTTCAGAGTGTCCAACAGATTCAAAATATTCCTCTTTTCCTAAGTACAAAGAATCATCTGGCTCCTCGTATCTCTGTCCATCCTGTAAATACTCAATGGTTGCTGGAATTTCGTATTTAACATTCTCAACTAAATGTGGCAATATGCCTTTTGGTGTGTTGTATTCCTTCTCATTTTCCCTTGAGGACCAAGCAGCTTCCTTAGAAGTAGTTTTCGTGTCCCTGAAGCACTCAGAAATTCCCATATCCAGGTGTTCTTTCTCTTTGAAGGACACTGTGATTTCAGGATTCTCGGGCTGTTTCTCTCTGGAGGAAAAAACATCTTCTGAATTCTTGCTTATCCCGATAGCTTGAAGAGGTTCTATATTCTCATGTTTTAAAAATTCTGAAAAGCACAAGAAAGTTGGGGGGGGGGGTATTTTGTTTTTTCAAATTAACAAAAAAGACCTCGAAGCATCATCTCTCTTCTTTATTTCAAAACTGGAGGATAAGAATACCTAGCATCTCCCAGACAAATAACAAGTCAATTGTCATTCTTTCTCTCACTGGAAAAAAATCAGATCACATTCCTACCTTGCTCAAAAGTTTGGCTCTTCATAGCAAACTCAAAGAGTACATGAGTGAAACAGAAAATTTGAATCCTATGAATAGTGCTGACTTGTGGATTTACTGTGACCCAAAACCAAGTCAGATTTCCTATGGCCATTGCTGATGAAATCTGATCCTAATAATTTCTAATTGGGAAGCAAATAGCTCTAATTTGGAATAGTAAGTTCTAGAAATAATAATATCTATTTCTCTAAGCACATGGGTCTTGTCCTACATTACAGACTGTTAACATGAACCTTTTTGGCTGAACCTCTACCTCTCTAATACCTCTTGAAATAATCTTCAATATTTTTTAGATTTTTAGAAAAAGGAGCTACATCTGTCTCTGGTAGTAATGTACAGAGTCACTAAAAAATCCTTTCTGGAAGAATTACTCCCTATTCTGCCACTAATTATCTTTAAACATTGAAGAATTAGCATTTGAATTGTTTCAGAAGAGTAGGCTTCTGCAGGTATTCTTATCACAGAAAAAAAATGAAGTTACTGATCCACCATATAGGTGTGCTACAAAATCATTTTTCTGATATGTCCAAAATGGCTATACTAAGTGAAAGATGCAGCATTTGGTCTTGGGGTTGTAAAATATCCATGAATTTACTTATTGAATAATAAGCAGTTTATACTAGCACTAAAAAAACTGCAAGTTTTGGATACAGTTTGAACAAAAACTTATCAAAAAAATCCCCTAAACCAATAAAATACACTGTTCTCTGCTTTTAAAATCCTGGACACTTTTCCCCTTTTTCATATGCTAGTGAAAATTATCTCCAGTAGAAAGACAAATGAAAACAAAAGGCAATAATGTTCTTTTTTCAGGGAATCTGCCTTGTCACTCTTACTCTTAGCCCCCCAAAAAGTACAGAAATCCAACTTACCATTTTGTAAGCCACCAACAGTAGCTGACTCTGGAAAAGTACTAAGTAAACACTTGAGAAAATGCTGACAGCTCACCTCTCCCCTTTTCTGTACCAAAATTAACAGCTTTCGACTTTTCTTCCGGGGATCTGTAACATTCTCCAGAGTCTCATACTCTTCCTCAGAAATCAGCCCCCGAGAGGTTAACGAATCTAAGACAGAATCAGGATCGTGTTGGAGGATTTCAAGTAACTTTTTTCGTTCTTTTTCTATGATCTCTGAAGGAACACTCCTGGCAGCCATTGTTCCTGTGTCCTCTAGACCAGGAAATGGATTTTGAAACCGTTCCAATAGTAAATAAATGCAAGTTAAAAAAAATGGCAAAGAGTAATTCTATTCAGCAAAGATTAAACAGGTCAAAGATATCTAGCATTGGAGAGGGCAAGTACAAACAAGTGGGGGGTGGGGAGTGGAGCCAGCCCTAAACCCAGCCAGGTCTGCCTCCCTATAGATTATTTATCTGCTCTTTTGCTCACTTGACTCGGTCTCATTTTGACTCAGCCCCAGTGTCAATTCCTCTGAGAAGTCTCTCCTGAAATTTAGTTTGGACTAGGTATTCCCTGCTCTGAGCTCTATTCGTGATAAGAATGCATTGATTAACTCTTTCTGGAGAGAAATCTGGCAATATGCAGCAATAAATAAATAAATGCTGATAGATAAAAATACAAATTAAGGGATGCCTGGGTGGCTCAGTCGGTTAAGTGTCTGACTTTTGATCTCAGCCGAGATCATGATCTCAGTTCCTGAGCCTCATGTCATCAGGTTCTGTGCTGGGCACGGAGCTTGCTTGGGATTCTCTCTCTCCCTCTCTCTGCTCCTCCCCTGCTTACACACACACACACTCTCTCAAAATATATAAACACTTTAAAAGTAAAAAATAATACAAATTTATACCTTTCAACTCAGCAATTTCACTTCTAGAAAATTTCTTAAGGAAATAATCAGACAAAGGCCCAAAGATACATGTGTAAGTATCTTCATGACAGCATTATTTATAATAGCAGAAAAATTTTAAATAACCAAGATTTAAATAAAGTGGGCATTTGTGGAATAAATGTTGATACATCAACAGTGAAACAGAAAAGAACAGCTTACAAGGACGAAAGCAGGGCATCTGTCAGGCTTAGTAAAGCATGCGACTCTTGATCCCAGGGCCATGATCCTGATCCCCACTTGGGGACAGAGTTTACTTAACAAAAAATATATACATAAATAAGTAAAAAGGATGAAGTGAGTTATACATATTGACAGCTAGTAATAGCCATGATATATCATTATGAAAGACAGCAAGTTAAGATTCCATTTTTGTTTAAAAAATTAAAATGTGCATAGCATACATATATTATATGCATATGTAGATATAGATTTAAAAGAACACAGTCAGGAGAGAGATAGCCCAATGGTAACACTGGTTAACTCTGAGGATATGATGACAGAGGAATTCATACTTTCTACTTTAAACACTCCTGTTTATTTTAATATTTCATAGTTTTTGTTTTTATTAGCAGACTTCATTTTGATTTTTCTAAAAAAAAACTACCTGGGTGGTTTTTATTTATAGGTATGTAGTTCACAAGAACCTGAAAACAAAACAATTTAAATAACTATCAACAGGATACTGGATACATAAACTCTAGTGTTGCATTAACAGTATACACCATTCAAAAAGAATGACCTTCAGCGACCCAGAAGATAACCATATATTAAGGGAAAACTTTAAGTCCCAAAAGATTATACGCAGCAAGACACTCTTTTTAAAAGTTGAATGTGTACCTGGGTAGCTCAGTCAGTTGAGCGTCGACAGCTCTTGATTTCGGTTCAGGTCATGATCTCACGGTTCATGAGTTTGAGCCCCATGTTGGGCTCTGTGCTGACAGTACAGAGCTTGCTTGGGCTTGGGATTCTGTGTCTCCCTTTCTCTCTGCCCCTCCCCTGCTCACAATCTCTCTCTCTCAAAAATAAACATTTTTAAAAAAAATAAAAAGAAAAGTCAGCAGTAATTTCATTTACTATAGGTGGGGGGAAAAGGAGGGCTAGTGCCAAGTTCTGGTGGTCAAGAGCCTTGGATTGTATCAGAATCATGGATGCAGTGTTTACGTAGTCTCCATCATTCTCTGCTGAAAGGCAACATGTCATAGAGCAAATACCTAGGTAGCAGCATATATCATGTTTCAGAAGTTGATTTACTCCTGACCTAAACATGGCATTTAGACAGGAACCTGGAGGTTCTGAATTGGCTTTGCAGAGCTAAGGGTTAACCTGACTAGGACTGAAATAGCGTGGAATCAAGCACACCAAAAACAACTACTTTACATCAAAGAGGAAAAATATTTCACTTTCCCTGTCTACAACTGGGAGAGTAAAAAAAGAATCTCACACAGTGCCAGTCATACTGCTTTGGTTCCTCAGTGGTTGCCACCTGCCCTACCTTTTCTAAGCTCACTTATTCGGACACCTGTGCTAGGCAGAATGCCACCCCCCCCCCCCACCCCCCTGTCTATGTCCTTATTAACACAACCTATAAATATGTTAGGTTACATGGCAAAGGACAATTAAGGTTGCAGATGTAATTAAGGTTGCTAATCAGCTGATCTTGAGCTAAGGAAGTTATCTGGTGGGGCCAATGTAATCACAAGGGGTTGTTAAAAGATAAACCGAGGCATATTTAAATTTTGAAGAGTTTTGTTTGAGCAATTCTAATAGGGCAGTGTCAAACCAGAAGTGGTTAGGAGTCTCAGACTTCAAGAGCCTGGGAAAACAGAAAGTGCAGAAGCAAAGAAAGGCAAGGACTTGATTGGGTGTAACTTTAAGCCTAGTTAGTTTTAATTGGTTGTCCTTAGTGGTTTTGTGTTTGTTTTTTGTTTGGTTCGTTGTTTTTTTAAGTCCTCTCTACGCCCCCACTCAAGACCCTGAGACCAAGAGTCGGGTGCTCTGACTGCCAGGCACTCTCTCCTTAATGTTTTGCTTTCCCAACGTGGAGGCATTTACAGGCTTAGATTTGTTTGCTTCTGTAGGTCCCCACGGCATTAGAGCCACCTCAGTGGCTGTCACTTGTGAAATATTAGCAAAGGTAATGGAATAACTGCTAGCAGAACAAAATGAACTCTAGAAATCAGACATTTAATTTGAACATGTTAACAGTTGCTGTTTAAGTACTAGACTCTTTTCTAGGGGCTGGGAACAAAAATGTTCACAGGGCAGTCTCTGTCCTCGAGATAGTGGCAGGTCGGGGATGAGGGATCAGCAGCTAAGGGATAAAGAGGAGGCCAACATTTAAGTGCCCAGACTAAATTGCAATTCCAGGAACTTTCTGCATTAGGTGCTGTTTCTTACTACGGTTCTAGTAAGTTCCTACAAACTTAAGAGGCTTAAAACGAAACAAATTAGTGGCGCCTGAATGGCTCTGTCTGTTGAGCAACAAAATACTGATTTCGGTTAAGGTCATGATCCCAGAGTAGTGGGACCACGCTCCAGGTTGGGCCCTGAGCTGATCCTGCTGGGGATTGTCTCTCTCCCTGCCTCTGCCCCTCTCCCCCACCCTCACGTGCTCTCTTAAATTTTTTTATTTTTTAAATAATAAAAGTGCTTAAGTACAGACTGCCAGGCCCTACCTAAAGGGGCCAAATCAGATTTCCTCACATCAGGGTGCAGGAAACTACATCTACAGGTTCCCTGGACACAATATAATTTTAGATCAAAATACTTGCCACTAAATTACTACAGCCAGAAAAAAACATGATGCGCCTTTGTTTTTAGATTCGGAACCAAGCTCTTCAGAGGCCGGTCCGTGTTCTCCATACCGCTGACGACCTCTAGGGAAGAACCGGCTCAGCCAAGAGCGTCTAGCCAGAAGCGCTAGTTTCTCCCAGCTGGGGATTCCAGTCCCATCCCGAACCCAACACCTCACGCCGGTAGCGCAGGGTCAGCACGGGCACCCCTAGATTGCCCACTGAAATCTGCGGTGTGGCCACAACTCTGAGAACCCAAGAAGGTGGAAGAAAATGAGCAGGCGCACAAAGAACGCAGCTCTGGCGTGAACATTGCTCTCGGCCAAGGCGGGTCCACCGAAGTCACACCCATTCGGACACCAGGAAGCTGTGAGCCCTCCCGCCACCCGGTCCTGAAACCCTTATTGGCTCCGCCTGGCTCTGGATCCTCCTCTAGACCCACCCACACTGCGCTACGGGCGTTTGAGAACGGTGCACCGTTCCCGCCGGAAGTACTTGCCTGGGCGGAAGCTTCTGAGCCACCATATAGCGGAAGTGCCTTCTTTTCCGGCCTCTTTGGTCTCGGTTGCGGAAACAAGATGGTGAGTTTCTTTCAAGGGTTTCTGGAATCGCCTTCCATCCTCATCCTCTGCGTTGTCCTCCTTGCCATCCTTAGGGGGTCGGCAAGGTTCCTGATAAGGGGAGCGGGTGGGGAGCAACGGGGCCAGTAGAATGGCTCCTAACTGTAACTGGGGTACTCAATCTGCAGCCGTGGAGCAGGCGCCAGTCTCGGTCCCTTGCTCCCTTTGATTTTGGGGGAACTCCCCCAGCCCTGTCCTCGGATGAGAACTGGAAAAAGAAGCATGTTTTGGGAGTGTTTGGCTCTGTAAGCAAAGGAATTCATTGAAGGGGAGACCTGGCAGGAGCTCTTAGATTTTGGGGGTCGGAATATGTAGGAAAACCACCACCTTATTTCGTCTTGCGACTTGCGTTTTTTTTTTCTCTTTAAAAAAAAAAAAAAAAGTAGCTGATTTCAAAATACAGCAACTCTTGCAGAAGGCTTTAGGTAACGTGAAATGCTGGTAGTTAATTTAGCATTTAAAAAGTTAGAAGCTTCCGCTGCAGTTTCAGCCGTAGACTGTCTTTAAAAATCTTAAAGAGTTAATTTTCTTATCTTGAAAACATCGGAATTCATATAGAAATTATTAGATCAACGAATCGTTCATCCCCTTTGCAGACGAAGGGGACGTCATCGTTTGGAAAGCGTCGCAATAAGACGCACACGTTGTGCCGCCGCTGTGGCTCGAAGGCCTACCACCTTCAGAAGTCGACCTGTGGCAAATGTGGCTATCCTGCCAAGCGAAAGAGAAAGTGTAAGTTGATTGATGTTTCAACACAACTGTGTTAGCTGTTGGAAGGGATGTTAATAGTCTGCGTTGTACCTAAGTGGGCATGGCTTTGGGCAGTACTTGGTACTTAAAAGTGCATCTGTATGTGGACAAAGTGGATTTAAAAAACAAGGCACTTTTTAAAGTATATTGACCGACAGTGCCTACAACGTGTGTAGGAAAAACCAGTTAGAACCTGACCTGAATTTATGTTTTAGATAACTGGAGTGCCAAGGCTAAAAGAAGAAATACCACTGGGACCGGTCGAATGAGGCACCTAAAAATTGTATACCGCAGATTCAGGTACAGTTTTTGTGTTTCTATCCTAATTGGTTCTGTGAGCTTAAACAAGAACCTCTTTATCTACTGTAAACTAGGGATACTACCCTGGTTGGTGGGAATGACTCATTGGAAGGTTTTTTTTGTTTGTTTTTTTTGCTGCCACTGTAAACTTCAGATCAGTTAATCTGCATTTTGTTAATCTTTCAGTGAGCAATAGTATAAGCTATAAACATGGAGAGTGATTTGAGCTAGACTCCCTCAAATGTAATAATACCAGGGATAATCTACATCTTTCTCACCAAAATTTGTCAGGACAGTAGTGGTGAATGAGGCCGGGGTCAGGCCTTCACTTCTGTGGCTTTGAGCAAATCTGCTATAGAAAACTGTCATAGTTATTGCATTAGTATAGAATGAAAGATACCTTTCTGTCTTGTCAAAGCCAGGCTTTAGAGTTAGAATGCAGAATTTCAGCTCCAACCTGGACTTTCAGAGAAACTGCATTTTAACGGCATCTTTTAAGGTGTCTTAGGTCTCAACTAAGATCATTCTTTGTTGGAGAATCCCTGGCCTTTGCCCCCTCAATTCCAGATTTTCTAATTTTAAAAGATAACAAGGAATTTTGAGGCTTTGTAAACACTACACACTTACATGTGTTTGTGTTCATGTGCTGAGATGACCTTTCTTTGCCCTTAAAAGCATTGTACAGTAGTGTGGGCTTAGCATTGAGTGGTCTGCTAGTTTAATGTCCGTTTAAGAGCATGAACTGATCAGAAGTCTTTAAAAGGGGGATAACTACAGCTGTTGCAGCATCCAGTTCATCTTAAGGATTTCAACGATTAGTCACACAATGAATGTTCTGGTTTTAAAAAATATGTGGTGTGCTAAGGTATTTTTAATTGCCTTAGTGTGTATGCATATTAAAAGTTAAAAATGTAAAGCATAGTTAAGCAGTTTAGAAAATATCCGCCATTAAACCTGCTCCTTTTTTTGCCTTGGTTAAAGGATACTGCCTAATAGCCTAGGGACACATTTTCACAAATAACCTTAGGGCTCTTAATCTGAAGAGAAGTACTGGCCCAGTGATCAGTACAACCAAATAAATTGTTGACCTTTTTTCCAGTTGCAGTTAAATATATGCTTAAAATGGGTGATTTGATGCAGAAGTAGTAAATAAAATGTTGCAGCTTATCTGTGATGTTGTAAAAATAAATGTCTGAACATATGAATTTAATACTGATTTCAGCATTCAACTGAGATAAGCTCATTTAAATCTGTATTAGTAAAAGTTGAAATGTAAATATTGGAGTTGCTGAAGTAATGGTTTTGTTTTTAACATTACGCAGGCATGGATTCCGTGAAGGAACAACGCCTAAACCCAAGAGGGCAGCTGTTGCAGCATCCAGTTCATCTTAAGGATTTCAAGGATTAGTCACACAATAAATGTTCTGGTTTTAAAAAATGTGTGGTGTGCTAAGGTATTTTTAATTGCCTTGTAGTATCAGTGAATTACTGTAGGATTGGGGATAGGACAACTTAATATTAGAGTTACTTGTTAAGTTACTGTTCTGGGGCACTAGTTTTGACCTGGGTTGTCTTCAAGCAGACAACACTGGAAGATAATGGAAAGAAAGTATGAGTACAGCAGAGCTCATGTGACATACATGGATATTTAAAATGTTAGAGTAAATGAGAAAGCATAAGTGCTTTTAGTAGCCTTTATCTGCTATAGTCTAATGATTGGAGAGTGGTCATTAATCCTATGTGATAGGATTTGGAGTACCAGTGAGAACGTGAAGGACAGGTGTTGAATGAGTTTTGGAAAGGTGATGTTAGCTCATAGAGTCTCCAGAACGGTTGGTTGGTGTCTAGTATACAGGCTTATGTGTTATTTAAGGTGGCCAGCTGAGTGAATACCTGAAGCTACTTGCTAGGTGGGAGTCCAAAACACTTGGGTGGGTTAAGAGAAAGTCTGTAGGGCCATATGCAAACACAGTGGATTGAATAGAAAGTAAAGGAAAGCGAAATATGTAAACGTAGATTTGTGGACAAAAGGCAATGATAAATAAGGTCCCCAGGAGAATTTTTGTAACCCTCAAATGATCATTGATCTTTCTGTGTTAAAGTGCTCTGAAATTTTTTACCATGCTTTCCCAGCTCTGGTGGTTTATTGTCCGTTATTTGAAATGTGACAAGGCCAACTTAGTTGGAGTGACAGCAGAGAAGATTATGTGGAGCACAAGTGTTTGAACAGTCACCATAAAATAGAGTGGTCAAGTACTGTCTAACTTACAGCTTTCATTGATTACAGCTTTCATTGATTGCAACTTGACCTGTGGAGGATGTTCATGATCTTCAGTGCCTTGCTAACCTTACTTTACTGCACCCTATAATGCTTTGCCAGGATACTAGCTAAGTTTTGCCCTCCTGATTTTCTCTTTAGCTCCTAACTCATACTTCAGATCACAGCTTACACTCAATTGTACAGGAGCCCCTGCTGATAGAAACCGATATTGGGCTTCCTGATACAAGATCTGAAATGACAGAGCTCTGTACTTTAGGGATCTATTAAGAGTATGGTTCCTGGAGTTTGGCTGTCATCATTTGTTAGTGTGATTTTCCTAACTTCAGTGCCTCTGCTCACTGGTAAACTAGAAGGCTAATGGTAACTTTCATGTGTTTGTGAGCACAGTCAAATAGTTAAGCAAAGGTGCTTTTACAGTAGACAACTGAAAATAATTAGGTTCAAGTTTATGAAATTGCTTTTGATCTAAAACCTATAGGTGGTCCTTGAACAACCAGGTTTGAACTGTCTCAATAAATGCAGTATAGCACTACAGACATCTTCCTGATGATTTCTTCACATTATATCTAGCTTGATTGTAAGAATATGGTGTATGATACATATATAAAATGTATGTTGACTGTTAACTAGTAAAACTTCCTGTCCATTGTTAAGTTTGGGGGGAATTGAATTTACACGTGGATTTTTGACTGCATGGTACATTTGCATGCTAACCCTCCATCGTTCACGGCTTAGCTATACTTCGGCTTGAGAGAACTGAACTGAAATAATCTGACTTGATTGCAAAGTCTTTCTGAAATCTTCCAGTGTTACTGCTAGTTGGTTCCTGAATGATGGAGGGACCCATTAAGATAGGTAATGGCCAGTATAGAATAACTAGGCTTTGAGGCAAATGAGCACTGACCTGAAGACCTGTGGAATTAACTGAATACTAGGTCAGGAAAAGCATTGGTGCAAAGGGGAAGGGGGTGTGGGGACTGGTAGGCAGGGATGCATTAACAAAGGCCTGTGTGTTGGAGTATAAGGTGAGCTTACTTCATTTGCCAATGCGTGTGACCCTTAGCACAGAGTAAGTTTTGAAAACTACTCTGGCTCCGTGGTAATTCTCCCCACAGACCATGGAAGGCACATGGACCAAATGAAACCGCCCTGATGAATTAAAAGTGATTTTAAAGCCCAGGGAGAAGCAGTGGGAAAGAGATGGGGCTGGGTTGGCACATTCTGAAGAGTGCAAACAGGTGTATTCAGTTGAGTCAGTTTGCAGAAGTTCATGTCTGATGAATTGGATGATATCCTGAGGATTGGTTGAGGTTTGGGCAGTAGGTCCCAGTCTGACAAAAGATGCCCCACTTAATTCTATTGAGACCGTAAAAGGGACACCTGAGCCACCTAATCACCTTGCTGAACTGCTGAGGAATTTGTTTCTTGGGCAGAGGCTACTCAGGACCAGATGAGTATCACCAACGTGTGGCTGAAATGAGAACCAGAAATACTGAGTGCCTTGTGTCATGTATTATTTGCTTGGTCCTTTAATCACAGATAGTGTGGTTTGTCAAGAGGGAAGAATCTAGAGGTGTAAGTAAGCTGTGAGCAGATGAAGAAAAGTTTCAAGTAGTAATTAAAGTGCTAATGTAATGAGAAGTCATTGAAGGTTTTGGACCCCCCAGTGGCACTAAGGTTAGTTTTCATTATCAAGATAAATGTGGAAGGTGGTGATGTGGATGTCATGAGTCTTGAAGCTGGAAAATCAGGAAGCAGGTTCTGAAATGGTGTGAAAATCATGAGAAGTGGGCTAAGGTAGTGGCAGGACTGGCTGTATTAGGGAGATCTCTAACGAGAATATCTAAATCAAAGGGAGTTTCCAGCCCCCCTCCCATTTCCTTCTGTAACAGGCTGTGTGAACGTTCCATGAGATCATATATGCAAAAATATTACCAGGGAGATAGGAATTTTTGATGACAGTTTTCTGGCCATGGCAAAGAGGTGATTTGTTCATTTCACTGAGGAAGTAGAGTAGAATGGAGGCAAGAGGGGGAAACACTAAACTCGGGTTTTGTTGCAATGCCTCTGGGACATCATGAAGTGTTCAGAAGGAATTGAATAAACCTGGTGGCAGTTCTAGTTAGAAGGCTAGGCTGGAGGGGCGCCTGGGTGGCTCAGTCGGGTTAGCATCCGACTTCAGCTCAGGTCATGATCTCACAGTTTTGTGAGTTCAAGCCCCGCATCGGGCACTGTGCTGACAGCTCAGAACCTGGAGCCTGCTTCAGATTCTGTGTCTCCCTCTCTGCCCCTCCCATGCTCATACTCTGTCTCTCTCAATAATAAATAAAATTTTTAAAAAGGTGGCTAGACTGGAGCTCTATAGTGGAAGTAGTGAACTTAGAGTTGTGAAAGGGAACATATTTTAGGCCGCCTAGGCAGCTCAGTCAGTGGGGATTCCCACTCGTAATTTCAGCTCAGGTCATGATCTTGCTGTTTGTGGGTTTGAGCCCCTCATGGGGGCTGTGCAAAGCCTGCTTGGGACTTCTCCCTCTCTGCCTCTCCCCACTCACTGTCTCAAAATAAAGAGGGGGACCTATTTTAAAGGTTAGAATGGTGAAGATAATTTCCACAGATGGGAGGTAATGGTGAGACCTAGTGGCCATTTAGAAATGATGGATGCAATTTCTTGACTGAGGAACTTGAGTAGCCATCCTTCAGACAGTAATGGTTGAAACTGAAAAGATACAAACTCAAAAAAAAAAAAAAAGACGGTTTAGAGAGGCTCAAAGAAAGATGTGGGGAAATGTCCATATACTAGAGAGAGTAGTTCATTCATTTGTTCACCATACAATCTGTGTAGTAATGTTCCTACTATGCGCCTTCCATGTTAGAGGTGCAGTGGGAACAAAAACGTGGTTGAAGTTGACAGTCAACTCCAGTGTTTGCAGAATAATGAACCCATGAACTAGGACAGGGTTGAGTCAGAAAGAAAGGGGATTATTTGACAGGGCATTCAATCACCTGGCTGAGGTCAAGTAGAATGAAGTGGTGGTGGTGGGGGGGGGTGTTTGTTTTTGAGAATGAAGATTTTAAAAATAAAGATTTCCAGATTTGGCAAAATTTGGGTTAGTGTTTACTTTCCATAAACTTTATTTCAGTAGAGTGTTGAGAATAAAGCCAGTTTTCTAAGGATTCAGCAAAGATGGGCAATGAGGAATGGAGAGTTTAGTTTTAAAAAGATGCTTTTGGAAAGATACTGGAAATTCTGTGGTTTTCTTCATTTCTGTTTATGATATAGTGCCCCTTCTCATCTATCAAATACCTGTTTAGTGACCTCTGTGTGCCAGAAGTAGTTCCAGGTCCAGGAGATATGTAGAAAATGACAAAAGGACCCTGCTCTGACAGATTTCAATCGTGTGGACTAGGCTTGTGTGTGTGTGTGTGTGTTGGAGGTTGACCATTAGCAAGTAGGCAATTTCAGGTAGTGATAAGTGCTGTGAAGACAAAGATGTGAAAGAGAATGGGGGTGGGGGTAGAGAACCCTTCTTAGAAAGGTGGTTAAGAGGGGTGCCTGGGTGGCTCAGTCAGTTAAGTATCGGACCAGCTCAGGTCGTGATCTCACGGCTCGTGGGTTTGAGCCCTGCTTTGCGCTCTGTGCTGACAGCTCAGAGCCTGGAGCCTGCTTCAGATTCTGTGTCTCCCTCTCTCTCTGCCCCTCCCTGACTAGTGCTCTCTTCTCTCTCTCTCTTTTTTTTTTTTTTTTTTTTAAAAAGGTGGCTAAGCTAAATGAAAAGGAGCCACCCCCGCAAAGACCAGAACAGTCATTCAGGCAGAGATTATACTCTGCCTTTTTTGAATTCTGGATTGGTTGCAAAATTTAGCTTAGGCTATAATTAGCTGAAATTTTGTAATACTGTATATTCATGTAAGAAAAGCAAAGTAACAGGGTGTCTGGTTGGCTCAGTTGGTAGGGCACATAACTATTTTTGGGTTGTGAGTTCAAGCCCCATCGTGGGTGTAGATATGACTTAATTATTAAACTTCTTTTTAAAAATGTTAAAAAGTAATGCATTATAGAATTGTTTTATTTCAGAGAAAGCTTTCTTTTTCACAGTACATATGGGTTATATTTAGTTTTTTTTTCCCTCAAAACAAAAGTAGTTTGAATCATAAGAAAAGCACAGGGTAGAGACTATCAGTAAACGTAGGAATCAAGAATGGAATCTGAAGCAAAAGTGTCCTTGTACACTAAGAGAGGGATGTTTGTCAAGGAAAATTCCATTGAAAAAATGGTTCCTGTGTATGCAAGTGGTTTGTAGAATAAGCATGGTAAGTGGATTGAGATAAAAACCTAACTTTTTGTGTCCTTTCTTTATACAGTGGGAATATGCTCCAGTGCCCCAGGATGAAGACTTGGTCTGACCCATGTATTTTTAGAGCACTCACAGATAATAAAAAAGATCTTCCAGCCATGATTAGTTGTAAAAACAGTTTTACTTCAATAAGTAAAATGTCCAATCCTTTGTAATAAATCAAAACTCAAAGATGACTTAACCTTAACTCAGTTCTTCCAGCCTGACTTCCTTTGGGCTGGATGCCAGCAGTGGAAAAGGGGGAATGGTTGCTCTGGTTTCAGCTTTCTGTATAACTCTGGGACTTGTAAACAGCAATTTTATTCCTCCCTGGACCCAGCAGAGGATTAAGCTGACTTTTACTCTCTTGGGCTCTTGGATTACCTTGGAGATTTCCTACTGATTTCCCTCTCCTGTAGTTCTCATCTCCATTCAGAATAGTCTTTTGTGACTTCTTCCTAGCCCATAGTATCCAGCTTCTTTCTCCTAGGATTTTCTGTACCTCTCAGGGCTGTATTGGCAGGATCCAAAACTATTCCATGCTGTCTCTTTCCTGAGTGGCCCACATTTGGTCCACAGGAAACATTCCCACATCCCTGACCTGACCAAATTCTGAAGTGCAGGGAGATACGGCAGCAGGCCTCTCCTGGCACGCCACCAAAACAGTTGCAGGAAACACATTTCAAAGCTCTGAGTGGTCCCTTTGAAGTTCCCTTCACCATATTTAGGACTAGAAGGTAGCAACCCTTGTTTCCAAGGTTGGATTGAATACTTAAAACTCTTCAAAGGTTTTTCTTTGCCAATCTCTCCCTTGTACCCCTTTTATATCATTGATCCAAGGATTCTAAAAGCTGTGACCAGGTTTTTGGATATATTTTCTTGGGGGCGGGGGGGGGGGTGAGAATGTGTGTTTAATTTTGGTAGTTTCCTAAAGCAAGAAAAGTCCTATTCTGGTAAAGTGTTACATTTATATAGCTCTGCACCATAAACATCTAGCAATGTAAAAAAGTATTTGGTTTGCCTTTAAAAATGTTTAAAATGATTTGAACTCCCACGTGGTCTATAGAGAAGGTAAGTCCTGGAGAGGAAAGGTCTTGAAAAACAACAACTGGTAAAATGGTATCAGAGAAAAGTCCAGCTTCCCCAAGTTAGGATAGAGGTAGTAGAGGTGGCTGAAGAGGAAGCAAACGATACTGTGCCAGGCGGCAAACGGTATTATTTCAGGAACATAATTATCTTGGGCAAAAGGGAGGAATGGAGGGGTGGCATATGATCCAGCCACCTCAGAATGGACAAGGCATAGTCAGGGCAGAAACTGTCGATGCTTCCTGTGTCCCAGAGGAGCAGCCCTCAGAGAAGAGTTCCCCAGGCGAGGACACAGGAAGCGGAAAGCCTCAGAGAGAAGTACTGTCCAATTAGGGACGGCTCCTGGGAGAGACACCTCTGGGAACATCTCCTGTGAGGTAGCACAGCATTGCGCGGTGCTTTTACAGTTTCAGGAAACTTGAGACGGTGTGAAAGGACTCCTTTATTGTGGAGAGGAGAAAAGGGCATAGATTACTTGTTAAAGGCACATACTTTCTTTGGTAATAAAAATTTGACAGCAGTGAGTGTTGTTGGAATGCATTCCTTTAATGAAGACATTGCACAATGTGAGCCTTTAGCAAATTTGTCTTCTTTAGTAGAACCCTTACTCATCCATGGCCTGGATGTGGAACCACTGTGCTAATCATACTAATCATATGTGATAAAGTACAGATCCAAGATACCATGCACATACATAATTTCAGCATTGGGTTAACTTGTTTAAAAGGTAAGAAGAAACCATTTTCCAGTAATCCTGATCAGAGCAAATCTGCTCTTTTCTGATCTACTCCCTCTCAAAAAGTCCTGTGACAGAATATATTATAGAGTAAAATCCTCAACAGTTAAATTTTGAACAGTTTAAAATTTTTGAATAAATTTCATATTCATTAAAGAGAGAACTTTTAAAGTCTAAATAGACTAATTATAGGTAGATTTAAAGACAGCATCACGCACATTCTCCCTTCTGGGTTTTTTCAATGTCTTGAGTTTATGCTAAAATCTGTGTAGATGCAAGCACAGACAGGCATTTGGTATTTGCAAAATAAGGAAGCCACTTACTGTATCAAAACATGGTAGTTTACCACATAAATGCCAGAGGTAACATGTAGAGTGTAAAATACAAACATCCAGCAAAAATAGTTGGTATATCAGGGTTCAATGAGACAGAAATCACACAATAATCTGAACAGGAATCCTATAAAGTAAGGGATTGAGGTAATGTAGAAATGAATACAAAAATGAAAGAGAACTCTACAGAATATAGGAAGAGCAGAAATAAAGGAGCAGGCACTACCCCTAGAAGCAGAGATAAGGCACCAAAGGAAAAGGCCTCACCCCTGGAACTGAGATTCAGAAAGTAGAGCATAGCTCATTGGGTATTGGAGTGTCTTGCTGCTGGGACTTAGCTGGGAAGCCCAGTGGGATGTTGATGGAGAAGCCATTTACAGGGAGGCGTGCTACCCAATAGCCTTCTGCTGTGAAACTGCCTGAAGGGGCTCTGAGGGAAGCTTCTGGTCATTTAGGCACCTGTGGCCATTGCAGGAACCTGGCTCTGGAAAAATCGTAGGCCTCTTTCCCAAGTTTACCAAGAATCATTTTATTTTTAAAGATTTTAAGTAATCTCCACACCCAATATGGGGCTCAAACTTCACAACCCCGAGATCAAGAGTCACATACTCTGCCAACTGAGCCAGCCAGGCACCCCAAGAATAATTTTATTTATTTTTTTTCTGTTAATGCGCACAAGTGGTGGAGTGGGGGTAGGGGCAGAGGGAGAGAGAGAGAGAGAGAGAGAATCTGAAGATACAGGCTCCACAGTGGACTCTGATGCCAGGCTCGATCCCATGACCCTGGGATCATGACCTGAGGCAAATTCAAGAGTTGGGCACTTAACCGACTGAGCCACCCAGGTGCCTTCCCACCCCAAGAATCATTTTAATACAGCTTAGAGTTCTTTGTCAGATTTAATCTAAGTAAAATTTGTGCTGACTTGGCCAATATAAATGTCTGTAAAATATGCTAGACAGTCATTGTCTAATTTAGACATATAATATGAGCCACAAATGCAAACCACGTATGTAGTTTTAAATTTTCTAGCAGCCACATTTAAAAATGGAAGAAAACAGGGTGCCTGCCTGGCTCAGTCGATAGAGCATGTGACTCCTGATCTCATAATCATGAGTTTGAGCCTCATGTTGGGTGTGAGATTACTTTAAAAAAATGTAAAAAGAGGTGCCTGGGTGCCTCAATTGGTTAAGCACCTGACCCTTGATTTAGGCTCAGGTCATGATCTCACATTTCATGGATTCAAGCCCTGTGTCCATGCTCAGCATGGAGCCTGCTTAGAATTCTTTCTCTGTCTCTCCCCCACCCACGCTCTCTCTCTCTCTCTTATAATACATAAATAAACTTTTTTTAATGTAAAAAAAGGTGAAACTAATTTTATTGTATATATTTTTTTACGTTTATTTTGAGTGAGCAAGCAAGGAAGGGGCAGAGAGAGGGAGAGAGATTTTAATATTTTTTAACAGTATGTCTAACATCATTTACCATGTAATTAGTACAAAACTGGAGATATTTTTCATTCTTTTTTCATACCAAGTCTTCAAAATACAGTCTGTATTCTATAGTTCCAACACATCTCAGTTCAGATGTCACATTTCAAACGTTCAATTGCTATGTGTGGCTAGGGGTTACCCTATCGGGTAGCATGAACCTTGACATCAAGTTTAGCATTTTGAGGTTGAGTGATCATTGAAGCTGTCTGAATCAGAAATAGTGTTGGGGGCACCTGGTGGCTTAGCAGTTAAGCATCCGACTCTTCATTTTGGCTCAGGTCATGATCTCACGGTTTGTGAGTTTGAACCCCACATTGGGCTCCATGCTGACAGCGAGAGCCTGCTTGGGATTCTCTCTCCCTTTCTCTCTGCCCCTCCCCCACTCTCTCTCTTTCTCTCAAAATAAATAAACTTAAAAAAAATGGTGCTGCATTCACCATGTAAATCTATAGGTAAAATCAAAACATTCAAAAGTTACTACCTTTTAGGTCAATTAAGCCCAGCTTTTTACCTGTAAATTGGTAAAAATAAATAAGTAAGTAAGTAAATAGATAAATAAATAAAATGTTGTGCCTACCTAATCATGTTGTTGTTGCAAAGTGTTGCTATGAGAACAAAATGAGATAGTACATAGAAGTTATCAGCCCAGTGCCTGGTAAAAGTTTGATAAATGTTAGTGGTCATTATTATTACTATCTAGGTATCATTCCTGGATAAGGGATATCACTTTGATAATAGCAGAAAGTCAGAAAGAACCCTATAAAGACAACATGTATCTAGGTGAATCTACTACAGTCAATGATCTATGCTATATTAGACTCTATAGCACTGTAGGCTCAGAAATTTGATTTGATCAGAACAATGAGCATGGCTTATCTCTCAGGTGAAGCTCATATTAACCAAGTAACCAAGATGACCATATATCCAACAAACTTGTTTTTAACCTTCTGTCTACAAAAGTAAACTGAAAACTGTCTTTGTGCCAGACGCTGATCTAGGCATTGGGGATATATCAGTGAACCAAGAGGGGAAGGCAGGAAAATGGTCATGGATAAGCCTAAGTCATGTTTAAAACAAAATGACCATCAACTCTTATTATCTAGGTAGGGGTAGGTTAACCATTTGGGAATTATTTCTGATTAAGGATCAGCTATTTGGCGAAGATGCAGTTGAAAGGCAGAGGGAGCAGACAAGGCATGATCCCGAGATATCTACTACATGAGCTCAGGTTCAATCTCAAGGTCATACATTCACCATTTACTCAATTTCTCCACCACACCAGGCACTTCACCTGCCTTCATGGTTAATCAGCAAAATTGTTTGAAAATTGGTTTGCCAACTTATCAAAAAATATAACTGTCAAAAGGGTAGAATGCTCTGGAAGTCTCAACAAACACTTTCTTCTACTCTGAAAGAGCATTCTTATCTTTCTGTTCTTGAGAAAGCACCTTTCCATAGCTTCCATGAACTGACCAAAGAAGAAAGCAGGAAATCCTTGTTTTAACAAAGAGCTAGTAGGCTGAAAGACATGGTTTAAGATCAGATGCAGGGCCTTGGAACACAGCCAAGATAGTCTAATTCATTCCACTCTAAGGCCAACCCAAGTGGGTCTAGACCTGAAAGCAGACGCAATTACTAGGGAAAAGTGTGAGGAAACACTGATCCAACATTCCCAGTTCTAAACATGTATAATACCGAAGCACTATCACAAGGGCACAAAGTTCTATGCCCACGGGCATTTATTATTGCATTATTTATAATATATACTTTAAAAACCTAAGTCCCCTAAGTAGAGGTTGAGTTAAATAAATTAGAGTACATTCTTACAATGGAATAGTAATGCAATTGTTAAACACACACACACACAAGGCCTCACTATAAAGCTACATTAGTCAAAGTAGTGTAGTACTCGTATAAGAACAGATATAAATAAGTAGAACATATCAGAGTCCACAAATAGGCCCACACATATATGGTAAATTGATTTTTAAAAGAGGTGCCAAGGTAATTCAACGGAGAAAGAATAGTCTTTTCAGCAAATGGTCATGGAACAATTGGACGTCCATATGCCAAAATTTTTTTTTAAATAAAAAGAATCTCAAGCCATACCTTATACTATGAAATCAAGATGGATCATATGTAAAACCTAAAACTACCCAATACTATGAAAAAACACCAGGAGAAGATCTTTGTGAACTTGGGTTAGGCAAAAATTCCTTAGATATGACATAAAGAGCACAACCTACAAAACAAAAAACTGGTAAATTGGACTTCATCAAAACTAAACATTCCTGTTCTCCAAAAGAAGTAATTAAAAAATAAATAAAAAGACAGACACGAGCTTGAAGAAAATATATGCAAAACATATATGACAAATGACTTGTATTTAGAAGAAGTGAGTAATTAAAAAAATAAATTTCCCATTTTTTAAAATGGGCAAAAGAATCAGACAGTTCACCAAAGAATAATTAAGTATGACAAATAAACACACGAAAAGATGCTCAACACCATTAGTCGTCAGGGAGATGCACATTAAAACCACAATGACATAGCACCACATATCTACTAGAGTGGCTAAAATGAAAAGCAAATAAATAAAAAATGATAATATCAATATGGAATTGAAAAATGGTATAGCCATTTTGGAAAACAATCTGGCTGCTTCTTATAAAGTTACACATATACCTACCGTGCAACCCCAGCAATCTGACTCTTGAGTATTGTATGCTAATGTGCATAGCAGGCTATTCCTGCTCTCCGAACTGAAACAACGCAAACAGAACAGCACGACTGGAGAATAGGTAAATACATTTTGCTATATGCACATAATGGGATACTATTAAGTAATAAGTAGCAATAAGCTACTGACACATGACACAACCTGGATAAATCTCCAAAGGGTTATGCTAAGTGAAAGAAGCTGGATGCAAAAGTCTATATATTGTATGATTTTCTTTGTATGGCATTCTGGGAAAGGCAAAATTATGTGGCCAGAAATCAAAAGGGCATGAAGGAATTTTAGGGGGTGGTGGAGGTATTCTATACTTTAACGGTGGTGGTGGTTACTGTATATATATTTTTTTCAAAACTCATTGAATTCTACACCTACAAAAAGGTGAATTTTATTAAATGCCAATCATACTTGAATAAACGTGTTTAAAAATAAAAAGAAGGAAGGTCAGAAGACAATGGAGCAGTATCTTCAAAATTCTCAAGGAAACTCTCAAAGTTAAAACCCTATATCCAATCAAACTACCAAGTGTGAAGGTAGAATAAAGGCATTTTCAAATACATAAGCTCTCAGAAAAATTTACTTCCCTGTGCCTTCTTCTTAAAGATACTGGTGGAATAGATTTCACACAAACCAGGGAAAACAGAAACAAAAACAGGCGAAAAAAAAAAAAAAAAAAGGAAACCATTGTTTTGTATACATGAAACAATTTAAGTCCAACACAGGACAAAGGTAAAGGGACTCTCTAGGAAGATGGTGAAGGGGGATTCTTGGGTGATAACTCTGACACATGTGTAGAAGGCAAATAAGGTAAGAAAGCTCTGTCTAGGAGAGTTGTGTTCAAGAAGATCAAACTAATAATATATATCACACATGTTTTAATGTCTTAAGAGATTTTAGGCAATTGGAATGGGGTCGAATTGATAAGTACATAGAAAACTAAGCAAGTAAAAAACATGACAAAGCATTAATTAATACTTTCTGCATGTCATACATTTCATGCATATTATTTAAAAAAATTTTTTTAATATTTATTTTTGAGAGACAGAGAGACAAAGGGTGAGTGGGAGAGGGGCAGAGAGAGAGACACACACTCACAGAATCTGAAGCAGGCTTCAGGCTCTGAGCTGTCAGCACAGAGCCCGATGCGGGGCTTGAACCCACGAGCTGTGAGATCAGGACCTGAGCCGAAGTCGGGCGCTTAACCAACTGAGCCACACAGTGCCCCCACTTCATGCATTTTAATGTCCTGAGAAAATATTTTAGACAATTGGTAGAGAGTTTGGGTTGAATTTATGATAATATATAGAAATCTAACCAAGAAAAAAACATGACAAAATATTAGTTCCAGACAAAACAGTCTTCTACTAAAGGTCTGTAATCAAATAAGACACCTAGAAGATTCTCCAAGGAAGAATTTCATAGAGTCAAGTAATCTAGAACCATTTCAGTAAAAATAAAACATGCTAGATTTAGACCAAATGCCTAACACAAACAGAACAAAATTCCCACATAAAACCATCTTAATTTCTGAAATTAAAAGTTCTACACATTTTTCCTTTTTGAGAGAGAGAGAAAGCATGAGCGCGTGCAGGGGCAGAGCGAGAGGGAGAATCTTTTTTTTTTTTTTTAATGTTTATTTATTTTTGAGAGAGACAGAGTGTAAGCAGGAGGAGGGGCAGAGAGAGGGAGACATAGAACTCAAAGTAGGTTTTGGGTTGTCAGCACAAAGCCCAATGTGGGGGCTCAAACTCACAAACCATGAGATCATGACCTGAGCCGATGTAGGATGCCCAACCGACTAAGCCCCCCAGGTGTCCCAAGGGAGAGAGAATCTTAAGCAGGCTCCACACCCAGCACAGAGCCCAATGTTGGGCTTGATCTCAGGACTGTGAGATCATGACTTGAGCCGAAATCAAGAGTTGGATGCTAAGTCTACTAAGCCACCCAGGTGCCCCTCCACACATTTTGTAATGTACTTGAATCTGTGCTTTACTTTATATAAGAAAAATAATATATATAAAGAATATGAGAATTGAATTAGTAATACCATGTACTGATTACATATATAAGGAATAATATTCCTTACTAAAACAGGAAAAAAATCAGGTCTTGAACTCTTTTCTTTCCTCCATAGTTACTGAGGAAACCACCAAAGCTAAATAACAGCGTGCATCTATCTATCTACCTATCTAATCTCCTCTTGATACATTCACCATAACTTTTAGCAAAGCTGTACCATTGTAAGATTCTTTTAAAAAGTATAAGATATTTTAAATATCTGAAGAAAATATTTTAGAATGGAGACCTATCTTAGATTTTTAACCATTTTGTATTTTCCTTACTTCAAAAGCATTTAAGGGTGACAGAAAAGATAGAAATAAAACTCATATGGTTATTGCTAAGTGAAAGAAGCCAAGTCTGGAAAGACCCCATGCTATATGATTCCAATTAGACGACATTCTGAAAAGGGCGAAATGATAGAAACAGGAAAAAGTGGACAGAGCTGAATACAGGAAGCACAAGGGATTTTTAGGGTGGTGAAAATATCCTTTTTCTTGTTTTGTTTTGTTTATTTTTGATAGAGAGACAGAGCATGAGTAGGGGAGGGGCAGAGAAAGAGGGAGGCACAGAATCTGAAGCAGGCTTCTGGCTCTGAACTGTCAGCACAGAGCCCGACACAGGGTTCATGTCCATGAACTGCAGGATCATGACCTGAGCCAAAGTCAGACACTTAACAGATTGAGCCAACCACGCACCTCAAGTATGGTGAAAATATTCTGATACCTTAATATTGGGATACATGGCATTGAACCCAAACCCACAGAACTCTATAGCTGGAAGTGAACCTTAATGTATGCAAATTTTAAAAAGTCACTTGCAAGGTTGTGGTGTAAGGCCAAATATTAAGTCTCAATATTATATGTTGCCTTGACATCCGGTAATATTGAGAGGGCCTCAAATGGCCCAGCTCTAAGTTCCCCTCTCCATTCTCCCACAGAGAAGTTTCTGTAGCCAAACAACCCTCGTTACCAAGAGGCCAGGCACAGTTAGTGCTAATCCCTGACTAGTGGGTTCAGTTCCCTGTCAGCTTGTAGAATTATTCAAACAACTAATCACATTCTTCATAGGAACCAGGAGGCACCCCACCCTCGTGATACTATAAGGACTGCCTTCTGAAGCCACTGGTTGTTCATTCTTTTCCTGAGTGCAACCTCTGTGTGGCCCAAATGGTATGTGGTGCCCCCCTCCGCTAGGCTGTGCATACAAGTGACCAATAGACTGCTGTTGACACATCTGTCTTGTGTTGGGTGTTGTGTGTTTGGCCATCTCCATAACCCAAAGGAGGGAATTTCTCCAACCCCAACATGGTGCATAGGAGATTAAAACAAAGGCCAGAGCGTCCCAGGAAGGAATGCAAATTGTGACAACATAATCTCCTGATATTATGCGTGTATGAAATGACCTCACTGAAGGGGGTGGAGGGAAAAGGTGCTTACCTAAGGAAATGGTGGAGTCCAGACTAGGACTTGGAAATGAAGGGAGTCTATACGACTAAAGACAAAAGGAACTGCACACAAGCACTGGACTCAAGTTGATACAGTTGTTATCCACAGGGGTAAGGTTAACAATTCTGATACTTCCATAAATATATATGCTACTCCAGCTGAGCAATTAAGTAAATGGATGTTAAGTAATGGAAGCTAGGTTCTCACTGTTAGAGCAGGAATTTATAGGTAAGCAAAGGGAAGAAGATAGGATAACCTATGCAGTAACGAATTAGAGTTGGTTGTATGAAATCATGGTTAGCTTATTACGGAGAGGGGCAGTTCTACATATAGAATTATTTAGAGATATGGGTATATTTATTGGTTAGTATATACACATATATTTCCTTGCTCTGTCAGCTGAGAGGTTCTAGAAGCAATGACACACCACACACCAAACCTTGTGTTCTAATACCACTTTCCAAAAAAGGTAATCAGGACACCTTGGAGAAATGGCTGATCCTAGCACTGGGGCAGGAAATATACAAGATGAGCCTGCAGCATCTTGTAGTGCCAGAAAGTAAGAAAGTAGTAAACAAAAAAAGCAATAAAGGCTACATTGATGGAGGTATGTCAAAAGGACACAGGAGCCAACTGAAAAAGCACCCACTGACCAAAGCTGGAACAATTTGAGCAATAAAATGAAGGAGTATTGGATTATAACCCAGTTATTAAATAAATATTCATGAGTCTACACTGCTATAAATAAATTATTGAATAAATGAGTGAATGAATGAATGAATGAATGGGAGACAAGAGGGAAATCTCCTGCGGAGAATTCCAAATAATTTATGTAGATAGCATACCGTGAAGGAGTGGAAGCATAACTCTCCAACCCTTAAATGTGGGATGTGGTTAGTGATTTCCTTCCAAAGAATACAGAAAGGAGTACAGTATGGAAAGGAGGGAAAAGAGAGTAACTCTAGAGAAACCTGACAAATACAACCTTTGGCAGGTAATTAAAGTCAACATCAACAATGATGAACAAATCATGTGGATAGTATGAACACTTGATATACTGTGATTAAAATGGACCATTGTCTTTGTTCTTCCTCCCAAACCCATAACACCAGTCTAGCCATAAGGAAAACACCAAATTCCACAAATTCTACAAAATGTCTGACTAATACACCTCAATAATGTCAAGGTCATCAAAACCCGGAATACCTGAGAAAACCAGAAATACTTGTCACGGCCAAGAGAAGCCGAAGCGGACATGATAATTAAATGTAATGTGGTATTCTGGATTTTGGAACAGAAAAAGAGCATTAGGTAAAAATTAAGGAAATTGTGGACTTAAGTTAATGATAACATATCAGCATTGGTTCATTAATTGTTACAAATGTAAGGTGTTGGTAATAGTAGAAACTCACTGTGGAGTTTATGAAAACTCTGTACTATCTTTACATATTTTCTGTAATGTTAAAGCTGTTCTAAAAAATAAAGTCTACTAGGGCACCTGGCTGGCTCAGTCAGTTCAGCATCTGACTCTTGATTTGGGCTCAGGTCATGATCCCAGAGCCATAGGATCAAACCCCACAGCTCCACGCTGGCCATGGGCCTACTTAACATTTCTCTCCCTCTGCCCCTCTCCCTGTCTCACATGCATGTGCACTCTCTCTCGCAAATAAATATATAAGTAAATAAATAAATAAAATCACTAGAGGCACGTGACTGGCTCAGTCAGAGGAGTGTAGAGCTCTTCATTTCAGGGTACTGAGTTTGAGCCCCACATTGGGTGTAGAGATTACTTAAATAAACTTAAACAATTTTTTGTTTAAAAACTACTCATGTCTCTGGAGGCAAGGAAAATAAAAGCAAAAATGAACTACTGGGACCTCATCAAGGTAAAAACTTCTGCACACCAAAGGAAACAATCAACAAAACTAAAAGGCAACCAACAGAATGGGAGAAGATATTTGCAAATGACATATTGGATAAAGGGTTAGTATCCAAAATCTATAAAGAACTTGTCAAAGTCAACGCCCAAAAAAAAATTATTTAGTGAAGAAATGGGCAGAAGACATGAATACTTTTCCAAAGAAGACATCCAGATGGCTAACAGACACATGAAAAGATGCTCCACATCACTCATCATCAGGGAAATACAAATCAAAAACGACAATGAGATACCATCTCACACCTGTCAGAATGGTTAAAATTAACAACTCAGGAAACAACAGATGTTGGTAAGGATGCAGAGAAAAGGGAACACTCCTGCACTGTTTGTGGGAATGCAAACTGGTGCAGCCACTCTGGAAAATAGTATGGAGGTTCTTCAAAAAATTAAAAATAGAACTACCCTATGACCCAGCAATTGTACTATTTGGAATTTATCCAAAGGATACAGGAGTGCTGATTCAAAGGGGCACATGTACCCCAATGTTTATAGCAGTGCTATCAACAATAGCCAAACTATGGAAAGAACTCAAATGTCCATCGATGGATGAATGGATAAAGAAGATGTGGTATATATATATATATATATATATATATATATATATGCGCAATGGAATATTACTTGGCAATCAAAAAGAAAGAAATCTTGCTATTTGCAACAATGTGGATGGAACTAGAGTGTATTATGCTATGCAAAATAAATCAGAGAAAGACAAGTATCACATGATTTCACTCATGTGGAATTTAAGAAACATACCAGATGAACATAGGGGAAGGGAAGGAAAAATAAGATAAAAGCAGAGGGAAGCAAACCATAAGAGACTCTTAAATACAGAGAACAAACTGAGGGCTGCTGGAGGGGAGATGGGGGGGGGAGGGGCTAAATGGATGATGGGCATTAAGGAGGGCACTTGTTGGGATGAGCCCTGGGTCTTATATGTAAGTGGTGAATCACTGGATTCTACTCCTGAAGCCAAGACTACACTGTATGTCAACTAACCTGAATTTAAATAAATAAATTAAAAAAAAAATAAGATTCTATCAACCACATTTTATAGCTTAAAAAAAAATCTAAAAAAAGCATCTGGGGAGCCTAAAGAGTAATATTTCCCTGAAAGTAAAGAATAAATAACCGAAGAATAAGGCACACAGGGGAAATATGTGTTATGACATATGACAAAT
Source organism: Panthera tigris (assembly GCF_018350195.1). Taxonomy (NCBI): domain Eukaryota; kingdom Metazoa; phylum Chordata; class Mammalia; order Carnivora; family Felidae; genus Panthera; species Panthera tigris. Next base: position 205,390,146 of record NC_056660.1, read on the forward strand.
ATGACAAGCCCAGGTATGAGGTTAGAACGCTAAAGTGCACACCTTTAGTAACTATCTTTGTTAGAGGCAGGCTGTAAATCTGGACAAGCAGAAGTGAAGAGGCTTTGTATGTCTGCTTCTTATCGCATCCCTTACGTTCTTACACTACATCTGCACTGAGGACAGGTTGGTAGCACAAGATTAGAGGGATCTAAGCTGGGCAGCTGCACAGGACTCAGTCTGTAAGGGATACTGCACATCTCTGGGGTGCCAAGACATCACTCAAACTTTTGTCTATCTGAGTGCTTCTTGGAAAGGGATGGTGAAAAAGAACTACTTTGATAAATTACTTGGGGTGGGAGAAGACCCCCACCCTACAGAATGTGTGCTCGGTCGGTCTGTTGACTGCTAAGAAGTGAGGGTCTGGGAACGGCAGTGTCTTTGCTCCCTGGAACATTGTTCCAGCAATCTTCTATTTTGTACCCTTCCACTTAGGTGAATGTTCAACAAAAAAAATTTTTTTTAAGATTTTATTATTTTTTTAAGTAATCTCTACATCCATCATGGGGCTGGAGCTCACAATTCCAAGATCAAGAGTGGCACGCTTTTCTGACTGAGCCAGCTAGGTGCCCCAATGTCAAATATATTTTTAAAGAATATCGTTTTGAGGGGAACCAAATGAGTAGTCTGAATGGAGAGCCAAATTGTTAGCCCATTCAAGATATCCAAGTGTTTATCAGCTCCTTGTATTAGCAAATTGAGTAAAAACAAGTCTAATAGTGACCAAAAACAGGACAGTCCAATTATCTCTTTCTCTCTCCCTAATATTCCCAAGGATATTATTTCCCTTAACTGATAAGAATAGGGCAACAAAGTTTGGAGTTACATTTTTTGGTGAATGAATGCACTTTATGCTGCTGATCATGAATAGATCCACACGCCTGGTACTCAAGAGAATCAACTTGGAGGTGGGCAGGGCTGATGTTTTCTCATTAATAGTAAGTAATCCAACAAGGATCAACCAACCACCTGTACATAGAGATGGGCCAAGTGAGTCCTTGCAAAGAGTACCAAGATTTTCCCTAGAAAACTGTTCTGGGCCTTTATCTACAAGGGTAACTGAAGCTTAAAATTTCTCATGAGAGAGACATTTTTGCCTAAAAAGTTTCTAACTAGGAGTTAGGAATCATCTACCCTACATAAACGGGATAATTATCCACAAACTAATTTTAATCACTGTAACTTCTTGGGAGCTTCTAATATAAATTGACTGCTCTTCTTTCTGTCTCTCCCATAGGCTTATATTGCTTCTGGAGCCTTGTAATTATCCATATTCTATCTTAGTAAGTCTTCTGTCCTTAGATCTCTTAATTCTACAAACTGGGGAGATCTCTGTCATACTCATTGCCCTACTTCATCTGCCATTTGTTTAGTGATGACACCCCATCTATATCTCTAGACTGACCTTTCTTTGCAGTAATAGGCGTACATTACCAGTATCACCCTGGATATCTTTACCTGAATGTCTTTGGATGCCCTAATGTTACAAATAGAATTGTAACATCCCAGTCCCCTAATAATCCCTCCAGAAGCCTAGGAGGTAACTAAGATTCCTTCCTTATCCTCTCTGTCCACACCAATCTCTCTGTACATTGCTCATTTCATGTCTACATGTGTCTGGAGTTTTCCCCTTTTCATAATAGTGCCTATCTCATCACTTCTTCACCAGATAATCACCAATTCTACTGTTTTATCACCACTTTGGTATTGCTCTTTTCCAATCCATCCTCCACACTGAATTCAGACTTTACAATTTTTTTCTAACAGTTAAAGTTTTCGACTCTGTAATGTATGCATAAGGTTCAAAAACAAAAAGTTGAGAAGGGTACAGAGGGAAAAGGGTGCCCCTTACACCTGACTTCTTGGTCACCCTCCTACCAAAGGTACAGATAGCCATCAATTTCTTTGGTAAAGAAAGTAATTCTAAAATGCATCTACTTCACATCTTCTGTGCCTCATCATAATGTCCAAATTGAGAAGTGCAAATGAGGTCTTTCAGGATTTACTCCTGTTTCTCTTTTGTTTCTTCTAGTAAGTCCCTCTGTACATGTCGATTTCATCCCCTGTAACTACTTTGTTCTTCTCCAAAAGCCTAAGGCTTCTTTCCGTCTGTGATTTTACTTATGCTCTTCCCCCTACCTGGGATCCCCATGCTCCCCCACACAACGCCACCCTTCTTTGAGTGTAGTGCAATATCCCTTACTATTCCCCTAACTATATTCAGGCTGAAGCCTTTGTGAACCTGCAAAGATAAAGGTTATGTATGCCTTCCCTTGATGAAACTCTTTTGAAAGGACCATATACAGGGGCACCTGGCTGGCTCAGTTGGTGGAGCATGCGACTCTCGATCTTGGGGTTGTGAGTTTAAGCTCTATGTTGGGTGTAGAGATTACTTAAAAATAAAATCTTTGGGGTGCCTGGGTGGCTCAGTTGGTTAAATGACTGACTCTTGATTTCAGCTCAGGTCACAATCTCACAGCCAAGAGACAGAGCCCTGCGTCAGGCTCTGTGTTGAGGGTGGGGCCTGCTTAAGATTCTCTTTCTCCCTCTCTCCCTCTGCTCCTTCCCCGTTTGCGTGTGCACATACACGCTCTCTCTCAAAATAACCCCAAAAAAACCTTTTTAAAAAAGAAATATATGTATGTGTTTTTATTATAGCACCTATCACATTGCCTTGTTGAAGGCAGTACAGTGTTCCTTTGTTTTTTGAGTCCTCAGAGTTTAGCAAACTAATACCTAGTTGTTATTGAATATTAGTTACAGTATAAGTACAAGTAAACTAAGGACATATTAGGCTGCATTAATAGAAGTGTGGTCTTAGAATTTTTATTTCTGGCTATCATATTCACTTTTTAATTTTTAATTTTAATTAATTTTAATGTTTGTTTGTTTGCTTATTTGTTTATTTTGAGAGAAAGAGAGAGCGTGCGCAGGGGAGGGGCAAGAGAGAGGGAGACATAAGACTCTGAAGCAGGATCCAGGTTCTGGGCCGGCAGCACAGAGCCTGATGTGGGGCTTGAACCCACGAACCGTGAGATCATGACCTAAGCCGAAGTCAGACGCTTAACTGACTGAGCCACCCAGGCCCCCCCCTGGCCACCATATTTAGAGAAAGAGATTGAAGAAGTGTAATATCCACCTGACAGTGTATGGTTTACTAACACTGTGATGGCCTTAAGAAAAGACCAAGAGAATGCACAGCTCCCTTAGACTCTCCAAAGTGCCAAAAAGGAAGCAGTCGACAATTACTTAGCTTCCTTATACCAGCGGTTCTCCACCGTGGTGTTGGGTCATTGTGGTGTGTCTTCATCAGTGCCGAGATGTATGCAACTTGTTTGTACTAATAAAAGCTGAAGTACTGAAATCGGAAAACAATTTACTTTTCCCTCCCTCTTAAACTAGTGCGGAATCAAGGTTGCTCCTGTAAAGTCACTCCTGTCCACTTATATTCCAATATACTCTGCTGACAATAGGGGCAGAGTTACAACTGATGGGTTTGGAAACTGGGGGTGAGCCACAGTTTGCCTTATCTTCACTTCTACCCTGTGACAATGTTGATTGAGCATGTGAATATTTTCTGTCTTGGGTGGGAGAAATATAGAGAACTGTTACCCTAGACTATGAGCTCAAGGGTAGGGGCCACGGATTTTCATTTTGTATTTATCCACCGTGTGGCAGTGCTTGAAGAAAGAAAGGAGGAGGGTTTGTGGATGGATCAATGGGAGAATCAAAGGAAGAGAGGGTGGAAGAAAAGGTGACAAAAAACTTTTTAAAAGGAATGAAGGAAAGAGAAAAACCAAAGGATTAAAGGAGACTTATTATTTACTTTCTTAGAAACTTAACTGAATTCAGTGTTTAACTCAACATAAGGAAAGAAAAAAAAAACAAAAAAACAACAACCCAGCAATAAAAGCTGCTTAAACAGAGACTATGGGAGACCAAATAAGGCGACCTCTAAGTTCCTATTCGATTCTTTGATCTAAGATGTTAGGTTTTTTTTCCCCAACAATGCTTTTGAGTAAACAGTGGCATTTAATGAATATTTATTAAATAAAATTATAATCTAAAACATTATAGCAGAAACAAACTGATTTTTCTGTTAAAAAAAAGTTTGTATTACTTTTTAAATTGGGTTTTCATAGTTTTGTGGAGATTGACAATTGGTTTGCAAAATTCAGCTTCAGTTTGCTCCCTTGTAAGATCCTCTGTGGCTTAACCACAAAGGGCTGAGGTACTTTGTGATTTTTTTCTTTTAGGTTAAAAGAAATAACAGAATTTTGCTAGGCTGAATTCTAGACATGATGCAAATTTAAAGTAATTTAAGATGATATTTCAGGGTAGGGGATTAAAGTTTTTTGGTGTGTGTGTGTGTGTGTGTGTTTTCCCTGAGAGAATCCAGCAAACTATTTCTGCTTTGTAAAGATCCAAAATGTCTGAGCTGCAGAAACTCACAAGGCAAACAAGTAAAGGTGAAGAAACCAGACAGCAAAAATTACAACTGTGACCACTGCCCACCCCACAAATATGTCATAGTCAAAGACTTCTTCTTAAGTTTCTGGTCCTTCAGAATATGTACTGTCCATAAAAATTTATCCAGGGCTAGTTGTTAACTGTTCTGTTTATCTGATCTAAGCTTAAGCTTTTGCTTCTTCTGCGGTGCCTCGGTTGGAACAAAGCCGTGCTTAATGCATGTTACTTTGATTTCATAAATAGCATATAAAAATCTGAGGAACCGGGTAGCTTTGGTTAGGAAGAAAAAGGATAACATTTTTAGTCTTACTTTTTTATATTATTTTCTTGAAGAGCTCAACTCTTTGCCCACTGACACTGGCCCAAATGCTATGACTCTGCAAAATTGAGATATCTTGTTTTTTTAGACATTTGATTTTGCCCGTGTCAGCAGAATACAACTGAGTAGTGAACTGGCTTAACAATTTTAATATGAATAAGCATACTTTCTCTACTTCCTCTGTGATATGGCACGATCACGTCTGTATAGATAATAGAGTAAATTTTACTCATTGCAGGTACAATGCATATTTGTCGACTGATCTGGTTGATGCAACTGTAAGCCTTTTTTCAGTTCAGAGTCTACATTTTACCGACACCCGAAAAATATTAATTCCTATGTCTGTAACATCCCATTCCTGAGCAAACACACATTCACAATATTCGCAACCTAATCCCTTCCAACAGAGCTTGCTTTGGGGAAGGAAATTTCAGAAAAAGCATCCAGAAGGAGGAAAGACCAACAACGCTACTTGAGCTGTCGAGGTGCCCAGTAACAACTTACTGGTTTAAAGTAACAACAACAACAACAACAAAGAGCAAGGGGAGGTGGGTGGAGAAACGGGAAACTCCATCAAAGATGCAACTGACAACTCCCAGCGGCTTTTAGATTCCATCCGAACAGGAAAAATGAAAAGGTTAGAAAGCAGTGGCAGGGCGGTGTCCCCTGCCATGTTTCAATTCACGCTGCGCTAGTAACGAGCCACGCAACTGCTTCACCAGGGCGGGCTTCCTCAGCGCCCAACTCTCCCCTCGGAATCACGAGGAGATCGGTCCCCCTGCCCAGGAGGAACGACCGGGGGAGACCGCTGCCGGCAAAACTCCGCCGCGGAGCCGAGGGGCTGCCGCCCGCCCCTGCAGCTCAGGAGGCCCTCGCCCGCGCGCAGGTGGGCGGGCGCCCCAGGCCCAAACGAAGCCGCGCGAGGCAGGGGGTCCCGGCGGCCCTCGCAGCGACCCCCGCCCGCCCCGCCAGGGGGAGCGTCTGTGCCCGACGGCCGGCGGCGGGGACCCGGCGGGCGGCGCTGGGCGGCGGCCCCGCGGCGCGGCTGCCCTCCCGCGTCCCCACCCCCCGCCCCGCCCGCCCCCGGCGCGGCCCTGCCCGCCCCCTCCGCCCCCTCCCGCGGCGCCATGCGCAGACTCAGTTCCTGGAGAAAGATGGCGACAGCCGAGAAGCAGAAACACGACGGGCGGGTGAAGATCGGCCACTACATCCTGGGGGACACGCTGGGGGTCGGCACCTTCGGCAAAGTGAAGGGTGAGGACCCCCGCGGCAAGGGCGGGCCCCGGCCCGCGATCCGGGCCACTTCCGCCTTCCTCGCCTCTTCATCCTCCCCCCGCCCCGGCGTTCCTCCTCTGCCGGGCTCGGCAGCCCCCGTCCGGGCTCCAGCGGGAGCGGAGCCCGCGGCCCCGCCGCGGGACTGTGGCGCGACCCTCCCCGGCGGGGTGGGGGTGGGGAGGGGACCGGTCGCCATGGCGACGGCGCCGCGGCCGGAGGGGCTCGCCCGTGCGAGGGGCGGGGATGCGGAGGTGCGAACTTTCCCAGGTGGGGCAGTCTGGCGCTGGGTGCAGGCGCCGGGGTCTCGGCGCCGAGCCCGGGCGAGAGGGCCTCCTGTTCGCTGGGGCTGTGCTCCCCGGGCTCAGGGCCGGCCCATCGTTTCCCCGGGAGTCCTCGGTATTGTCCGTATTTCCGTCCTCTTTAGGAGGTTCTCGACTTACCTGCCCCGGCTGATTCTCAAGTGTGAAATGTGTCGTTCCCCGCCTTCCTCCGCCCCCTCCCAGCTAAGCTTGCTTTGGGCTTAGCTTACGGAATTCAAAAAAGAGGGCCATCTCGTCCGGAAGGATGACTAATTTTTTTCGAAGCAGTTAATGAATATAAACTGGTCCTGTATTTGCGATGCATGGTTTATGTTTTGAATGCAGACTCCGTGCCTTTAGTGTTTCTGATTTATCAGTTTTGCAGTCTCTGTGTGCCAAACCTGGTAGGTAGTGCAGATGTTGCCTGCAGATAGTATTTATTAGCTCATTAATGTAGTTCGTTTCCATTTATTTGCACAGGATATTTTTAACAACTTAGTGCACATCATTTGAACTTTTTTAAGGAAAGTGGAATCTCTTATCCTTGTGTTTCAGCACAATATTCTGGAAATAACAAACTTGATCTCCAACCCACCAATTCTGGCACAAAAAGTGTTTTGTTTTGTTTTTTCTTTTTAAGTTTATTTATCTATTTTGAGGGGCAGAGAGAGAGAGAGAGAGACGGGGAGAGAGAATCCCAAGCCGGCTCCACGCTGTCAGTACAGAGCCACGTGCTCCATGCAAACCTGACATCGTGACCTGAGGTGGAATCAAGAGTGAGTCCCTTAACTGATGGAGCCACCCAGGTGCCCATGGCACAAAAAGTTTAATTGCAAACCTTGTGAGACATAAGTTTTTTTTTTCTTTAAAATATTTGACTTTGTTATTAGGGAGGTAGAGGAAGAAAGCATGGAACTGATGAATATAATTCATGCATTGGCTTTGGATAGATAATAACCTGTGACTTGCATATACTGAGCTCTTGGTAAATATTTGAGTTGAAAGAAAAAAAAAGTTGTGAAAGTCTGTGCAGTGAATTAACTAACTGAGCCTTGCTTTACCGGAGCTAAAATAAACATTTTCTGATTTTATCTAGGGATGGAAGAGGAGAACCCTTCCTTCTCTTGCCCTTTCTGAGTCATAGAACTGGAAAATTGCTGTATAGCCCACAGGGAAGCAACTGCCTAAGTCTTCTTACGAAAATCAGCAAGGCCAACAATGTAAGAAAGTAAGAAGCAAATGCCAGAATAGGGTAACAACAGCCATCAGGGTGGGTCTGTATTAGGCCAGTAAGATGTCTCTGTGCCCTTGAAGTTACTTATTTTGGGCTATGCTGTTTCTTTACTTGTTAGCAATCGCAAACTGCTTTTCCTTTTCAAGTATTTGTAAGACATGGTCATTAATGCCCCAAAATAGTCTTGATACCCTCACTCCTCCCAGGACTCTGCTTGGATTAGGATGCTCATCATTCTAATGTAGAACTGTGCAACGTCAGTTCTCATTTTCTTATTTGCTAGATGGCTTTTGGCATGGCAGATAGGAGAGCAAGAGGAAAATGTTCATGTTCTGGATTTGATCTGTGATGTGGCTGTAACATGAATCCCTCCAGTGAGTGCTGTTCTTTATCCTTCACTCTCTCACATGTGCCTGTCTTGAAGTACAAAATACTGTCCAAGTCAGCCTCTCCAAATGGACTAATATTGGCCAAATGTAGAAAGGCCAGTATTAGTCAAACAATCACATGTCTCATAGATAGGGTTAAATTTGTTCATAAATATATAAGTTGATATTAGTCAAAATCTTCAACCAGTGCTTTTTTCTTTTTTTTTTTTTTTTAAGAGAGAGAGTGGGCATAAATGAGTGATGGGCAGAGAAAGGAGGGGAGAGAGAGAGAGAGAGAGAGAGAGAGAGAGAGAAAGAGAAAAGAGAAGCAGGACTCATCCGAAGTGGGCCTGTGATTTTTTTTTTTTACCCAAAGCGGGGCACCTGAAGCAGGGCTCAAGCTCACGCATTGCAGGACTCGAACTCGCGAACCATAAGATCACGATGATCTGAGCTGATGTCAGATGCTTAACTGACTGAGCCACTCTCTTTCTGTGTTCTCTCTCCAAAGCAAGGAAACCTCAGCCTACCTCTCATGAGTCTCATTGGCTCATACAGTCCCTGGGGTCGGGGATGCCAGGTGCTTGTGTTCCTAAGTAGGTACCAGCAAGGGAGATAGCATTACTCTTGGGAGGACCGTGGCCCACTGTTAGATATGTGTGTGTGTGTGTGTGTGTGGTGGGGGCATCTTCTTATCTTCTTCTGAAGTACTTATTGGGAGACAGAATAAATACTTTACACAGAAATGGGTATTAATTGTTAGGAGAAAGAAAAGGGGGCCTAGATGCTCACGGAGCAGGCAGAAATAACCTATGACAGTGGCGATGTTGGCAACTTTCACTAGCCTTAATTTGACAAGAATTTTTATGACTGCTACAATTAGCCATATATTTCAATGGAGTTAATTCAGAGTATATGCAGCTTTTAAAATTAGTTATACACTTTGGTAAATTTAACATAGAAAAGGAATCTAATAGAAGATGTGATACTGATACGCAGAAAAATTCCTGATATGATATTTCATGCTTAGAGGGACTGTGAATTTGCAGTGATTATTTTGTTTCTTATTACAGTCTAAAAAAGTCCTTTGGTAACTTAATGCCAGCATTTTGAGGGGAAGGTTTAAACAGACAACTCGGGTTGGTTTGGGATTACGCTTGAATTATCTTTTTTATTTCCAAGTTCTCTTTTTTTCTTTCTTTTTCCTGGTTGTCAAGGTGTTAGTCTCCATTCCCGCACAGAGTCCACTCACTTTTCCCCAGGTACAACCATTATAAAAGCACAGATGAGCACAGTCATGTTATTGTTGCAGTAAATTAAAATGGCACTTTCTGTTAAGTTTTCCAAGAGAAGAGAAGATGGTCTTTTTAGTGGTGTAGGTGGTCTCTAGCAAATGAGTTGTTTATACATATAATCTATTAATTAAGTTGGTATTTTTCTACATAAAACTGCAGTTTCAGGTAAATAGGCCACTGTTCACTTTGTGAATGAATCACAGTAGAAGTTATTTAAAAATTTAAGGAGGGTGTGTCTGCTGTAACTCTTAATCTTGGGGTCATGAGTTTAAGGCCCTACATTGGTATGGAGCTTACTAAAAAAAAAATCTTTAAGGACAAAGAATATATATATATATATATATATATATATATATATATATATATACACACACACACACACACACACACACACCAGCATCGGTAGATCTCAAGTTTATAAGGGTAGGCCACAAAAAACAAAGAAGTAGAAGAACATGTACAGTCATGCTGTTTATATAATTTTTTTAAATTCTTTTTTGGGGGGTATTTGTTTATTTTTGAGAGAGAGAGAGCACGAGCAGAGGAGGGGCAGAGAGGGAGACACAGAATCCGAAGCAGGCTCCAGGCTCCTAGCTGTCAGCACAGAGCCTGACTTGGGGCTTGAACCCACGAACTGTGAGATCATGACCTGAGCCTAAGTTGGATGCTCTACCGACTGAGCCACTCAGGCTCCCCATATAAATTTTAAAGTCATGCAAAAACACTCAGACATTCCTAATGTGAGTAAATTGGTACAGTGTTTATTAAAGTTAACCCACCAATTCAACTTCTAGGAATTTATCTTATAGATACACTCCTGTGTGAAATAATGAGTTATTCATTGATATATTGTTTATAGATACAAGAGGTTGAAAGTAACTTTTCTAATAGGATAGTAGTTAAATTATGGTTAGCTGTGCAGTGATACATCCTGCAAACGTTAAAAACAAAAGCAGGAGACTTTATATAATTTCGGGAACAATTTCTAAGGTGTATTTTTAGGGGGAGAAATACGGCTAGTCAAACAAATGTGTATAGTATACCTACCATTTGTGTATAAAAAAACAGGAGCCAAAAGGTATTTAAGTGTAACTACTTGCATATGTGTGGGGTGTTCCTTTAAAGATACACGTAAAACAGTTACATTAGTTGGTCAGTTACATTATATTAGATACACATAAAACAGCTACATTAGGTAGCAGGGGGACATTTCACTGTATATCCTTTTGTAGTGTTTAATGGTCTGGTGCAGGTATTACGTTTTGAAAAGAATGTATAAAATTTGTAGAAATAAACATAGGGAAAACATTGTTAAAATATTGTTTATGTGTTCCTGTATGTGGAGCAGACAAACATTCAAGGTAGTGGTTACCTCTGGGAAGGGGGAGAGGAGCAAGGGATCTAGGAGGAGGCGTTCAGAGCTTCTCCTGCATTTGCATTTTTGCAGTGTTGTGTTGGCCGACTGGTGGTGGGTGGCACATGGTGGACATCTGGTTTGCCGTTTGGGATGCTTGAAGTGTTTTGTTAAGAAAACCTACCTTTCTCACATTTCCACCTTTTAAAACTCACTCCTCTCTAGGATTATTTCCCTTCTGCTTTAAGATACGAGATTTTCTGACTCTTAGAATTTTAGAGTTGGTAGCTAATCGTTGACGAATCTGCTGTTCGTGTGAGGGAGATGTGAATTCTGGGAGCCTACAAGCCTTCCATGGCAGAAATACCCGTTTCCATTTTGTTCAAAAACGGTATCTTAGCACTACTGGAAAGCAGTGACAGTCTCAAGAGCAAATTTTGAGCTTTGGGAGGGGGGTGTGGTTGACTTGATGCCTATTTTGCCGACAATAGGGTCCGCTTGTTACTGTTGACTGACTGTGTAGCAGCAGTTAATTTGGCTGCAACTGAGTTTAGTCAATGCAGAATCTTTTGCTTAGTTTTGAGAAAGCAGTTCAGAGTTTGATACCGTGCCAAACCTTTTTCCCAGTTCTGCAGAGATAGATGGTAGAATACGTAGGTCTTAAGACTCGGAGTCAGAAGACCTATCCCAACTTGATCATATAATAGCTTTACTTCATCGAATTACATAATCGCTCAGAGCCTCCTAATTACCTGTATCATAGGTTTGTTGTGAGGCTCAAATGTGATAATGTGTTTTTTTCCTAAGCTGTTATATACTATATTTTCAAAAGTTTTATGCTACTGAAGTTCTAATATTGAAGTTTGTTGGTAATTGGGTTCAAGGCAAATATTTGTTCCCATAATTAAGGAAAAGAACAGATTACCGTATCATAGCTTTAAATTACCAAGCTTTTGCTGGGAAGAAAGAGGAAGAAAGACAATATTCAGAAGGGCTATTGCCTACTCTAAAAGAGAAAATATTTGAGTCATCAGTGTTGGGACATTATTTGAAAACCTCAGAGGGAAAAGCCTGTATCCAAAGAAGACAGATTAAAAATGTTTAACTGGTTTCTCTACCCGGTGCTTCAGAGCCATTATTGTGTTAATATTCATAGTGCTTTCCCAAAAGGGAGAACATACATCCTGTCCCAAATGTGTCTTCTGTCCTAGTATATTGTAGGGCATACTTCATAAAATTCATTGTGATAATTTTAGTTTTATGATTTTTCTAGCCTATAGAAAATTCAAATTCCCAAATTAGAACATTGGAGAGGGGGCTGTAAGAGTTGACTCCTGATAGGCTGTGAAGGGGAGGACACAACTTCAAAATGCAGAAAACCATGGAGCTGGAACAAATAGCCTAGGAGTAAGAAGTCCTATCCTGCTAACTCCCACAGATGTCACTGTGTGAAGGCACAGGGGAGTAAATGACGCTCATACAAGGTGAACATTTGCTTGGTTCCCATTCATTTTGTACAGTGTATCCCATTTAAGAATTCTGGGCATGTGTAGTACAGATTAGAAAACCTGTTTTCAGAAAAGATTACTTTTGTTAACTTGTTAATTTTAATGGTGAATTTCAAATATGAGAAAAAACTATTCGTTTCCTAGGGCTGCAGTAACAAAGTACCACAAACTGAGTGGTTTAGAACAACAGAAATTTATTCTTTCATAGTTCTGGAGGCCTAAAGTCCGAAATTAAGGGGTTTGTAGGGTTATACTCCTTCTGAAGGCTCTTGGTGAGAACCTTTTCCTTGCCTTTTCCAGCTTTTGGTGGCTCCTGGTGTTTCTTAGCTTGTGGTAGCAAAACTGTAGTCTCTGCCTTTGTCTTCCAGTGGCCTCCTGTAGGTGTGTCTGTGTTCTCTCTTCTTATTTAGGACAACATTCATTAAATACAGAACCCACTCTAAAGCTAGGATGATTTCATTTTGAGATCCACACCTGATTACATTTGCAAATACCCTATTTCCACATAAGATCACATTCTGGGCTGTAGGGGCACTATTCAACCCACTACACTTGCCATTTTATATGCTTTTGGTTTTATGATCTTGGTTTCTCCCTTATAATACTTTAATGTTTGAGAGACTTTTTAAAAGTTTTTGAAAACAATGTTTATTTATTTATTTTGAGAGAGAGAGAGAGAGAGTGCGCGTGTGAGCGAGCACACACGTGTTCGTGTGCTCTTGTGAGCAGGGGAGGGGCAGAAAGAATCCCAAGCAGGCTCCATGCTGTCAGCACAGAGCCCAACGTGGGGCTTGATGTTACAAACTGAGATCACGACCTGAGCCAAAATCAAGAGTCGGATGCTTAACTGACTGAGCCACCCAGGTGCCTCAGTTTTTGAGAAACTTTCAATTGGTTTGCTAGAATGAATAAAGTGTGTTCTTGGTATCTTGTCTTAAAATGTTGAAATTGATGAGGCAGGTTTTTGGTAGACTGAATTAATTTTCTAGTACAGGAAAAAGATCACAGGAGCGGTGCCAGACACATAGTAGGTGCAGGTACTCAACTATTTCTTCTTTTTTTAATTTTTTATTTATTTTTTAAATTTACCTCCAAGTTAGTTATCATATAGTGCAACAATGATTTCAGGAGTAGATTCCTTAATGCCCCTTACCCATTTAGCCCATCCCCCCTCCCACAACCCTTAGTTTGTTCTCCGTATTTATGAGTCTCTTATGTTTTTGTCCCCTTCCCTGTTTTTATATTATTTTTGCTTCCCTTCCCTTACGTTCATCTGTTTTGTCTCTTAAAGTTCTCAGATGAGTGAGGTCATACGATTTTTGTCTTTCTCTGACTGACTAATTTCCCTTAGCATAATACCCTCCAGTTCCATCTACGTAGTTGCAAATGGCAAGATTTCATTCTTTCTGATTGCTGAGTAATACTCCATTGTACAAATATACCACATCTTCTTTATCCATTCATCCATCGATGGCCATTTGGGCTCTTTCCATACTTTGGCTCTTGTTGATAGTGCTGCTATAAACATGGGGGTGCACGTGTCCCTTCGAAACAGCATATCTGTATCCCTTGGATAAATACCTAGTAGTGCAATTGCTGGGTCGTAGGGTAGTTCTATTTTTAATTTTTTGAGGAACCTCCATACTGTTTTCCAGAGTAGTTGCACCAGTTTTCATTCCCACCAGCAGTGCAAAAGAGATCCTCTTTCTCTGCATCCTTGCCAACATCTGTTGTTGACTGAGTTGTTAATGTTAGCCATTCTGACTGGTGTGAGGTGGTATCTCATTGTGGTTTTGATTTGTGTTTCCCTGATGATGAGTGATGTTGAGCATTTTTTCTTGTGTTGGTTGGCCATCTGGATGTCTTCTGTATAGAAGTGTCTATTCATGTCTTCTGCCCATTTCTTCACTGGATTATTTGTTTTTTGGGTGTTGAGTTTGAGAAGTTCTTTACAGATTTTGGATACTAACCCTTCATCTGATATGTTGTTTGAAATGTCTTCTCCCATTCCGTTGGTTGCCTTTTAGTTTTGCTGATTGTTTCCTTCGCTGTGCAGAAGCTTTTTATTTTAATGAGGTCCCAATAGTTCATTTTTGCTTTTGTTTCCCTTGCCTCCAGAGACATGTTGAGTGGTACTCAACTATTTCTTAATGAACAAAGTTTTAGAATAACTCTTATTGGCATGTGAGTTCAGTCTATTATTCTTTTCAAAACTGTGAGCCTATAAATTAAGGATTCCTCTGATATGTTCAACTTCTTAGACTTATCCTTTATTAAAAGGATATCTGTATCTGTATTATTATACTATGTAATGCCCTTTTAGGATTATCTTTTTAGGGGTGCTTGGGTGGGTCAGTTGGTTAAGCGTCCGACTTCAGCTCAGGTCATGATCTTGCAGTCTGTGAATTCCAGCCTGCGTTGGGCTCTGTGCTGACAGCTCAGAGCCTGGAGCCTGCTTAGGATTCTGTGTCTTCCTCCCTCTCTCTCTCTGCCCCTCCCCTGCTCATGCTCGCTCTCTCTCTCTCAAAAATAAATAAAACAATAAATTTAAAAAAAGGATTATCTTTTTTAAAAAGTTATCATGGGGTACCTGGATGGCTCAGTTGGTTAAGTGTCCGACTTCGGCTCAGGTCATGATCTGACGGTTCCTGGATTCGAGCCCCACGTCGGGCTCTGTGCTCACAGCTAAGAGCTTGGAGCCTGCTTCATATTCTGTGTCTCCCTCCCTCTCTGTTCCTCCCCAGCTCACAGTCTGTCTTTCTGTCTGTCTCTCAACAATACATAAACATTTTAAAAAAATTTAAAAATAGCTTTATAAAAAAATTAAAAAGTTATCACATTTCACTTACTGTTTTGGGGAAAGCACAAGTTTTTGAGCTAGATCTGGGTTCATGTTTTGATTTTACTAACCACCAGCTATAGGCCTTTGGGCAAGTTATTTCATCTTCCTGTGCCTCAGTTACCTGTCAAGTGTTGCTAATAATATCAGTCTTCCAGAGTTGGTTAGAGTTAGAGGGTCAGTAGGTTTGGACACAAAGTGGCTGTGTCATCATGCCTATTAATTACTAAGTTGTGTATCTTAATTAAATTGTTATGTGTTGAAAATCAATTAGATTTATATTTAAAAATAGTATTTGTTTACAAAAATGTGATTTAAGCTGAGTCAAATTACTCTGCGCTCTTCTATGACTGAATAAGTGTTCCTATAGTTTTTAGGTATTAGGTGAAATCACCGTCAAGGACTTGGTGCCAAGTGTATATGTCTAGCACTAATATGTTGAAAATTAACCAAAGTCAGGAAAGGGTCGAACTTTGGAAGCTAGAAATCTCAGGATTGATGGTTGATGGAAGGGGGAAGGATGGAGCAGGTTGGTGGAATTGAAGCTTATGAAGATGGGAGCTAGATGGATAGAAATCATAGCTATTAATTATTTAGCACTTATGTGCTTAAAGGGATGCTACTGACTCTAAGTGGATAAGGGGCACAAATCAAAGAGCTGAGATAATTGGCCGTGTGTGGATTAAACCAGAAACTTTAGAGCTGATTAGATAGGTAGAGGGGGCAGGTCTGGGAGCGATTGAAAATAAGTAGCCCTAAATGGTAATAGCCACCATTTATTCATCAAGCATTTACTGTGCTGGACACTATGGAAAGTGCTTTACAAACCCTACCTCATGTATTCCTTATAGTCACCCTTGTGTATGTGGTATTCTTATTTTTACAGACAACTGAATAGAAGGTTGAAGTTACTTAACTTTCCCAGGTCAAACATTTAGTAAATACCTTCATACACAGAACCCAGGTCTGTGTGACTACAAAGTCTATGCTTTGTACACAGACTGCCTTCTTATGTGAAAGGAGAATGGGGCATTCAACCTGTTACTGAAAAATGTGAATCTAACACCCATCGTTTTTTCTTTTTTTTCTTCCCTTTGGGATTTTTGAATTGTAAAGAATATAAAACAGTACGTAAAATATGAAAAAAAAAACACTATAGAATAACTTTTAATTTTGGTACATTATCATTTTCTTTTTTTTTAATTTTCTTTTTTATTTTTTAAAATGTACATCCAAATTAGCATATAGTGAAACAGTGATTTCAGGAGTAGCTTCCTTAATGCCCCCTACCCATTTAGCCCACCCCTGCCTCCCACAACCCCTCCAGTAACCCTCAGTTTGTTCTCCATATTTAAGAGTCTCTTATGTTTTGTCCCCCTCCCTGTTTTTATATTATTTTTGTTTCCCTTCCCTTGTGTCCATCTGTTTTGTCTCTTAAAGTCCTCATATGAGTGAAGTCATATGATTTTTGTCTTTCTCTGACTAATTTCACTTAGCATCATACCCTCCAGTTCCATCCACGTAGTTGCAAATGGCAAGATTTCATTTTTTTGATTGCCGAGTAATCCTCCATTGTGTATATATACCACATCTTCTTTATCCATTCATCCATCGATGGCCATTTGGGCTCTTTCCATACTTTGGCTATTGTTGGTAGTGCTGCTGTAAACATTGGGGTGCACGTGCCCCTTCAAAACAGCATACCTGTATCCCTTGGATAAATGCCTAGTAGTGCAATTGCTGGGTCGTAGGGTAGTTCTATTTTTAATTTTTTGAGGAACCTCCATACTGTTTTCCAGAGTGGCTGCACCAGCTTGCATTTCCAGGCACATTGTCATTTTCATAGAAATATTTTTGGTATAGGTAGACAATGTAGAATACATATGTTTTTGTTTGCTCTTTTCATGATTATAAGAACATTTTCTATAGTCTTCCTCTGAGAGAGAGTTGGAATAACAATGTATTAAACTGTTCTCTAAAATTGGTCATTTAGTCTTTTCTTAAATAAAACACTATAATAAAAATAATTATGTACATGTTAAAATGTACTTAATTCTAAGTTAAATTCCGAGGAACTATATAAAAATATATATATCACTCTTTCTCTTAAAAAATTTTTTTTAGGGGCGCCTGGGTGGCGCAGTCGGTTAAGCGTCAGACTTCAGCCAGGTCACGATCTCGCGGTCCGTGAGTTCGAGCCCCGCGTCAGGCTCTGGGCTGATGGCTTGGAGCCTGGAGCCTGTTTCCGATTCTGTGTCTCCCTCTCTCTCTGCCCCTCCCCCGTTCATGCTCTCTCTCTCTCTGTCCCAAAAATAAATAAAAAACGTTGAAAAAAAAAATTAAAAAAAAAATTTTTTTTTAAATGTTCATTCTTGAGACAGAGCATGAGTGGGGGAGGGGCAGAGAGAGAGGGAGACCCAGAATCCCAAGCAGGCTCCAGGTTCTGAGTTATCAGCATAGAGCCTGACGCAGGGCTCAGACCCACAAACCGTGAGATCATGACCTGAGCCAAACTCGGACGCTTAACCAACTGAGCCACCCAGGTGCCCCAAAATCACTCTTAATGCGGTCTAGTATATCAGCTGTCTTTTTCTTCCCCTGAAATGTTTCTATTGGTTTGCCAGCCATGAAAAAGGAATTAGTGCACTAATTTTCCCTTAAAAAAACAAACTGATCGTGTACCCTGCTTATTTACTTAGCTGTGTGTGTGTGTGTGAGAGAGAGAGAGACAGAGAGGTTGAATTTGATCTCTACAGTGGCTGTTACGACACCTTTCTCCTCCCTGTTACTGTTCAATTTTTGTTTGAATACTATTTGTACAGTCATACTTCTGTGATTTCTGTTGTTTCAGAAATGAAGATATACCTCTATTTCTTCTAAGTAATCTCTAATTTGATGAAATGCTCAGGTATTAGAACAATGTCTTTAGTCGTACTTTGGTTATTGATTTCGTTCTGTTTACTTACTCTTCTTTTACTGGGGAGGGACTTCTATTATTCATAGGTGGCATAGTATTTATTCTCTACTCGCTATTACTCATGAGTTGAATTTCACTTGATTTCCTGTTCTTTGTCTATCAGCATCTATCCTTTGAGTGCTAATTTTGATTTCTTCCTAATTTTTGGTATGTTTACAATAAAATTTTCTCATATTTTTACAACTTACTGCTTTCTAATTGTTGTAAAATTCATCTTGCTCTGCTCTTCCTTTTATATTTCCTTTTTTGTTTAAAATATTTTATTTTATTTATTAAAATTTTTAAAAATATTTGTTTTTGAGAGATAGACAGAATGTCTCGGTGGAGGAACAGAGAGGGAGACACAGTCTGAAGCAGGCTCCAGGCTCTGAGCTGTCAGCACAGAGCCCAAGGTGGAGTTCCAACCTGCAAACTGTGAGATCATGACCTGAGCTGAAGTAAGACGCTTAACTGACTGAGCCACCTAGGCGCCCCTTTATTTTTATTTTTTTTAAATGGGCTTAACGCCCAGTGCAGAGCCCAGTGCAGGGCTTGAACTTAAAACCCTGAGATCAAGACCTGATCTGAGATGGAGAGTAGGACGCTTAACTGACTGAGCCACCCAGGCACTCCTTAAAAGATTATAATCTTTTAAAATAATGTAAACATAAATGTTTGAGTAATTTCTACACCCAATGTGGGTTCGAACTTACAACCCTGAGATCAAGAGGCGCATGCTCTACTGACTGAGCCAGCCAGATGCTCTGTAACTTCTGTATTTCTTATCACCTTGTGATAGTTCATTTTTTCTACAACATTCATGTATTCTTGGGTTCATGTTTTAAATGTTCATGTTTTAATTAATGTCTGTTCTTCTTGCTTTATTCTTTTGTACTTTAAAAAACTTTTTGGTTTTTCCTACCTTACAGTTATTTTGGTCATCTTCAGAGGCCAGGAAGGTCCCAGGGACCCAGGTTGCTTTTGGTCAGTTCTGTTTTCTGTGGCAATGTTAACTGGTATGTAGCAGATGTTCAGTACATGAAATGAATTTGAAAGAATACTTTGAGTCTCTATTGCAGTTCCTTCTTTAATGATAGAATGCACATCTGGAGTTTTGATAAGACCCATTGTTTTTTGGGTGCCTGGGTGGCTCAGTTGGTTGAGTGACCTACTCTTGATTTTGGCTCAGGTCATGATCCCAGGGTCATGGGATCCCTGACATGGGATCAAGCCTTGCGTCAGGTTCCATACTGAGTGTGAAGTCTGCTTAAGATTCTCTCCCTGTCTTCCTCAGCCCCTCTACTTTGTGCATGCTCTCTTTAAAAAAAAAAAAAAAAAAAAAAAAAAAAAAAGACTCTGTTGTTGCATAGTTAATCTGGGTTGAGATTAAGTTGAGCAGGGTATCCTATGAGAGGAGACTGGTTAATTTGTGATGAATTGGGAGTTCAGTCCCAAATGGATTCTGCTTTAACATTCCTTCTGATTCAGAGTCTGCCAGTAGTATCCAGTATTGTGGCTATTTCCCAGTCCTGTTTCAGCTATGCAGTTAATGGGAGAGAGTTTCTACTAAGCCATTGCTTGGAGATTTTGGGGGTAGTTCAGACAGATGAGATTACTACTTCAGGTATCAATAAACTAGGTCTCAACAAACTAAGATACTTCCTGAATTAGGGTTTAACAGTCAATTTGACTGCACTTAATCACATCTGATTGGTGTAGGAGATTGGAGAAAGCCTTATCCAAAATTAGAATGTGCTTCCAATTTTCAGTCCCATTTCAGCTGTGATTATAGGTTTTTCTTTGTTACTGATTTCATGTGTATTTTAATTAGTTTTTGATGGAAGTATGTCCAGTGTATTCCTATTCTACCATCTTTCAGGAAAGTTCTATATTTTCTTAGCCGTGGGTGGTTTTGAGATTAGTCAAGCTATACAAATGGTGGTTATAAGAAAATTTAGAGATTCCATTTACATTGTAGTAGTTTGAAACTGGCATTTTTGATTCTGTGATAATGCTTTGGGTTAGGGTAGACTATGTTGCAGTTGTATATTTGTTCACTTGCTGGGAAGATGTACATTCCAGAGGTATTGTGCAGGTTAAAGAATCTGGACAAAGTAGGAGGTGAATTTAGGTGATAAATTGTATTTTTGAGAAGGATTGAGACTTACTGTGACTTAAACAGTTTTCTTGGAGTCTTAATGCTTTTTTCTGCAAGTGTGAAATACCTGTATAACTTACCTTGGATTTAATATTATTAATTAAAACATTTAAGGAAAATAGCAAATGCTTAAAAAAATTCGAAGTAATTAGAAACTACCCCATCCCCTGACCTTCTCAACTGAAGGGAGCGTGGGGGGCAGAGAAGCCCATCACTCATTGTCTTGGTTGGCCTGGTGGGGGGAAGATGTTGAATTATTGAAAACCATTGGACTAGATGATCTGTAAAGTTCTCTTTAGTTCTAAAATTTTATTGTTAAGTCACCAAGAGCACCTATTAAGTGAGGAGCAGTCAGTGAGTTTTGTCTTTAGAAAGCTAATTTAATTATCTTGTTGCTCCCCTGCTTAAAAACATGCAGTGGTTCATAATCCTTGAGGGTTTCTAAAGGGTGGGCAAGCTCAACTCCATCCCAAATCCCAGATCAAGCAGGAAAGCCTATTTAGATTGGAATAGTGAGAAAAAGTCTTTGTTTAAAATAATGTTTTAAACACAAGAAGTTTAAATCTTTTTTAAAAAAACTTACTTAGTTTGAGAGAGAGAACACACGCTCATGTGTGCATGCATGAGCAGGGGAGAGGCAGAGAGAGAGAGGGAGAGAGAGAATCCCAAGCAGGCTCCATGCTGTCAGTGCAGAACCCAAGGTGGGGCTCGATCCCACGATCTTGAGATCACAACCTGAGCTGAAATCGAGAGTCAGGTGTTTGACCGACTGCCACCCAGGCACCCCTAAACACAAGAAGTTTAAATTATCAATATTGAGTTTTCAACTTGGAAATGATAAAAAATATCATAATTACCTGCTAAGGGCTGCCATAACAAAATACCTCAGCCAGAATGGCTTGAACAGCAGTTTATTTTCTTACAGTCTGGAGGCTAAACATTGGAGATCAAGGTTTCAGAAGGGTTGATGCCTTCTGAGGCTTTCTCCTTAGCTTGCAGATGGCTGCCTCTTCCCTGTGTCCTCCCAGGGTTTCCCGTGTGAACCCCTGCTCTCTCTCTCTCTCTGTGTACAGATTTACTCTTATAAAGATACACCAGTCAGGGGGTATTCAGACCTACCTGATCTATTTCAACAGTCACTTTTTTACAGGCCCTATTTCCACGTACTGTCACATTCTGAGAGGGAGGGTTCCAACATGAATTTCGGGGGGAGACACAATTCAGCACATAACATACATAAATAACTAAGAAGGAATTTCTTATTTATCATTACCTTTGCCTTTCAGTTGGTAATTACCAAGATCACCAGGGAAAGCTCTCAGCTATTGGTCTTGGTCTTACAAACTATGTTCTACTTTAGAAGACAGCATTTTCTTCCTAAAAAGCTAAAACCCTAAACCACTTATTAAAAAAAAAAATTGATACATGTATATTTCAAAAAGTCAAATAGTGCTAAGAGGTGTATTTATAAAACAATTCCTTACCCACACTCTCAACTCTTAGCTGTTTTTTCTTGTATTTATCTCTAGGTTGTTGTTTTTTTTTAAACCTCCATATTTCAAATTGATCCATGCATGTGTACTAACTATTTCTTAATTCTTGTCAGATTTTTATTGTTGTTGTTGAGTTTCTGTTAGAGTAGATATGGATTTCAGTTCTCTTATACCTTTTCCTCTACACCCTCATTCTCCTAATAATTATATCATAGTTAAAAAACCCTACATTTAGCATTTCATAATTGTGACTGTGTAAAAACTATTGCCAAGGCAATACTGTGACTATATATATTTTTTAAATGTTCATTTATTTTGAGAGGGGGCTGGTAGAGAGAGAGAGGGAGACAGAGAATCCCAAGCAGTTTTCATGCTCGGTGTGGAGTCCATTGTGGGGCTTGATCTTATGACCCCAAGATCATGACCTGAGCTGATATCAAGAGTTGGATGCTCAACTGAGCCCCCCAGGTGCCCTGTGACTATATTTTCTTACATTACTTTTCATTTTTCCTGGAGTTATTAAGTTAACCTTGGTTTGTCCATTTTCTTAGTTTTCTTTAAACCTGAGGCTAAATTTCCTGTATCTTCAAATGCTTTTGTAAAATCTCTCTCAATACAGCATTCCAAACTTTCAAACCTATAAAATAATTTATCTGCCCCCTCCCCCCCCCCCCCCCCCCCCCAATCTTGGCTCCTCTGTCACATTTCTGTCTGGATTTGTTGCCTCTAGGCCTTCTACACATCTGTTACCTAGGACTTTGCTTCATTATCATATTGGAGATCTCTTAGTTTTTCTCCTATATTTGATCCCTTCTTTAGTGGATATTATCTTTCTTCATTTTCTTCCTAATTTTGATAGAATATATATTCTCTAGTAGGTTCTAGGGAAAGGGTAAATAAAAGCTAAAATTTTGGAGACTAAATCCTATTATTACCATTGATTATCTGGGCATAGCATTCAGAATTGAAATAAAATCACTGAAATTTTTTATTCTTGGGGCACTTGGGTAGCTCAGTTGGTTAAGCGTCCAACTTTGGCTCAGGTCATGATCTCATGGTTTATGAGTTTGAGCCCTGTGTTGGGCTCTGTGCGGACAGCTCTGAGCCTGGAGCCTGCTTCAAATTCTGTGTCTCCCTCTCTCTCTCTGCCCCGCCCCTGTGCACACTTTCTCTCTCTCTCAAAAATAAAAACATTAACATTTTTTTTAAATTTTATTCTTAAAAATAGAAATGGCATGCTCATGAACTGAAATTTGAATGGTTCAAGGGGTTATGGAGAGGGAGGGGGAGTGTGTTTGTGGCATGAGGGCATTTTGGGGGATGGTGGAACTATTCTGTATTTGATTCTAATGGTGGCTTTACCAGTTACTATATGTTCAACTTCATAGAACTGTTCACCAAAAGCAAAAAGTTCAGTTTTTTTTTTTTAAAGTTCAGGTTGTATGTATGATAGCTTAAGAATTAAAAAATCAGAATTTAAAAGTGCAAAAAAGTATATAGCAAAAAGGAAGTCTCTTCTTTCTCTCTGTGTTAGCTTTCCAGTTTTCCTTTCTGGAAGAAACCACTGTTGCCAGTTTCTTATGTATTCTCCCACTTAATCACTCTTGAACATGTAAACAACATTTAGAGGCAAATCAGGTAGAATTGAAAGGAACTTAAATTTGCTCAGTATTTTCTGAGAGTGCAAACTCTTCGAATACATGTAAATATGTTATTAATCAAGCCTGGCACTAACTGGTAAAATTATTTCTCCTACAGTTGGCAAACATGAATTGACTGGGCACAAAGTTGCTGTGAAGATACTCAATCGACAGAAGATTCGAAGCCTTGATGTGGTAGGAAAAATCCGCAGAGAAATTCAGAACCTCAAGCTTTTCAGGCATCCTCATATAATTAAACTGTAAGAACTGATTGTATGAAATGTAGTCATATCATTTTAAAATAATTTTTGTTAACCAACTTACTCTGACAAGTGAGAAGGATGACTGACATTTCTTGAATCTTCCCTCAAGATTTAAAGATTTTTGCCTGTTCATGTATTTATCTATATCTAACCCTGTTCTTGGTCACCTAAGCCTGTGTTCATGTTTTGCCCTTGTGCTTATCAGCTGTTACCTTTCTCATTCTTTCTTGTCTTCTGGACATGCCTTTCTGATAGATAACTTTCTGTGTCCCTGTTGCTGTAGAACCAACAATGATTTGCTAGTAAAAACTCTTGACATCCAAATTTCCACATGATGTCACTTAGCCAGTAGAAAGGGTGTTCCCCTGTACTGCTTATATCTCAGAAAACAAATAATGACCGATAAAATTTTAGGACTCCAGTATTTCAGAAGGGCAGTGATATTATGGTTGTTTTACAGTGGCCAATTGTAGGGTCTCCATATAACTTACTTATTGCTTAGTTTTCTCATGCGGGCTGTCAGTGACAACTGCTTAGCTTTTGTACTGAATGAGCTGACTCAAAATTTGTTTCACTCTCCTCTCTTCTCATTTGCTGAGGTGCTGTAGTTTTAAGTGCTGTCCATATGCTGATGATTTCTCCATACACATCTCCTGCTTTGTTACCTCTTCCCCTAACTCCAGATCCCTCACTCACTGCGTACTTCACATCCCCATGGGGATGCTAGAGCTGAACTTTCTGTTACCCTCCACCAAGCCTGCTCTTCCCACAGCTGTCACCCTCTGTGAATATCCAGTTCCTTAGGGCAGAGACTTAGGAACCATCCTGAACTTCCTGTCATCCATTCCATTTCTTTCTTCAAAATCTATCTAGAATCTGAGTGTTCCTCAATTCCTTCATTACCATCAGCCTAGTTTGAGCCACTGTCATCTCTGTCACAGACTCCTGCAGTAGACTATTGCTTCCACGTTTGCCATCCCATCAGTTCTTCATGTTGTTGCCATAAATTAAAGTTTCCTTTTTAAGAGATCAGATCACATGACTACTTTGCTTAAAACCTTTAATAGCTTTGCATCTCCCTTAGAGTAGAAGTCAGGCCTCATCGTGGTTTGTAAGGTTCTGTCCTCTGGTCTCCAGTTAGCTTTTTGAGTCCACATCCTATTTCTTTCTGCCAGCTCACTCTGCTCTAGCCGTCTTACCATTCCTCAAACATGCCAGACAGACTTGTACCTCGGGGCCTTTGCACTTGCTGGCTCACCTTCTTCCTAGATTGTGGTATGGTTTGCTCCCTTCCATCAGGTTCTGCTCAAATGTTACTTTATTGGACAGTAGTCCTTCCTTAAATGCCCTGTGTGAGAGGTTCCTCGTAGTTTGTTTTATTTCTCTTCATAGCAAGTTCTACCACCTGAGATATTGCTTATTTATTTAGTGTCTGTTTCCTGGCTCCTGGAACATGAACTCCATGAAGGCAGAGAATTTGTTTTGTTCCCTGCAGCTTTTCCCGGATTCTAGCACAGTGCCTGCTATATTATAGGCACTTAGTAAATATTTACTGAATGATGAATATACATGTTTTAATATTGGTAGATAAATGTTTTCTCTCACCAGGTACCAGGTCATCAGTACACCATCTGATATTTTCATGGTGATGGAATATGTCTCAGGAGGAGAGCTATTTGATTATATCTGTAAAAATGGAAGGGTAAGCAGTTCTGATTTAATCCTGTATATATTTTGTAACTCCCCTTATTCCTTACTAGCTTCAAGATGTCAGAGAGCAATTTTGTTAAGAGGTCTACTTAATAACCAGTTTCCTTAGTCATATATTTGTCTAGAATCATAGACGATTTAGAGTTAGAAAAGACCTTAAAGACTATTTCCTTAGTCTACTTACATGGAAGTGGAAGCTGAGACTCACGATTTATAGATTTACTCAAGGTCACATGATTTATTAATGACAGAATTGGATTGAGACCCCAGAACTCATGATCCTCCAACTCATGCTTTTGGGGTATACAAATACTTGTAATATATATCTTGAAGTATATATTTAATCCTTACAAAACATATTAAAGATCTAGGCCTTGCTAGTCAACCCTAGCCACATTTAAATTGCATTCATTTTTTGGTTTCAGAAATCTGATGTACCTGGAGTAGTAAGAACAGGCTCCATGAAGGAGGTAGGAATTAGACTTAAAGAATTTAGAGTTGGAAGGAACTTTAGAAGATATTTTGAACAGTTTCTTAAGTTACGGACATAAAAAGTAAACACTGCCCCTCCTGCCCATGTTTTTCTCATACCCAGGTTATGTGGTATGGCTAAAACCTCTTTCTAGAAGAGCTGTGTCTAGCAGTGAGAAGCCATTTTTTTTCCCTCTCAATCTAAAGTTCTTTATATCATTCACTCATTTGTTCTATGTAGCATATCTATTTACTTTCATCAAAATCAAACTCATTAACCAAGTTAATTTTGATTTTACCATTTTTTAACATGGTTCATTTCAATTTTCAGGTATTCCACTTCTCTATACAGTGTACCCCCTCCCCCCATGCTATGCTATGCCTGGAAAAATGGAAACAGGCACAAGTTGGATTGGTATCTTGTTTTCTTATCTTTTCCATTTGTCATTTCTTGGTCATTTTTCTTCTGTGGTATATTAAAATTTCAGCTGTTGGGGTGCCTGAGTGGCTCAGTCAGTTGTGTCCGACTTTGGCTCAGGTCATGGTCTTGTAGCTGGTTAGTTTGAGCCCCACATCGGACTCTGTGCTGATAGCTCAGAGCCTGGAGCCTGCTTCTGATTGTGTCTCTCTCTGCCCCTCCCCCACTCACGCTGTGTCTCTGCCTCTCTCTCAAAAATAAATAAACATTTAAAAAATTTTAAATTTCAGCTGTCATATTTTCTATTTCAAAGATCTTGTTTTCTGAAATTTTCTTTTTTCTTTAGATTTTTTTTTAAAGTTTATTTATTTATTTTGAGAGAGAGAGCAAGTGTGCAGGTATGCACATGTGGGAGGGGCAGAGAGAGAGAGGGAGAGAGAGAATCCTAAGCAGGTTTCATGGAGCCTGATGAGTGAGATCTTGACCTGAGCTGAAATCAAGACTTGGACGCTTAACTGACTGAGCCATCTAGGCGCCTCTGAAATTTTCTTTTTTAAATAGCCAGTTCTGCTCCACAGATATAATAACCTTATCTGTCTAAGGATAATAATTAGTTGTTTTTTTTTAAGGTTTTAATTTTAATTCCAATGTAGTTAACATGCAGTGTTATATTTGTTTCAGGTGTAAAATACAGTGATTCAACAATTCTGTACCTTACTTAATCAGTGCTCAACATAAGTGTACTCTTAATCCCCATCACACTTTCACCCATTCCTCCCACCTCTGGTAACCATCAGTTTGTTCTCTGTAGCTAAGAGTCAACAGTTGTTACTTACTTACTTAGTTACTTATTTATTTATTTATTTATTTATTTATTATTTAAGTTTTCCTCTGTTCCCTGCATTGTTACTGTACCTTTTGTGCTCCCTGTTCTTTTTTTTTTTTTTTTTTTTTTTTCCTGTTCATTTTATTGGTCTCTGTCTTTTGTAAAGGCCCTTCCTCAGATATCTGGTGATTCTTGGTTGTCCACTTATATTTGAGTGAGGTACTAAATGCCAAGCTCATGTAGGTGGAACTTAATGATTGGTGAGCCTTCCCATAGGTGGAATAGGTAGGGATCTGTCCATTTTGTTAGGGTGCACCAAATACCAGTAATTTCAAATAGTTTTCCTTAGATCAGAGGGTTGCTCTGGAAGCAATGTTCCAATTTCCTTGAGGGTATTAGCTTAGCTTGCAGTTCTCTGAGAGCTGAATTGGGAAGAGGCCTGCAAGTCTCAGTAGTTAGTATGTTGACTTTCACTTAATCCCTGTGTTTTCCTTCGGGCGCCTCATGCCTGCCTTGGTGTCCTTGAGAACAGAGCTGGTTTGGTCTTACTCAAGAGCAAATCATGGGTCTTATTCCCCCGTAGGGGTGAATTTAAAACTTCAACCAATTGTCCTGCTTTCGGTCCACCTCTCATTTCTCCCTTCACGAATTTCCAAGGTTTCTAATTTCTAAGCTTTTCCAGAGTTCTGTGTGCAGGCTAGTTTATTATTGGTTTCCACCCTGCAGGCTTAAGGTTTCCGCTTTCTCTGTTTGGTCAAGTCTTCATCGTTCATCCACTCTATAGCTTGGTGACTCCTTCTGATTTTCTGTTGTCACTTTTCTTGCTCTTTTCGTCTTTTTATGCTAATGTCCTTTTAGTGATGTTTGAAGGTGTGGAGACAAAAGATTCAGTCTACCATGTTTAACTGCAAATATGCTTTAACTCTTCTAACTTTCCTTTGGAGACTTCTCCTTTTTCATCTTTTGTACTGTATTTATTGTTAATATGGTATAATTTTCATTTTTGTAGTCTGTTTAGTTAATTTACCTATTATATTTTGTTTAATCAATTAAGTTTTATTTCACATTTAGAACACATTCTTTTTTTCATTTAGTATATTTAATATAAAGTTGTGTTAAAAAAAGTGAACCTACATTTCTTCTAGAAATAAATGTGTTAGATTATTAGCAGGTTATTTTCTCTAGAGGAAGGGTGTCTCATTGTACTTCATTAGTTTTAATTTTGCTTTCAAAAGAAATTACTAGTTCACCTTTTCTCCCAGATTGTCCATGCCATTTAAAGTGTAGAAGTCTGGCTTCAGAATGCTAATTTGTGACCTCTGTTAGAAAATTGCATATTATAGAGAATTAATAGGCTATTTATTAAATATGACTTCATGGGTACAGGCTCATCCATATAATGGTTATAGCTTTGGGGAAAAAAATCCTAAAACAAGACAATATGGATAAATGGATAAATGGAAGTTCTTAAAGAATATTTTTTAAAATGTTAGTTCCTGCATAAGATAATTTTTTAAGAAAACAGACTAAAGATACATGTTTTTATATTTTATAAAACAAATGAATTAAGGTTTTTCTTTTGTTAAAACTAAAAAGTCTTTATTTCAGGACATATAACTTGATTGCTTGCTAATTCATTAACAGTCTTGAATGTTACTTCCTCATATAGTCTAAAATAGTATCACCCACCCCAACATAATTCTGTGCCCTTATTCTGCTTTATTTTTCTTAAAATACTCCTTAATGGTCTCTTTATTTCTTTATTGTCTATTTTCATCAACTAGATTAAGAGCCTTTGTTTTATTCATTGCTGTATCTTGAGTGCCTAGAACTGCTTGGCACACTAAAGATGTTCAATAAATATTTGTTAAAGGAATGAAGGATTAAATGTTTCCAGTGTATAGGAGAAAACATACCTAGTTTCAAGGAGAAGTTGAAACTATTTGAAATAGCTCATGAAATACAGGGGAAAGCAATGTAGTCACAAGAGTGGTAACAGAAAGTTGAGTTCCAAGATCCTCTTAGCATTTTGGCTTTGTGCTGATTGTACCCATCTCCCCATTTCAAAAGTATCTCAGGATGAGTTTCATTTGGAAGGTTTCATGCGTTTTGATGGTTTTATAGGTTGGAGAGTTGTAGGTAGAAAAATTTCTTCTGAAAAGCACACCTTTAAAATGCCTCTCTACTTTTCGTAGCTGGATGAAAAAGAAAGTCGGCGTCTGTTTCAACAAATCCTTTCTGGTGTGGATTACTGTCACAGGCATATGGTGGTCCATAGAGATTTGAAACCTGAAAATGTCCTGCTTGATGCACACATGAATGCAAAGATAGCTGATTTTGGTAAGGAGATTTTTATAGTTTCGAATATTCATTATGTTTAATGAACATCAAAGCATTCTTCAGATAAGTTTTACTTCTATGCAATGGACTAAAGTATCCCAAAATAGTGTATCCTCACCATTTTGCCTATGAGCATACAGAAAGGAGAAGAAGTGATGAATTCTCTTCTTAACTTTATGTCTTTAAAATTTAGTTTTAGGACAATAGGTAAATAAATTGGCAGCATTAGAGACATCATTTGAATAGAGACTATTATTTGTGAAGGAGAAGTTAGCAACTTTATTTCCAGTTTTTTTTTTTTTTTCTTAAAGTTTATTTTGAGAGAGAGAGAGCATAAGTGGGGGGTGGGGGGCAGAGAGAGAGAGGGAGAGAATGAAAATGAATTATAAGCAGGCTCTGAGATGCCAGTGCAGAGCCCGCCCTGAGGCTTGAACTCATGACCTGAACCCAAATCCAGAGTCATGCGTAACCAATGAAACCACCTAGGTTCCCCTCCAGTATGTTCTTTTGATCAAGTATGGAGCAAGATGAAAGAGACTGAATGGAGTTATACAAACTCTGAAAGCCAGAAGGTAAACTGTATGAACAAAATCAGTCATTCATTCATTTATTTTTAAGAAGTTTATTTCTTTATTTGGAGAGAGAGAGTGCACGCACTCAAGTTGGGGAGAGGCAGAGAGAGAGCGAGAATCTTAAGCAGGCTGCATGCTCAGCTTGGAGCCCGGCGCTCTCAATCATGCCACTGTAAGATCATGACCTGGACTGAAATCAAGAGTCAGATGCCTAACCGACTGAGCCACCCAGGTGCCCCATGAACAGAATTATTTAAAAAAAAAATAGTAAAATATTTTACATGATAGAAAAGCATAATTTCACCTTGGGAAGAACATTGTCAAAAATGAATTTATTTTCCTTTTATGTTCTATATAAATTGCCATTGATATTATTTTATTAAATTTAAGAAAAATTAATCTCTGCAGCTCAATTTTGCTTAGCTTAAGTTCTAATCAGAGGTGATTTCATAAGTATTTTTCTCAGATTTGAATATATGTATTTTAATCTATAGAGATTCACTAAGCAGTGCCAGTCAACTCTGAGCTACTGATTTGCTATTGTTGTTGTTGTAACTGACTAAATTATTTGACTTCCTTATTCCTTAATTGTCATGATTATTTTTTTAAGATTTTATTTTTAAGTAATCTCTATACCCAACATGGGGCTCAAACTCACAACCCTGAGATCAAGAGCTGCATGCTGGCAACTGAGCCAGCGAGGCACTCCTTTCATGATTATTTTTATCTAGTACATTTTTGAGAAGGCAGAGGTTTCTTTTTGGAGTAAAACTATGTGGGAGGGAGCTTTGATATTCAGAGTTACTGTTTTGTTTTTTAAAGAATCAGAACAGGGGGGCGCCTGGGTGGCTCAGTCGGTTAAGTGTCTGACTTCGGCTCAGGTCATGATCTCGCGGTCTGTGAGTTCGAGCCCCGCGTCGGGCTCTGTGCTGACAGCTCAGAGCCTGGAGCCTGTTTCAGATTCTGTGTGTCCCTCTCTCTCTGACCCTCCCCCGTTCATGCTCTGTCTCAAAAATAAATAAACGTTAAAAAAAAAAATTAAAAAAAAAAAAAAAAGAATCAGAACAGGGTCATAGACTCTTTGAATTTTAATTTTTCTACTCATCTACATTTTTTCTAGTAATTTCTTTATTAATAAATTTAAACATGCCGAGTTTATTCTAATAAACAGAACAACAAATAGCTTAATATATACTCATTAACTTCCAGTAGTACACTAACTTAATTTTCCTAATGTTTGTTTATTTTTGAGGACAGGTTGCGGGGAGAGAGAGAGGGAGAGGAAGAGGGAGAGGGAGGGAGAGAGCGAGAAAGAACAAGTCAGAGGAGGGGCAGAGAGAGGGAGACAGAGAATCCCAAGCAGGCTCCTAGCTGCCAGCACAGAGCCCAACTCAGGGCTGGATCTCACTGTGAGATTATGACCTGAGCCAAAATCAAGAGTTGGATACTTAAGTGACTGAGGCACTCAGCTGCCCCCAAATAATGCACTAACCTTAAATGCTGAAATAGATTACAAATTTTAGGGCATAATGACAAAATATTTGGGAACAGTAAAGACTAGGATTTGTTTAAGCAAAGAATATAGTGATGATTTATCACTTTAATGCAAACCCAATTTTATTGTTTAATGGAGTTTTGTTTTTATTTCCTTGGGAAATCTTGAATAGTTGATTTTTTGTACATTTTCAGGTCTTTCAAACATGATGTCAGATGGTGAATTTTTAAGAACAAGCTGTGGCTCACCCAACTATGCTGCACCAGAAGTAATTTCAGGAAGGTAGTATTTGACACCCTCCCACACTAATACATTTGTAATTATCTTTTTTTCCCTAGATTTTGTCTGTCTGTGGTGTCATATTGTAGTGAAAGGAAAGACATTTAGGGCTTATTCTTTTCTTATCCAGAAAGTGTTATATTTTAGGGATAAAACATAAGAATTAAGGATTCCATTTATAGAAGAGAATTCTTTTTTCCCCGTGGTGGAAGAAATTGAAGGTTTAAAACTAGCAAGTTTTAAAGGTAGGTCAGACATTAAAAACTTGCATTATACAGGAATACCTACTATTTAGAAATGGTTTACTTAGATGAAGGGTTAAAAGTATAATGTGTACCTTTAATTTTTCAGATAGAAGACATTTTGTAGTAGCTTTTTGTTTTATGATAAGGTGATTGGGGGATTGGACTGAAGTATGATAAAATCTTTAGACTTCATTTATTTTCTGGAGACTGCAGTATTATAAGAATTCTAATCTCTCAATTTACTGACCACCGGCATTGAGAACATGAGGATCTTTATACAGTGCAGCTTTTTGAATAGATTAGATGACAGGAAAATTTAATTTTTAAAGAGTAATTGTTTTTCACTGTACTACTGAAATTGAAAACAGATGGCTAAGTTTGTTACTAGTCTTTATAATTACCTTTTAATAACGTTTCACTCAAACCATGTTTCTTTGTTTGAATGTGTCATATCCTAATTCAGAATGCAGAAATAGTATAGTATTTTCTCTCTGTTTTCATAACCTTGCTTGCCTGGCCTGCTCAGAGAAATTATATTTGGGTAAAGTCATGGCTATGATTAAGGCAGAAGTACCTAATTTTAGATTTATCAAGCTTCATCATTATTTTTTTAGATCAGCTTAATGTTCAAAGAATGTTTTTAAA
The DNA here is from genome assembly GCF_018350195.1 of Panthera tigris. Lineage (NCBI taxonomy): Eukaryota > Metazoa > Chordata > Mammalia > Carnivora > Felidae > Panthera > Panthera tigris. The sequence continues at coordinate 205,422,657 of NC_056660.1, forward strand.
TTATTTCATTTGTGCCATCTAAATTCTTTTGGAAAAAAACAATTCTGGGGGCAATGTTAATTTAAAAAAAAATAAAAGAAAGAAATGGAAATATGCATATATGCATGGGCCATTTCTGAAGTCTAATTTTCCAGTTTGGAAAGGTCTTTCTGTGAGCCCTGGATGAGTGGGAACTTGTATTCAAAGCACTATTTATGGATTAGTTCAACAGTTTATTTGATCAGTTTACAGACATCCTTTCCCCAAAGCCAGACTTTGTGCTAACAGTCTGCAGTAGTTAAGTCAGTTGGCTACAGTGTATTGTAAATACCAGTTTAGGATCTTCTTTGTGAACCAGTCAGCTTGGCTTTCTTTCACAGCCTCAGGCCCCTTTTACCTTGGTAGGAAGTCTTGGGTTTTGGGGGGAGAGTGGGTTTAGGGTTCATCACTAAAGAACATTCTTAATTGATATCATGAGGAACAAAGTAAAGGAGTAAGAACAGAATTATAGCTATAGTCTAACCTAAAAAAATTCTTAACTTTTGTTTTCAAAGATAATGATGATAGAATTATATAGAATCTTTCTGTATAGTGTAAAGCAATGACTATAGAAACCATACTCTAATAATTCTTTATAAAGTATCCATATTTAAAACTTTTGGTTAATTGACTCTCAAGTTACTAATGATTATTTAATCCAATTGGTATTTCCTGTTACAGATTGTATGCAGGTCCAGAGGTAGACATATGGAGCAGTGGGGTTATTCTCTATGCTTTATTATGTGGAACCCTTCCGTTTGATGATGATCATGTGCCAACTCTTTTTAAGAAGATATGTGATGGGATCTTTTATACCCCTCAGTATTTAAATCCATCTGTGATTAGCCTTTTGAAACATATGCTACAGGTGGATCCCATGAAGAGGGCCACAATCAAAGATATCAGGTAATAATGCAACTTGGAGATTATCAGATCTAATAGCTTCAATGATTTAAATTAAGTGAAAGAAAGAGTTGCAGGACAGTATGTATAATGTCATGTCATTTGTATGTTAAAAAATACAGTATATAGGCACATTTGTTTTCGTATTTAAAAATACACAGTAAACTGGTTACCTTAGGGAAGGAAGATTAGTAGGAGGGAGGGCTTTTACTTTTCACTTACACGTCTTTCTTTTGAAAGAAAATAAAAATAGACCCTGGTGGGATGTTAAATTTTGTAGTGGCTCTTTAAGATTTTCTGTGGTATGCTTCGTATTTGACTTTTATGCATTCTCATTAGGATTAATGCTTTTCAGTAGGAGTAAATTTGTGTGTTACTATTTGAGTTCTATCTCATAAATTACTCCCTTTTTTCCTTTTGTTCATCTCAAGTAATGAGGAATTTTTAATTTAATCAATGACATGCTTTTGTTTTTTGGGTACTATACATTGAATCACATGTGGAATTACTGATTTGTAAGTTTCATATGGAAGGGCATGCTTTTACCACCAGTGGAAAAGGATAAATCATTCTTTAAAATTTAAAATATCTAAGTGAAAGGTGCTTTTATTTGTGTTTTACATGGTTTTTTTTCCAATTTAAATGCAATATGTGACAATTAGAAGACTTAGAAAACACCAAAAACAAAACAAAACAAAACCAAAATAAAAAAAAACCACCAGAAAATGATCTTTAATTCCATCACCCAGAAGATAATCGTTGTTCTTTTCCTTTCATGATGTTTTTAGTTTTAGCAGTTTTTGACATAGTTTAGGTCAAACATATCCTTTTATATTTGAAGAGTTGTTATCTTCATAGAGTTGTTTTATAAGGTGAGATAATGTATACGAAGTATTTAGCCTAAAATCTACCACAGAGTAAGCGTTCAGTGAATGATAGTTGTCTTTGTTGTTTTTTTCACCTAACATTGTATCAAGAATATTATAATAATGAAGCCACAGAATATATTCTTTTTTCTGAACTGGAAATAAGCTGGTCTTGGTCATTTGTTTGTCATTGTCATTTGTGCCAAAACTTTAAATAAAAGTGAAGACATTTCTTTTCCAGTTAGTGCAGCACTGCTTTTTCCCTCTTAAAATCTGAGGGAGGTTGGAGCATTTCCCCCAATATATACAATGAAATGTGAGCCAGAAGAAAGTCTCAGTTTAAAAAAAATGAAAATACCCTATGTGTATAAATAGAAATGAATTCATATCCTAAATCCCCCAAACTGTTACTTACAGTCTCACCTCCTAACTTTGTCTCAGGGAGCATGAATGGTTTAAACAGGATCTTCCAAAATATCTCTTTCCTGAGGATCCATCATATAGTTCAACCATGATTGATGATGAAGCCTTAAAAGAAGTGTGTGAAAAATTTGAATGCTCAGAAGAGGAGGTTCTCAGCTGCCTTTATAATAGAAATCACCAGGACCCGTTGGCAGTTGCCTATCACCTCATAATAGATAACAGGAGGATAATGAATGAGGCCAAAGATTTTTACTTGGCAACAAGCCCACCTGATTCTTTTCTCGATGATCATCATTTGACTCGGCCCCATCCTGAAAGAGTACCATTCTTGGTTGCTGAAACGCCAAGGGCACGCCACACCCTCGATGAATTAAACCCACAGAAATCAAAACACCAAGGTGTAAGGAAAGCAAAATGGCATTTGGGAATTAGAAGTCAAAGTCGACCGAATGATATCATGGCAGAAGTTTGTAGAGCAATTAAACAACTGGATTACGAATGGAAGGTAAAAAAGAAAGGGCATTCTGACTTTAAGCACATTTGCTAAACCTGTAGTCTATAAAATGTTTTATAGAAGAACTGCTTTTGACTTTCTTTTTGTCCATACCACACACTAGGTTGTAAACCCATATTATTTGCGTGTTCGAAGGAAGAATCCTGTAACAAGTACATACTCCAAAATGAGTCTACAGTTATACCAAGTGGATAGTAGAACGTACTTACTGGATTTCCGTAGTATTGATGGTATGTACCTTCCACAAAACAACTTAGTTGACAAACTAGACTTTGTTACCTAACTTGGCTTTTTAGTCTTTGATTCTTTCGAAGCTTCTTGAACTGTTCCTAGTAATTCAATAGCAAAAGAACATTAAATGTGAGATTTGGTGCCTCTGTGATGTCAGCATTTGTGAATCTTAGGTTTGCTGTAATCTTACAGTGTATTGTCCTTTTATGATTACCTTAAAGCCAGATGCAGTCCGATCCTAAAATGATAGTTTCTGCCACATTTCTGTTTTTTGGTGTGGTTCATTTTGGTAAGATAAAATGTTTTATTTAGAAATAAATGTTGACTTTTTATTAAATTTTTTTATATCTGATATTTAATAAATTTTTTTTTTCATTTAAGAATTAGAGTACAGTTATTACCTTTTAGAGTTGATTGATAAGGCAGTGTGAATAGATTTGATTAGTAGCTCATAGGACAAGAAATCATTTGTCAAGTAAGGTTTCTTACAGGGGACTGAGAGAGAAATGTTTTGGATAGGTAAGGGACTTAATGATTAGTTTTCTCCTCTCATCCAGCCTTTTGCTCCCAGCCTGACACTAGAGACATATCAGAGGTATGCATCCTGTATTAGTTTTGTGAGTTACATGATTCCAATTTTATCTCTTAATAAAGTGTTCTTAAATAATAGACCACTTTTGTATGAAAGCATGATATAGGGATTCCTGGGACTAAAGATAATGTTCAAGATAATGATCATAATTCGTTAAAGTGACATTGTTAACCTTAATTTTAGATTGCTGTGCATTTCTATTTACCTACAGTCATAAACAATCAGAGACAGCCTGATGATCAAATTGAAATATTCAGACTTCTTAAGTTAGGTGTATTTTAATTGGTCATCAAAATAATGATTTACTTCAGTATAAAATCTTAAAAGTACCTCCTTGAATATTTTTAAAGAAACATTAAATTATGATAAGTATTGGTTTACTGTTTTAATAGTTAGAAAGTGAAAACCTATACTTAGAAAATATATCTCTGATTACCATTATGTATAGTTTGCCAGAATATCTTAACTATTTATATTGATTAAGTTGAGGTAAATTATTAATTGCAGAAAGCAGACATTTTTGTTATTGTTTGTTTATTAAATTTAAATCCAAGTTAGTTAACATACAGTGTAATAATAATTCCAGGAATAGGATTTAGTGATTTATCACTTACATATAACATGAGCACCCAGTGCTCATCCGAAATGTCTTCCTTAATGCCTCTCACCCGTTTTTAGCCCTCCCTCCCACCTAACACCCCACCACCAACCCTCTGTTTGTTTTCTGCATTTAAGAGTCTCTTATGGTTTGTCTCTTTTTCTGTTTTTATATTATTTTTGCTTCCCTTCCCTTATGTTCTTCTGTTTTGTCTTAAATTCCACATATGAACGAAATCATATGATACTTGTCTTTCTCTGACTTACTTCGCTTAGCATAATACATTCTAGTTCCATCCACATTGTTGCAAATGGCAAGATTTCATCCTTTTTGAATGCCGAGTAATATTCCAGTGTGTGTGTGTGTGTGTGTGTGTGTGTGTGTGTGTGTGTGTGTGTTTGTGTGTGTGTACATACACACTCACACCCCACATCTTCTTTATTCATCAGTCAATGGACATTGGGCTCTTTCCATACTTTGGCTATAGCCAAGAGTGGTACTATAAACTTTGGGGTGCATGTGCCCCTTCGAATCAGCATTCTTGTATCCCTTGCATAAGTACCTAGTAGTGCAATTGCTGGGTCATAGGGTAGTTCTGTTTTTTGAGGCACTTGCATACTGTTTTCCTGAGTGGCTGCATCAGTTTGCATTCCCACCAGCAGTGCAAAAGGGTTCCCTCTTCTCTGCATCCTCATCAACATCTGTTGCTTCCTGAGTTGTTAATTTTAACCATTCTGACAGGTGAGAGATGGTATCTCATTGTTGTTTTTGATTTGTATTTTTCTGATGATGAGTGATGTTGAGCATCTTTTTATGTGTCTCCTAGCCATCTGGATGTCTTCTTTGGAAAAGTGTCTATTCATGTCTTTTGCCCATTTCTTCACTGGATTATTTGTTTTTTGGTGTTTAGTTTGATAAGTTCCTTATAGATTTTGGATACTAACCCTTTATCTGATATGTCATTTGCAAATGTCTTCTCCCATTCCATCAGTTGCCTTTTAGTTTTGTTGATTATTTCCTTTGCAATGCAGAAGCTTTTTATCTTGATAAGGTCTCAGTAGTTCATTTTTGCTTTTGTTTCCCTTGCTTTGGGAGACAGGTCAAGTAAGAAGTTGTTGTGGCTCAGGTCAAAGAGGTTGTTGCCTGTTTTCTCTAGTATTTTGATAGCTTCCTGTCTTATGTTTAGGTCTTTCATCCATTTTGAGTTTATTTTTGTGTATGGTATAAGAAAGTGGTTCAGGTTCATTCTTCTGCATGTTGCTGTCCAGTTTTCCCAACACCATTTGCTGAAGAGACTGTCTTTTTTCCATTGGATATTCTTTCCTGCTTTGTCAAAGATTAGTTGGCCATATGTTTGTGGGTCCATTTCTGGGTTCTCTATTCTGTTCCAATGATCTTGTGCCAATACCATACTGTCTTGAAGATTATAGCTTTGTAATATAGCTTGAAGTCCAGAATTGTGATGTTTCCAGCTTTGGTTTTCTTTTTCAGGACTGCTTTGGCTACTTGGGGTCTTTTGTGGTTCCATACAAATTTTAGGATTGTTTGTTCTAGTTCAGTGAACAGTAGTGTGCTATTTTGATAGGGATTACTTTATTTTTATTTTTAAATGGGAAAAATATCTTTATGCCAATGTTTGTATGAGTAGACTATAATAGGCTTTTAGTAAATGATATGATACTATAACATGGTTTGAAATTTATATTAATTCAGATTTCTCATATGCATACACTCTCAAAACGAATTTAACACTATCTATTAAAAAGCCTGACAGAGCACACTTGACTCATAATATCAAGTAAATACTCTATCCTAGCATTTCAAGAGTATAACTGTATATATAAATGTTTTCTCATAAACAGAGCCTTTAATTAAGTACAAGTTTTTAGCAGTTCTTCATTGGCCATCTCCATTAAGATCTGTTACCACTTTTGTGTATCTAAGATCCTATGGAATTATTAGATTTACCTATGAATTTTTTGTCTTCTTCATAAACAAAAGAATAGTACCTACTTAGTGTCAGAAAGGCACAGGTTTGAGTGGTAATGTACTGGCCTCAAATTTATAACCTTAGGTTTATTAGCCCCTGGGTTTGCCAGTTGAATGAACATTTACTGTTTTTGTGTACTGTATTTTCAACTTTAGTTTTTCCTTAATTTGTTTATTGGAATCATTTCATGAGATCTTAAATACAAAGAGAAAGTGGGAGAGTGAAAAGCAGTGAGATGACAGGCAAAGGAGGTTCTAGATTTACCTCTTTATTACCTATGGCAAGTCACTACACTTTTTGAGGTTTATGTTTTCTTATCAATAGAATGAACATTGGATGAGGTGGTTTCCAAGATTTCTTCCAAATTTTAAGTGCATTTATTCTATGATTTTAATATAGAGAAATGAATTTTTATTGCTAGGGAAGGATGTTTATTGAGCCCCATGTTATTAGTTTATTGGGCTATTAATTTTGGAGTGTAAGTCTGATGAGTAGCTACATACTGATGAGTAGCTATGTGCTATACCCAATGTTGATTAGGCATGAGGAGAATACGTACTGTATGTAAAGAAGACAAATGGTTTAACACAGATTCATCACCTCTATTTTAGAACGTTTTCAAAATAAATGTGCTCTTGATAGGTGGTCAGTGGTCTCACTCAAAGAAGCAAATTAAATACTATTCAACTTTTGTTGGCGGGTGGGAGCGCACCTGGGTGGATCAGTCGGTTAAGCATCCAACTCTTGATTTCTGCTCAGGTCATGATCTCACGGTTTGTGAGATTGAGCCCTGTGTTGGGCTGTGTCTGCACTGGCAGCATGGGGCCTGCTTGGGATTCTCTCTCCTTCTCTCTCTGCCCCTCCTCCCCTCCCTCATGCGTGCGCGCGCTCTCTCTCAAAATAAACAAAACTTAAAAGAATAAAAATTATGGGGTGTAATGGATTATAATAAATTGAAATTTTTTTTTACCCAGATGAAATTACTGAAGCCAAATCAGGGACTGCTACTCCACAGAGATCAGGATCAGTTAGCAACTATCGATCTTGCCAAAGGAATGATTCAGATGCTGATGCTCAAGGAAAATCCTCAGAAGCTTCACTTACCTCATCTGTGACCTCACTTGACTCTTCTCCTGTTGACTTAACTCCAAGACCTGGAAGTCACACGATAGAATTTTTTGAAATGTGTGCGAATCTAATTAAAATTCTTGCACAGTAAACCTAAAACTTTGCTTATTTCTTTGATAGCAATAAGCATGCATAAAAAATCATAGCCAAATGCTTCCATTTATAATCAAGTTATACATAATTATAACTGAGGATTGGCCTTTTGGAATGCAATTTGCACAGGAATTGGAACATGATTAATAGTTAAAAGCCTAACGTGCAAAAATGAATTAAGATAATTTTGTTCATTGTTCAGTAGGCATATAGCATAATGTAATTTTCACAATGAATTATAGGTCTCTCAGGCTCACTTGATTTTTGGCTGTTTTATATTTAATGTATACAGGGCTTTGTAGAATATTAATTTACCATAAAGGCCTTCATGTATTATTACAAGTTGATATGTTCTATAATTGCTTCATAAATTTATTCAATAAATATTTGCCTAGAATCCCCAGAGACCTTTATAGGTGATTTGTTTTGGGGGGATCCTGAACTTCTTACATAGCAGGTATTTTCCAGTAGTGACAGGCTGGACAACTCTTCCATATCTCTTCCCTTAATATTCTTTAGTATACGGTAAGCATATCAAAGATTAAATTAGACATAATTAAAATTTTTTCTTTAGCTTGATAAATCCAAAAACACACAGAACTTACATATTCAGATACTCTAGGCACTAAGTTAAATCTTAAAATTTGTCTCACTATATTCTGTACATAAATTTCTCTTTTTGTCCCAAGAGCTGAGTTGCATATGCTATAAATAAATCATGTTTTTGTCAATCTCACAAATTCCGCTGCTCATGTCCGTCAGTATTGAATGTATACAAAAATTTCTAGTCATTCAATTATGTATCTTTTAAATTGATTTAGCACACAGAATATTTCCTACCATTTAAATGCTCAGATAAGACTTTTTCTCCCAAATTTTATCGTGACCATTTTTAAAAACAAAAATAAAAAAGGCTATAGGGTGATCACATGTGTATCTACCACTTAGATTCAACACTGGTTAACATTTTGCCACATTTGCTTTATATCTATGTATGTATATAGACATAGTGTACATATGTACGTGTATATAGATATATATGTTTTTTTCTCCTTGAACCGTTTGGATGTTGCTGACATACTTATCACCCTCAACATTTCAAGCATCTCCTAAAAAAAAATAACATTTTCCTAAAAAAACATAATACTATTATCAGATTAGTAATTCCCTAAAGTCATCTAATCATGCATATTTAGGTTTCCCCAGTTGTCTTCCAAATTTCTTTTATAGCTGACTATTTCAAACCAGGATTCAGTGAAAATTTAGACATTGCCAGGTATGACATTATTACTTCAATAAAATAATGGAACGAATCAGTTAGTGCTTCTAAATGGTCACATGTTTTTTAAAAAGTAGCATTATGGGAACTGCCTAAAGATGCTTAATTAATCTTTGTAAGATCTCTATACTTTCTTTTCCTTGATCCTTCCTTTTTCCTAGTAGCATTCCATAATAGTTGTAAATGAAGATTTAAAGTCACTTCAGTTAAAATTGGTGTCCTGTGTATGCTAATAAAAAATAAAAGTACTATATCACCCATAATTGCCTTATACTATTTTAACTTCAAGGTATTGATTTTCTTTGGTATCAATCATTTTTCCATTGCAGAAGAGCTATCTTATTTCTCATTTAATACTTTTGTATTATAGGACTATTTTTGGCAAATACAGTGAACACCTTTGTAACCAGACAGTAATATACTCAAGTGTCTTGATAGCTTGCACAGTTAACTATAGTTGTAGATTTGTTCCAGTACCCCTAGAAACATGCAGTGAATTCAAAAGAAAAATCTTGCTTATGTCCAGGACTTATCTATTCAACTTAGAATCTGAAAGCTGTATAAAATAATAGGAGTGCAACTTAAATACTAAGTTCAAAACTGTATAACTTGTATGTGGCCCTGCATTTTTGGGATATTGATTTAATGTAGGGTCTCTAAATGCAGCATTATGTTCCTGATGTTAAGAACAGAAGACTGTATTTTTGAAAAGTTACAGATTTGTACATAGAACTAAGACATTGTCAGAATGTCTCTATAAGCTGTTGTGGGGAGGTGGTGGGACAGTGGGGGGGGGGATTGAAAGGAGGAACCAATTAAATAGGACCTTCTAAAAATTGTTAATTTTGTAAACTTTGCTGCTTGTTAAGTTATTGTGATTCCTTTTAGTTACTGAGTTTTATTTTGAAGATATTTAAATATTGCACTTGTACAAATAGTATGATAAACGCACAGATTATTGCAGCAGATTCTTTTTTAAGCTGGGATATTTGAAATGACAACTTTTGGTTGAATATGTCGAGGCTGCATCAGAATTTTCAAAAATTTATTGTAGTTTGCAAATTCTTACTAACTGAAGATGTAAGGGAGTCAATGCAAATGATTTTTAATCTTTTTTTATTATCTTTTCAGCAATTTATATTTTTTGTGATTTATGCAACCATATTTTTACTTTGTCTTGACAACTGAAAGATGTATAAGGTTTTTGCCAGAAATGTACTGTATACATAGTTTTAAATATAACAGATTTTACGGATATGTAAAAATTTTGCCATTAAAATAAATGATTTCTCACCAAGAGGAAATTTTCTACCAGGTTGGGGGATATGGGAGCTTAATATATCTAATTTAAAATAATTTCACTGAAATAAATTCCATTGCTTTTACTTTGATTATATTTTCTCTTGAGATGCTTTTGTAGTTTTTCAGAGTTTTAAATGATTTTATATAAAAAGTCCTGTGCTTTCACCTTCCCCATCCCCCCTCCAATCCCTGCTTTTTGACCTTGTAGTTTTACCATTCACACTCAATGAATGCTTGGTGGACTAGATGTAGGACTCCATGCATCTATGCTTGGACTGGCATCCTTGGAATGAAAAACAAATGGTGTGCTGTTTAAATCTTTTCCCCTTAATTCTTGTCCATCTCCTCCATACACAGCAGAAGTCTTATTTTCATTGTGAATTCTCCTGACAAGATGAATGAAATTCCACATACAACATAACTATAAATTGGTAATAGGGTAGAGATCAATCTTTGTGGTACAGTATTTCTGAGATGTGTTCGCATATGTTTCGACCAGGGTATATTTAGGTATATAATTTAAAATACTTTGATTTAGAAAGTGGATGATGAAAACATAATTTTTCCTGTTACAGTGTGCTTAAATTTTTAACTTTCGGAAAAATTAAATAAAAAGCACTTATTCCTAGCTGACCATGTGTGCACCTTTTTGACAGTGTGCCTAAATATAAAATATAGTACTTAAACAAATTTTAACACTCAGACGTGTGATTTTTGTGTCAACTAAATTACTGAGTTTTGATTTCATCTAAAAGTTAACCACCTGAACAAAATATTAAGATATATACGATAAAAGCCAAAGTGGTTACCAGTTTTCCTTGGTTGCTAACATTAGATTTGGTTAGAATTCCACTACTGTTAGAATTCAACTGTAATGAAATCTTATATCCCGTATGGCACTGTTAGGCCTTGTGCCAGATTGTTGGCATTCCAAATCGTTAAAATAGGTTGATAATTGTAACAAAAGAAAACAGTACTAAAGAATGTTATGAATAGCACATAAGATTGTTCTTTAGGGAACTTATAAATTGCTCTAGATATTTATTTACCCTGACTGTATAAAACTGTACAATAAATGCTCTTGTTTGAAAAATCAATATTTATTGAACTGTTCTATTGTAGGCAAATAGACTGTTCTATTTATTGTGAATGCCAATAAATGTTAAGTCTGATAAATTTAGAGGATTTCTAGCAACTTGGAAGATCATATTGTCAATAAATAGCCTGAGAAATGTATTAAATATATTAATAAGTACATCAAGTTCATAGGACAAAGTAAGTAGGGAAGTGGTGGGTGAAGTGTGAAAACTCAGTGTTGGAGGTAGCCTTTATCAGAGTAAAGTTATTTGGGAGACTTGGGAAAGACCCCTAGAAAGGAGTACAGCTTTAAGCACCGCTTAATTATTCACTCTACAAATTATATCCCCTCATATAGCTACTATGAACCAAGCACTAAGAATGTGACTATAAAGGCATAAATCCTGCTGAATGTCTTGTCCGAGAGACACATGTGTTTTAAAGGCTTGAAGAAGCATTACAGAAAAGTGTGCAAATCATAAATATTTGACTTGATGAATTGTCACTGATCGAGGTTTGCAGTGAACACAGTCATGTAAACCTCTACCCTTCTTAAGAAACATTCTACTACCTTTGTATCTTTTATAATTAATGTCAGAAGTTATATACTGCAAATGATAACACTTCTATGATAGGACAGTATAATTGGCAACACTGTCCATTGTTTTCCTGAAGTAACAGGCTCCTTTTGTTCATTTTCATAAGGCCTGTCACATACCCAATCCTGAATAACCAGCTGGACTGCTGGCTGTTTTCTAAATAAGAGTTGCATCCCACACAAAAAAAGTGTATACCTCAGTTTATAATGCGATCTCACAATTGCTTTTACTGGTGACATCATACTTCAATACACGGCAAAAGTACTTAATGAGTACTTCCCATTTTGTGATACAGATTAAAAACTCCTCCAGGGTCATTTTAATAATTTTTACCGCTTCCTAAAGGACATTCTTGAGTGTTTCTGTTTTGTGTTTTTGGTAGTATGAGTGTGGTGGTGAAACTGCAATGACAACTAGCACAGTTTGGTATCATTGCCTTAATACCAGCTGAGCTGTCAGCAGTTTTACCCATCACTGCTTTTCCATTATCAGTGCAAAGTTAACATGGTGAAAAAGGCCAACGAGGTCTTCCTATGAGCATAAAAATCGTTTGAAAAAGCCTTGGCAACCCTCAGGGGTCTGAGGATCACCTTGGAGAATCATTGTTGTACAAGAGCAGTTCTCAATGCGGCAGGGGTGGGTGAACAATTTTTCTTCCAGGAACATTTGGCAATGACTGGAGACGTTTTTGATTGTCACAACTGGAGGTAAAATGGTGGTGGTAGTGGATGCTAACGGCATCTAGTGGGTAGATTCCAGAGATGCAGCCAAACACCCTGCGGGGCACAGGAGACTCCATTTCTCCAACAAAGATTATGCAGTTTGACAAACAACGCTGAGGTTGGAAAAGCATGGTCTACAAAATTGGTCTTCCCTTGCACAAGATAGCCACGTCGATAAATTAACAATCTTTTCAATTTCCTAAACAGTCCCCTGGGTTACGTTTCCCCACTTAATTATTTCCAAGACATAAACTACACCTACGTTTAGGTTTTAATTCTTCCGGGCCCAATTTACTTATGTTTTCCGACGTGAAGCCTACAGTTGAACCAAGGGCCTCCTTGATCTGCTTCATCTGCTCCCCTGAACCCTTTTTCAATGGAGTTTTCCCTTAGTCCTTTGCGTCTAGGCTGGCCTCTCAGCTGGACTGTAAACTCCTTTAAGGCAGGATCCCATTTTAATGCTATGAATTCCCGCCCAAGTCCTTCTCCCCGACCCCGGTTTGTTTTACCTCGCGACGGAACGAGTCCCGCAGTCTCACGGGGCCTGATTTTGACTGCGCGCACCTCAACCGGCGCAGCCGCAGTTTCCCGCGCTCCGGCACTGCCATCGTCCGCGCGCCTGACGCCCCCGACTGCTGCTAGAGGGCGCTCCGGGTCCGGGTGGCCCGGACTACAGATCCCAGAGGGTAACGGGGGTGGAGGCTACCGCAGCGACTTTTGGGATTTGTGGTCCCGGGAAAGGGACTGGCCGACCTTAAGGGCTTTGAGAGTCGCCTCTTCCCTACCCGCTTCTCTGAGCGGTTCCGACGCCTCGGGTCGGCCAGGCCAGTTTCTTGAGAGACCTGGCATCAAAGGCAGGCAGGTAGGAGGTCGGGCATGTTAGTTTCCGCTTCCGGTCGGTAAAGGGCAAGCACAATGTAAACACGGGACCAGGGGAGCGGTCATTAGGTAACTGAGGGTACGCTGACCGTGGTGGAAGCCCAGGAAGAGGAGGAAAACGAGGCTGGTGGGTCTTGTGGTTAGGGGAGAAAGGACCTTCAGAAGTCGGAGTTGAGACGCGACGGAGGTACGGCAGAGCCGGGACGCCAAGGTTGGTCTTTAGGGACGAGCATTTCTAGGGGTCGGGCCCTCCCTTACACCAAGGCAGGAGCGGCTTCCGCGTTTCCACGGCGGCGGGTGCGGCTTTGACCTTCCCTTAACGGTGGGAGGAGCGGAACCGAGCTTGCTTCCCACCTCTGGTTGAGCGTGTCTGCAGCTGCTGGCGGCCTGGTAGACTCGCGGGGGACGTCCAGGGCAGCCTTTATGAGCTTCGCATATCTTTATTGTTTTGGAAACGAGAGGAATTTAGTAATACAAGTTTCTCTCGCGCGGTGACATTTTCGGGTAAATTGCTTCTTGAATCTCTCACCTCTGACTACATCCCGGTACCCGAAGGATCCTGTTTTGATTTCCTAATGGTGTTCATCTAGTGGTTTCTCGCCTTAGGTGCTGCCTCCTCCTATGCAGTGAAGACAGGCATTCTCGGTTTGTGGTTGGATAAACTGTCCAGCCGACAACAGTAACTGAATGCCTACTGTAGAGATCATTGCACCAGCAAAAGAATTTAGAACACAACATTGTTGTTTAGAGTTTCATGGCATTCATTAACTATGATTCTATGTAAAATGAATTTATGTTTCATGAGTTTAACGTGAAACCTCTGTGATTATGGTTTACCCATATGGTTTCTTATCCGGGTGAAAAAACGTAAAGGCTAAGATGTTGGCGCCTTGTGCATCTAACTATAGATTCAGGAAAACCTTATTTATAAGAAGCTTTAATTTCATGTTCAGATATCCTTAGAGGAACAGCAAACCAGTACTAATTAAGATACCTTAATACCTGAGTATTAAGTTTTTCAGGATAGAAACTGTTTTGCATGTGTCCTAGGACTAACCCGACTTTTATTTTTGAAAACCTGTCAGCCTCCCCTCCAGGAAGCCTCAAGAGTCTCCACTGAAGTCATAGTATCCTTTTTTGTTTACTCTCCAATAGCACTTATCCTGGAGTGCTACCTTGTCTCCAGACAGTTGAAGAAAATACAAAACTGTGCTAATGGCCCTTGGTAACAGATTCAGTGGATTTTAACCTCAGTGGCCCTTGATACTGTTTGGTATCTTTATTGATCCCTTATTGTTGATTTTCCTATCTTCCCATTCTCTCTAGTGACTCAGAACTTTTCTTCTCAAGTACTCAGATCTGTTTCTTTTCCCTTTACTTGGAGCCAATGACTAGCCACCTATTTCTCTGGGAAATTTGAAGCTTGGGGTATGAAATCCTTCATTGTCTTTTCCCTCTACCCCTGAACTTGTCTGTACTTTTCACTCAGTATGAACTCTTGTCTGAGAGGAATGTATTCTTTTCACTCTCTTCAAGGCTAAACTTGTCAGTTACTAGCAGTCATCAGGCCTTTTATACCCTGTAACCTCATTCTCTCCTGATCTCCACAGCCTCTGGTCTCTAGAAGAGCTTAAAGCATTTGTGGAGGAAAATGGCAGAAACACCTGAGGCGGTGTTGTGCATGGTTTTTCACACATGCTTGAGAACCACCATCTGGGGACTTAGCCTATACCTGTCTTTGACATTTAGAACAATGGTTCAGGTTGGAGATAGGGGATGGTAATGGGAGTCTGATTACCCATTAATTTTTAAAAAATATATTTGGGTCTCTCTGTTCCTTTTTCCTTTCCTCCCACCTTAAACCCTGCTTCCAATAATATATAGACCTGACTGATGATTTCTAATGTAATTTGACATTAGTAAATACACCAGACTTTCCTCTGTTAACAGGGTTCCCACAGTACCTGGTTCCTCACATTGCTGCTTTAGGAACAGAGTTCATTTGGAAACTTGAAGGCAGGAAATGTAGTCATCCTCATTCTTGTCACTTTTAGGGACAGTCATAAATACAAGAGTTCTTCTTGATATCCTGGTGTCTTATGAGACCTTCCTAATGATTTATTTTCTGACGTTGTTTTCATTCTGTGCCTCTGGCCTTCTTTTCCATAGTAACCACACTTCATTTTCAGCCATTTCTTGGTTCTTCCCCTAAGTTACTTATAGTCATCTTCAAACATAGGAAACTCATTCTTCTCTATTATAACGGGTCTGGGTAGAGAGTCTGGCATTATCCTGATTTCCTAGTATAGCTTATAATACATTACTACTCTGGGTTTTTTTTTTTTTGTTTTTTTTTTGTTTTTTTTTAAATAATCCCTGCTCCAGGGGAGAATATGTGGTTCACCCATATCTGCTTGTGCATTTCTTGATCGCAATAATTTATTGAGACTTCCTTGTATTCATTAGAAACAGGTACATGACCTATAATCTTCTCATCCCTACAAGTTCTGCCATTATCTTAGGCCTTTCCATGTGAATAACCTCATAGTCACCTTTACTTTTTTGTCCCCTCCCTTCTATTGATTACTTATATTTCATTTCAGCCATGTGCCTCAGTGATGAAGACCTTGACACCTGGTAGAACTTATTCACTATTTCGTTTCCCTTCTTCCTTTACTCCTCGAATGCCCATTATTTGATAATTTTATAAAAACATCTGCTTCATTGCTTTTCTTCATCCCCCTGGTTGATTACTCAGTTAATCATAATCTCTTTGGAGTTATGGAGTCCCTTGAGAATGGAATGAAAGTTTAGACACTCTTCTCCAGAAAACACACAGACATAACAGAAATTTATATGCCTTTCCAGGAGTTTCTCAGTATCTTTAAGCTCATCCATATAATTAGTAAGAGTTCTTGGATCTCATCATAAATTCCTTCTCTAAATAAATACTTGTTGAATGCTTTTATGGTTTTCTTTAATTTTGTTCCATCAATTGTCCTTTCTTATCCTTTACATTTGTGTATCATTGCTGATATACAAAACAGTTTAACATTTGTTATTTAAAAATTTTTTTTAATGTTTTATTTATTTTTGAGAGAGAGAGAGGGGGCCAGAGGGCCAGAGGGGAAGAGGCAGAGAGAGAGGGAGACACAATCTGAAGCAGGCTCCAGGTTCTGAGCTATCAGCACAGGGCCCAGAGTGGGGCTCGAACCCACGAACCGTGAGATCATGACTTGAGCTAAAGTCAGGTGCTCAACTGACTGAGCCATCCAGGTGCCCCTAACATTTGTTATTTTTTAGATTTACCCAATAGTTCTGTGAATGAAGTTATATACCAAGTTTGACTCTTAAAACTTTTTATTGTGAAAAATTTCAAACGTGTATGAGAGAGGAAAGTACAAGGAATCCTATGTGCATATCACCTAACTATCTATTATCAACTCAGAGCAATGTTTTCATCTGTATTTCTCCTGTGTTGTACCCTGCTCCCTCTGGTGATCACTTTGAAACAATTTTTTAGATATCATAGGATTCCATGTGAAATATTTTAGTATACATTCCTCAAAGATAATAGTACTGTAATTATGTTTATAGCAAGAATGCTTATCTTTTTGTTATAAACATAATTACAGTACTATTATCAGACCTTAAAAAAATAGCAGTAATTTTTTAATACCATCAAGTATCAAATCAGTGTTCCGATTTTCCCTATTATTTCCTAAACGTTTCCTCCCAATTGGCTTGCTTGAATCCAGAGCTAAACAAAACCCATGCATTATATTTGGTTATTAAATCTTTGAAGTCTCTTTTTACCTCCATCTTTCTCTGTCTCTCTCTCTCTGTCTCTCTGTCTCTCTCTCTGTCTGCTTTCCTGGAAGTTTATTTCCGGAAGAAACCAGTTTTATTTTTTAGTTTTTGTTATTTGCTGTCTGCATTTCTGGCATGTTATTTAGCACGCTCATCTGCATTCCGTATTTTCTGTAAACTGGTAGAGTTTGTTAGACTTGATCTGATTCAGGATTAATTTTTGGCAAGGATACTTCATGGGTAGTATGCCACTTCCAACAGGAGATACTTACTGACCAGTTGTGTTCCTTTGTGATGTTAGCACCCTTTGTTGATTATTGCCTTGATCCATTATTTAATTAAGAGTTTAAAAAGTGACAGTTAAGCATCTGACTCTTTTTTTTCTTTTAATGTTTTATTTTTCTTTTTGAGAGAGAGCAAGTGTGAGCAGGAGAGGGGCAGAGAGAGAGGGCGATAGAGGATCCAGAGTGGGCTCTGAACTAATAGCAGAGAGCCCAATGACGGGTTCGAAGTCATGAATGGTGAAATCCTGACCTGAGCCCAAGTTGGACGCTTGGCTGACTGAGCCACCCAGGCTCCCCAAGTGTTTGACTCTTGATTTCAGCTCAGGTCAGGATCTCACAGTCAGTTGTGAGATCAAGGTGTGAGATCGAATCCTGCCTGCTTGGAATTCTCTTTCTCCCTTTCCCCGTCCCCTGCTGTGTGCTCTCTCTCTCAAAACAAAACAAACCAAAACAACAACAAAAAAACTGGTGACAGTCTGATTCTCTTATCTGTCTTCACCTATCATTTGTAATACTTCTCTAAAGGCCAAATTTGAATTTTAAAGTTGTTTGTTTGTAATTTTTCAGAATGGCTTCCTTTGGATGGAAGAGAAGAATTGGGGAGAAGGTCTCAAAGGTCACTTCACAGCAGTTTGAAGCCGAAGCTGCTGATGAGAAGGATGTAGTTGAGAATGAAGAAGGGAGCTGGCTTCATGCGGTTAAACGCAGGAAAGAAAGTCTTCTCGAGGGCTGTGTTGAGAAAAGTAAGCAGCTGAAGGATGAAGGAGCCAGTTTGGTTGAAAATAAAAGGTATGTTTTTGGAGTTTTCTTACAGAGAACAGTTTACATTTCTGACTGCCAGTAATGAGATGAAGAGTTATGAATTCTATAAATTTATGTTTTAAAAATCTGATCTAGGTGCTAAATTCATCAAATAAATAAGTTTTAAAGACATATTTAGCATTCCCATGGAATCTGAAAGTTTGTAGAAGAGTCTTCAAGATACTTGTAATGTCTGCTTTTGCCATCATTTTTGTTCTGTCTAAATAAGGGTATATGTTAAATGAAATGTAATGCAAATTATTGCTTGATAGGAGATAGTTTAATTTCTGGAATCTTTCTCTTTGTGTTATTATATACCAGATATATTAGATGTTTCTTGAAGGGTTTTGAGGACATGTACTTTTTTGTTTTTTTTAAATAGATGTTCAGTTATCCTTTGCCATTGGCTTTTATATACTTCAGTAAATATGGTTAGTGCACAGGAATTTGACAGTAGTTTCATTTATCCTCAGCCCTATCCTCAGCTAAGCTCTTATACTTTTCTGTTTACCCTTTACCCTTTTCTTTTTTCCTTTTTTCCCTTTCTCTTTTCCCTATTCTCTTATTCCTTTTCCCCTGCCTCTGCTTAGGTCTTTCAGTGGGACCAAAAATCATTCTTTCACAAATCAGTGGGGAGAGGACCCATTGGTTAGTAGATTGTGTAGAAAAAGCTAGAAGTTTATATATGGGAAAACACAATTCTATATATAGGAAAATAAAATACATAGGAAAACAAAATATATATAAAAAATGTATCTAATACCACATACAAAGATGGACTCTAGCGGGATAGAAAATCTCAATGTGAAATGTAAAACTACACAGTTAATGAAAGAAAATATAGAAGGGTAGCTTTATAACCTAGAGGCAGGAAAGGACTTTTTTTTTTTTTTTTTTGAAGTTTATTTATTTAGTTAGTTAGTTAGTTAGTTAGTTAGTTAGAATGAGAGAGAGCATGTGTGCATGCACAGGCAGGGGAGGAACAGAGAGGAGAGACAGAATCCCAAGCAGGTTCCTCGCCACCAGCACAGAACCTGATGCAGGACTTGAACTCACGAACTGTGAGATCATGACTTGAACTGAGATCAAGAGTTGGACGCTTAACCAACTGTGCCGCCCAGGTGCCCCACAACATTTTTTTTTTTTTTAATTTCAGTTCTATATTAGAGTCGAAAGAAGCTCACCCCCCCCCCCCGTATTTCCTCTTATCTAGACTCAAAATTTCCAATAATTGCTTTATTTAGTTATCTTTCTGTACGTAAATATGCACACACTGACATACATAGTTTTATATTTCCAGTTTTTTTGGTGATCTATTTGAAAATAAGTTGTAAACATAATGACACCTCTCTCCTAATTTAGCATGCTTCTTATAAGAATAAGGATATGCTTGGGGCTCCTGGCTGGCTCCCTTGGTGGAGCATGTTGCTCTTTATCTTGATCTTGGTCATGAGTTCAAGCCCCACACTGGGCATGGAGACTACTTCAAGAAAGAATAAGGAAATTCTTTTATTAAACACAATAACTGTTAACTCTATGAATGTTAACATTCCTATAAACTAATATGCAGCCCATATTTAGTTTTTTCTAATTTTCACTGAAACGTCTTTTACAATATTTTTTAAAAACCAGGATCCAATCAGAGTTCATACGTTTCATTTGGCGATTATATCTCTTTAGTGTTTATGTAGGTCCTCTACTGTATCCCCCATGATAATGACTTTTTGAAGAGTCTAGACCAATTTTCTATTTGATTGTTCCCTTATGGATGTCATTTAGCTTGTTTCTCTTTCTCACATGTTTCTTGTAAACTGAGGTGTGGAGGTTTGATTTAGATTCTGAGTAACCTTTTTGGCACGAATACTTAAGAGTTATGTTTGTGCTTTCTATTGCATCATATTGGGAGATAAATAACAGCAGGTTGTTAGCAATGCGGCTGTTTGAAAGACATCATGCCTGTGTCAGTCAGTTTGCTGTGTTTAATTTCTGCTGAAAGTCGTATTTTTATAAAATTTTGAAACATTTATCCTTAGTGAAGGAAATAAATCGTATTAAGAGAATTAATCAGCATGAGGACTGTTGTTTTATTTGCACTATGGATATGATTTTGAGAAGATGTATGGTCAGCAGTAGTATCTGAATAGGTCTTTGTTTAGGACAGAATATTCTTCAGATCATCCAGAGATCTAAAGTCAGGTCTGTGTGCCTTTGGTATCTTCCATGTGATAAAGAAGAATTTGGGAAATTAAAAGAAGTAGTACTGAGCAAAAAGCAATTTTCTTTTCTTTGCTCTTTTTTTCTTTTTTCTTAATTAAATTTTGTCAGGGTGGTTATAAGATTCCTTGTTAATCATTTTTTAAAAAATATTTTTTAACATCTATTCGTTTTTGAGAGTGAGAGAGAGCATGAGCAGGGGAGGGGCAGAGAGAGAGAGGGAGACACAGAATCTGAAGTAGGCTCCAGGCTCCTAGCTGCCAGCACAGAGTCCGCTGTGGGGCTCGAACTCACGTACTGCGAGATCGTGACCTGAGCCGAAGTCGGACGCTTAACCGACTGAGCCACCCAGGCACCCCCTTGTTAATCCTTTTTGTCATGAATGAGTCAGAGTTGAGGAAGCAGCATTTTAGTGTCTAGGTCTGTTTTTATTTTAGATTCTTGGAGTAGTCTTTTATTACTATATTTTAATAGAAGATATCAAAAGGTGCCTAAACTATAGTATGTTAGCACCTCAAATTGGAAATGAGATAGAAAATAAATAACAGTCAAGGACAATTAACAGCTTAACAGTCTAGTGTTACTTTGTGAATTCTCATTTGTGGTATTTTAGCCATAAAAACTTTTTCTTTTGTAGAACTTTGCAAGATTGACCATTCTGTCTTAGTCAGAAGAAACCAACTATAAATTTTCCACATTTATGAAATCATTTGCAGAACATCCATAAAACATCTTTAGAAATTCCTGTAAATGCCTGTTAAAAGTTCATTAACTTTGTTTTTGCCTTTTTCTCTAGACCACACTAGTGCAGAAGGGAAAAGCTATTCAGTTATTGCCATGGGAGTCCCTGTGAATTTCCTGTGGTAGAGGAGAGCTATCCACTGTGTAGATAAACAAAATAACTCTTGTTTTCTGCCTGCATGTCAAAACATTGAGTCATTTCACCAAAATCAGCTGGGTTGGATGCTTTATTTTGAATGGAGAACACGGTGAGATGATTAAGTTTTTTGCTGGTTAGCATTTGTTTTGGAGTATACATACACAGCTTAGGAGAGAACTAAACAGAATAAAAAGAATCTAGTGGAATTGAATGGTTTGGCTACTCTATGCCAAAACTAAATAAAAATAATACTTTAAAAATATCTGAGATAAAAAGCATACATAAGATAATGTTAACTTCATTTAAGTAATATGAGGAATAAAAAAAAATGAGGGACAGTGAAGCTAAATTAAACAACAATAACCACAACCCCCCCAGTCCCTGTCTTTGAATCAACTTAATCTTTAAGCATTCTCATTTTTACTACATTTTAGTCACACCAGCCTTCCTTGGTTTTTTGAACATAGTTCTGATACAGCTTTGTCTCCTGACACCTCTGTCTGAAAAGTTCTTGTCTTCTGTTTTCTGATGTCTGTCTTCTTGTCCTTCTGATCTCTGCACACATGTTTTCATCTCTGTGAGCCCCTCTCTGGGCATCCAGTTGGAAGTAGTACTCCCAGGTCCCCTTTGTCTTTAATCACATGAACCTTTTTTGTTAGCATTTCTCCCTTTTTGAAGTTACCTTATACACTTATTTAGCTATTTGCTCATATGTTATCTGTTTCTCTTCTGTAGGAATGTGAGCTCCAGGACAGTAGGGACTTTGTGTGACTTTTCTACAATATCTTCAGCACTTAGAACAATTTGTGGCACCTACTAGACCCCCAGTCAATATATGTTAAATATTTATAAAACTACATTTTATTTGCTATATTGTGGCCAAATAGGTGTTTTGTGGCTTAACTACCATTTGTTCAATTGTATCTATAGGAATGTACATTTGTAAAAAATATTTATTTATTTTGAGAGAGGGAGCATGTGCATGAGCAGGGAGAGGGGCAGAGAGAGGAGGGAGAGAGAATCCAATCCCTGTCAGCACAGAGCCCGATGTAGGGCTCAATTTCACGAACTTTGAGATCATGCTCGGAACTGAAATCAAGTTAGATGCTTAAGGACTAAGCCACCCAAGCTATAGGAACGTACATTTTTAAACTCCAAATTAGAAGACAGTATTTTATTTTTTATTTCATATCCCAGCCACAAAGGGCCTTTGGGATTAGAAGTTTCCTACCCTCCTCTTGCATGAGAATATGGCACTTGAGGATCATTGCTCTTTTCTGAGTCTCATTTCTTTCCTCATAACCCACACTTCTCCCTATTATATCATCCTCTGGGAAACCAGATGGATCCTAGTGTCTTGCTGAATTCAGGAGCTGGAGACGGGGTTTTAGAGAGGCTGAGGCAGCTAGAAGTTGTGGAGCAGAGTACCAGAGAAGAGGGAGCTCCTCAGAGGAAGTGCTCTAGAAATCTGTATGAGGTCCCCTGTATTTGTTGAACGTTAAGCCATTCAGCTATGGGGGAAATTCCACAAGTCCAGCAAACTGACTGGGGAGTTGTAAGCTGAATCATTCCAGAGTTCATACAGAGCAGAGAGACATTCACGCTTCATCCACAGAGTGGAGAGTCTTTGGTGGTCACCGGTGACATTCACTAAAGTCCCCAAAGGAGATACGCCATACTAGAACAACTATACTATCCCTGGAGGGAGGGGTATGATAGACCTTCCCTAGCAGAGCTCAAAAACAGGTTTTGAAAGGTTTCAACTCATATAGAAGTTATTTAAATGCCTGCCAGAGTAGTCAAAAATTTCCAGTCAGCTGCATAATATTTACAAATAGCATTTGATGAAAAATTACTAGACATGCTGAGGAGGAGAAAATTGACTTGTAAACAGGAGAAAAACCAATTGACAGAAACAGATTCAGGAATAAGATAGATGATGGAAATAGCAGATGAAGACTTTACAGTGGTGATATAACTCTTCAAATACTTAAAAGGAAACATGAACCTCATCAGGAGTGAAATGAAAGATAAACAAATGGCACATCTAGAGGTGAAAGATACAGTATCCAAAATAAAAATACACTTAATGGTATTAACAGCTATGCTAGTTGAGTCCTTTGACAAGCAGATGCCAAGAGCAGATTAAGTATGCAAAGATTTATTAGCGGAAACATCTGAGTGAAAGAAAATGGGAAGGAAGCTGGGTTATTTGGGAGAGCCATCAGACCACGGTGTCTGACCCGGAGTGAAAGAGAAAAAGAAGGATATTTGAGTGGAAGCATCTTAGGCAAGACCTTGGGTACTCTTGCAAGTCCAGGTCATCTATAAGGGAAGTCCCATGGCCTCCAGCGAATGGGCCCATCTTACTGTCACCTGCTATTCTCAGTCAGTGCGGGGAACAGCCCATGGGAAACATCCTTGCTGCAGATGGGGCTGTGGATTTCAAAGGTAGCAGCGGAGGTGAAGGTCTAGTTAAGGTAATAGGATGACATTTTTAAGGTTCTGAAAGAAAGTAAAATTATCGGCTTAGAATTATATATGTCACAAAAAATATCTTTCAAAAATAAAGGCAAATGCGCCTGGGCAGCTCAGTCAGTTAAGCGTCCAGCTCGTGATTTCAGCTCAGGTCATGATCTCACGGTTTGTGAGATTGAGCTCCACGTAGGGCTCTGCACTGACAGCATGGAGCCTGACAGCAGGGATTCTCTCTCCCTCTCTCTTGGCCCCTCCCTTGCACTCTCTCCCTCTCTCTCAAAATAAATAAACTTAAAAAAATTAAAATAAGGCAAAGTAACTTTATCAGACAAACAAAAGCTGAAGTAACTCTTGCCAGTAAGCCTACGCTTCAAAAAATATTAAAAGAAACTCTTCAGGGGGAAGAAAATGGTATGAAATGAAATTTGTATCTAAACAGAACAATAAGGGGGCACCTGGGTGGCTCAGTTGGTTAAGCGTCCAGCTTCGGCTCAGGTCATGATCTTGAGGTTTGTGAGTTCGAGCCCTGCGTCAGGCTCTGTGCTGACAGCTTGCTCAGAGCTGGAGCCTGCTCCAGATTCTGTCTCCCTTTCTCTCTGCCCCTCTCCCGCTCACATTCTGTCTCTGTCTCTCTCAAAAATAAATAAACATTAAAAAAATTTTTTTAAACAGAAGAATAATGGGTGCTAGATATGATAAATAAACATAGGTAAGTATGAAGACTTTTTAAGTTTTAGAATTCTTTTAAAGGATAATTGATTTTAAAAAACTAGCAACATGTTCCTCAAAAAACTAAAAATAGAACTACCCTACGACCCAGTGATTGCACTACTAGGGATATCTAAGGGATATCCCTATTATCTAATATCCCTATTATCTAAGGGATACAGCTGTGCTCTTTTGAAGGGACACATGCACCCCCATGTTTATAGCAGCACTATCAACAATAGCCAAAGTATGGAAAGATTCCAAATGTCCATCGATGGATGAATGGATAAAGAAGATGTAGTATATATATACACAATGGAGTATTACTCGGCAATCAAAAAAGAATGAAATCTTGCCATTTGCAACTACGTGGATGGAACTGGAGGGTATTATGCTGAGCGAAATTAGTCAGTCAGAAAAAGACAAATATCAAATGACTTCACTCATATGAGGACTTTAAGAGACAAAACAGATGAACATAAGGGAAGGGAAACAAAAATAATATAAAAACAGGGAGGGGGACAAAACAGAAGAGACTCATAAATATGGATGACAAACTGAGGGTCACGGGAGGGGTAGTGGGAGGGGGGATGGGCTAAATGGGTAAGGGGCACTAAGGAATCTACTCCTGAAATCAGTGTTGCCCTATATGCTAACTAATTTGTATGTAAATTTAAAAAAATAAATAAAATTTAAAAAATAAATTAAAAAAATAAACTGGCAACATATTAGAGATTTATTACGTGCAGAAGTAAATACATGACAACAGTAGTAATTGAGCAGGCAAAGGAAAAAGGAATTATATTGTTATTAGGCTCTTATAGTATATATGAAGTAGTATAGTGTTATTTGAACCTAAACTCTAGAGCAACCACCAAAAATAATAGGAAGAAGGTCATAAGCCAAGGGTGGAGATAAAATGAAACATTGGAAAGCGAAATTTTTAAAAAGTACCATTTACAGTACCATGCCCAAATAAAATTATTAGAAAAAAATTCAACAAAATATGTATAAGAACTGTACATGGTAAACTATGGAACATTGGTAAGAAAAATTTAAGGAACTAAATTGAGATAAATATATACATGTATATCTATACATATGTGTATTGTATATGTATATTTATTCACATACACACATATGTATATATTTATACACACATACATGCATCTATTTACACACACATACATATAGATGTACATATTTATGCACACACATATATACACATATGTATATATTTATACATACACATATACACACACACACACACACACACACACACACACACACACATATATATGTATATATACCCAGTTCATGAATCAGAAGATGACGTTCTGTTAAGATGTTAGTTCTCCCCGGGGCGCCTGGGTGGCTCTGTCGGTTGAGCATCCGACTTCAGCTCAGGTCATGATCTCACGGCTTGTGAGTTTGAGCTCCGTGTTGGGCTCTGTGCTGACAGCTCAGAGCCTGGAGCCTGCTTTGGATTCTGTGTCTCCCTCTCTCTCTGCCCCTAAGCCACTCTCATTTTGTCTCTGTCTCTCTCAAAAATAAATAAACATTAAAAAAAAAAAAAAGATGTTAGTTCTCCCCAAATTGAGCTGTAAACTCAATGCAGTTCCCATCAAAACCCTAGCAATCTTGATTTTGTAGTAATTGACAAGCTTATGCTAAAATTTATGTGGAAATGTGAAGAATCTAGACTGGCCAAAACAATTTTACATAATAAAAAAGACTTAGAGAACTTACACTACTTTATTTTGTCACCATGTTTTTTATTTTGTTTTTGTTTTTAGAAGATTCTCTTTTTTTAAAGCTTATTTATTTATTTTGAGAGAGAGAGAGTGGGGGAGGGGCAGAGAGAGAGAATCCCAAGCAGGCTCTGTGCTTAAGACCACAGATCTCACTCTCACGAACTGTCATCACCACATTCTTGAATGCTGTACCTTTATAGTTTTAGTGTAAGAATGGACATCTGCAGATCATAAAGAATATAAAATACAGAAATGACTCGCATTTATGCAGTGAATTGATCAAAGTTAAAGCTTCTGGTTATCAAAAGGCATAATTAAGGAAATGGAAAGTCAGGCCACAGACTGCAAGAAAATATTTATAATACATATATCTGACATAAGACGTTTTCCTAGGCTATATAAGGCACTCTCACAACTCACTGGTAAGACACTATCCAATTAAAGAGTGGATACAAAATTTGACCTGAAGCTCTACAAAAGAAGATAGATGAATAGCCAGTAAGCACATGAAAAACTTCTCAGCATGATTAATCACCAGAAAACTTCACATTCAAATCACAGCATACTAGTACATAACCACTGGAATGGTAAAATTGAAAAGACTGGCAATATCAAGCAAGGATGTGGAGCAACTCAAAGTTTCATATATTGCGTATGAAAATGTGAAATAGTTTTACTACTTTGGAAAACAGTCTGGCTGTTTTGTGAAGTTAAACATACACCTTACCGTACAATCCAGCAGTCTACTCCTTCCTAGATATTTATTCAGGAGAAAGGAAAACATATATTCACTCAAAGGCTTATCTAACAATGTTCCTAGTAGTTTTATTCCTAGTGGCCATGAAATGGAGACAGTCAAAATGTCCATCAACAGGTAAATGGATAAACAACTTTTAGTGTATCCATCCAGTAGTATCCTATGGAATAATGAAAAGGAATGATTGATGCATCCAAAATTACTATGCTCGGAGAAGGAAATCGGAAAGAGTGCACACTATCTAATTTCATCTGTGTACATCTCTTTAAAGACACATCTAATCTATAGTGACAATCCTATTGACTGATGAAAAGGAACGATTAATGCATCCAAAAATCAGTATGTTCAGAGAAAGAAGTCAGGAAGAGGGCATACTCTCTGATTCCATCTATGTACATTTCTAAAGACAAATATAATCTATAGTGACAGAATATCAGTTGTTGTCTGGAACCAGAAATTGGGGTGGGTTGACTGTGAAAGGGCATAGGGAACTTTTGCGTTCTTTGTTATGATGGTTGTGGTATTTACATAAGTATACACATTAGTAAAAACTCCTCGAAGAGTATGCTTAGAATGGGTACATGTTTTGTCATCTAAATTATACTCCAGTAAATTTGATTAAAAAAATCAGCCTTGAGTGCTTGATAAATGTAAAATAATTCTTTATTTGTTTCATTTATCTCTATGTTCAGGATATATTTTTGTTCTGTATTTGCTGTTATTTTGCAAGTTAATTGATACAATGATTTCAATTTCAGTAAGACTCTGACTCGATATTGTGTATTTGGGGGTCTCGATCATTTTATCACCCTATTGGCCTTCTTAATTACCTCCTGTGCTCTGGAAGCAGTGGCAGAAGTCCCCAGTCTTAATCTGGAAGCGGGGAGGGGAATACACAATTCACAGTTGTGTGTATTCCCAGTTGTTGGGTTGGAATCTCACCTCCTCAAGTTACCATCTTAAAGGTTGTAAAAAATCCACTCGCCGTTTTTAGGTTGGATTTTTTGTAAAATGATGACATGGATTAAGTACATCAAAATGTGGAAGAGCTTGAATTTAGCATGAGTACTAATCATTAGAGTGGTGGAGAAGTAGGGGTGCCTCTAGAGGAAGGGAGGAAGGTTGATGAACAAGAGGAAGCTATTTCTACTTCCTAGGATACAAACTTTTGCTTCCTTGTGATTCCCTTTCTCTCGTCTGTCCTTCCTTCCTTCGTCTTTTTTACGCTTGATATTTTCTCGTTTATTTAACACTTAAAGGGTTGTTGAACACGTGAACTGTAGCACAATCCAAGTATGTTAATGTCACCCTTCCTTCAAAGGCAGCACAGTTCTTTAGCATTACAGAACCTCCTGCTGTCAGTTTACTTCGTTAGTAACTAACTGTAACTACTCTTGGAAGACTTTAGTTTGCAATAGAATGGGTTTTAAGATCTGAAGTTCTACCTTACAGTGTTTATGATTCTTTGTAACCAAAATCTGGTGTATTCTTCTATCTAACCAGTAAGTAATTTTGACGCTTAACAGAGACAGTATTGTGAGTATAGTGGTTAAGAGTGTGGAGTTTGAAGTCATTTTACCTCCCTTCAGATCCTAGCTTTATCATTTCTATCTATATAACCTTTGGCAGATTATTAACTTTTTAAGTATTAATTTCCTCATATGTAAAATGGTGAGCCTTCTCTCATAGACTATTTGGGGGATTAAAAGGCAAGTTAATGTAAAGGAGATTAACATGGCACCTAGCATCTAGGAAGCATTCAATAAATGTACTTCAGATAGTATATTTTAGGATTTTGTATGTGATTGGCACATTTCATGTAATATTAAGACTTTTTATGAGTTATTTTGTTCAGATGTCATTTTCTAGAATTGTTACTAACTGGGATATGCACCTTTTCAAGAGTCGCAGGGTGAGTCCCAACTTTGAAATGTTGGCTTTTAAGGTTTCAGCCACTAGATGGTGATATTTGATTATGTAGCTAAGTTCGATTTTTCTCTGTGGGAATTAGTGTGTATGTATGTGAAGCAGAGATATCATTAGAATTTACCATGAATTTTGTCTCTTGTCTAGAAAAGTATACCTACCAAAACGAACATGAGGGCGATCTGGCCTTGTGATAAGCATTTTACTGGCGTCCGCATGAATCTAATGACTGATCTTCATTTTAATGTCATCTGTTCCTCTCTTTGGTTTCTTCTCACTGGTATACAAACATACCCAAAATCTTTCCTTGACTCCTACCATTTCTTTGCTCCCCTTTCACCATAAACTCCATTCTTTTTTTTATATTTATTTTTGACAGAGACAGAGACAGAATGAGAGTGAGTTAGGGGCAGAGAGAGAGGGAGACACAGAGTTGGAAGCAGGCTCCAGTCTCCGAGCTGTCAGCACGGAGCCCGATGTGGGGCTCGAACTCACGAGCTGTGAGATCATGACCTGAGCTGAAGTCGGTAGCTCAACCCACTGAGCCACAAACTCCGTTTCTTGATGAATCATCCTCTGGGTCCATTCCAGTCAGGTTTCTGTTCCCACTGGTCCCCTGAAGCCACTCTTGTAAAGGTTATATGACCTTCGTGTTGTCAAATCCAGTCATCATGTCTCTGTTCTCATTTATTACTGTGCCTCTCGTCATTCAGCATAGTTGACCACTGTCTTCCTAAATACACTGCTCTCTCATCTACAGAACACCACACTGATGGTTTTTCTTGTTTCACTGCCCACTTCTTAATCTTCTTTGCTTCCTGTTTTCTTGTCTTCATTTTCTAAATATTGGTGGACCACAGTATTTAGAAAGTACTTCTCTTTTCTATGTCCATTTTTCCCTTCTTAAACTTATATAGTCTCCTGCTTTCAGTGTGCCGTCTCTATACTGATGACTGCCAAATATGTCTGCAGTGCTATCTTCCCACCTGAATTCCAGACTCTTAAGTCTCCAGTGCTTACTTTATACCCACTTGGATATCTAATTAGTGTCTGAAACTTAACATGTCCTAAGCAGAGGTCTTGATTCCCTGACCCCCCCACTACACACACACACACACACACACACACACACACACACAAATATCTGGTCTTTTTTAGTCTTCCCCATGTCAGTAAAAGGCATCACTGTTTACCCAGTTACTTATGCCCAAAAGCCAGGGGTCAACTCTGCTGTGCATGTGCCATTACAGAGCTAATCAACCCCAGTCACCTCCAGCTCCCTGCCCTTCATGCTGTTCTTATGGCCATAAAGCCTGGGCGGTGGCTGCTGTTGTTACAGACCAACAGCCCCCGTTCGTGGTGCTAACTGACAATCAAAGACCATCCATCACACCTTGACACTGGCCAGCTTGGACCCATAGATGCTCAGATGGGACCGGGTTACGACTCTGTGGGGTAGAATTTGACGGATGGGAAACAGGGTATGGGAGGGAGCCTGCAGATAAATTCTTTTCCCTTCTTCCCCTCACTGGACAGTTTCCAAGGCACACAGGTTTTATACAAGCTTCTGAAGAAGTTCTACAAGATTAGCAGTCATCTGTTTGTTTTTTAAGCTGTTGCCAGCCTAGCAGATGCCTTGTATTTATTCTCCCTCCTTCCGGCCTCACTTCTTTTTCCCCTCACTCTTGCTTCCCTGGGATCCTACCCCCACAAAGTAGAAGCTTAGGCCCCCGGGCTCTATTTCCCTGGGAACTCAAGCTGAGACATCATCCTGGATTTCCTTTCTTTTTTTTTTTACTCTTCATATCCAGTCCAAGTTAGAGTGACTTTATTTTTTAAACATATTTTAAATCTTTTTTATCCTCTCCTCTGTTTTCGTGGCTGTCCTCCTAATCTAATCCCCTGTCATCTCTTACCTGCATCATTCAAGTAGTCTCCTAACTGCTCTCCCTGTGCTCCTTCTTACACCCCTACAGACCACTCTCTCTGGGCCTCACTGATTTTTTCAAGATGTAAAGCAAGTCTGTATGTTTGTTGCACAAAAACTCTGCAGACTCCTCATCACACGTACAGTTAGAGCCGGGGCTTTGGGTCTACACCTCCCATTCCCCTTCCTCCTCCTCCATAGCCATGCCGGTTTCCTTTCATTTCCTCAAAACTTGGGGTGTTTGGCCCTCTCTTGGCTTGGGCTCTTCCTTTGTCTGGAGTGAACTTTCTCCAGATCTTCAATTAGCTGACCACTTTTGGTTAGTCAGATCGCAGCTCAGATGCCTTCCTAGAGAGACTTTTTCTGACCACATGTTCAGAGTAGCCATCCAGTGACCTCCCTTTCACATCCCCCCCCCGCTTGTTTTTTTTTTTTTTTTATCACACTTACCATATTTTAACTTAGGCTTGTTATTTTTCCCTGCCTTCTTCCTGCCTGTGAACATTCTAGAATGTAAGATCTAGAAAAATGGTAGGGTCATTTTATATCTTGTTGAGTGCTACAGCCTCAGTACCCAGAATACTACCTGGGCCAGAGTAGATGTTTAATAAATGTTTATTAAATGAATAAGCTGATGACTATAGAGCTCATTAAACCTGAAGCTGTCATAAATTGGAAATCTAATTGGGAGCAAAGTAGCTAAACACTTTGACATTTCTGTCTGATAAATGAGTGTGCTAACTTATTTGGCTTGCTCACCAGCTGTTCCTTACCTCAGCATAGGGTATTGTCTCACCCTGCCCCTACGCAGGCCCTGCAGCCATTCTAGTTGCTTCCTGCCTTGGCTGGTTCCCCAGCACACTGTCAAGGTTGTCTTTAAACTGGCCAAGTCAGACTCTGGTCATTTATTAACCATAGTGACTTTAAACCAAGTTTTTATCTCTTAATGCTTCCTATCCGACAGCCGCAGCTGGGCTGTGTCTGTTCGGTGCGTTCCAAACTGAAGTTGAATTAAGAGATATGCTGTAGGAGCCAGGAGAGACCATCGATGTTATTACGTGCCAGGCTTCCTGCGATCCCCAAATGGAGGACCTGGGCAGTGCCACCCTTTATTTGTAGGCCAGGGGAAGTCTGTCAAAGAGAGAAATGAAAAATGAGGGTGGAGAGGGAATTCAGTAAGCTTATGATAGTGAAGTAAGTGCCCACTGGTTGCTGCTTCTCTCTAGCCAGTGGAAAACAGCTCACGTGTTCCTTTAAACTTTTGCATGTTTTGTGGGCAGAAAGCACTTTTCACTTAGCTGTGCCTCTGCTGCCGCCAATGCCAATGGCTTCAAAATAAAAGCAGCACAGTTTGGGGGGGTGCAGTGGACATTTTCCCCCCTCAAATCTGTGTGCCTGTTTTTGCACATGTATATGTTTACGTGTGTGTCTGTGTCAACATGCTGCCTAATGAAAAGAGGAAACAGAACTAGTGATGGTCAATGTCATCTCGAACTTCTTAGTTTACTTTGTACTTTGTGATAATGTAAGCAGCTTTGGGGTTGGAGGGCGGGGGTGGGGTAAGCCACCCTGTTTCTCAGCAGTAGTGCTGTTGGCATTTTGGGCACGACAGGCGTTTGGTGTTTGTCAGTCAGGGTGGCCCTCTGCCTTGCCAGATGTTAACATCCCTGAACCCTTGTCACTAGGCCTCCAGTGACAACCAAAAATGCCTCCATAAATTGATATAAATGCCTACCTTGGGGTGATAAATGTTCCTGGTTGAGTTAGGCAGAAAATAGGACTGAAAGTAAAAAGGATATTTGATAAATGTGACAGAAACAGTGGTTGGACCAAGTAGTGCAGGGGTTGGCAAACCACAGCCTGTTTTTATAAAGTTTTATTGGATGCAGACATGCACATTTGTGTAAGATGATGATGTGTATGATGACGTTCTGTGGCTGATTTTTGTGCTACAGCAGAATTGAGCAGCTGTGAAGGAGACTGTATGGTCCACAAAACCTAAAATACTCATGGACCTTTGCTGTGCTGACCTTGGTCTCTGGACCAGCTGCTTCCTCAAAAGCCACAAAGACTCCTGAAACCTCACACATCCCGGGGCTTTAAAGTCCTCTACCTAGAATTAAAAACAAAAACCTAATGTTTATTTATTTTTGAGAGAGAGAGAGAGAGAGAGAGAGAGACAGACAGACAGACAGACAGCGTGAGCAGAGGAGGGGCAGAGAGAGAGGGTAACAGAATATGAAGCAGGCTCTGGGCTCTGATCTGTCAACACAGAGCCTGATGTGGGGCTTGAGCTCATGAACTGCAAGATCATGACTTGAGCGAAAGTTGGACACTTAATCGACTGAGCCACCCAGGTGCCCCTCTACCTAGAATTTTAATCTCTTGGTTCTTTCTACCCATATTCCCATTTCCCTTGTCTTGGCATTTCTTGTGATTTCTGTATCTGGAGTGGTAAGATGGAACAAAGTAAGAATTAAACTATTTTCTGCTTTTGTTGTAAGGTAAAATTTGTTTGTATTTCTTTCCATTTTTTTTCTGAGGTATTTTCATCATACTAGCTCTTGTCTCCTCTTTTCATGTCTTTCATGCTTTTCTTTGCTGTCTTTTAAGACTTCTTTTGGAGAAGGTAAGACAAATGAGGTAGATAGAATCTGGAATATTAGCACCTTCTGTGTGCCTGGCCATGTTCTGGGTGTTGTAGATACAAGTGAATCTACCTTTTGGTCCCTGAACTCATTAGTGAAGAGAAGATAAAAATGCATGGAAGAATTAGAGAAAAATTCAATGGAAGACAACAATGGGGTAGTTGGAAAAGTATTAGTCTTGTAATTGAACTAGCTGCAGATCATGGCTTTTACAGGGCTAATACCATTTGTCCTGTAGCTGCTCTCTACCTTTGTTTCCTCATCAGTAAAACGAGAACAAGCAATGCCAGTCTTATGAGCACGAAGTGAATGAACTTTTCGTGAGAATAGTTGTTTAAGTGATTGTACAGAAAGTACTTTGTAAAACAAATACTATGGGAATAAAAGTGTTACTCTGTGGTCATGTAAGTGGTACTCATGGTCCTCATGATAAACAGAATTTTAATTTGGTCTTGGAGAGAGAGAGCCTTTGAATAAGTGAAGAGGAGGAGGAATGAAATCCTAGATGTGCTTATGTTTGTGTACTGCTCAGCCCACATGAACAGGAACATGATACGTGGGTAGGGAATGGGCGAATGTGCAGCCAGCAGGGAGCAAAGGTGGGGATGGGGCGTCATAGAAAACAGATTGGACTGATAAGCTAATACTGGAAAAAATATACTCACTAGTATCAAGTCCTGCAGAATTTGCTACTACTACATTTCTTAGAATATTACGAGTAGGAGGATTATTATGAAGGAGTAAGTCAATTTTTCAGAGACAGAAGAACATAGCAAATTTCCAAAGTTTTTCATGTTGTGTCTGTAATAACATTTGGAAATATTTAGAGATTAGGCTTGAAATCACCCATAAAGAAGTACACTTTCTCTTTAGGTGACATAGTTATAAATAGTCAAAATGGGTATTAAGTATTGTTGAGTGTCATGTACCTTTTTCCCTCCATTATCAGTTACATATGAAGTTTCTCCAATGCTTCTTTGAGGTATTTTCTACATGGTCATGTGGACTTCATACTTTTTAATAAGTTGCTGGATTTAATTTATTCTTTATTTAGGATTTTTATCTTATGGACTAGAAAGTCTGGAATGATGATTAGGATTCTCTTTTTTCAGATAGTGTATCTTTTTGAGGACAAAAGCATTCTTTATTTTTATTGCTAGGTTATCCAAATATACTGAAATACATTAGGAGGCTTAAGACTACGTCTTTAGCTGTGGTATTTAAAACTTTGGCTTAGGCAGTGGCAACTGTTTTCTGGTTCAGGCCATATTGTCCTCCTTTACCCCACAAAGACTGTAGACCACTTGTGTCTGCCTTATTCCTTTAGAAATTATTGATATATGTTAGGTCCTATTGTGTTAGCTGCATTTACCTTGGTCTGCATAGAGCTTTTATTTTTTTTTTTAATTTTTTTTTAATGTTTATTTATGTTTGAGACAGAGGAAGACAGAGCATGAGTGGGGGAGGGGCAGAGAGAGAAGGAGACACAGAATCTGAAACAGCCTCCAGGCTCTAAGCTGTCAGCACAGAGCCTGATGCGGGGCTCGAACCCACGAACCGTGAGATCGTGACCTGAGCCGAAGTCGGATGCTTAACCGACTGAGCCACCCAAGCGCCCCTGCATAGAGCTTTTAAACAAACACAGAAGTAAATGTAAACAGGGGGTCACAGTGAGCCTGTCCGAGGAAGCAGGAAGGCAGGGTGATTTGGTTTAGCTAGGGGAAGGGAGTCCTATTTATTGTTTTGCCTTTTGCAGACTTAATGATTTTATCATATATTTATCATTAAAATAAGGCACTTATTATAGTCCTGCCCACTTACTTACATGTTTTAATTTGATCCAAATTCTTCTATATACTAGAATTAATTTCTAGTGAAATTTATTTGTTTATTTATTTACTTTTTTTAGAGAGAGAGAGAGAGCACAAGAGGGGGAGGGACAGACACACACACACACACACACACACACACACACACACACAGAATCCGAAGCAGGCTCCAGGTTCTGAGCTGTCAGCGCAGAGCCTGATGTGGGGCTTGAACTCTCAAACTGTGAGATCATGACCTGAGCTGAAGTCAGATGTTTAACTGACTGAGCCACCCAAGTGCCCCTCTAGTGAATATTACTTTATGACATTTGTGTGTATGCTCAATGAGTGAATAATCTGGGGGTAAATAATTTCATTTTTTAAATTTATTTAATTGTTTTGAGAGAGAGTGAGAGAGGGAGAGGGAGGGGCAGAGTGAGAGGACGAGAGAGAGAATCGCAAGCAGGCTCCACACCAACAGTGCAGAGCCTGACCTAGGGCTCCCATCTCACGAACTGCAAGATCCTGACTTGAGCCAAATTTGAGAGCCAGATGTTTAATGGACTGAGCCACCCAGGCACCCCTAGGTGATAAAATAATTTTAAATGATCTCTATATCTGAAGTAGAAATTGGGAGGTTAAAATTGTGACTTTTCACTTGTTTCAGAAAACTCATTGTCTAGTATGGCAACGAGTAGACCAGGGCAATTGCTTTCAATACAGGAACAACTAGGGAACATCCTGTACCACGTAGAAGTTGGCATCATTGTTTTAATTTGCTTTGGAAAATGACCTTTATTCAGTGTGCATACATCTTTATGTAATTTCAGAGCTCCTTCCTACTGTTTCCAGAGGCAGTTGATCTGCTCTGAATTGTTTGTTCTTGTCTATAATAAAAAATTAAAAACTTTTAAGATGTGTTTGTTCTTTTTTGTAAGTAAATAGTTTAAATTATTACTGAAAGTGGGCTTTATGATTCAGCCTAATCCTGAGTCCACGTAATTTTAATAAGTGATAGTGACTAAAACTCGGAGCAGTTTGGAATTTAAAGTATATTTATATCTTTCCCTTGCCTAATAAAACCACCCAGGAACTCTACTCTGAGCATTATCTCAGCACTTCTTTCCAATCCAGCCCTCCTTTCACTAAATATGTATGTCTTGAGAAGATATGCAATAATTATGTTTTTTCTCTTTTATTGCCTCTTGCAGATCCTTTTTTCTTTCTTTCTGAGCTATGGAAATTAGGTTCCTTATTAGAATGTTCATTGTATTAGCTACACATTATTTTGTCCTTGCTTTCTTCAGAATGCTACTCCAAATTCTAGACAGAAAAACCTCAAAATAACTTGAGGAATTTTTTTTGTTTAATTCAGAAAATTTATCATTGTCTAAAAGTTGGAACCTGATTTACCTACATTGGAAATCACACAACTTTCACTCAAATTAAACCTGTCTAAAACTACTTTCTATATCATTATAACGTCTATATGAAAGTGTTTATAAAATCAAGGAAGCAAACTAAACTTTTAATTTCAAATATATCCTGAACAAAAGAAAACCACTTCCAATATGAAAATATAAATTCAGCCAGAGAAGTTATTTCTATCATTTTGGGGTACAATTATTATTATTTTTTAAATGTTTATTTATTTTTGAGGGGGAGATGAGTGGGGGAGGGCCAGAGAGAATGTATCCAAAGTGGGTCTGTTCTGCCCCCCCCCCCCCCCATGGGAGCCTTGAACTCACAAACCATGAGATCATGACCTGAGCCAAAGTCATGCTTAACTGGACTGACTCACCCAGGTGCCCATGGGGCACAATTACTGTAAATATTATTAGAAACACAATATAAAATAAGGTGAAAACTTTAAAGTTCTTGATGACATAGGTTTTAAGGAGGAAATAAGATTATTTAATGATAATATATAATAATGAGGAATCTTAATATTTACTAGGGATTTGATAAAAATGTAGCTGTATGGAAATAATTTTTAAATTTATTTTGATGTTTCCACATAAGGATGTAAAATTGATAGAAATCAATTAGAAATCTGTCATGATATTAGTGAAAGTGATACTCCTTTGTAGCTATATTTTATTTGACATA
The DNA here is from genome assembly GCF_018350195.1 of Panthera tigris. Taxonomy (NCBI): domain Eukaryota; kingdom Metazoa; phylum Chordata; class Mammalia; order Carnivora; family Felidae; genus Panthera; species Panthera tigris. The sequence goes on from NC_056660.1 coordinate 205,459,975, forward strand.
GAAAAAGTGCTATAACATTTCTTCTTAAATACAGTGAAACCTCATTCATGGCTTCCTCATTTATGAGTTTACCCACTCACAAATATATTGGTAACCCCCAAATCAGTGCTCACGGTGCTTTCACAGTTGTTAGTGGACATCGGCAGAGCTGAGAGAATCTGAGTGCCTCCTGTGTGTATTCCCAGCTGAGTCCAACACGGCAGGTGCTCTGCCTTCTTGTTTCAGCTCTCACACTGTATAAACAAGTGTCCCTTTTTGGGGTCTGTCTAGTGTTATATTTTCCACATTTTTGTGCCCTTTGTTGGTGATTTTGCTGTTTAAAACGCCTCTGAAGTATAGTTCAGAAGTGCTGTCTAGTGTTCCTAAAGACAAGAAGGCTGTGATGTGCCTTACAGAGAAACTACATGTGTTCATTCAGTAAGCTTTGTCCAGTAAGCTTCGTCCAGGCATGAGTTACAGTGCTGTGGGCTGTGAGATCAATGTTAATGAATCAGCAATATTTATTAAATAAGATGTCTTTAAACAGGAGCACATAAAACAAGGCTATATATTAATCAGTTGATACAAATATGACCAGAGGCTTGCAGAAACTTAACCCTGTATTCCCCTATGAGCCGTGATTCAGTATTCACTAATTCAGTCTTTACAGCAGCTTTATAGAACATAACTACAAGAATGAGAATCAACTATATCTGGAAGACAGCTAATGAGTTACATTACATTTTAATGTGTGCAGCTTTTCTTTTTATCAAAAATCTAATCGAATTAAATTTTAAATTAAAACTTAAAGCTGTGTAAAGTCTGGAAGTCTTTCTAAAAAATTTTTTAAAAAGTCTTTCTGATTTGGCAAAGATAAAATTATATTCAACATCATTTGACATTTGTTGTTTTATATTCTACTCTCCTCACCCAAATTAGTCTGGCATATTAATTTCTTATATATATATATTTTTTACTCACTGAAAATGTATTCGGTGATTTTTGTTAAGCATGGATGCCACAAAGAAAATATTAAATAAACATCTTTTGTGGGTGATACACAGAAACTGTTTCGATATGTAGTAAAGAGGACTATTTAGAGAGTTCTTTGGATGATCTAAAAGAAGGGCATTTAACTAAATGGGGAAATAGAAGCATTAAAGAGTATTTGAGATGATTTTTGGGAGGAGAGGGCATCAGGGCAGAGTCAGGAAAGACACATTGGAATTAGCTGAAGAACAGGCCGAACAGTGTTCCAGCCGAAAGGAGGCCAACGAAAGTCATTACTTGGGGCGCCTGGGTGGCTCAGTCAGTTAAGCGTCCGACTGACTTGGGCTCAGGTCATGATCTCACAGCTTGTGAGTTTGGGCCTGCTTTGGATTCTGTGTCTCCCTCTCTCTGTCCTTCCCTTGCTCTTGCTCTGTCTCACAGATAAATAAACATTGAAAAAATTTTTAAAAATCATTACTTGAATTTTTGATCATCCCAGCAAGGAAGGCTGAGGACTTACACTAAATAGGAGCAGTGACCGTGAGTTAAAGGATGAATTAGAGAATTGACAACTCATGTAACCTAGGGCAGGGCAAGTATAGTCAAGGCTGACTCCGGGATTCTGTCTCAGTGACTCGGTGGTGCTGTTCTCTAAGCCATGGTTGCAAGCATAGAGTAAGTCTAGAGTGGGAGATGATGATAAGTCCGGTCTGGACATGTGTTAGAGATCTGTGTCAGCCTTCTCTGGATTTTATATTCCTAGTTAGTTATCTTTTCATTTCCCTTTTTGGTATTCACAGACTTCCCCAATGAGTTGCCAGCATTCGTTGTTCCTACTTCTTACTCCCACTTTGCTCAGCGGTCTGGTGTCCACTCCTGCCCTTCCAGGAATGCTGTTTGGTCAGTGTCACCAATGATTGACATGCTGCTGCATCTCTCTTAGGTACAACCCGGCACTCTCTCTGTGACAGGCTTCTCTTTGGTTTCTTTGAAATCACACACACTCCTGAATTTCTTCCTTTCTTTCTCAACTTCTCAGTCATCTTTGCTAGCCCTTCCTTCTCTGCTTGACCTCTGAATTTTGAAAACTTGAGCCCTGGTATCTTTTCTCTTTCTCATTTACTCTCTCTCTGTATGAACTTAACCAATCCATGGTTTGTTTAATGTATTTGTATGATTTGTAATGAAAAGAAAAAGACAGTAACATATGTACATGATTTAAAAAAAAGCAAATGCAATACCAACAAAGGCTATACAATGAAGACTAAATCTTGCCCTTACTCCTGTCCTCTGGTCTCTTAGTTCACTTTCCCACAGGAAACCAGTTACCAGTTCTTTGATATCTTGCCAAAGATAATCTTTAGATTTATAAGCATGTGTATGTATATATCTTTTAAAACATCATAAATGTTGATATTCTAAATATATACACCATTCTCTCCCTTGCCTTTTTTACTTAATATATCTTAGAGATTATTTTGTATAGAACTGCCTTTAAAAAAAAAAAAAAAAAGGCCATATACTATCCCTTAACCATCCAGACTCTAAAACCAGAGTCTACAACTAGACTCTATCTAAAACCAGAAACCAAACCAGAAATATTTGGATATGATGGGGTATTTGTATTTCATTGCATGATGTATTAAAATGTATCTTGCCATCTCTTTTTTGAGAAAGGATGTTTTCATCTTTAATTTTTATGAATGATATAGTGACTGGCCTTTCAGAGACAGAAGTGTGCATACATCCAGGTCAGCTCGAAAGAAAGATTTATAGAAATGGAATTGCTGGGTCAAACAGGATGTGCATTTAAAAAGGCATTTTCCCCCCTCCCAAGCCCTACCCTTTTTTCTTGGAGTATATTGTTAACCAAGTAAGTAACAGATGGGTTTTAGGGGGCATGTGCACATGAGCTGATTTTTCCCACTGTAAAGAACATTTCCTTACTGGCCTTTGTTTAGAGGTTTGTTATTTTTATTTGTAAGTTTTTGAGAGAAAAAAGTTGTCTTTGTCCCTCACAGAGGTTTTGAGAATAGTGTTCATGTACATGTTCTTTTATTGTTTACACAGTGCAAATTGAAAGTCATTGTTCATTTGAAGTGGAGCTTTTAAGTGTATTCATTTATGTGCATGCGTTTTGAAGGCTAGATTGAGAAGAGGACACGAGAGGGTTGCTTATTTGTGTTTCATTGTAAGGATTTTCCCCCTTTTCTGTAAGACCTAAAGTAAATATTTTAAAAGTATCATTCTAGTTGTTAAACAGGTAAGCTAGTTTTTGAGGATTGAACAGCTTAAATATGATTTGTATTTTAGGTGTACATAATCTTATCAAAGAGTATTAGGGCCATTTGAATTTTTGATTAGCATAAAGATGGCTAATTTTAAGAACCAAACCAACTGGCAACTGAAGGTATGTTTCCTGTAAAGCTGGCAGGTCATATCAATAGAAAATTGGAAGGGGAGTAGTACAGACAAGGAAATATAGTGTTTATTTCTTCCCTCATTGGCTTTTTGTTAATTAAAGGAAATCAATGAGAATGCTATCCTAAGTTAGACTAACCTTCCTTCTAAGGTGATCTCATTTCCAGTCAGTTTTACATCAAACATAATGTGTGTAGTATATTTGATCTCCAAAATACAATTTTCTTCAATAATTATTCCTGGCCCACTTCCTTCCAAAAGATCATTGTAATGGCCAAAGGGTAATTTTTTCCAGTTTTACTGAGATATAATTGATGTATAACATTGTGTAAGTTTCAAGTGGAGAATGTGATTATTTCATGAACATATATATTGCAAAATAATTACCACAGTAAAAGATAAGTTGACACATCTGTTATCTCATATAATTCCTTTTTTTTTTTTTTGTGGTAAGAACATTTAAGATTTACTCTTAGCAGCTCTTTAAGTGTAATGTCTAACAGTAGAGGATTTATTTGAATGAATTTTGCATTGAAATAGTAGTAATCAGTTACTAAGCATTATGCTATAGAGAGAAGCATTTGATAATTTAAAGACAAAATAATGTTTCATATGTATGATATACATTAAAACACTTGGAAGAATATACAATAAAAATGTTAACTATGGTTGTCATCTTTTGGTGAAATTATGAGTGTCTTTAATTTCTGTGTGTGTGTGCACGTGTGTGTGTGCGCACGCACGTGTGCAGTTTCCTTTCTGGTTCTTCTCTATTCGTGTGTTTGGGAAGCAATTTTTTCTATCAAAACAATTATGTCAAAACTGTCGTCATTTACTCAGGTATAGAATATAAGGAAAGCCAGATTTAAGAACATTTTGTGTTAAAAAAAAAAAAATCAAATGCTTTGTGTGAACCAACCACATGTTTTAGTTGCCAGCATAGGTTTGGAGTCCCGGGCCACCATGCTAGATGTGCGTGTGCGGATCAAAGAAGGAAGAGGTCCGCTGGGATCATGCCTTCCTCCTCCTTCCCTTTCTCTCTTATCCACAAGCTGTTGTTTTTATCCCCTTAAGAGTCCACCAGTGAAGTTCAGACTTTCTCATTTCTTCTTTGTAGATCCCTTTTCATCTTCTCCTTTCCTAGCTTGAGTACCAGGTGAGGCCCATGCATCTCTTCTCTGCCATCATTCTTTTTTAAAAGTATGTTTTGCTTAAAGGAGGCTACTTTATCTGGGGGGCTGGGAAAGGAAGGACTATAAGAACGGCATCCTTGAGAGGTTAGCACATGAATCCAAGCAGTGTGATCTGATAGGTGGTGACCCTACAGAAGCAGCTAGTTAATTAATTCTGATAGTTGATGGTGTTTTAGTAAGAGGAGAATTCATAAATAAGAAATTTTAATGGTACCTGAAAAGATACATTAAATGCCTTACTTTGAAGTTCAGTGGGCAGTTTCTAAGCTAACATTAACGTATGAATTATCTAAAAATATCTGTGAGTCTCAGATTCCCATTCAGGGTAACTAGGAGCCAGCAGTGGGACACGGCTGTTTAACCAACCCGTGTCCATCACCTGCTGAGCACAGAGTTTATAGGAAAGTCATGTGGCAGCCATTTAACACCTGTGCCGGCCACGCTTACGGGCATAGCCTGACACCGTGCAGAAGTGTCCGAATATGTGGAAAGCAGAGACGTATGGGCACTCCAGAGGGATCTCAGAGTGAGATGAAGGAAGAGCATTGACAAACAGCAGCCAGTGACACTGCCTGTTTCAACTTTGGGGACCCTGGCTCTAGATACATGCTTGAATTTGGGAAAATCCCTAATAAAGAAATAATTCTCAATTAACGGAGCTCTCAGAGGTTTGATTTGTGACACAATATTGCGATGCAGGCAGAGGCAGAGAGAAACATAGACCATTGGGGCAGCAGGTCATAAAAATGAGGTGAATAATGGCCACACTGTTCCTAAACTTCCAGTAGTCTTTCACCCAGAGTTCAACAGTTTTCAAACAGGTATTTCTTCAGTGCTCAGCAAGAGCCCCTGAAGAAGATACTAACCATGGTCCAGGCAGTAGTTGTGATAGCCTCTCTGCATGTTCACATTTGGTTTGCTTGGAAACAAAGACTACCAGCTTTTGCGGGGTGAACCTTTTTCTGTTTTAATTTTTTAAAGTTTATTTATTTATTTTGAGTGAGAGAAAGAAAGCTGAGTGGGGGAGGGGCAGAGAGGAGAGAGAGAATCCCAAGCAGGCTCCATGTTCAGCACAGAGCCCAACGTGGGGCTCAATCTCACCACCACAAGGTCGTGACCTGAGCCAGTGTCAGGAGTTGAACACTTAACTGACTGAGCGACCCAGGTGCCCTGTGGGGCACCTGTGGGATGAATCTTCAGCTTATAGTTATAGTTATATATAGCCGGCTACTACAAAATAGCAGTAGCCACTGCTACAACCTATCATGGCAGCTAAGGCAGGCTTTGTAAAGCACACTCCCATCATGTCCGCCCTCACCCCTGCTGCTGGCCATGGGGTTGGCTCTGTGGCAAACTTATTTTAAGGTGTCGGTAGCCCATTTGTCATTTGTCAGGCTGGCGTAAGACCCCTGGATGTGACGTTGTCTGTTTGTACTACTAGTAAAGGAACTCTATAGCAAGGTGAAAACAGAACGTACTTTTTTATGTTCTTCACCTTTGTATTTTCTACCAAATTTTGCCTTTATTTCTTTATTTCGTCGCCCTCTGTTTAAATAATAATCAGTGCATATTAGCCCATATTTTGGTCGTTATGTTTGGTTTGGACCTTCACATTTCCAGTAGGAAATTGTGGAGAAGAACACATACAGAGGAAATAAGGGTCTGGAAAACAGGTAATAATGAGTGATTCAAGAGAAGGCAGCACATGGATAGGGCTTACTGCGCTATGAAAGATATTTTCCATGGTTCACAGCCTTGGTGTTTATTAGCATTACCTGGTTTAAAAAATATAGATGCCTGGGTCCTATTCTGAGAATATCTGTTTTAGTTGATTGAGGCAGGGGCCAGCTGTGTGGTGTGTGTGTGTGTGTGTGTGTGTGTGTGTCGTGTTGTGTATTTCTTCCCCTCCAGAATCTCCCTAGATCATTCTGTATGTAGCCAAGAATTAAAACTAGTGGATTATATATTTTCTGTTTAGTGCCAGAAAGCAGAATTAGTAGCACTGGGGAAAAGGTACAAGATAGAAAGTTTCAGCTCATAATGGAAAATATTCTGGTAAATAGAACTTTCTCCTCCTACAGTATTCAAGGATACAAGAGTTAATCACTTGTGAAGGATGCCGTGAGAATGACTGCTTTGGATAACACGAAGGACTCAGTAGTGCCTTCATTTTATTTACAAAAGGAAGTGCTGCGGTGCTTCCACAGATTTGGCAGGTGGCGTGCTAAGACCAGCTTTGGGCAGAGGGAGCCTGAGGTGTCTGTGGCATGTCTTTGTGGAGATGTGAGTTGACCACACAGCTCTGGAACTCACAAGAGAAACCTGACTAGGAGAACGTCGGTGAAAAGGTGGTGGTGGAAACCACCATCCCTGTACTGTTTATCATTCATTTGACCCCTTTTGTTATAAGCTTACCGTGCGTTACTAGTCCCCGAGTTCCTGGAATTTACGGACAAGGAAGCTTAAATCTGAAGAATCCTTACGCAATTACCAGACAACTTCTTAAATTGTTCTGTGCCTAGATTGCTCAGCCGAGCCCAGGATTACAACTGGATTATAAATTTCTCATTAAAGTCCTTTGCAATACATCTAACATGCATGACAACATTTGCACGTTGAGGTTGATGAAAAAGAGGGAAATTTTGGTGGTGATTTCTCAGCCCAGAAAATAAAATTGGAAAAAGACTTCTAAGATACCTTTTATTTAATTTATGTTTGTCTTTTTTTCTTTTGCCACCCTTTCCTTTATCTCTTAATTTTCTTGCTTTTGTACCATTGTTATTATTGTCATCAGTTCTTGAATAGAGCTATTTCTTGATACACAGTTATTCCTTAGTACCTGATTTTAACATCTGGTCATGTACTCTCAAGGATTTAGTGAAGATAAGATACTAATGTAACTTCACAACCACAGGTATCGAGAGGCGATTCAAAAATGGGACGAAGCACTGCAGTTAACCCCAGATGATGCTACCCTGTACGAGATGAAATCACAGGTAATGGTTATGAAGAATTTCACTTCCATTATGAAATTGTACTATGTTTATATTTGGTGAATAGAAATGAACCAAAATAGCATTTCTTTCCATTGTCTTTCTCAAATATGTCTTTTTAATTTTTTTTCAATATTTCCTTTATAGAAAACATGTCACCATATTTATTGCTCTGCCTCTTGCACAACATTAGAAATTCATTTCTTTTCACAACGAAGTTAACTTATTTCAGCCTATGGTAAGATATGAACAGATGGCTATCTTTTAGGAAGTCACTGGTAATTTCTTAAATAAATGAAATGTGTTTGCTTTCCTTGGAAATTAATTATAGTGGACTGACCAATAACTTCATTTCTTCAGAATGAGGGTGGATTGGACTCCGGATGATATGTCTCTAAAAATGGCCTAGTCCTTAGCAAAAGGTCAGAATAGACTCAATTTATTTTTAAAAATAACATTTGAATTTTAAAAATACATTTCTAATATTTTGTGGGAAAGTCTGTAAAGAAAATCTCTGAGCAACTGGATTAAGTTACCCAAAAGACGTAAAAAGTCTCTAATAGAGCATCAAACATATTTTTGGCAGGGAGTAGTCGCGCTTCAGCCTTGATCTACACACCTTACAGGTATCTTTCAGGTAATGATTTCAAACATAGGGCACATTCTTTATCAACTTTGATTTTAGATCAGCCAAGAAAACCCCAAACAAATTATGTCCACTGGATGAAGTACTGTGAAGACCTTCATTTGGTTAAGTCTTTAATTTTCAGTCTTGACTAGATATATATTAAAGGCAGTATTTGTGGTGAACTGTATGAAATAGATTGTTTAACTTGGAACCTGATAATGATAGTTGTGTTACAAATCTTATGAAATGCGAATGGTCCCCAAAATGATAGTTAAAATCTAGCCTTTTCCCATAGATTGAAGTGGAAGGTTCTAGAACTCCCTATTTTTCTGCTTTGTATGGTTTGGAGAACCCAGTTGTGGGGAGGCCTGTGGAATGTTTAAGTGATTTTTGTAGCAGGAAGATGTTTATAGGGTGGTGGTTGAACAAATTTGAATTTGTCTCATTTAACAATGAGACCTGGGATCTCCTGAAAACCACATCATAAATAGAACAATCAGAAGTGGAATTAAGAGTTCAAATAGCTCTGAGCCACCATGGCTAGAGTATGACCACCTTATTTTGACCAGATGGACAACAGGGTTCAGTGACTGAAAAGGAGATGTTTTACATTTTCATCGTTATTTTAGGAATAGGAAGAAGAATATTTGTTCCTGACCCTGATGGGCAGAGGAGTGGGTCAAAACTACTGAAGTGCTATATTTACCAGACTAAAAATATTTTTTTTTAAATGAAAAGATTTGTTTGCATATGGTTATTCATTAGTAGTTTGCTAGTTTATGAAAATTGCTGACAGGTTTTACTTCTTCTTTTTGGTTATAGGTCCTAATGTCTCTTCATGAAATGTTCCCTGCAGTACATGCAGCTGAAATGGCCGTGCAGAGAAACCCACATTCATGGGAGTCTTGGCAAACTTTGGGACGTGCTCAGCTTGGATTAGGAGAGATAGTCCTGGTAATGAAGTTAGGTTATTATAATGATGAAATTTTGTTTTGTTGTGCTTTTGATTAGCTGAACCAAAAAGTAAATAGCTATTTATCATGTCTATGCAGAGCGTAAATAGCAAATTACCTCTTAAAGGTATTAATCCATAAACACAGATAAAAGTTATTACTGAACATCTTTTCCATTTTATTTATTTATTTATTTTTTATTTTTTAACGTTTATTTATTTTTGAGACAGAGAGAGACAGAGCATGAACGGGGGAGGGGCAGAGAGAGAGGGAGACACAGAATCCAGAGCAGGCTCCAGGCTCTGAGCCATCAGCCCAGAGCCCGACGCGGGGTTCGAACTCATGGACCGGGAGATTGTGACCTGAGCTGAAGTCGGACGCCTAACCGACTGAGCCACCCAGGCGCCCCCATCTTTTCCATTTTAAACATCAATTATATTAGAGTCAGAATATTTTTTCAGGTATTAGACATCATGAAAATTTTTTAAAAATGGCATTTGGTAAACCTTACTGAAATACATATAAAATAAGCAACTCTTAGGTTAGTTTTTTGCAACATTAAGGTCTCCACTTATAAAGTGATGCCAGTAATACATGGAGACAAAACCCCTAATAGATTATGTAAGGGAAGGAAGAAAGTAGAGTATGGGAGAGTAATGATGATAAATATTTAGACGGAAAAGTTGTCAGGCTTAGTGAGGGGAAAATGGGGCAGGATAGAAGCTTATGAAAGTGGAATACTTATTGTGTTGTTTTGTTATTAATTGGTACGTAATGCATTTCTCAACTTGTCTGGACCATAACTTGTAGGAAGCACAGGCTAAATAGATGAGAGGTGGTTAAGACAATTATCCTGTTTTTGTTTTTGTTTCGGCAGGGCTACATATACCTGGCAGCTGACTTCCTCAAGAGTGTTTGCAAATCTAATCTAGTACTGGCAGATTTTGTTTGTCATTAACTAAGATTGTTTCAAGGCTTTATTTGCCTTTTACAGGTAGAAGTAAAACAACAAATAAAAAATTAAAAATGGTTTCTTTAAAGGCTAAGGAAATTACTGGTAAAACCTGAATTTAACTTTACTAACAATGGCTTTAGTAAGTTATAGATAACTTAGATTTTTCTGGTACTCTTGTAAATATTATTTCTATTTACCAAAAGGTGTCCAATTCTCAGAAATCGTAAATATGGAATTTTGATGAGAGAATAATTGGTTTCAAGTAACTTAAATATGATAATCCAAAATGAGGTTCACACTGATGGAAACCAGTTTAACCGAAGTCCATTTTCCGTTTTGTTTTTTTTTTTTCTACCTGAAGACTTAAATCATACCAGAGTTGGAGAAAAGAAATTCATGGTATTTTGTTTTCTATAGGTTAACAGGAAAACAAATGGAGCTTCTTACACAATACTTTCCCCCCATTTCTCCTTTATTTAAAAACTTACAAAGCATTATCACTTTTGCTTGTTAAGTGTCTATGGTAATGTGGAAAAAAATCTCTAGGATGTAATGTTTAGCAAAGACTGCCCAATAGAGAAAGAAACTCTTGCAGGTGACACAGTAGAATGCTTCCAACCAGTCGGTAAAAGTAAAATTGCTTAATATTTTAAGTTGTTTTGAATAAGGGAACCAGTTGTTCAACTCTTACTTTTTTTCCTGTTGATATGGTTCTGCCGATTAAAATTGTGAAATTCTTAGAGGGATTAAAAGTGTTATTTTTTTTTTCCCTTAGTTAATGTAATTTTTTAGAGCTCTACTTGGAAAAATCGGAGTGTAATTTTTATGTCAACTTAAGAGATTCTTTTGAAAGACTGGAATGGTAAGAAAAAAATGACTATACTTAAAATGTCATAAAGGAAGGGTCACTATGAGAAATATATTGAAAACATGCTAAAAACTGTAACATCTAACCATTCTTCCTATATATGTATATATTTGGACAAAAACACAAGAAAATACTTACATAAATAGATCAGGTAGTAAGTTAAAAGTCAATAGTTGGGGATAGCCCCAATAGTAATTATTTAGGTTTTTACATAGAGTTGAGTATTGGAAGTTATCAGTCACTAAGTTCTTCACCTGAAACTAATATTACACTATATGTTAACTAACTGGAATTTAAATAACATGAAACTAAAAAACAAAACACGCCTGGGTGGCTCAGTCGGTTAAGCGTCCAACTTCGGCTCAGGTCTCCCGGTCTGTGAGTTTGAGCCCCACGTCGGGCTCTGTGCTGACAGCTCAGAGCCTGGAACCTGCTTCAGATTCTGTGTCTCCCTCTCTCTCTGCCCCTCCCCTGCTCATGCTCTGTCTCTCTCTGTCCCTCAATAATAAATAAATGTTAAAAAAATTAAAAACAAAACAAAACAAGTTGGCTGTTGGAAAATGATTGTGACTTAGTTTGTTCTTCATTTTCTAATTGAAGTGTAGATTTAACTTACCAATCGAGATCTTTTTTTTAAATTTTTTAAATGTTTTTATTTATTTATTTTTGAGAGAGAGAGAGAAAGAGAAAGCAGGGAAGGGGCAAAGAGAGAGGGAGACACAGAATCTGAAGCAAGCTCCAGACTCTGAACTCTCAGCGCAGAGCCTGATATAGGGCCTAAACCCACGAACCTTGAGACCATGACCTGAGCCAAAGTCAGACGCTTAACCAATTGAACCACCAAAGCATCCCATCTTTCTTCTTTTTTAATGCAGGCAATTATCTCTATAAAATTCCCTTTTAGTTCTACTTTTGCTCTGTCCCATAAATGTTAATGTGTTACATTTTCATTCTCATTGGTCTCAAGATGTTTTTCCCTTTTGATTTCTTTGACCTATTGGTTGTTCAAGATTGTGTTGTGTAGTTTCTACTTGTTTGTGAATTTCCCAGTTTTTCTTCTGTTGATTTCTAGTTTTATTCTGTTGTCGTCAGAAAACGGGGCTCCTGGGTGGCTCAGTTGGTTAAGCGTCTGACTCTTGATTTCAGCTCAGGTCATGATCTCAGGGTCGTAAGATCAAGCCCCGAGTCAGGCTCCAAGCTGAGTGTGAAGCCTGCTTAAGATTCTCTCCCTCTGTCTCTCTGCCCCTCCCCCACTCACTCTCCTGTACTCACTCACTCTCTCAAAAAGAAGAAAAGATGACATACTTGGTATGATCTTAGTCACCTTAAATTTGTTAAGAAGACTTGTTTTGTGACCTAACATGTGATGCTGTCCACTTATCATGTGATCTTTCCTAGAAAATGTTGTTTGTCCTTGAGAACAGTGCGTATTCTGGTGCTGTTGGGTGGAATGTTTTGTATATGTCTGTTCAGTCCCTTTGATTTATAGTGTTGTTCAGGCTCTCTGTTCCCGTATTGCTCTTCCTTCTGGATGCTGTCTGTATTCATTACTGGGATTTGGGTATTGCAGTCTCCTGCTATTACTTTATTGCTATTTCTCCCTTCACTTTTGTCAGTGTTTACTTTATATATTTAGGTGTTCTGATGTTGGGATGCATATATATTTATGATTGTTATATATTCTGGGCCAATTGACCCTTTTATCATTCTTTAATATCCTTTGTCTCTTGTGACAGTCAATACATGTTAGTATTATGCGGAGCTAAGCTCTTGGCTTCAGAGGTAGGCATTCTTGGTACCTTCCTGATCGTGGTTTAGTCAAGAAATCCCTAGATTCTTATATTTGCTGGTCTGCAGAAGCTGAACAATGCACTCGCTCTGTCTTAAACCATATCCTTAATTGTACTTCAGTGGACTTTTACTCCTCAGCAGTGATGTGTCAGTCACTTTCTTTCACACAAAGATTCTTTAACTTTTTTTTTTTCATCATAATCATCATGCAGTGTTAAGGGTACAGCCTAAATGTCTATCCTTGCATTCTAATATGTTTTTTAAACAGATATATATGTATATATCTTATATGCATACATACATATATATACATATTAATATATATTATATATTATATCATATATATACATATATAGTAAAAAAAAAGATATAGATGGAGATATTGTAGATTCTATTAAATCCACTCATTTTTTAAAATAAAGCAAAGGAAAAACTCTGATTTTTTTTTTTATCTCCCTTAGGCAATTCGAAGTTTTCAGGTAGCCCTTCACATCTATCCAATGAACCCTGAAATATGGAAAGAAGACCTTTCTTGGGCAAGAACACTCCAGGAGCAGCAGAAGGTAGCACAGAAGATTAAGAAGTGTGACGCGTCAGCGGAAATGACACATTTCTCACCAAAGTCAATCCCCGACTATGACTTTGAAAGTGATGAGATTGTTGCTGTTTGTGCAGCAATTGCGGAGAAACAGAAGACAGTTTCAGCAAATAAGACAATGGTTATTGTTTCGGCCTCTGGGACTGTAGAGACGGTCACTGAGAAGGAAGATGGTGCTACACCACCAGATGGCTCTGTTTTTATCAAAGCCCGATAAAAGTAGCAGGAACCCTTTGAATCTGGCTTTTTGATTGCTCTTAAAGTTTGAGGCCTAGGGACATCTACTGTGGAGAGACAGAATAAAACTCCTGTTTGTAAAATGAGTTCTGCAGATGAGGCATATAAAAACTAAATGGTAGAATTATTGTATAGTGTTTGGGCTGTGCTTTGATAAGTTACAATTTAAACTTCTTAAGATTAGAATTGTGAGTACAGTGGGTTTTGATTAATAAACTTAAAAAAATAATCCAAAAATGTAAGTGAACGCATTTTAAAGACACAACTTGAAAAGTGAATTCTCTAATAGTGAATAACTTGATGGCCAGTGTTATTAAAATGTTGACTCGTTGGCTTTTGTTTCACGATAAAGGAAGTTGGTGATTTCTTTCCCTCCTAATACTCCTGTTACTATTCACTCTTCTGTTTTTCTGGTTGCATTAGAGGAAGTCTCCCAAAGCTCAAATATTTTTTGACATTTATTTTGCTTCAAAGTTGTCATTTGGTTATTTTTGGAATCTTTGAAAGTTTGGCTGAAAATGCATGCAACTGTATACATTCTAAACATTTTCTGGACTTTCTCTTCATTCTGATTTGTGCTTATATTTTGACTTCAAAATTATTACAACAATGGTAGTTGCCTTCTTCAGTATTAGATATGTGAAATACTGATCAATGTCACAATGATGGTTTTATTGTTTTAGTTGTAAAAGTAGATAGAGTATTCCTTACCACAAGTGAGTCATGTTTAAGATGTGCATTTTTGAAAAATGCTTTTATAGATATGTCATATCAAATTGTACTGGTGCACTGGCCCAGTCGAAAGTAGTATTTTCTTCTCCTTATTTTTAAAAGCTTAAAAACTCTGAAAAAAACTTACCTTTTGCTTTTAACGTTCCAGCTGATGGTTTGGAATTCTTTTTCTAGATAACTTTTTTGGAACTACTCAATTAAATTACAATTTTAAATAGCTAAATTATGTCTTTCTAAAAAAGTAGGGATGTTTATGAGTGTCAGTGAATGTATATATCTTGGGCATGACATACATAGGAACTGAAACATGACTTAACAGTACAATCCCATGAGTGGAGAAGAATATATTTAAAGAAATATTTCGTTGAAAGGCCACGATCGCATTCACAAATCAATACTGTCATTGCTAATATGAGTTATTTTTATACCACATATATTATAGTACAATTATATAGAACTACTGGGTCCTGTTACTTCTGACACTCAGGAAGCTATTTTTGCTGTAAAATTAATTTTTTCCTTGTCAGAGATGAAAGTAAGCTGTTTTAAAGAATCTTACCTTAACCTGTTGGAGCATGTAAGTAATGGTCTACATTTTTCTGAGATGATTTAAAAAATGTTTCCTTTAGTGGAATGCTTACCTCTTTTTTTTTTTTTTCAGAGTGTTATATTTTCCCTCAAAGTTACATCAGAAAGTTAGCTGTGGTTAGGTTAGTTTTAGAGTAATTGAAAAACACAAATATTAGTTACATTTTATTTTGTTTAATAAAGGATATTCTCACAGGGTAGATACTTGAGTATATACAGAAGTGAGCATTCACCCTTTGGTATGTGGTTTTGAGTAGTGGGTTTTTGTTTATCGTGTAATTTGTGAATAAATGGTTTTTTCTGCACTTTAAAGATTTGCCTCTGTGTTAGCTTTTGAAAAATTTGATTTATTTAATTTCTTTCTTATGTGAAAATAAAATATGTAAAGCACCTTGTATCTTGCATAGGAAGTACTCAGTAAATGTTAGCTATTTCTATGAAGAACTTGAATTAGTATGGAGATATTTAACCTCAGTTTCTTCTGATTTTAGGAAGGTAGGAGAACTTTGTAATCTTTATCAGAAAGTGAGAAGTCACTACTTTTAGTATTATAGGACAGATGGTTATCAGTTCTTGGCATAACAGGGGGGATTGTTCTTGGCATAAAATCTGTGCCTCAGCCCCAAAAGGGGCAAGACCCAGGATGGAAGGCATGTAGCCACTAAATTTTGTTAACAGAACCTAGTGTTTTTTCTGTATTATGGAGAGGGAAGGCAGCTCATTTATCCATGCTCCAAAGGATTCTCAGCTAGTATCTTCTATGCATGAGGAGAAAAATGCATATATCATTTTGTAAAGATGTGAATAGTGATCTACAGACATTTGCTAAACCTGTTAACTTCACTAACAAATACTTTTGAGTCTGAAAGAAAAATAGTTGATGCTACAGTGATGTAATTTAAGATGTTTAATATACCTTCTGAAATAACACTAAACACTGTATTGAACATAATTTATATTATTCTTGTTTGAAAATTGTATGGCGTAGATACTCATTAGTCAGAACACCACACATCCAGGTCATGCCTGATAATTTGAGAATCCATATATTATTCTGTAGATGACAGGATTTTAGATTATAGAGTATTTATCCTAAATGTGCTAATAAATACTACATATGCGTTGAAAAATCATGCAAGGTATAAATCACAGAACCCAGATCTGTAATTGGGACCTCGGTGCAAAATTTTATGGTAGTAGTCTTAGCATAAAGACTTTTAAATTGATGTTATTTGGTAAAACTATAATGAAGACTTAACTAAAGAAGCTTTGTCTGAGAAAGCTAAGAGTTTTCATGCTTATAACTGACCAGGATAGCCTCTTCAGTTTGAAAATTATGTTTTATGTAATGACATCAAAAGCTTGTCACTACCGTTCCCAGCAGTAAGAAAAGTTTGTATGCGTGTGTATAGAGGCCTTTTCACAAAGCCTGAAAACACACACACACACACACACACACACACACACACACACACACACACATATATATATATATATATGTATATATATATATATACCTTTCTAATTTGACTCTGGACCAGCCATTCTGAGCTTTGATTTCATGACATATGTGTATCTAAGTGAGTTATGAGTTGACACAAGAACTATAGTTCCATAATTATCTTTAAATCAATGGGTATATTAGATGTGTTTTTTTCTGAGAGATTTTTATCGAGCCTGTGGTATGTACTTTGTAACTGATGACATATTAGGATGGAGAAAGTAAGGGTTTTTTTTTTTTTTAATACCAGTAATAAAATACAGAAATTTGTGATTTACTCATTATCAAAGTAAATTAAAATGAAATATGTCACTTAAAAAAGTTTTTTTAATGTTTATTTATTTTTGAGAAAGAGAGAGAGTGTGAACAGGGAAGGGGCAGAGAGAGAGGGAGACATAGAATTTGAAGCAGGCTCCAGGCTCTGAGCTGTTGGCACAGAGCCCGACATGGGGCTCGAACTCATGAACCACGAGATCATGACCTGAGCCCAAGTCGGACGCTTAACCGACTGAGCCACCCAGGCACCCCTGAAATATGTCACTTTAGTCACTTGCAATTAAATATGCCCCCTTGAATGGAAGGGAAGGGGTAGCCCTGGATAGCCTTATGGCTGGTGTACCATGAATTGTGCCTTTGTGAGTGTTGTATGTGAACTTGCTGTGTGTGTCAAGGTGGAGAAATGTTGATCTACCCTTTGTGGGGAAGTCAGAGGGCAGAGGTAGCCTCCTTTCACGGTGCTTCTTTGGACATCCATTAAGCAAGCAATTGCTCCCTTCCCTTATCCCTCCCGCCTCCCTGGGAAAGAGCGTTTGGGATAAAGAACTGGACACGCAAACCCCTTTTTTGGGATTTATCATGTTTGTGGAGCCTATGTTGTGTTCTCTTGCCAGACATGTAAACTTTGCAGTGAAGGCTCTCTGCTCTGTGGTGGTGTAGGATTGCCCATGCTTTGGTGAGCAGGTCTGTCTAATTCTGGGTTAGCTATTAGGTGGCCATTTTCGGCACAAACCTAAATTACATCCTTTAACCTAGATCTTTCAGCAATTAATCTGACATACTGAATCTCCATTTGCCTGACTTGGTCTCTCAAGTGGCTCAGAAGACAGGAGGGGACAAAGGGTATTTTATGATTTCCTCAAACTCCAACAAAAATTGGTGAAAATTATATTTCATTTTTTTTAGAAATAAATTTGTTTAGTCTTTTTTTTAAGTTTATTTATTTATTTTTAGAGAGGGAGAGCAATCAGAGGAGGGGCAGAGAGAGGGAGAGAGAGAATCCAAAGCAGGTTCTGTGCTATCTTCGAGGAGCCTGACACGGGGCTTAATCTCATGGAACTGTGAGATCATGATCTGAGCCAAAACCAAGAGTTGGACACTTAACCAACTGAGCCACTCAGGCACCCTATGAAAATTACATTTCAAAGCATGAGATAAATTAAAAACCAAATTGGGGATTTTTTTCTAATTTTATTATTTTTTTTAATCATGGTAATTCTATGTTATTGGAATGTTAATTTTAAGGTAATGTTAATTGCAAGGTAATATGTAAACATTTTCAGAATATTTAAAAGATCTACTCACTTGGAATTGTCATAGACCACAATATTGACTTGATTTAAAAAAAAAAAGTGTGGGGGGGTGGCACCTGGGTGACTCAGTGGGTCTAAGAGTCTGACTTTAGCTCAGGTCATGATCTTACAGTTCATGAGTTCGAGCCCCATGTCAGGCCCTGTGCCGACAGCTCGGAGCCTGGAGCCTGCTTCAGATTCTGAGTCTCCCTCTCTCTCTGCCCCTCCCCCACTCACACTCTTTCTCTCTCTCAAAAATAAATAAAATATTTTTTAAAAATTAAAAAAAATTTTAATGTTTATTTTTGAGAGAGAGTGCGAGCAGGGAAGGGCAGAGAGAGAGACACACACACGGAATTTGAAGCATTCTGAGCTGTCAGCACAGAGCCTGGCACGGGGCTTGAACTCGCGAACTGTGAGATCGTGACCTGAGCTGAAGTTGGACACTTAACTGACTGAGCCACCCAGGTGCCCCATTGACTCACTTTAATTAGAATGAAAGAATGTAAAATAAATCAAATTCTCTGCCTACCCTGTCAACTTTCTTAAAAGTGTAATATACATATAATAAAATGCACCCTATGTTATAAGTCTACAGTTAGAGTTTTTTGGGTTTTTTTTTTAATATTTATTTTTTGAGAGAGAAAATCCCAAGCAGGCTCCACGTTGCTGGTGTGGAACCTGATGTGGGGCTCGATCCCACAAACCGTGAGTTCATGGCCTGAACTGAAATCAAGAGTTAGTCACTGAACCACCTGAGCCACTCAGGTGTCCCTACAGTTTGTGGAGTTTTAACAAATGTGAACAACCACGGAATCCCCAATACCATCAAGAGATAGAATATTTACATCACCCAAAAAGTTCTCTAATGCTCATTTGCAGTCAGTTCTTCTCCACTCCAACAACCAGTACTGTTCAACTACTATACTTCCTGTGACTGTAAATTAGATTTGATTTTTGTAGAACTTCAAATAACCATACAATATTTACTCTGTGTCTGACAGTTTTTGTTCAGCATACTTTTGAAATCCACCCATGTTGGGATTCAACTATGCTATTTTGTATATTGGCAATATGTTTTATTTTTATTGCTGAGTATTATTCTGTTGTATGGATACACCACAATTTGTAGCTATTCATATATGTTGATGGACATCTAGGTTGTTGATAAACATCTAAGTTGTGGTCTCTTATGAATAAAGCTGCTGTGTACATATGTTGCAGGTCTGTGTGTGGATATGTGTTTTCATTTCTCTTGGTTAAATACCTGGAGGTAGGATTGTTGCGTCTTATGGTAAGTTATGTGTAACTTTACAGGAAACTGAAACTTTCCCATAGTATCTGTGCCATTTTGCATTCTGACAAACAGTGTATTTAAAGGTTTCAGTTGCTCTATATCCTTGTCAAAGCTTGATATTGTCATTGTTTTTTAACTAGTGGATGTATATATAGTATATCTCATTTTTAAACATTTTTTTTGTTTTTGTTTTAGAGAGAGAGCATGAGTGGCAGAGATAGGCAGAAGGAAAGAGAATCTTAAGCAAGCTCCACACTCAGCGCAGAGCCCAACACAGGGTTCAATCCCACAACCCTGGCATCATGACCTGAGCTGAAATGAACAGTCGGATGCTCAACCAACTGAGCCACCCAGGCTTCCCTCATTGTAGTTTTAATATGCATTTCTCTGGTAATGTTAAATGTTTCTTCATATGCTTATTTGACATTTGTGTATCTTCTTCTGGGAAGGGCCTGTTCAAGTATTTTGCCAGTTTTTCATTTGGGTTATCTAATTATTGAGTTGTAAGGATTTCTTCTATATTCTGGACAAAAACTCTTTATGAGATATTTGTATTGTGAATAATTTGTCCCTATCTGTGGTTTGCCTTTGGTTTTCTTTTTTCATTTTTTTTTTAAGTTTGTTTATTTTGAGAGAGAACGTGAGTGGGAGAGGGGCAGAGAGAGAGGGAGAGAGAGAATCCCAAGCAGGCTCTGCACTGATGGTTCAGCTGTTAGCTGGGCTCCATGCAAGGCTCAGTCTCATGAACTGTGAGATCATGACCTGAGCTGAGATCAACAGTTGGCCACTTAACCCGTCTGAG